>NC_056685.1:97696295-98321295 GCF_018350215.1 Panthera leo
TTTATTGGGTTATTTACCCTACATTGTGCAATTAATGCAATAGCTCACCTACATGAAACTATTTACACATTTGTCAATCATTGATACATTTCTTAATTCTCCTCTAAGAACAGTTATCTCCAATGAAGGTATATTAGTTCTAACATACTGAGATTTTTTATATTTTAAAATAAATATATATGATTTAATTCAATTTATCACAGATTTTTGACAACTATTGACATGTTTACTGATAAAAATAAATCTAATGATATTAAATATGCATTGCTTTTTCAGGGTTAAAGGTTACTTTTGTCATGATGTATTTTTCTTTCAAACACTGGTAAATTATATTTGTGTATACTTTATTTAGGATTTGATTCCCCTGGGATTTTTAAATTTGGATATTTTTATGTACTTGATGACTGCCTTAAAATAAGTTGAAAAGTTGTAAAACTTTTCTTATGTTCTCAAATAATTCAAATAACATGAGAATTGAGATTTCTTATTATTTGTTGTGTGTGTATAGATAGCTGCATCTCTCTTCTGGGTGCAATATAACAGCATACCCATTTTGCCACTTCTCTTTTCCAACAAGTATCCAGTTATAACCATGGAAGTGGCTCTGGTTCCTAGCCTTGAAAGAGAATGGCTGTATTTGATGGGAAGATAATTGATCATGTTTACTGAGACATATAAAATGAACTCCTCAAGCTCTTGCAGGCATGTTCGTCTCTGTAATTGAGGCAACCTCCAAGCTTCCAGATACCGATCCCCAATTCTCCTTTCTTGATTTATTTAACTTTATGGTCACTTCCACCCTGACTTCCTAATTTTTTGAGGTCTATTTGTATCATATGTCAAGATCACCATAAACTGCATGGCCAGAGCACGTTGTGAAGAGTAGCACTCTATTTTTGAAGAAATATGTAACACAGTGACTCAGAATAAAACTGATAGAACCCTAAAGTAAGAAAAATCTGTATGTCAGTTTACTCCATCAATTTCTGATGTCTTTTCTTGCTGGCACTCTGAAAATCAAGTCAGACTTGGGATTGCAATTCAGAGATCAGAAGTCAGAGGTAACAAAAACAAGAGTAGAGTGGTCCACCCACATAGTCAACCTCTCATCAGAGAAACACTTGACTGGCTTATAGGAAAAGAAAAAAAGGCAACAACAATAACAACAACAACAAACTTCTCAACAAAGTATAGTTTTGGCGAATTGCTATAAATCTTCCTTAAGGGGGAAAAAACCAGCCTATTTTGATTGCTTGTTTTTGCTGTCATTATTTTGAAAATCCCAGCCTTTAGGTCTCATTAAAAGACCTCTCAAATGGACTCAGGCCAAGAATATCAACTCAATTATGGTCTGTCTTTCAGCATAAGCTAAAGTTCCCTAATCCTTGTTCAGTAACTCATCTTCTTGTCAGAAAATTTCTACAGGCTCTTTGAGGTAGAAAGCCACATTACTAAATTCCTCCAAGGAACTCAGATGCTGACTTTGAAATCGCATATCGGAGAATGATCCATGACTGTCAGGAGTCCATTCTGAAGGTTAATGTTACAGGTGTTGATACCTGCTGCCACCAGTTTGCTTACTGAGTGGTTAAGGGTCTTCCATCTCTGAAGAGTCTTTTAGAGTCAAATTCTCATCCATTGTTCTGCTTTCCATTAAAGCATGAACATAACTTCCATGACTCCCATTGTCTAACTGATGGAGAAGCTGCTATAAACAAAGTTGCCTTACTTGTTCCTAAGGTCAGGTTTGCCTGGTCAAGTCAGTTTGATCATTCTTCCATGTAGGTGCTATAAATGTAGTTTGAGGACATAGTTACCTTGACCCAATGTCATATGAAATAAGTATAAGGCTGATCCTTTATCTGTTACCCAAATTATGTTTAGAAGAAAACTCGATCCGTATCACTTTTAAGAACCTCCTATATTTAAATACCATGATTGTTTCTTTAAAACTAATTAACCAGAACACAGCAGTACTTTTTAGACAAATGGCAACAGTGATGTTTTTCTGTAGAAAGTTAAGCCTCTTTTAGTATGCACTAAATAATCAAGTGCCACTGTGGTTACTCTGATTGAAAAACAGTAACCAAACCCTGTAACATCCATTTTAATGAGACTTGCTGGGTTTGTGAGTTATCTATGTCACTTTCCCCTTCTTTCAGAAATATGTTATGGAAGGACAGATACATTTATGCAGTGTGACCACTGGTTATATGAATACACACACAACAGATGCTAGTTTTCAACTACACTCCCCCCCCCCCCCCCCCACTAAACCCTCCACGCCCAGTTCTCTCCTGAGAACTGTATCTTGAAGTTGTTTAGTTGAAAACTTAAATGATAAAGGGACTGGAAATGGTATTTAGAATTCTGTAAGGGTATAAGGAATTGAGGGCAGGCCCCTGAGAATAGTCTGTGGTGACATACGAACACAATTATGGTCTCAAGCTGACCGCTGAGAATCCATGAACCAAGGAGGAGGCTGTAAAAAGAGTTGGTGCCCTTTTGCTGAGAGAGACTTGGTTCCTCTGCTGCATTTCACAGACAGCTCAATAGAACAAAGAAAGACAAACATGCACACTGAATGTGTAACCAGTTCAGAGGAAGAAAGGTTAATTAATAGCAGAGATGGTAAGGTTACACTGAAATCCAAGAATAAGACCTTCTTAAGGACACCACTGAAAAGCAGAGCATGAAAGGATCATAAAGGGCAACGGGCACACATAGAGGAGAAAAAGTTAGACTTTGTTACGTCGCACAGTCTAAATTTTTAAAGAGCTCCTAAGATGTGACCACGAAAATGTACAAATATATCTTGAACCCCAGGGTTCACAGCTTCTCTATAGGATTGTATTAGAGAATTAGAAATGAAAACTTTCTGTTAAAACATAATTTTATCAGCTGCTTCCTGTTCAATGGGTTTTTGAATATTTGTGGCTAATATCAATATTTTTCTTTTCTGAACTGTCAGTTCAAAGTGTGCTTACTTATCTATTATCACATTACTGTTTTCTTATCTATTCATCTGAGGCATTTAAACACAGTTAAATTAAACATAGTTTAATTTATTTTAATTTTTGATCCATAGCTATTTATTTTATTTGTGGTTTTCTTATACTGAGAAGTTGTGGTATTTTATGATGAAAATCTACTGACACTCTTCTTTGGGAGTTCTTACATTACTTTTAAACTCAGAAAAACTCAGAAAATTCCCCTGCCCTGAATATTTTATACTATCTTCATAATATAAACATATATTACATATATTATAAACACATCAGATAAATATGTATCTTTCTAACAGCTGTACTAGTAGAGTTAGAACCTTATTATGATATAATTAGAAAATCATCTTAAATTTGTTTATGTTTATTTCTGTCTTACTTTGAAAATAGATTTTATTTTTAAGACAGTTTATTCACATCCTCAGATTTTCTTATGAAACTAGTGCAAAGAGATAGAGGAAAATGATAGAGGAAACAATATTGCCTATTTTAGTAAGAATGTTCAAAAAGTACCTATTGAGTAACATATTAATAATATAGTAGAATTCTTGAGGGCAATAATTTCTTCAAAGCCATTATAAAGCACTGCATCTTTTAAAATTATGCATGTAACAAAAACAACAGAAAGAAACATGGCATCTTCACTGCTAAGCAACAACCTAAGAATAGGAAATTGTTAAAATGATATTTTTTTCTATATAACATATACATGAAATGTGTACAGCGAAATCCCCTAAAATAGCTATAATGTATAATATGTAAATATTATAGGTGGAAATTATTTTAGAATAATAGGGGACTCTATTCCAATTTCTCTTGTTATTGTTGTTATTGTCCAAGGTTTACTGAAGATATTACTGCACAGCTGAAAGATTCAAACGACTCCATGGAGGGTTTTGAAAGGCATCCCAACTGGAGGCTGAGTGACCTGCAGTTTGGACAGAATGGCAAAGCCCGAGGGTTTCAACATTTCCTTAGTGTCAGGATCTACTTCAGTGATCTCCTGATCCAGGGCCGAGACCTCAGGACCATAATTATCTCTCCTTTCCCGCTCCTCCTCCTGCAGCTTGACTGAGATACCTCTCACGGGGCCTCTCTGCAACGGCCTCATCAGGTGTGTGACACGGCCTGCGCTCTTGCTGAGAAGCTTCTCGCCGGGTGAAAATAATGGCGATCTCCTCACACGTGTGCTTGTTGGCGCGGCAGTTATTGCCCGGGACTGTGCAGTACCTCTCTCTCAGTGATGACCGGGACACCTTCTTCACAGTTTTAGAGCAAACGCAGCCACGTTGGCAGGGCCTCGTAAAAGGAAAGTGGTTACGAGGGATTTGGAATAGATGGTAAAATACTGAAATGTTTTAAAAGTCACGAAAGGGTCAGCACAGGCATGTTTCACTTCATACAGACACTGGAGTAGGATGTGGTATGTTTGGACAAGAATAGAGCTGTTCCCATGCAACTGTTCTTGGCATTCTTACATGATTCTCTTCTTAATAATTGTGGAAGAAACACTTTAATTAAAAGAGTAACATGTGTGACAGCAAAAATATTATTTGAGAACTAAATCAAGGCTTTGGATTGAACCATGCTGACTGACTAAATAGTTATTAAATCATCAATAAGAATTCTAAATATACTACAACATAAAATAATGATGATAATGATAAAAATATCCAGCATGCAGCAAGCACTGCACTGAGAATTTGAGATACACTTATGTCACTTAATCTCCACAAAAAAAAAAAAAAAAAAACAACTATAAAGAAAGTACCAACAATACCTCCCATACCTTTTTATTTAGATTTTTTTGTTGTTTGGAATAAAAAATGTTGAATATACAGATATAATAATATGGGAAAATCAGTGTATAGATCTAATTCTGTCTGACTTTACTATCATGTACAGGTATATATCACTTCTAAAAATATGTTAAGTTTTCTTTTTCACACAAGTGGTAAGTTATATTTTTAAAAAGTAACAAAATAATCACATAATTAAGGAGAGTAGTACCTGTGTGAGGGAGGAGGCAAGAATGGGGTACCGGGAGACACAGAGAGTTAATATTATCTGCAGTCTTCTTCTTAAGTTTGATGGTAGTTTCATGGGTGTTTGTTCTATACTTACTGCCAAAATGTGACATTTATTATTTACATATATATATGTATACACACACACATTTATTATTTACATACACACACACACACATATAATAAATAATAAAACCATTTCCAAAGTAGCTACAAAATTTTCTTAATTTAAAAAGCCATTTGGGGTGCCCGGGTGGCTCAGTTGGTTAAAAGTGTCCGACTTCGGCTCAGGTCATGATCTCACAGTTCATGAGTTCAAGCTCCGCATTGGGCACTGTGCTGACAGCTGGGAGCCTGAAGCCTGTTTTGGATTCTGTGTCTCCCTCTCTCTCTGCCCCTCCTCCTCTTGCACTCTGTCTCTCTCAAAAATAAAATAAACATTAAAAAGTAAATAAATAAAAATAAAAATCCATTTAGATAATATAAAGTATATTATCTTTATATTGGGCCAACTGGGCCCACCTAGAACTTTGTGTTCAAAATTCTATATATAAAGAGAGCAAATGAGATAAATAATATTCTTTTCAGAAAGCTGGCTTAGTCAGGATTATTCATGACCTTATTGGAATATATCATGTCATGATGAACAAACCCCATAGAAAGTGTATGATTTAATATATAACAGTTTTTATTCTTACTTTACACAATGCAAAAAATGCTTTGCCTATAACATCTTACTTTCTCTATGAGAATTTAGTTTTAAAATATTTATTGAATTGACAGAAAACACAACTAATGTTCCCTTCACTAGCTTTCAAATGGATTATTTTGTCATGCAGGCACACAGACACACGCATGCACACACACACTCATAAATGACAGCACTGTCTAAACAAAGGACAAAAGGAGATATTGGTGTAGAAGTGAAATGTAATTGATATATTACATCATAGTAGACTTACTCCATAACTCTTGCTAACTAGTTCTGGAGACAAATATTGTATGTAGTGAAATATACAACATTGGTCTTATAGGAAAACCCTTTTCTAAATGAAATACTCACATAAACATTCAAGTATGATAAAATATTTAGCTCTTTATCTTCAGTATCTTTTAGTGACCTTTCAAAGCTCATGACTATAAATTTTATTATACTAAATATAAATGTACATTAGAGGATAATTTCTAGAAAACAAAAAAGTCCTTACATTAGCTAGATTCATCTCAGATATTTATGTCTGTAATTTTAAACATAAAGCACACTGGTTTTTTTAGAGATCCTAAATGAAACTCATTGGTAATTACTTAAATGTGAAGTGAAGCAAACAATTTATAAATATAACTTTACTAAAGAAGTTGAAATTCCCTACTAGATAAATAAGAACTTTACAAGTTATTTTCTATGCACATCTTAGCATAATTATGAAATGCTACATGTATTCATATTAAAATAAATTTTCATAAGGTCTTCAAGAAAACAGAATAATTTAACAGTATATTGTGATTTTATGTTTATTACCATTAATTCCTTGCTACATTTATGATGCTGAAGGAAAGCAAAATTGTAATCTCAATAAAAGTACTGAACTCTGAATATCAACTTTAGATTTATGTGCTAATTGAAAAACAGAATCCCCCTTTCCATGGTTTGCACCTTCTACTGACGTGTGTCACAGGCAGGGTTTTCACAGACAACTCAGAGAACATTTAGTCAGTGATTGAAAATTTCACGTTTCATGTACTTGCATCTTGAGAATTTTCAGATTCTGAGATAGAAGACTCTTCATAATGTTTTATAATATCTCTAAAAATACTTATGTTATAAAATCATTAATCATCTGCATGTAATGAAGTCTTTTACTTTCTTTTATCCTCTTTGTATCAGAAAATTTTGTGGCCCATAATTTCTAAATTTCTAAGTAATCAATATATGTATTTAGCTTTAACTGCCATTTTCCCATTTTCAGTTTGCTTTTTCTAACTTATAAAACAGAGCTTTACACATGTCTATAATTGCAATGAAAATGTGTGTACTTTTTTTTCTCTAAGATTTTCTCTAAGATCTTCATCTTACACTTCTTTTTACACTTCATTAAGTAAAACCGACTTTTCCCATAGAATCTCACTGTTGGGTGGTATCCACAAGCTATATTTACTACCTAAATTTAATTTTGTTAATTAAAATTAAATGGAAGTTAAAATTTTCTTCAGTGCACTAGGCACATTTTAAGTGCTCAAAAAGAACACACAACTTGTGGCTACCATATTGGAAAGAACAGAAACATTTCACAGGTATGTTAAAACAACAAAAACAGGGAAAGATGCTAATAAATGTATATATGTATATGTATGTGTGTGTGCATGTGCGTGTGTGTGTGTGTGTGTGTGTGTGTGTGTGTTTCTTTTGGATTCTTCTGAGGGAATTAGGATTCTGTGTATCTCTTGAAATTTTGAGACTATGCCAGCAGGAGTAAAGTAATGTCAATGTCTAGAAAGGTTGGAATTGTCATAATTAACCAAAGGCACCCATAGGGAGATTAGAGAAACAAGAGTCCTTGAAGAACCACAGACCTTTAAGTGCCAAAGTATCAAGCAGGCTCCCTACTGTCAGCACAGAGCCCAATGCGGGGATCGAACCCACAAATTGCGAGATCATGACCTGAGGAAACCAAGAGTCCGACACTTAGCCAACTGAACCACACAGGTGCTCCGGGGAATTTATTTTTTAATACATATTGGTTTTATATTCTGCCTGACAACTTCTCTCCATTGGCCACTAACATGCAAAGGAACCTTCTCTGCCCTCTTTCCCAGTAAACAAAGAAACCCAGAATTCAAGAATACAGAAGTAGAGCTCCCTCCTACAAATGGAAGGTGGAACAGAATAACATTTTATACATTTTGTTGTGCTATGAGAGAAAAAAAAAATAAGAGTAGACAGTTAATTTCTCAGATTATTCTGCCACTTGAAATTCTTAATAAATCACTCTGCCAGGTTATATAGTAATTTTTGTGTTAACCTTCCATTGCATGCATATCAGGTGTGTGCTTGGTAGACGGCAGGAAAAATGGAAGGCAAAGTGAGTCTTGTTCAATGAAATACATATTAACAGACATCCCCATGCGCAGGGAATGAATAAATTAAATGAGGCATTCATAAAAGATTATAAGCAGTGAGACCTTACTCAGAGCTAATACCTTATCCATAGTCGTACAAAATAGGTCCTCAATTTTATATTTACATTAGCACACCCATTTGTGGTTCTGTGTTCTCAGAATGTAACCTTCTACATACATTAAAGGAATTTTTTTCCTCTGTAATTTTCGTAGTGTTTGTTCTTCCTAACTCTCACCCCCTTTCACTCATGTATTACAGGAAAGTCCTAGTACATCAATGGGTTAACTGAGCTATATTACAATATGTTAAATCAATCTTTTTCTTTTTCTTTTTAATTTTGACGACAATAGACAACAAGTCTATTCACATTGTAAAACAATGATGAAGCTGCCAGAGTTCCACCCCAAACCTGTTGTGGACTCCACCTACTTGTTCAGAGGGTAACCAAAGTAGCATTTCAACTTTACTTCCCACCAATTCAGCCATATAGGCAGAACGGAGAACTTTGGAGGGAGAAAATGAATCTGTTAGGTGCTGAGGTGTGTGGCTCACCAAAAATAACTGAGTGGAGCTCATTTTCAGAGAGATGGGATTTTTACCAAAGAGAGAGCTGTCATTGATCATTTCTGGTTAGATGTCTCAAAAGCTGCAGAAACTCTTAGGCCCACCCCAGAAATGCACTGGTAGGGGAATATGCTTGAGAAATTGACATTTGCCCTCAGTAGTTTGGTAATATACATCCACTCAGAGCTTCATGCCTGCTTCCTTTCTGAGGAATTTTGAAGGCCGGTGGTTTACTGAATGAAGCACAACCAGTATGGTGAGGAGAGAGGAGAACGAAGTAGGCCCAGGTGTACAAGTTTCTACGACTTAACCTAGTGGCACTGTCAAGCTGTGATATGGATGGTGGAGTATGTATACCTTAAGGAGGTTAGTGCTTCGAAAATGATGCCAGTTGAAACAGAATGCTGATGGACAAGTATTAGCATTCATCCTTTGCCTACACAAAAGGATCTCCTCAGACTGGTGAGGCCTCCCATGAAATCATTTTACAATACAGTATAAATTCTAAGACACAACAAAACAGCAAGAATCTACCACATTCCACACACTTTAGGAAATCTAACTTAGGAAATGTTTTTCTAGATTATTTGGTATAGAAGAGCTTGAACAATTTTTTCAAATAAAAATTCGTTTCATATTAAAATAACAAAACATCATGATTATAAATGTAAGCATTAAATCAGTGACTTTAAGGACTATTTCCTGAACATACAACTAGCTTTCCCCCCCCATTCTCTCACTGATTTTAAGGCTGTGCATACACATAGTAGAGAATACAAAAATTATATCCCAATAAGCAGGCAAAAAGGGATTGTCATTCAAAATGCTTAAAATTTTGGAAACAAGCATGGAAGTTCTTTGGTTTAAATTCAGTTATCTAGATTATTGACTATATTGTCCAATTCACACTTTAATGTTTAAAGCATACTCCCAGTTTTCTTTTTAATTAAATTTTATATTTTTTCTCGATTAGCAATTCTGATAATGTGTAAGTTTAAAGTTCTTTAACATTTATAATGCTATTTCTGTAGTTTTTAATTTTAGTTAAATCTTCATTATCAAATTAAACACCTATTTTATAAAATAAATAATTTAATTTTTATTGTTCTTAGTGTTTAGGAACCGTGCATGTTTTAAACATCTTGAAAAATGTGGAAACTGTGGGGTTTTTTCTAAGTTATTCAATACCTACATAGTTTATCATCTGGTGTTTATATGTAATACATAAACTCCCTGAATTAAACACAATTTACAGCTATTTAAAGAGTATTAGCAAGAGACAATATACATATAAGAAGAAGCAACAACAGACCCAGAGAACATTAGTTTATCGATAGCTGAAGTTTTCAGGAAGCAGAAATGTCAATCCAACTTAAAATATCTTTACAGGTCTCTGTAGTATCTATAAAGCAATGGAGATTTGGTCTGTGACATTTCAGAATATTTCCAGGTTCAGCAGTCATGCACTGTGACAAGGCTTCCTGGTGTAACTAATAATACAATGGCTGTGGTTGGTCTCTAGCATCTGTAGGGAATCATTCCTACATTCAGATTTACTATAAGGCCTGTTGTGTTCTGAAGTATTATTTAGGAGTAACTCAATGTATATCTACTATTACTTGAAATTTTATTTTTAGAGTTCATTGAGCTAAACTACAGGAGGGGAATGGGATGCGATTTCCTAACAGAAAATCTTAGATTTGTCACTATTGTAGAATAAATTGTTTAAATTAAATGTTACTCTTGAAAAGCAATAAATAGACCAAAGTTACTTGTCAAGTCAAAAGAGTTTGAAAACGATTTTCCTAGACAAGGTTTGTTGCTGTATGTATTTATGGAAAAAATATATGGTGATTTAATGTATTGGGAAAATGAAAGCAAGGAAGAGAAGGAGTGCTGCAAGTTAACATAAGGCAGCCATGAGGGACCTCTTTATTTAGAAAGTTATATTTGAATAAAGGATTAAAGTTGATGAGGGAGCTAGCCTGTGGATATGTGACAGAGGAACATCATGGGCAGAGAGAAGAGCAAGTGCAAAGGCCCTGTGGTAAAAGCCTAATTGGCAAGCTCAACATTCAGAAGGAAGCCACTGGGGCTTTGGTGGACATCAAAGAAGTAAAGAAAAGAGGTAGAAATTTCCAGGATATTCTAAATACACTTTTTTGTGCTAAATGACATACAGTGGGGGGCATTGTAAATTTTTGAGAAGAGAAGGATGTGATCTAAGTATGTTTTATGAAAGATCATGCAGGCTTCTATATTAAAAACATACACTAGAGGAGCATATAATGGAATCAGGGAGCTCTTTTGTTATAATCCAGACTTGGAACAAAAAAAACAACACTGGAAGGGTAAAAAAATGTCTAATTCTATATGCTATATATTTTAAAGTTAATGTAGTTAATCCAAATGAATGGATTTGATGAGGTGTGTGAGAAAAAGAGAGAAGACAAAGAAGTCAGCTGGGTTTTTGGCCTATGCAAATAGGATAGAGCTGCCTTGCAGTGTGTGGAAGACTGAAACCAGAGCAGGTTGGGATGGGGTAACTGGTGTCAAAGGAGACCAAGCTTAAGATGTTTCTTGGATGTCTAAATGGATATTTTAAATAGACCATTGGGTAGACAAATACTGCGTTCACGGTAGATGCAAATATAAAAGCCTTGAGCACACAGGCTGCATAAGATTATCATGGGAGTTAGTACAGAGCATAAAGACCAATGGGCCTTGGGTCTCTCCACCTTTAAGAGACAGAGGATATGAGGGATCAGCAAAGGGGATTGAGAAGAAATGGCCAGTGATTGAAGAGGAAAAACAACAATGGTGGAGAGTGGCCTGGAAACCTCCTGGTGAGGGACTTACCAATTGATTCAGTCCAATAGTATTGCAATTTGATGAGAATTGAGGAATAACATTGGGTTTAGTGCCATGGGGGTATTGACAAGAAGATTTTCAGTGCTCTGGATACAGAATAATCTCATTGGAGTGGGTTTAAGGAAAAATCAGAGAATAAGGATCAGAAAACAGAAGTATTAATACTACCACATGGAAATATTGTAGAACATACAATAATTCTAAGCTCTTTACATATACAAGTTCGTTAAATCCTCATAGAAATTCCTGAGACAGGGACACTTATCTCTCTCCACTTAGGACAAAACAGTAACTTAAAATTTGCAAAGTAAGGAGTGAAAGGGTTAGACACAAATGAGGTTTATGTTATGACAGATTTCAAATATATAACCTGACCCTTATCTCACATTCTGGGAGAACAGAAAAGAGAGACTACTGAGAAAATGCCATCTGAGTGCAGTTTTGGGGGGTTTTTTTGAGTTCAGTTTTAAAGAACAAAAGTGGTTGGATATGCCAAGTATAGATAGTGATGAGACAGAAAAGAATAATAAAAAGTTTTTTATAGGCATAATTTTTGCTGCAATCTTTATTTTTTTGTTTTGCCCAATTTTCTTTAGTTCTGTTTAAATTTCCTATAGATTTCTGACTCTGTGCTGACAAAA
Organism: Panthera leo; assembly: GCF_018350215.1. NCBI lineage: Eukaryota > Metazoa > Chordata > Mammalia > Carnivora > Felidae > Panthera > Panthera leo. The sequence goes on from NC_056685.1 coordinate 97,708,522, forward strand.
ACTTACACAGCCTGTGCTACGAAGAGTGTAAAGAAGGGGGAAAAAAGGTCAGGAAGTATTGATTATACTAAGAAATAGAAGGCTCATGGAAAATAAGCTAAAAATAAGGCTATTTAAAAAATTATGATGGATTAAAAACAGAAAATTTTAACTCTCCTATGTCAAATATTTATTAAATTACTTGTTTTCTGTATTTAATATTTTAAAAATTTAATATTAACACTGGTACAACCATGACCCTGAAATAAGTAAAAGATCTATAAAAGTATATGTCCTGGAGTTTCACATTCACATGCAGCATATATCATACTGCAAATATGTAGAACAACTTTGTGTCTAGGAATTTACATATCAATTTTTTTAATGTTTATTTATTTTTGAGAGACAGAGAGACACAGAGTGTGAGCAGGGGAGGGGGACAAAGAAAGGGGGAGACACAAAATCGAAAGCAGGCTCCAGGCTCCAAGCTGTCAGCACAGAGCCCGATGCGGGGCTTGAACTCACAAACTGTGACATCATGACCTGAGCCGAAATCAGTAGCCTAACCAACTGAGCCACCCAGGCACCCCATAATCATCAAATTTTATTTTGAAGAATAATACATTTTAAAGCTAATCTATTTGTTAAAACTACACTCTGTTGACCAAACTGAAGCTCCTTTGGTAAATTTTTACATCTTCTAAGTACATGAGTAGTTTAAGAATTCTCTTTAATTATACAGTTCCTTTATTGTTAATTAGCAGTGACTTGCCACTCATGCCTTATAATCATGTTTTTAAATGACCATTCTCTTTATATTGAGAAAATTTAAATTGGAAATATTTGTTTCCTTCTTATTTTGTTAATTTTCCTATGTGTCTGTATTTTTCCTTACAGGATATTGCATAAACATCAGATCTAATACTTAAGAAATCCTACTTTAAAATGAACAATTTATTTTGAATGTCAGACAGTTACAACTGAATTCTTAAAGATAAAATTTAAAGCAAGATTTCATTTATTTCTACTAGGATAATTTAAAATTATTGGGTTGCACCTGGAAGTAATGATTGTCCATTTGATGGGAGATAGTTAAATGATACATAAACTGAAAGCCTCACTCAGTTTGGTCTAAACTAGCTGTCCTGCTGAGTCACCCAGTGCTCCACTTGGGACACCTGCTCCTCTCACAGGGAGGAACTTATGTGTCATAGGGAGGAGTTTACATATGTAACCAGTTCTTGCTGGTTTTTGAAGCACTTAATCATTTCTCTCCTATGCCTCCTTGTTCAAATCCTCATTACCCGAAAGGCCCAATTCTACAGTCATCTCCTGCCTCAGATATCCCTGATATTTGCTCTCAAAAAATTTTCCAATTTCCTATACCAAATTGAACTTTATTTGTACGTCATCTCTCAGGGGACATACTACTTTCTACATTTTATTTTAGTTATTTATGTGCATGCCTTTGCTGCTTTTAACTTCATGTTTTACTGGTGTCATTTTTCATTGTCTGTTCCATTACACCATGGTTTCCAAATCAGGATTTATTTCAATCCATCTCCTGGTCACTTAAATTACATCTTGATTAAATTTTCAGTGAAGAGTCATGGAGGTGATTTTTTTCAAAGCCCTTGAATATCTAGAATATCCTTTTTGTTGACATCACATATGAAAGGAAAACCATAGAAAAGCTAATGATATCTATCTCTTAGCATATTTTAGTGAAAATTCATAATTAATCCTTGTATCCTAAATAGTGACCAATACACCAACTGTGTCTTTTATTTTGTACAGCCAACTTTTAAACATGATGATTCCATTGATGAATGGCATAATTATTTCCCATCTAGGATATATTTCTGAGCTCTTCACTTATATGTCCAAATGCCCATGTAACAGCTTTCCGTGTAATACCTGCCACAAGACGTTTCACCAACACTACTCTTTCATGACCTTCCTGTCCTGGCTAGTGGCACCATCTCCACACAGTCTCTCTAGATATAAACATGGAAGCCAGTTTGGACATTCCTCTCCTCTATCGTAGTTCAAAAATATATTTTAAATATAACAAATATATACATTTATCCTTTGTTGTTTTTACTGCAATAATCTTTTAACCAGCCTCTTTAATTCTTTTCCTATAAAGATTTAAAATGTTCTTGAAGAGTCTTTTAGAAACAGTTTTAGGTGATGTAACTTACCTGCATAAAACTCTTAATAGCTTTTCATTGTATTTTAAAGTCATGTTTTAAGTTACCTTAAGGTATGAATATTACTGTACTACCTTAATGTTTAAGAAATATCCCATTATTTATAAAAATAAAATGGAAATAAATGTGACTATTAACACTACCACTAAAAGCACTCTTTTTTCCTCTTCTCTCAGTATGCTCAGGCCTTTGTAAAGCAAATGCTAGGAGGAGAGATGTGGTGAAGGCATAGTTTGCTTTAGGCCCTAAAATTTAAATATTGAAACTTTGAACAAAAAAAAAGTGTAACTAAGGAGATCACAAGCCTAAACATCTTTTTTGGAAATTGCAAAAGTGGGGCAATGCTAATATTAAAAGTAATCCTAATCCTTTCTTGTTATATTATAGCCATTAAAACTTATACACACATACAAACTTTAACATATTCAAAAATATTTATATAAGTAAAATATGAAATCTTTCATGGAGTACTAACATCTTTTCATTACTTATTATTCTCCTCTTACTTTCTATGCTTCAAGCACATTGACCTTCTTTTATTTCTTAAAGTACACCAAAGTGTTTAATACAAATAGGACTAAAGCTCTTTTATCTGTCACCATGAATGAAAGTGACCTTAGCAAAAGCCAGTGTTTTCCAGTTTATATTCAAAAATGTATAAATGACAAGCCTTATTAAAGTAAATAATTGGATTCATTCCACTAACTTAAGCATAAAGTACTCCACAATTATTTTTATTAAATATAGGAAATGCATCAAATACAAAGAAATCGTTCCCTAAATTCACACTTTATTCATTAGAAAACCTGAATAAGTAGAAATAGGAAATGTTGTAAAAGAGGTATTTTCAAATGTTGATTAAATACTTTAATCTATATATTTGCATGCTTACATTAAAAAAAGAGAACATTTTGAAAATAAGACAGTTGTTATTATAAATTGAGACCCTACGGGGCATGCAGGTGACTCTTGGTTAAGCATCAGACTCTGGATTTTGACTCAGGTCATGATTTTGTGGCACCCAAGGAATTTAACCAAAATCCCCTACCCCTGGACAAGCAGAGCAAGACTAACTCCATTTTGTGCTACACCCACCATTTCATGTATAACCCCCACATGACCTGCTTATTGCTTAAGACACTCCCCCACCCTAGTCAAGGCGCTGAGCACACCCTTACTGGAAACCAGCTCAAATAGGAATGCAGAAGCCCTAACCGCCAAAGAATGTAAGCCCCGCCTTTTGCCCCCCAAACTTGCGCTCCAATTCTGACCAGAGTGATAGGCTAGTTCAAACTGTTACTATAGGGTAAATTGTAATTCAATTGGCCACCTGCGTGTGGACTGGCATGACTATGCAACTTTCTGTGTGTGTTACAATCTCATTGGCCACTGGCCTCTATTAAGCTGCTACGCCTCTTAACCTAGGGGTCCAAGTCCCTGCTCCGCTGTGTCGGGTATACTTGGGCCCAAGCTCGAGCTTGCAAATAAACCCTCGTGTGTTTGCATCGGTATCGGCTCCTTGGTGGTCTCTCAGATTCGAAATCGGGGGAATTACAATTTCAGTTCCTGGGATCAGCCCTGTCCATGCTGACAACAATGAGCCTGCTTGGGATTCTCTCTCTCCCTCTCTCTCTGCCCCTCCCCCACTTGCACACATGTTCTTTCTCTCTCTCAAAATAAATAAACTTTAAAAAAATAAAATAAACTGGGGTGCCTGGGTGGCTCACATAGTTAAGCCTAGAAATTCGGCTCAGGTCATGATCTCACAGTTCCTGAGTTTGAGCCCCCATTTGACTCTGTGCTAACAGCTCAGAGCCTGGAGCCTGCTTCAGATTTGGTCTCCCTCACTCTCTGCCCCTCCTTCACTTGTGCACATGCACACGTATGCTCTCTCTCTCCAAGATAAATAAACATTAAAAAATAAGAAAATAAAATAAAATAAAATAAAATAAAATAAAATAAAATAAAATAAATAAGGCCCTAATCTAAAATCAAAGATACTTGTTTTTAAGACTGCTAATCTTTAAAAAAAACTCAGATTTAATAATTAGCATCCACCTTTTCAGACATAAAGTTGTTTAAAACTTCTACAGAGTACTGAAGAATGAGTTTATTCTGCCATGGCACCATTAGTAAATGAACTACATCCTTACCATATACTATTCATTATAATCTTTGAACAAAGAACTGAAGGAAGAATGGGAGTGAGTCATGTCAAAAATTGTGGGAGGATTATTGGATGGGGGAAAAAAGTGTTCTGATTTGGACATGTAAAATTTGTGATGTTTTTTATATTCGAAGTTTTTATGACTATATACCGGAGTAAAAGTTGGTTTGTGTTTATTATATCATTTAATTTTCATAACAATCCCATAAATTTAGAATTATTATTGTTCTCGATTTTTAGAGGAAGAAGCTAGGGTACAGAGAAGTAATTCTTCAAAGTCATGCATCCAGCATATAGCAAAGCGGCCTAAGGATTTAGGTCTGTGGTCCTCTAAACCCAGGTGTTAATCTGAGCAGTATATTCTCTTTAACTGCATTGTATTCAAATACTCAAATCTAAAAGACAATGATGCATTTTTAGGCGTGTGTAAAAACTGAAGAAACTCTTTGTTATTCTAATCAGGATTTCCTAGAAAGCTTATCAAATGCACACAGAAATAGTTTTGTACTCCTGAAAAATTTTAAACTGCTTAAGAGTTGAAAATTTCAAAGTAGAGCATTAAAACACTTTTCCCCACCATTTTACAAATGAGCTGACTTTTCCTAGCATATTTGCCCCCAAATAATTATTGTCATAAAATTGTAGCATATACAAAGTTATGTATGGCTTGGTCTTCTTATGCAATAACTCCAGTGCTAAATAAATGTAACCATAGTCTAATACACTATGACTTTATAAGCACTGGAATAAATTTTTGCAAAATACACCATATGTTTATATCGCCAAAGGCAAAGCTCTCTGATAGAAATAGTGAAGCCAAAGGGGATGGATGGCAGGGATAATTGCAGACTGATTTCTCAACTAACATTGAGTAATTTTAAAAAGATAATTGATACAAAACTGCATTAAACAAAAAAGGATTTGACTATTTTAACTAATTTTGTTGCTGAAGAGAAATCACAGGGTTTGGCCCTTCAAATGAAGTTAAACAGACCAATACTGAATAACTGTCAGTCCCGTTTATTGCAATTTGTCTACAGTGCACATTTTTGTGGAAAGAGCCCAAAGATAGTTGCCTGATGTTAACACAATTTCTGCTGTACTGAGTTCTGGTTTATGCATTTACTTTAATTTAAATGGTTGGCATAGGTGCTGCCAAAAATTGTTCTATTTTATACACAAAATGCAGTTATTAGACTTCTAATGCCATGAAATATGAACATTGAAAGGAGAGGGAAGTTATTTTTTATATAAGGACATATTCCTCCATCATGCAAAATTGGTTTCAATATAAGAACAGGGGATTCTGGGAAAAAGAGACAGTAGCATCATATTTAATCTCTTCAAACATCCTTATAAAAGCAGATGGAACAATTAAATAGTAAAGCAAAATGGATGGACTGCATTTACGACAAAATTATGTTACAAGATATTTCTGCAAACCCAAAATACAATGAGAGGGGAGAAAACATGATAGCTATAAGCCCCGTGTTGTCTGTCTTTGTACCAGTGGAGCATAGGACAAATCAGATGTCTTAAGATTTGAGGACAGGCTATTCACCAGGGGCCAATTTGAAAACAGCTAAAACTAGGAGGTGTTTTGCCTAATCCACAAGTAGTCCATGCAAAGGTCTGTACGAAGGTCTGAAGCAGATAGAGTACAGCCCCTCTTAATTCTTGAAACTGAATAAGCATGGTTCCCTTCCTTGGAATTTGTCTCTTACAGTTTCACACTAAGAGAGGAAAAAAACAAAACAAAACAAAACAAAACTTACTAAGATTTGAATTACTGAATTAAAACTTATCAGGACAATGGGAATATATATGAAAAAAAGAAAAAGTCTAGATAAAAGAGGGAGGGGGAACTGAATCAGAAGAATCTCATAGTTTTAAATATTAATTGAAAAAAAACAGATGTGAGAGCTCTGTGAAGTTAGAAAACCTATTCTGAAACAAGCTTACTTCCAAAAATTCAGAAAACTTGTAAAAATTCAGATTTTCATATGAAAATCAGCCTTGGATGTATAACTATCTATATAGAACTAAGATTAAATGAAGAAAGAATATAGAATATGATTGTTAATCGACAACAAAGAGAAATAAAAGGCATCCAAATAGGCAAGGAAGAAGTCAAACCTCCATTATTTACAGATGACATCATACTCTATGTAGAAATCCCAAAAGACTCCACCGAAACATAACTAGAACTAATACATGAATTCAGCAAAGTGGCAGGATATAAAACCAATGTGCAGGTATCTGTTGCATTTCTATACACCAATAATGAAGAACAAGAAAAAGAAATCAAGGAATCGATCCCATTTGCAATTGCACCAAAAACAATAAGATACCTAAGAATAAATGTAACTACAGAGGTAAAAGATCTGTACTCTGAAAATCATAGGACACTTATGAAAGGAATTTAAAAGGACGCAAAGAAATGGAAAAGCATTCCATGCCCATGGATTGGAAGAACAAACATTGTTAGAATGTCTATACTACCAAAGCAATCTACACATTTAATGCAATCCCTATCAAAATACCACCAACATTTTTCACAGAACTAGAATAAACAATACAAAAATATGTATGGAACTACAAAAGACCCAGAATAGCCAAAGCAATTCTGAAAAAGAAAAACAAAACTGGAGGTATTACGATTCCGGACTTCAAGCTATATTATAAATATAGCTGTAGTCATCAAAACATACGGTATGGCACAAGAGCAGACACATAGATCAATGGAACAGAACAGAGAACCCAGAAATGAACCCACCACTATAAGGTCAACTAATCTTTCACAAAGCAGGAAAGAATATCCAATGGAAAAAAGACAGTCTCTTCAATAAATGGTGTTGGGAAAACTGTATGGCAACCTGCAGAAGAATGAAACTGGACCACTTTCTTACACCATACACACAAATAAATTCACAATGGATGGAAGACCTAAATGCGAGACAGGAAACCATCAAAATCCTAAAGGAGAACACATGTAGCAGCCTCTTTGACCTGTCTGTGGCAACTTCTTACTAGACACCTCATCAGAGACAAGGGAAACAAAAGCAAAAATGGACTGTTGTGACTTCATCAAAATAAAAAGCTTCTGCAAAGCAAACAATCAACAAAACTGAAAGACAACCTATAGAATGGGAGAAGATATTTGCACATGAAATATCTGATAAAGGATATGTCCAAAATTTAAAGAACTTATCAAACTCAATACTCAAAAACAAAAACAAATAACCCAGTGAAGAAGTGGGCAGAATACATGAATAGATTTTTTTCCAAAGATGTCCAGATAGCTAACAGACACATGTAAAGATGCTCTACATCACTCATCATCAGGGGAATACAAATCAAAACCATGATGAGATACCACCTCACACCTGTCAGAATGGCTAAAAGCAACAACATAAGAAACAACAGAAGATGTTGGTGAGGATGTGGAAAAAGGGGAAACCTCTTACACTATTGATGGGAATGCAAACTGGTGCAGCCACTCTGGAGAACAGTATAGAGGTTCCTCAAAAAATGAAAACTGAAACTACCCTACAATCCAGCAATTGCATTATTAGGTATTTACACAAAAGAGACAAAAACAGATTTGAAGGGGTAGAGGCACCACAATATTTATAGCAGCATTATCAACAATAGACAAACTATGGAGAGAGCCCAAATGTTCATCGACTGATGAATGGATAAAGAAGATGTGGTGTGTGTGGGTGTGTGTGTGTGTCTACATAAACACAATGGAATATTACTCAGCCATCAAAAATAATGAAATCTTGCCATTTGCAATGTTGTGGATAGAACCAGAATGCATTATACTAAGCAAAATAAGTCAATCAGAGAAATACAAACACCAAATGATTTCACTCGGATGTGGAATTCAAGAAGCAAAACAGATGAATATATCAGGCAGAGAGAAGAGGAGAGAGGGAAACAAACAACAAGAGACTCTTGACCATAGAGAACAAATTGAGGGTTTATGGAAGGAGGAAGGTGGGAAATGGGTTAGATGGGTGATGGATATTAAAGAGGCCACTAATTGTGATGAGTACTGGGTGTTATATGTAAAGGATGAATCACTGAATTCCATCTCTGAAACTAATATTGCATTATATGTTAACTAGCTAAAATTTAAATTAAAAATTTGAAAAGAATATATTTGCTATATGCTAGGACAAAGTAGATATAGTAAAGTTAGAACTGAGGACAAATAATAATGTGCTTGCAAATCTTTCAATTTTGGGAGTATTTGCATTGTTACAAGGAAACTAACCTGGGTGTGACATGGGACAAGTCAAATGAATAGGTAATTTTATCACCTGCTTTTCTAACTGAATACAGAATTCTGAAGGTGAAAGAAAAGAAGTATACACATAAAGTAAAAGAGGTTAAATAGTCCTGCAGGCCTCAAGTTGAATTGGAAATCAGAATGAACTCATTAGGCATTTGATCCATCTATTGATCATTTAGTTGTTCTATTAGTGTTTACTTTCTTCTAAGTTGCAGCCACAAAATTATATTTAAAAAATCAGGTAAAAAGAACACTGCCAGAATTCAGATTATAAACTGAAAAGATATTTTCCCACTAAAGACAATGAGAGCTTCTTGGAGAAATGACTGATTCCAGGTCTGAGGCTGGAAATGCACAAAATGAACCTGGAATAACTTGTCCCTACAAAGACCGTTAAAATCACATTAGAATGAGATACGATTCAATGTGAAGACGGCTATAACTAGACAGAACAATTTGAGTTTCAAATGGATTGAATTTATACTAAAAGACTGAAACCCATCAAATGTGCTTATACATGAGTTTCTATGAGTATACATGAGTATACATGAGTATACATGAGTATACATTAGATACATGAGTTTCTAATGATACTTTGACAACAATCTAATAATAACTTACTTTCAGGGGATGAGGAAGAACAAATTAAATATCTGAAAATACATAATATAAAAAACTGAGCATTTGTCTTGTTTTTTTCCACATAAAGTACTAATTTCATTAATACTTTATTATTAACTGATAAGTAAAATGAGAATATTAATTAATATTTTATTAATACAACAAATAAAAACACTATTAATTCTTAACAGATGAGGAAAAATAAAATTTTATATAAGTACCCCTGGCAATAACTAAAAAAGAAATGTTAAGATTCAGTTATCAATGAATTAATGGATGTAGGCATTAAGCATAAAAAGAGAGACAAATTAGAAATAACCAAAATCATGTGTGATCTTTCCAAAAAAATCTAACCTAACTCTACTTTCTTCCAAGTCGCAAAAAATACAGAGAGCAGTGGGATATATGACTTGCAAAATGAGCATATAATCAGCAAATCTAAACATGGGAAATTTGCTATTTAAATGGCTTATGTTTTTCAACTTGATATGTTGCAAGGACAAGAAGACAGAGTTTGCACCTGTAAATTAAAAGGCTTGAGAGACACACCAAATTTTTAGAAAATAGGGTAGTATTAAACTATGTTGTCTAGAGATGCGTAATTAGATAGTGAAAAAATAATCCTAAAAAGGAAGGATTGTGTTTGTTTTTTGAGGATTGTGTTTGAGATCTGGCACATGGGAAGGGCTTTCAATCTACAGAATATCTATAATTTATAAAACATACAGTATATGTAGTATATATAAAATATCTGTATATCTATAATTTTGTAAACAAAATGGCCTTTTATATTTAGTTGTGTCCCATGATTTTATGCATTATAACAAATGATTTTTACATCAATAAATATGTATCTAAAAGGTATTTTTAAATGTTATGTAGCAACAAATTAAATGGTTATAACACAGTTATTTTACTGTAATTAAATTTATTTTTAGACAATTTATTTTTAAATATTATAAACTATGCTATAATGACCACAGCTAAAAAATTTCTATTTGCTTTTCTTTCTTCTTTTCTTTCTTTTCTTTTCTCTTTCTTTCTCTCTTTATGATTTTTGGGCTAAATGATGTGGGGAAAAAAAGGACTTGGTATGTATTAATACATTGCTCCTCCAGAAATTTTGGGCCAATTTATACTTTATGTTCTCTCCTATTTTCTCCAATTTGCCAATTGCTTAAAAAGTTTAAATTTTTCATAATTTAAAAAAAAATTCATAATTCTCTTCCTGTTTACACATTTAATATAGCCTCATTGTTAAAAAATTGAAAACAAAGTAAATTTTTCAATTAAATTTTAAAACCAGATATTTGGGATGGGTTACTGAGACACTTCTCTGAACCCTTATCATCACAGAACATTATGACTGATGTCAATCTATGGTTATCTGATGTTCTAAACGAAATGTTCCTGTTATTTGATTATTAGGGTAAAACTTGATTTTTTAAAAAATTTTATTGTGGAAAGAACACTTAACATGAGATCTATCTTCTTAACAAAATTTTAAGGGTACTAAATACTACTGTTGACTATAGGTACCAGTTAATAAACAGTTTCCTAGAGTTTAATCACCTTGCTTGACTGAAACACTATGCTGGTTGATTAGTAACCCCACTTCCTGTTTCCCCAGCCACTGGCAAATACTATTCCACTCCTGGATTCTATAAATTTGACTAATTTAGATACTTCATATAAGTGGAACCATGCGATATTTGTCTTTCTGTGACTGTCTTATTTGACTAAGCACAATGGCCTCAAGGTTCATCTATGTGTCACATAGTGCAGAATTTCCATCCTTTTGAAGACCCAATAGATTTCCATTGTATGTATATACTATATGTTCTTTATCTATTCTATCTGACAGTGGTCGTGGAGATTGTGTCCACATTAAAGCCTGATTTCTATATTATATTTTGTTAAATTTGTTTTTTAAATTTTGCCCATTTTCACACCAAGCATGTCATCTTTATCTTATTGATTTCAAGAATCCCTTATACATTTAGTATCCTTTAACTGCTTTGTAGAACTTCCAAATTATTGGCCTATAACTTAAAAAAAAAATTTCCCCATAATTTAGGATCCATGTCCACGTAACCAGTCTTATGCTGTTGTATCTTCTGCTTTTCTCGTATGTTTGCTACTGGGAATTAAAAAAAATTTTTTTTAATTTTTGTATCCAAAGATTAAAGCCTTTGTGAATTTATTTTTATGTATGGTGTGAGATGAGAAAAAATCATCCAAATGAAAATAAAATTCTTCCAAATTTTACATCATTTACAAAATAAACTTGGAGTAGATATAGGAATATTTAGACATTAACAGTGAAGTAAATGATAGGTAGAAATATACCAATTGTTGGTAAGTCAAGATTTCAGCAAAGAAGTTTTTGAGGACATACAGTTTTTACACTATGACAATAATAACTTAGTCTCCTGTCAATTAATTGATGGTATGGTAATATGAGTAACTTCCTTTCTTTCCACTAATTATAGAACAATTTTGTAATTTTGCAAGTATGTCCTTAATATGTGTATAAACAACTTGACCATATTAATTCTATCAGTTCTCCCAATAACCTGGCTAATAAATTTTCCATTGATTATTATTTGACTAGCTGGTTAAACTGATACAACTTTTTTTTTTTTTGGTACAGATAAATCTATGACTATGCTGGTAACAAGCACATGAGATCTGTTTGTTTATTATAAAAATCACAGTTCAGTTATTAATAAAATTCTACAGAATGTGATACATAACACATAACATATGGATTGGATATCATTACAAATAGTTTCCTCTTAAATATAACAAATGCTTATAAAAAACAACTATGAAAGCTAAATATTACTTTTTAAAGTTGAACAACAGACTGTCATTGCATCAATTGTGTTCTGTTATGGAGGTCTTAAGTACCACAACATTTTCTAGCCACCTCACACATGTTCTTTAATTTTGTTCTTTTCCCCTTCACGGTTCACACGAAAAAAAAATCAGATTAAGTCTAAGGATCATAGAACTGAAACTAGAGTTGCTTCATTCAGCATCCTTAATGAATTCCATCTTTGTCACAATTGCATTATTTTTATGACACATCTTTTTTTATGTCTAGTATCAGCACTTTTATTTTTCCATTTTCCAGTAATTTATATAAAATACGGGAAAATTCAATAAAATATCCAGCTAATTGCACAAATCACAAACACTGTTACATAGAGAAAAATGATGACACTGCAATAGTGGAAATCTTAGCTCCCTGACAGCATAACCAAGGTACAAAAGTGCAAACTTGCACACAAAACATGGCATAGGAGTGACAATATAGAATGTATCAATATATGAACTCTAAAACATCAAACATATAAAGGGGAAGATTCAGAGATAAAAATTCTACTTCAAGTGTGATGGCATATTAATTTTAAGAATATATTAAAAATTAAAAGATGTCTTTGAACACTATAATTATCTACGAATTATTAAACTGTACTTGAGGAGAAAAATAAAACACATGCATCCTTTCTACCTTAATTTGCCTCGCCTAATCTTTTCAATCTCAATAAATTACATCATCATTCTTTCAGTTGCTCAGACCAAAAACTTTGAAGTTATTTTTAATTCCTCATGCCCCACATCCAATACAATAGTAAGCCTAATTGTTTTTACATTAAAAATGTACCCAGAATCTGGCCATGTTTCACCATTTCTGTTGTTAGCCTCCTTTGTCCCAACAACTGTTTCCATTTGTGTTCATTGCATCTATCAAGCCATCCTTTGATTCCCTGACCTTGTTCTTACTTCCATACCACATAGGTCCAATGCTAACATAGCAGTTAGAGCTATCCTTCTAGAACAAAAATCACATCTTGTCGCTTATCTGCCTAAAACTTTCCAGTGGCTTTCTACTCCATTCAGAGTAAAGTCCACGTTATTTACATATGGTCCATAATGCTATATACAGCCCTCTTCCCAACGTCTCTGACCATCTCATTCACCACCTTGCAGACTGCTCTAGAAACACTAGCGTCACTCCTAATCCTTGAACACGCTTGGCTAGACGTCCAAATATGAACAAAAGTTTATTCAGCCTGGAGATATCTTTCCTTAGACACATGAATGGCTTTGCATTCTCCCTGTTTTCGGGGACTTTTTAATACATATTTTTAAGTTTATTTATTTCTTTTGAGACATAGAGCACAAGTGGGGGAGGGGCAAAGAGATAAGCGGAGAGAGGGAAAGAACCCCAAGCAGGCTCAGCACTGTCAGCTCAGAGACCCGCTCTGGACTGGATCCCACAAACTGTGAGATCGAGACCTGAGGTGAGATCCAGACCTGGGCTGAAATCAAGGTTCTGATGCTTAAGGGATTGGGCCACTCAGGCTCAGATTTTTATTAAAATGTCTACTTTTTAGTTATGCCTCCTAAATCAACCTATTTGAAACAGCAACGCCACTTCTCTTGACCCTCTTTCTCTCATAAGATTACCAACATCTAATGTGCTTATTTTAACTAAAATTTATGTGGCTTTGGCCTGTTTCCTTACAAGAATCTAAACTCGATAGAAAGCTGGTATTTTCCCAGATCGCGTTCTAGTGTCTAGACAGAGGGGAAAATATAATCTCCATAAACATTTATGGAATAAATCAAGTACTGTACATTTATTATTACAAATTATTCATTTGGCAGCTAATTTTGGAGTGTCAGGCCCCGCAGACTCTGTGTTGTCACCTGATCTAGACCTCCGCACAGGTGCCCCCCTTTCTCAGCACACCCACACTCCTGCCCCTGCATCGCGCCCTTGCTTTCTCCTTACCTGGCGATGCGGCAGCACCTGTGGTCCAGGAAAGCCAGCAGATTTCTTTCTCACCTCCAGGGCTGCAGGCACACCTTATCCTGAAATACTGAAATAAATTTCTTCGCCCAAGGTAGAGCCATTCTTGTCCCGCGTTCGACCTCAACAAACCGGAACTCAGTGATGCAAATGCCCCCACTTGACCCCAAGGGCAGGATATCCAGTCAGCCAATCCGCAGACGCCCCACGCCAAGCCAACTCCGGTCCCTCTCACCCCAAACAAGAGACGGTGGAGCCCCAATCCCTCAGGTATTTTTTTTTCTTCCTTGTTCCTTATTCTTTGTGACAGAAAAGCTTCTTGCCTTCCGCCCCATATTGCGGGTCTCTGAAAGAAGACTATCTGCTTAGTGAAGTGTTAGATAAGATTTGTTTGGCTTTTATCGCTGAAATTGTCTTCTTTAATCTTCCTTCCTTCCTTTCTTTTTTTTTTTTTAAGTTTTTGACCACGAGGAGTGGGATCCAAGGCTTCCTGCTAACTGGGGGAGGAGCTTACAGGAGAAACACCCGCGGCTGAACCCTTTTGAGTTCCCGGTTCTAGCACTTACCGAGGGCTCCGGGTAAGTCACTGAGGACTGAGGGCTCGCGTGCCTGCGGCGCTCAGATCGAAACAAACTGTATTTAAAACTGCACGTACATCTTGCTCCCAGAAAGGTGCTGGAGCCCTGGAAAGGTTCCTGGGGTTTATTGAAATTCTTAGAAAGGTTCTGGGTCTCGTAAGTTTCCAAGATTGTTAAAGCATCAAAATAGGAAATATGAATGATTAAATATACATGTAAAATACCTATACGTAGAAAATAACAAAAGACGAATGAGAAAAACTAAGACTGAATGCTCTTTATCAGGTTAAGTATTCTTCTATTCCTGGTTTGAAAGTTTTTATCAGGAATGTTTCTTAGATATTGTCAAAAGTTTTTCTGTTTATTAAACTAATTTTTTTGTTTCATTTTTACTTTGTTATATGGTGAATTATATCAATTGACTTATGAATGTTAAATAAACCTTGTATTTCTGGGGTAAAACCAATTTGATAATTTATTATTTATATTGTTGGAATTAATTTGCTAAAAGTTTGTATGTAGTTTTGCATCTATGTTCATGAAGGATATTTTTCTGGAATTTGATTGAAATGCATTTGACTGATTTTGATGTGAAGATAATTCTGGCCCCATTATATAAATTGGGAAGTATTCCCTCCTCCTAAATTATCTATAAGAGTTTGTGTAGAATTGCCATTAATTCTTCTGCAAATATTTGATAGAATTTGATACTTAGCAAACTAGTCAGGGAGTTTTCTTTGAGGGCTAATATGTTCACTACAAATTCAATTTCTTTAAAAGACATAGGGCCATTCACATTTTCTGCAACTTCTACAGTGAGCTGTGGTAGTTGTGTCTTTAAAGTAATTTATTTAATCTAAATTGTTGAATGTATTGGCTGAAAACACTAATATCCCCTTTATCATCCTTTTAATATCTGTAGAATCTAGAGCAGTGTAACCCCTCTCATTCCCAGGTGCTAATTTGTGTCTTTTTTTTTTTTTTTCTTTCTTTCTTGATCATTCTGGCTGGATTTTATCAATTGTATTGATGATTCTAAGATCCACCATTTGATTTCATTTCTTCTGTTTTTGTTTCCTGTTTCATTGATTTTCACTCTAGTCTTTATTATTTAACTTATTCTAATTCCTTTGGTTTTAATTTGATCTTTGGCTTATTTCTTAATGTGGCAGCTAGTCATTTGAGACCTTTCTTCATTTCTTATCTACACATTTAGTGCTATAAAAAAAACAAGTACTGCTTTAGCTATGTTAAAAGATAAACTGAGGCACATTAAAATTTTCAAGAGTTCATTTGATGGAATGTCTATTCCATTAAGGCTGCACCAAACCAAAAGTGGTTAGACACATTCCTTGGGCAGGAGCTGGGGAAACGCTATTTTATTTTATTTTTTAAATTTTTTTTAACGTTAAGTATTTTTGAGAGAGAGAGAGAGAGTGGGGGAGGTGCAGAGTGAGAGGGAGACACAGAACTCAAGCAGGCTCCAGGCTCTGAGCTGTCAGCACAGAGCCCCACGCGGACTCACAACCCTTGAGATCATGAACTGGGCCCAAGTCCGCCACCCAACAGACTGAGCCACCCAGGCGCCCCTGGGGAAAAGCTTTTATAGAGCAGATGCAGAATTAAAGCAAGGAAGTTATTTGGTGGGCTATAGCTTCAGTGGTTGGATTGTTTAGGAAAGAATAGTTGGCCATTTGTGATTTGTTCTTAAAGTTTTGTGTTTTCGGATAGGAGTGTGTTTAAAGCACTTTACTCTGGCTTACTTCTGTTTGCTTACCAAGGCTACTAAGACGTTAAAGCCACCTTAGCCTATTTACATAATTACTTTAACGGCTACCACAGTTTTTGGTAAGTCTTTTTGTTTTAACTTCAGAATATTTTCTAAGATCACTTTTGATTTCTTCTTTGACCTGTGGATTATTTAAAATTGACCTACTTAGGCTTTAAATGCCTGAAGAATTTCCAAACATCTGTGTATTTGGATATGTTGCTTTTATTTTTATGAAGTTTGAAATATTTTCTGTGTTCCCTAAGGATTTTTCTTTTCCACTTATGTATTACTTAGAAGTTATTTCCGTCCTTTGAAATGTGTTGAGATTCATTTTATGGGTTGGCATATGGTCTGTCTTGGTTAACACACTGTGTGGATTTGACGATTTTCATGCTGCAATTGTAGTACCTAGTGTTGTATAAATATCAGTTAAGTCAATATGTTGATAGTGTTTTCTGGATAATTTATGTTGTTACCAACTTTTAAAATCTACTTGTTCTATTAAATCCTGAAAGATGGGTTTAAATGCCTATAACTATGATTGTAAAATTGTTTATTTTCCCTTTAGTTCTTTCAAATTCAGCTTCAAGTACATACTTACACATTCATTTACAGTTACTGTGTCTTCCTGGTGAGTTGACTGTTTAATGAGCATTACCATTTTTTTTTTAATTTTTTTTATGTTTATTTATTTTTGAGAGAGAGAGAGGAAGAGAGACAGACAGAGAGAGAGAGAGACAGAGCACAAGCAGGGAAGGGGCAGAGAGAGAGAGGAAGACACAGAAACTGAAGCAGGCTCCAGACTCTGAGCTGTCAGCACAGAGCCCGACGCAGGGCCGGAACTCACGAACCGTGACATCATGACCTGAGCTGAAGTCGGATGCTTAACCAACTGAGCCATCCAGGCGCCCCTAGCATTACCATTTTTGATGGGTTTTTTTTGTTTTTGTTTTGTTTAGTTTTGTTTTGTTTTTCTTTCCTGGTGGGTCAGGTCACTTCTATTATCATCTCTCTTCAGTCTTGAGAACCTCCTTCAATATCCCTTGTGGTGCAAGTGTGCTAATGACCACTTCTGTTATCTTTATTTTGTCTGAAAATGTCTTTATTTTGCTTTTATTCTTAAAGAGTGTTTTCACAAAATATAAAGTAGTTGGTTATTTTTCTCTCAGTATTTTAAAATGTTCTTGGCCTCCATATTTTCTGATGAGAGGTCAGCAGTCATTCAAGTGATTGTTCCTCTGTATGCAATCTGTCATTTTTGTCTGGCTGCTTTTAAGATCGTCTCCTTATATTGATTATTTTGTGCATAATGTGATTTTCTTCAGTGCATCTTGTTCATAGTTCACTGAGCTTCTTGAACCAATACATTTATGTCTGTATTTTTGGAAAAACTTTTGGCTTTTATATTTTCATATACTGAAATATATTTTCTATTCATTTTCTTTCTACCTTGCACTACTCCTCTTAAACATAGGTTATACATTGTCTTATATTCCCTTAAATTCTTTAGGTTTCAACCACACAGCTTGGAAGTGAGTTCAATCTACCTTCCTGCTAAAAGCTGTTAAAAAGGAAATTCATCTGATACCTTCCATGTTTTGACTCTCCTTTCAGAATCTTTCTATTCTGATGTACGCACCAGTGCCTACAGGTCATTTTCATTTTCTCCAAAGACTGTAGTTATCTGTGGGAAGACATGAAATAGTGGGTGCTTATTTAGTTTTACTGAAAATAGAAATCTTGTCAAATAATTTTTCAAACTTGTGCTAGTGTAATTAACATTGTGGTAGGGTCCCCTCTGTACGGAAAGGGAAGAAAAAAAAAAAAAGAAAAACTCAAGACAACCTGGCTATACACATGTGTGACAACATCTCTCATGACCTTGTAACATGAGACCACTTAGTCAGACTACATGTTTGTGTGTTACCGTATATGGGAGACAAAGAAGTAGAAAATCTATTCCACGTGGCATTCAGGGCTCAGTTCTTTGGTACAAACCCAGCTGAGCAGTGTCAGCACAAATAAAGTTGCTTCCTGGAAAGAAAAGCCTCTGTGTCACGACTCTCTATGCGAGAATCCTGTTACAATATGGGGAAATTATATTTTGCTAGAATCACTAAAAATCCCTAAGGAATAAACCCTTGTATCATACCATACAGAACACTTAGCTCAAAATGAGTATTCATCCTGAAGAGAAATGCTAAAAACCTAAAATTTATGTACAGAAACAAAGCAGATAATTCATATGATGTTAAATTAGATAACATTCACTACTAAGAAGCAATACCATTAAAGAAAATATAATAATATTAATAGATATGTGGTAGCCAGTCTCCAAGAGGGTTCTGGTCATCTCTGGTACTTCCTGGTAGTCACACCCTTATGTAATACCTTTCACATTGTACTCGGGTTGGTATATTGGACCAATAGAGAGAGGTGATCAAATGCCATTTTCTGGGATTAAGTTATATCAGATATTATAGTTTCCATCTCCATCTCATAGTTTCTTGCTCTCTTCATTTCCTGCTCTTGTTCTCTCTCTGTCCTGCTCCCTCCCTTCAGGAAATGGAGCTGCCTTGCCATAAGCAGCCCTGTGAAAGAACCCATGTAGGAGGAATTGGAGACAGTAACCATGAGAGTTAGGTTGAGAATACATTCTCCAGATGCAGTCAAACCCAACAGCTTTACTGTAATCTCATGAGAGATCCTGAGCCAGAACCATCTGTCTATCCACTCTTAGATCATTGATCCTTGCAACTATGTAAGATGGTTAAGTGTGGTTGATTTAAGCTGCTAAATCGGGAGAAGTCTGTTATATAACAATAGATAACTAACAAATGAGATTTCATAAATAAAAAATTATGTTCTTTTAGAGACATTGCTAAGAAAATGAAAAGGCAAGCCACAAATTGTGAAAAATGATTTGCTTTAAGTATATGTGACAGAAGTCTTTTAGCTAGAATATAAAAGTCTCTTAGGACAAAAATCCAATTTTAAAAATGGACAAAAAAATTGGACACTTCACCAAAAAGATATTCAAATGGTCAGTAAGGACATGAAGAGATACTCACCATCATTAATCTTCAGGAAAGGAAAATAAAATCACAATGAGATACCACTCCTCACCCACTAAGATAGCTAAGTTTAAAAGGTTGACAAAACCATATGTGGAATAGGACATGGAACAACTGAAAAGGTCTTTTACTGCCAAGGAGAATTTAAATGGGCAAACACTTTGGAAAACTCTTTAGCAACTTCTTAAAAAGTCAAATATACACTTACCATATGGCCCAGCAATTTCTTTACTAGGTATTTACCTGAAGTAATTGAAAACACTTGTCTAAAAATGCCTATATGTAAAAGAATTTAATAACTTTCTTCATAAAAGTATTCATACATTAGAATACTACTCATTAATGTAAGAAATACATAATATGAATAATCTCAAAAACATGTTGAACAGAAGAAATCAGATGCAAAAGACTAAATAAATGCAAAAGATTTATAGGAAATCCTCAAATATGCAAAACACTCAATGGCAACAGAAAGCGGATCAGTGATTTTCTGGGGGGGTGAGGGAATGGGAAGATTGACTACTAAGGAATATGATAGAATGTTTTGGGATAATAGGATCATTGAGGTGGTAGCTCCACGGGAATATGTATTTGTGAAAATTCATTGAACTGTACACTTTATATCTGTTCATTTTATTGTATATAAGTTATACCCTTATCAAGCTGACTTAAAAGGACAAACTCTTTTTTAGAGCACATGAAGCTATACATTTTTATTTCTATTTTTAAAATAGCTTCAAATACCTAGTTAAACACTTTTTCTGTGCCTGTGTTCTTATCATTAAAGTTACGTTACAAAGGTCTATGACATTTTTACAGGCTTTTAACTTATATCTACAAATATTTGTCCACATTTAAATAAAACATAAAGATAAATATACCATGTCTATTTGCATAAAAACTTTGTGTGGGGCAGGGGAAAGAGGGATAGAAGAGGTGAAAAAAGGAGACTAATAACATAAGAAGGAAAAGAGAAATAAAATAAGTAAATTGTTCTATGCTAAATTAGAGGTAAAGTTTATCCACCTTTATTTCAATCCAGAATTATTCAGAACTCAAATTATTGCTCATTTAAAGAAATACATAAATTATTTCTACATAGTGGTGTGAAACCAAACTACAAAGTTAAATAGCACAATAATGCTAAGTTAACTATTTATATACTTTGTATTTTATTATTATCCTGTCAACTCCCTTCAGCATTTTCTGCTAGTTATTTACTTCCTGTTTGGGGAAGGAACACTAAGCTTGGATACTGGAGAGCAAGATCTCTGCCACTTACTAGGTATAAGATGACTTTGGGCAAATACTTAGATCCTATGAATCTTCGTTTTAATCTTCTGTGAAATGGGGAGAAAGAGTCCATGTTTGAGGCTTCAGTTAGGATGGTGATCAAATGGTCACAAATGTTCTCTCATTCTGAAGTTTCAGATTTTGTGGTTCAGGTTCAACTTACGTGTATTTTATACACACACAAACACACGTAAAATACACATGGAGAGATAATTTATATTGAATTTGTTTGATTTTCATTTTATATATAAAAATATGAAATAATTGTTCTTGATTTTGACAGTTTACATAGCTAATTCCATGCTGTGCTATTTCACTAAACTCCACGTTGCTTTTTAAGTGTTCTGAGTGATTCATTTTCTCCCTCCATGAATCTTCAGGTGTAAGTAAGTTATAAAATATGAAGGGAAAAAACAATCTTCTAATAACCCTTCAACAATTACACAAACAGTTCTCAAAAGATAATTTATTGAATCCTTTTTAGTGTTATCATTATTGTTACATTTACACCTACTGCGTAAATCCCTCATCTTCTATAAAAAATGGCATTAAATAGAGGTTAGAATAACAAGTGCTGGCTAATTATTTGATTTCAAGTATACCAGATGTATTCCCTATACATTTTTAACGTGTTCTTTAGTTTCCTATTCTCAAGTCACTGGCAAAGGTGGCAATTGGCAAAGACAGCTGTCAAAACATACAGCTGTTTTTGTTTCTTTGCTTTTCATTTATTTTAATTTTAGGTGGAATTTTGTAAACTCATCACATTTTGGTAAATTATTTTTCTATTCTACAAGAAAGCAAAAATGGAATTGAAGTTTCCAAAAGTCTCCAAAATCATGGTTGCCATCCAAGAAAATTAAAAGAAGCTGAGCTATTTGGTGTTTATAAAAGCATTAGTTAGCAGAACTTGAAAATCAATATTTCAAAATTTCCATTCAAAGTCAAAGTGAATAATTTTATGTCATATTAGTCAGCATTGTTGTAAGTCCTTAAAAAATATATATCCATAAAGGATGTCAAGTGAGATACAGGGGAAAAACATATAGTCTGAAGAAGAGATTTTAAAAGATACAGACCCTATATATAGCCGTACGTCAATATATATTGTACGTTTGCTCTATTTCTAGGATTTCTTTCCTTCTTTCATTTGTCTTTTTTTTCCTCATTACCTAGTGGTAGTCCACATAGCCACCATTGTAAATTAAAGTTCATATCTCTCATTGATGTGAAAGATGAAAGTGACTCATGATAGATAGCCATTAATACGCCATCTTTCCCAGATGATTTACTAATATGGTTCTTGCAAACTGCTGATAGGAATAGTCATGCATTTTAGATGTAGATCTTCCTTTGAAATTTTCATGTTGCACAAATGTCATCTAGAGAGGTCTGGCAAGTTTCAAAAAAAAAAAAAAAAGAAAGAAAAGAAATTCCATGACAATATTGACCAGTATTTTTTATAGATTGTTACTTTGTGTATAACAACTTTTTTGCCTTAATAGTTATGAATTGAATCTTATCTTCAGATTTCTTAATTTTAAATTCCAACCTCAGCACCTTGACCTTGGACAAGACACATACACATTGTAAGACTAAGTTTCCCTATCTTGAGAGATACTATTAGGCTATATCTCATCTATTTTCTAGGAGATAGTAAGTGAATACTACCTACAGCACCAGGTATAATACCTTGAATAAATCAAGGATCAAAATTGTTAACCTGTTTTAGTCTGTTCAGGTTGTTATAACAAAATACCATGGTCTGGGTACCTTGTAAACAATAAACATTTATTTATCATAGTTCTGGAGGCTGGAAATCCAAGATCAGGGTGCCAGCATGGTCAAGTAAGAGCCCTCTTCCCAGTCACAGACTTGTCCCTGTATCCTCACATGCTGGAAAGGGCTAAGGAGCTCTTAGAATCTCTTTAGAGGGCCCCACCCTCCTGAGCTAATTGCCTCCCAAAGGCCCCACCTCCTAGAACAATCATACTATGAGGATTCCAATATGTAAATTGATAGGGAAACACAAACACTCACACATAGTATTTATATTACTGTTTTTATTCTTTTTTTGGTTGTTGTAATGTGTAATATATTATTTAGCAAATCACTAATTACAGAGAACACTTTAAGTAAACAATGGCTGTACTATTCAGTAGATGGTGTGTTTCTAAAATGTTCAAAATTAAGTTAATTGACATAAGTTTCTAATAAACTTGTCATGTAACTCCTAACAAAACATTTTTAACAAAACATTCTTAAATCAATCTATGTATAAAATATAAATAATACTATAGATTCTACAAAAATATTTTAAAGATTACAATAAAAGTACTTTTACTTAAGTGGGAATTTCTGAATTCAATTAAATGTCAAGTATCTTTACTAATGAAAACCAATAGCTTCTAGAAATGGGAGAATTATGGTTCTAATCTTCATACAAAAAAGTGAGGAAAGGCAATTGAAGACAAATTAGAAAGGTGTCATGGAAACAGGCCAGAATAAGAGATATTTAAAGGCAGTTGAGTCACAATGTCACCAGGGTACTAATTATGAAGTAAGCAGAATTCAAAACAGACTTGAAATCAGCTGGGATCAAAATCATGACAAAGTCATTCTAGTCATTTTGTTCTTACATTTCTAAGTTTTTATTTAAATTCCAGTTAACATACAGTGTAATATTAGTTTAAGGGGTATAATATAGTGATTCAGTACTTCCATACATCACCTGGTGCTTATCCCAGAAGGGCACTCCTTAATTCCCATCATGTATTTTAGCCATCTCTCCACCCATATCCTCTCTGGTAACCATTGGTTTGTTCTCTATAGTTAAGAGTGTGTTTCTTGGTTTACCTCCTTTATTTTCCAATGGTTAACTTTTTTTTTTTCTTAAAGTACACATATGAGTGAAATCATATGCTATTTTTTTCTCTGACTTATTTTGCTTAGCATCATACTCTCTAGCTCCTTCCATGTCATTGGCAATGGCAAGATTTCATTTTTTTATGGTAAGTAATATTCCACTTTTCTTTATCCATTCATCAGTAGATGGAAACTTGGGCTGTTTTCATAATTTGTCTATTGTAGATAATGGTACTGTAAACATCAGGGTACAGGTATCCCTTTGAATTAGTACTTTTTAATTCTTTGGGTAAATACCTAGTAGTGCAATTGCTGGATCGTAGGGTGGTTCCATTTTTACCTTTTTGAGAAAACTCCATACTGTTTTCCAGAGTGGCTGCACCAACAGTTCAAGAGTGTTCCCCTTCTCCACATCCTTGCCAGCACATGTTGTTTCTTGTATTGTTGATTTTAGCCATTCTGACAAGTGTGAGGTAATATCTCCTTATAGTTTTTATTTGCATTTGATGATTAGTGATGTTGAGCATCTTTTCATGTGTCTATTGGCCATCTTGATGCCATCTTTGGAAAAATGCCTTCATATCTTCTGATCATTTTTAATTGGATTATTCATTTTTGAGTGATGACTTTTATAATTTCTTTATTTTTTTGATACTAACCCTTTATCAGATATGTCGTTTGCAAGTATCTTCTCCCATTCCATAGGTTGCCTTTTAGTTTTGTTGATTGTTTCCTTTGCTGTGCAGAAGCTTTTTATTTTGATGATGTCCCAATAGATGATTTTTGCTTTCTTTGCTACACCCACTGTGAAACAGGCTGCTGCCTGTGGTCTCCAGTATTATTTTTTATGGTTTCAAGTCTCACATTTATGTGTTTAATCCATTTTGAATTTATTTTTGTGTGTGGTGTGAAAAAGGGATACAGTTTCATTCTCTTGCATGTTGCTGTCCAGCTTTCCCAACACCGTTTGTTGAAGAGACTGTCTTTTTCCCATCAGAGATTCTTTCCTGCTTTGTCAAACATTAATTGACCATATAGTTGTAGGTTCATTTCTGGGTTATTCTATTCTCTCCTCTCCTCTCCTCTCCTCTGCTCTCCTCTCCTCTCCTGGTTCCTTTAGGTATAAGTTTAGGTAGTTCATTTGAGATTTTTTTCTTGATGTAGGCATGTGTTGCTATACTCTTCCTTCTTAGGACTGCTTTTGCTATATCCCAAAGGTTTTGGACCATTGTGTTTTCATTTTTATATGTTTTTATGTTTTTTTTTTTTATTTCTTCTTTGGTTTCCTGGCTGATCCAGTCATTGTTTAGTACCATGCTTAACCTCCATGTATTTGTGGCCTTTCTAAATTTTTTCGTGTGGCTGATTTCAAGGTTCATAGTGTTGTGGTCAGAAAAAGTATATAATATGATTTAAATCTTTTTGTATTGTTGAAGCCTGTTTGGTTTGGGACCTAATTTGTGATCTATTCTGGAGACTGTTCCATGTCCACTTGAAAAGAATGTGTATTCTGCTGTTTTAGGATGGAATGTTCAGAATATATCTATTAAGTCCATCTAGTCCAGTGTGTCATTCAAAGCCATTGTTTCTGTGTTTATTTTCTGTTTAGATGATCTATCCATTGATGTAAGTGGGTGTTCAAGTCCCCTACTATTATTGTGCTAATATCAATTGGTTCCTGTATGTTTATTATTAATTATGTTATATATTTAGGTGCTTTTATGTTGGGTGCATAAGTATTTACAACATTTTTGTTGGATTGTCCCCTTTATGACTATATAATGCCCTTCTTTGTCTCTTTACAGTCTTTACAGTCTTTGTTTTACATTATAGTTTGTCTGATATAAGTACTGTCACTTCAGCTTTCTTTTGACATCTATTTTTGTGATGAATGTTTTCCATGCCCTCACTTTTGGTCCTTTTTTTTTTTTTTAATCCATTCTGACACTCTATGTCTTTTGATTGGAGCATTTAGTCCATTTATATTCAAAGTAATTATTGATAGATACATATTTATTGCCATTTTATTATGTGTGTTATCATTAATTCTGGAGATTTTCTCTGATCCTTTCTTGTCTTTGTCACTTTGGTCTTTCCCTTGCACTTAAAGTGTCCTCTTTCACATTTCTTGCAGTGCTGGTTTAGTGGTCAGGAACTCCTTTAGTTTTTGGCTCTTTCTATTCTGAATGATAGCCTTGCTGAATAGAGCATTATTCTTGGCTGCAGATTTTTCCCATTCAGCACTTTAAATATATCAAACTTCTCCCTTCTGGCTTGCCATATTTCTTTTGAGAAATCTCCAGCTAGCATTATGGGTTTTCCCTTATAAGTTAAGGACTGCTTTTTGTCTTGCTGCTTTTAAGATATTTTCTTTATCACTGGTGCTTTTGCAAGTTCAATTACAATATATCTTGGTGTTGGCCTGTGTTTTTGTTTTTGTTTTGTTTTTGTTTTTTTGTTTTTTTGAATGATTTTTTTTTAAATGGGAGTTTTCTGTGCCTCCTGGACCTGAATGTCTGTTTTCTTCCCCAGAATAAAGAAGTTTTCTGCTATTATTGCTCGAAATAAATTTTCTGCTCTCTTTTCTCTCTCTTCTAGCACTCATATAATGCAAATGTTATTGTTTGATGGAGTCACTGATTTCCCTAAGTCTATTCTCATGTTCTATAATTCTTCTTTCTCTCTTTTGTTTAGCTCCATTATATTTTTTTATTATGTTGTCTTATGTATCATTATTTCATTCATCTGCTTCTAGCAGTCTGCTATTCATTGCATCAGGCCTTTTTCCAATCTCATCTATTATATTCCTCATTTTTTTTCTTTTTCTTTAATTATGTATTTTTGAGAGAGAGACAGAGACAGAGACAGTGCGAGCAGAGGAGGGGCAGAGAGAGGGAAACAAAGAATCAGAAGCTGACTTCAGGCTCTGAGCTGTCAACACAGAGCCTGATGGGGGACTCCAACCCACAGACTACGAGATCATGACCTGAGCCAAAGTCAAACACTTAATCAACTGAGCCACCCAGGTGCCCATGTATTCTTCAATTCTTACTGATTCTTTTTTAACTCTTTTATCTGTGATTCTTTAAATGTATATACAGGTGAAAATAAAATAAGAATTGTGCTTATTAATTTTGTGTGAAAATTTCAATGTAAGTAGCATAGAATCCAAAGATTAACTTATACACATAATTATCAAATTTACCAAAAATGTTATTATCCTGCATTTATGCATTTATTACGGCAGTGTTATGTATTCAGTCTAAGTCCAGTAGCTATGGTGAAATCATTGCCACCTTCCTTTCAAAGATTCTCATGATAGTCTATATGGTTAAATTGAAAATCATTTAAAACTAGAAGACATCCTAAGGAAGAGATGCCATAATGAATTATAACATGAACTTCAAAGGGAGGTAAAAGAGTGCTCCTCACATCTATTTTCTTCTTCTGAAATCACAAATGAAACCTATATGGAGAAATAAGCTTCATAATATCTAAAGGCGGAGTTTTCATGTACCACAAGATCCATTCCCTTGATGAAACAAGTTATTTAATGAATACCTCTTTATTTACTTTAATATCTTAAAGTGAGAGGTACGGGGTTGTTAGACATTGATTGCAGTAGATGCTATATTGGATATTAGACTATAGATTGCTATTTTAGAGTCTCTGATTAAATTTTCCAGGAGAATTGTCCTCTGGTTTTGACATTGCAGTGGGAAATCTGAGGCAAATCTAATTTTTTTTTTTTTAAAGATAGAATTTTTTTCAGCCAAAATGTCTTTTAACATTGTTTTCCTTCATAGTTTTTTTCTTTCTTTTCTTTTTTATTTGCTTTTCTTTTTTTTTTTTAATAGCTTTACATTGGATTTCCCTAAAATGTTATAAAGGCTTTTCAGTCTACTTAGTTCAGTAATATTTTAGACTGGGAAGTATTTCTGATATTTGTTTTTGTTCTAGTCACTGTAGTTTCTTTCTCTGTACCACATGTACAGAGGGTGGCTATTGTTTCCCATCTCCCACATTTACTAAAACTTTTGCAAATAATTTTTATGTTTTGTTTTTCCATTAAAATAAGATGGTAGAATTATGTGTACAACTGCTGTCTTTTTCATTCTGCATCAACATCTCCCACATCCTTCTTTCACATTTTATCCTCTACATTAGATCCAATTATATCATTAGAACCAATTAAAGTTTATAGCTAATAAATATACTATTCCCTTTGCACACTGTCTCCACTCCCTTCCCTGCTGTGCCTCAATTTTATTCAGAATCTCACCTACTGCAGCAAGGCACTTGACTACTCTGACACTTATTTTAATTTCATAGCAGTTAAACTTAAGTGAGACCTTAATGCTTCCTGACAGTGTTGCCTTTTAACTCACATATCATTCTCAAAAAAAAAAAAAAAAAAAAAAAAAAAAAAAAAAAACTATTTTATACCTTTTTTATTGGCTCTCAGTTAATCAACATCTAATTTTCTCTGTTCCCCTTACTCTCTGCTTATGATCTTATTATTTACTCATTCGAGACATTAGAAGGGAATTCCCATATTAGTGCACCATTACTTCCACCGAACATCCTTAATTGGTGACTATGTACAGCATCTTTTCTCCCATTGCTATGAATGAATTACCTGTATATTTCTCAATGGCCAACTCTTCTACCTCGCACTTGTTCTCATTATCTCTGGAGTATTACAATTTTGCTTTTTAGTGGTCCTCTCTTTTATGAATTATAAATATTCTCTCTACACCAGATCAAACATGATAAACATTTCCTACCTGGCAGAAAAATAACACACACACAATCGGCAAAACTCCCTAGACTCTATATGTGGTTTCAAAACAACATTGAAAAACTGTACCAGTCCACTCTCTACTTCCTTGTCACAGTCTAACTTGAACTTATTCCAATCTTGATATAGTCCCTTTCACTCTGAAAAAACAAACCATGTAAGGTGAACAATGATTTACAAATTACCAAATCCAGTGATCAATTCCAGATCGCCATTCTCTTCAACCTATGGGCAGTTGAACACTATCTATCTTAAAACACACTCTTTACATGAAGTTCAGAATACATATCTTTTGATTTTTTTGCTACATTTCTGTCTATTTTTAGACCAATATTCTTACTGTTCTTAATTTCACCAGTCTTCCAATATTGGTATATCTCAGGGATCCATCTTGGGGCTTTCATATGTACATTAAATCCCAAGTTTCTCATTTAGTCCCATGACTTTAAATATCGTTTATGCATTATCTAATCCCAACAACATTTTTTATTCTCTTTCCTTACACTATAATGAAAGTTCTATAAGCACATGAACTTTATTTTTTTTTATCATATCTCTAGTGCCTAGAGCAACGTCTGCATGTAGTTGAACAATTATATGAACGAATAAACGAGTTAGCTCAATGCCACATTCTAAGCACTTGGAAGAAATAAATCTAATGTTGTGCTTTTCCTCAGAAGAGTTTTTCTCACCAACTGTCTTTTTGTTCCCCTTGACACAATACAGACAAGTGCAGAATAACATATATTAACAAACTGTCTTCCTCCCTATGACTCTTAATATAACAATGTAATTGTGTATTACCAATTTATTCCTCCAATTAATTGTTCAGTGCATTTTCAAGGACCCCTGTGGTCCCAGAAAGATAGGCCATAATGATACAGTTGTGCTAGCAACAATTATAGATCAGATGCCAGTGATTTTTGTTCATTCCCTTATTGATGGCTCAAGCATTTTCTAAGGAGCAGAGACTGTATAAATATTAAGGGAGGGGAGAGTGATGAGAATGGAGTATAGGATACTAGATACCCCAAAAAGTGTGTCTCCACACTAACCTATGAAATGATAAAAGATAAAGAATTAAGTGGTATACAGCTGGAAAAGACAAGGCACACTATCTTTCTTCCATAAAGTATAATTATATGTTTAGAAAATAAAGGGTGGAAATAGATGTGAAAAATTAATAGGTAATAAGCAAAGTCAGTAATATGTTTGATTTTAAACTAGTTAGACAAACATGTAGAAATGCACTCTATACTAGTGATAAGTAGGAAATACATTAATTAAAATTAATAATTGACAATGCAAATATATGAAATGCCCAATAATGAACTTTTTCAGAATATGAAGAATACAAAAAATTCTTTGAAATAACTCTTAGAATAGATGGAAATGCATAATATGTTCTTGAATATGAGGATTAAATATTTTAGATGCCATTTTCCTAAATTAATATTCCAAATAATATAGCTTTATTTTTTGAACTAGGGAAACTGTTTCTAAAGTTGATAATAAAAAGGGAAATATCCAAGAATGACTGGAAATTTATGTAAAAAAGGAGAATTAGGATAGTGGCAAAGGAAATATTTCAGATGGATATCAAATAATAAAGCTCTCATTAATAAAATAAATTATGGGTTCATGAGTCACCTGGTAGATCAATGGAATATAATAGCAAATCCAGAAATAAGTCTCCAAACAGTAGTTGATCTAATCTATCAAAATCAATGGTGAAAACATGGATTAGTAAAAAGATGACGGTAGGGAAATTGATTAGCTATTTTAGTTCATCTTGATTCCTATTGCATACTCTACTACAAAATTAATCTCATAAGGATCCCATTTAAAAATGTAAAAGTGAAACAAAAATTAGAAGTGAATTTTAAAAAAGTGCTGAGAGAAATACAATTTTTCTTCCATGACTTCAGCCGGAATAGGCTTTTCTGAAGATTACACAGAATCTATAAACCATAAAAACAAATATCAAAAATGTTTGCTTATTGCTAGAGAGGTATAAGGAAAATGCAGTGTTAAGGAAACCATGAGAGTGCACTATTTAGAAAATGCACTTTTCCAGTTTCTTATGGATATTAACACCAGATTGATGATAGAAAGAAAAATGGGATGTGTTTTATTTAGCCTCTGTCTCTCAGGAACAGGTTATCTTTGCACTCCAAAGACAAACGATTGCAAAGAAAAGGAGGTAGCTCCTAATGAAAGTGATTATGGCATTATTAGTGAGTATTCTTACATAGGACAAAATTCTCTCATCCTTTGTATAGGCATATATTCTACCTTATTCACAATATAATATTTTCAACCACTAAGGGAATGTTTGCAAATCGTGGGTAGAACATGTTTAAGGACATTTGTCATAACTGTACATTATAAAATCATGATTAACACTTGAAATAAAGACATAGTTATGGTTGTTAACAAATATACTAACAGTAGGTGAGCCACATTGGAGATCAACTTTGGTCAGATTGGTAATGTAAAGAAGACTCTTAGATTTCTAGAGACGGGTGGGAATATTATCTTAGAAATTTTGCCACTAGTTATTAACATAGCAAATACAATTGCTGTACAGAGGAATCATCCATATGTTTTAATTGTCAAATGTAACGAATGATACTATCAAAATGGTAATTGACAATCTGTGAAGTGCAGGAGCAATGTATATTATCTCACTGTAGTGCATTTTTAAGTTTCATGATAAAAATCTATAATTGTAAACATCAGGTACAAAAGAAGAGCAAATAGTAAGAGAATATAAAAAAAAACTATTGTAGTTACTATAATTTAAATGTCTACAAGAAAGCGTTTTTTTCTTTTTTTTTTTTTTTTTTTTTTTTAATTTTTTAACGTTATTTATTTTTGAGACAGAGAGAGACAGAGCATGAACGGGGGGAGGGTCAGAGAGAGGGAGACACAGAATCTGAAACAGGCTCCAGGCTCTGAGCAGTCAGCACAGAGCCCGACGCGGAGCTCGAACTCACGGACCGCGAGATCATGACCTGAGCCGAAGTCGGCCGCTTAACCGACTGAGCCACCCAGGCGCCCCGAAAGCGTTTTTTTCTATGGAATACTCAGTGTTCAACAGAGGTGCAGCTGAAGAAAAGTTATAGTTCTCTAGTTTTAATAGAGTTTACCATGGATTTTGAAATAAATGATGGACATTTATTGCTAAAATATTTAATTTTAATAAACTTTTATTACTCTACCATTTAGTCATTTAATGAACTTTCTTAAATTTTATTAATTCTTAAGATAATGTTTTAAAAGAAGAAAGTTAAAACTTCAGTTTTAGATTTATTTTTCTTTATTACTCAAAAGAAGAACATGAAGAATGCTGAGAATTACTGACTCATTAAATCTATTTCTAGTAGTTTATTCTACAGAAATAATCTGAATTGATATATCTTTATGCTCAAAGATGTTCGCCGCAAAATTATGTACAGCAAAGAAAAAACAGTATTTGTTGAAATTAGAAGCTTTCTGAAAGTACAATTGGTTGTCCTGAATGTCTGTCATGGAAAAATAAAAAGTTATATACATTTTAATACGCTGTATATGCTAGGATATTATGGGATACTAAAATAATATTTGTAAAAAATTTAAATAATAGAATCATAACATTAGAATGTTAACCAAAAAGATTTTTTTTACTTATATTCTTTAGGCACTTAAATATTTAAATAATAACAGAGCACTTATTAATTACACATAATATCCTCCATGATTTCCAAATATTAACTTAACTGAATATTTACAATGACCTATGAGTGGATACCATTATTATTTTATCCCCCAGTGACCCTATGAGTTGCTACTAATTGTATTACCATTTTAAAAAGAAGAATCTGAGACAAAGAAATTCTTGCCCTCTGCCACCCAACTATTTAGTAATGGTCCAGATTTAAAGCCAGACACTCTATCCCAGAGTCCATGCTGTGAACTACTAAATTCCATTAGAAATACACAGTGAAAAGAAAGCATGAGAAGAAATACCCTAGACCTAGAGTGTTAACAGCAAGTGTTCATCTCACCTTCTCAGTTTTATTACTTCTGTCCTTATTCTCTCTCCCTGGAGCATTAATCTGTCTTTTCTGCTGATTGAGTTTCCATTATCTATCATCTTACTCCATCATCAACCATTTTGTAAAATAAAAATAATCAAAAACCAAAGTCTGTGTAAAAACATTTGCGTCTTAATTGTCTGTTTCAGCAAAACCCATGAAAGAACTGTAAATGTTTACTCACCTCCTATTTACTCTTCAGCCCTCAGAAGAATTTGTACTTTGTCAAAATCTAAACTGGAAGTAGTTTCCCTGAATTCCCTTCCATGCCTCATTCCATTTTGCATGAGTTACAAGAGACATTGTGAGTAAGATTTAGACAATGGAAGTTAAATCATGTTCTTTTTTGCTCTGGGAAGGACAGAGGCTGGAATGAGGTGCTGCTGTAGCTCAAGCAGGTTGTACTTTATCTGGTGGCTTACATGGTTGGGATGGGCACAGCTGGCCCACAGCAACTCTACTGCCTCCTTTTGCACTCTTAGCTCATTGACAAAATCACTAGCTATTCCTAAAGGGGTCTGCACCATTGAAACTGGAGGCTTGGAGGCAATGGAAGACTGATATCAATTTTATTCTATTCTCAGTCCATTCATTCATGGATATTTTAGTTTTTGCACATTTCCCCATTTCACATGAGTGTCAGTCAATCTGCTGACTTCCTGCAAGAGCTCCACACAGGGATGGCATGAATTCCCACAATTGTTTACAATCAAATTTCAAAAGTAAATTATTTATTGCTTCTGTTTTTCAGCTCAAACTCTTAACTAATAGAAATTGCTCCAAAAATGAAAACCAGTCTCAAATACCACTTTTTTCATGACTTTTTTTTAAGAATTCAGCATATTTTAAACACTCTCTTCTCTTGCTTACAGTCACATTATCTAAAGATTTTCCTCTTGCCATCCAGTCTTCCCTTATTCTCTTTTGCTGGCTTCTCTTTCCCACCCAGTTTCTAAACCCCAGTTAGAGGGTTTCAAGACCAAACTGTCATTTCTATCCAAACCACACCTCAGTGGATTCATGCATCCACTTTTGTATGTTGATGACACAGCCATTTACAGCTTCTTCTAGATCCCTTGAGCTCCAAACTTGTGTAATCAGACTGCCTCCTTGATATTTGAACTTTCATGTTGAGTTGCAATACTAAGAAATTTTGTTTAGAAAGAAAAGATATTGCTTTCCACATTAAGTCTATTGCTTACATTTGTATGAGATATGATATGTCATTTTACCTCTCAAAATTAATTTTTTCGTCTGTAAAATGGAGAAAATATTTTTTTAGCTAGATCACTCACTGGTTGTGAAGGTTATGTAAAACCATTTTTATGACAGTGGTGTTTAAATGATAAAACTCATATATTGTGTTTTGTTGTAATGCCCCTAAATGAAAACTACAGTCTTGTGTCCATCATCAATTCTGCATCCTAAAAATGTGTTTTTATTAATACTTCTAGTTTCCCATGTTAGAAGCCTGGTACCGATTCTGAATATTTCCAAGTAGCCCAAAACAATTTTTGAACCCCTCTAGTCCTGTTTTCCCCATCTTTAAATCAATGGAAGCACAAGAGTTAAAGATGTAAGAGAATTGACCACTAATAAAGTACATAGTGGATATAGTTGTATATTATATTATGCCCAAGGGAAAAAATGCAACTGAAATCACAGAGCATAGCCTTTGAATCTATGATAATAGATAATGTAATGACTTCCAGTTGAGGCAGGGGAATAGTCACGGTACTTATTGGAGATATTTCTCCTCAGGAGAAAGCCTAGCATTGAATGACAGACTACAGGAACAAGCTTTTTTACATTACCTTCATAAACTCTTTACTTAGCCTGGGCACACTTTCCAATCTCAATACAGCCTTTCTCTCCTAACTGTGGATGAATTTGCCATCATAAAACCTATCTATACATTTGATGCTCTGATAAAATGCTAATAGCCACAGAAACAATAATATCAATGAATATATTTTCTCAGCACTTGCTCTGCGTTGAGCACTTTATATACATTACTTAATTTCATCTTTACAGAACTCTATGTAGATGCCATCATCATTCTCATTATACAGGGACAAAGCTGAGAAAGACCATTTTGTATGAAGAAATAACTATAGGCATGAAAGTTGAAGTCCTACTTTTTTTTTCTTCTTGCATGACTATATATATATATATATATATAGGGTCATATATATATTTTTAGCAATTCCTATACAAGTTATTTTTCAATCATTAGAATCACTGAGCTTAAACAGATCATATCATTTTATTATGGTTTCTCTGATACAGACAGAAGAAGAACAGAACAAGGACATCATGGTAGATTTATAAAGAAATAATGTCAAAATGGTTAATGTAATTCACCAGTTCAATAAACTGGATTACATTTTAGTAGGACAAAAGATCAACGAAAACCTATTTATATTCATTGGCTGAAGGCTGAAATAGCAACCAGGTAATGCTCTTCCTATCTTTAGGTTCATTAGCTGTGGCTATTATACTTGTTGGGTGCCATAACATCCAGATGTTTCTGGACAGCTCAGCTGATTTTTCCCCCATGGATAGATTAAATAGTAATAGATAGCAGGTGGAAAAATTCAATCACTAGTCAAGGTTTAAGGCTTATTTTTTTTTCTTGCTATCTTCTATCTTTGTATTTTTCAAAATGTTGATGTCTTCATAAAACAAGCCTTAAGGACACAGGCCACTTCTTTCAAGGATGAGTATGGTACAAGGATTAGGAAGCCATTTATTTCTTACTTGCATAATGTCCTCATCCATTCACTCTACAGACTCGGTTGATGTGGTATTATGTTCCATCCCTCTGATTATTCCTTAAGGAAATCCAATAATAAGGACTCTAGTAATAGTTATTTTCTCATTAACTTGTTGTTTCTTGGTTCTACAATAGTATCACTTCCCTGAATATTGTAGGTGTTATATAGAAAATGTAATACTTCTGTCAGAATATTGAGTTCTAATTTTCATCTTATCTGTCATGTTACTGAATAATAGACACATTATGTTTTATTTTTTCTAATGAAAAACCAAACAGATATGTAAATATACATATATATTAATAATACTGAAAAGCCAAAATAGCATACAGAAGAAATAAAACTAAAGTATATTTTCAAAATACAACTATACCACTGTACCACTGTAATAGTTAATCAACAGTATTACATTCCTTTTGTTGGTGGTAGTAATTTACATTATTACGTTCTCTTTTCATTAATTATTCAAAGCATAATTGTGATCTTGATAGGTTTTGGAGATAAGGAAGGTCTTTAATAATATGTTTTACCTTATTTGTGGGAGGGTGTATGTATACATTTTAAACAGATGTTATTAACTCTGTCTTCTCTATATATAATATATTTATACTTCAATCAAAATAAAGACTTATGATAATCATCCTCATCATGACATTAGGCATTGATGAACTGTCTGATTGTAAATGCCACTCTGGTGGCTACTGAACAATGAAAATTGATTGTAAGTCGCTTACCGTAACCATAGAGTTTGCAGGCTGTGGCAGACACCACTCTTTGGATACATATGTCAAAGAAACATAGGGAGTTAGAATAAAAACATTAAATCATGAATAGCTTGTAAACTATCTCCAGAATAGAGCAAAGGCACATGCATGTCAGTACATTTTATAGTCAGGGATCAAGACAGATACATAATTAAGGTGAAGATCAAGGAGAGTAGCTGTGGGAGCTTGATGTCCTGACTAGGTGATGATTTACTAACTTAATTATTTCAGAATCTTCCCAGGAAAACGGGGGTGTCTGCTCTTTAATAGATGTTGCTCTCAGATATGCCACTGGGTTTTTGCTGACATACACAAATAATTATATCCTATTCAGTTTAAAAATATGTCAGGATGTTCAGTGATAGGTTCAAGTAAATGCCTTTGGATTCCTTTTGCTTAATTAGAAAACTTGCATAAATTGCCTTTTTTTTTTTTTTTTGGTCTTTCTCAGCTCTGGCAGTCAGAGAGGCAGGCTTGCTGGATTGATGAATACTGCTTTCTCTAAGATATTTAATACCAGAAACATGCAAAACTATGGAGTTGGAAAAACTTTAGCACTTTTCATGGGCTTCAACCTAAATTTTTTTTTTTTTTTTGCAACCTGGATTTTAAAAACAAATAGTGTCATGAACTAAATAAAAACGATTAAATATTTTACCTTTGGTTAGATAAGGGATAGAATGCTAAGTTTTTATAAGTGTATATGCATAGGTATAAATATCTATATTCTGCAAACTTTAGCACAATAAATTTTTCTTAAAATTAGTAAGAATATTTAGATGCCTTACCTAATCATATCTTTGTTATGCAAATGGATGGATCAAAGATTTCTCACTAAAAATAGTTTCCTCTGAAGAAGATTAATAATTTACTACCACCTTCATTTCACTCTAATTCTACTTGACTTCCCCTTTAGAGCATGTGATGCTATAATTTACTTATATCTCTTTCTCTTTCAGCAAATATCTTGTCAAAATAGAGAAGTTTTATTTCAGACCAATCATTATAAGAACAAAACAAAAATAACAAGAAAGATTAGGCTCATATTCAGTTAAATAAACCTACAATTGTACACAGAACATGGTTATTTCCCATGGATTGTTATTTTCAATACTAGTTGACTATTCCAGTGATCACTTCGGCAACATTTGAGGAAACCGTTCCTTCAAAATGACATTTTGAAAGCAAAAAAAAAATTTGTTTTTTTATAAATTGTGTCAGGAATCTAGAGCTGCAGCAATGAATGGATTAAAGTAGACCAAAATTAATTAAGTTGGCTTATTCATGTACAATGATTCATTTTTTGCTTTGTTCCTAGTAAAGAACACAATCTTAGCATCACAATGACTGAGAAATAGTGATGGGCAGAGTGACTTCATCAGACTGGCCAGCAATTCCAGCCTAGTTTCTCACTCGTTTTAATAGTCTTGAGCTATCTTCATAAATGCACCCCTCCTGGTAACCATAGGAACAGCGTCCACTGTGATTTCTTGAAGTGGAAGAACAGCTAGTGCCTAAAGACATCTATGAGGAAATATATGAACATAATTACATCCTAATTATTATATATGATATCTCACATTGTGTATTAGATGTTAATGTCCTCTGTGCCTGAATGAAGAATTAGATCTGTGACCTTTCCTCCACAGATGATTCTGATGGATGATATCGAAAGCAAATTCTTGAGATTTGGGTTGAAGAAAACTAATGAAGGCAATAAAGCCTTTTAATTTTATTCATGACGGAGCTTGTGAGTTTAAGGCTTTATTTTAAAATCCAGCTTCAAATACATCTGTTAGTGAATGAAAACTCACCTAGTGATTCTTGCTTTTGCAAGCTGGACTCCATTTCAGAACTCATTTTCAATATCCCCTTGTACCGTTATAAGGAACAAAAAAAAATCCGTGAAAATAATGTGCTAGAGAAATTTGTTTATAAATGTGCGTCTGTTACTATGCAATTTGTTAATATTTAAATTATATTTTAATAATTCACAATATTTTTCTCTTCTCTGTACTTATTCCATACACTAAAATGTCATGGTTGGGGTGTGTGGGTCGTTCAGTCGGTTAAGGGTCCGACTCTTGGTTTCAGCTCAGGTCACGATCTCATGGTTAGTGACATTGAACCCTGCCTGCATAGGGCTCTGGGCTGCTGTGGATTCTCTCTCCCCCTCAAAATAAATAAATAAACATTAAAAATAAATTAATTAATTAAATGATATGCTTTCTACAAAAAAAGAAGATATTAAGTGATAATTCACTTTATAGCTTTAAAGAAATTTATATTTAATTGAGTTTTATAGTAGCAAATTCTTCATTACCTCATTATTTAGTTAAGTTATGAATTAACATGAAGAATACATATTCTCTAACATTTTAATTAACAAATTTAAAAAAATTTTCTTTAAAAATAGGAAATTTTCAACTGAATTGTTATATTTAATTGATTAGAATTTGATAAAAAGTATATGAAATAGGGCTTCCTATTTTGGCAAAAGTCCTATATTTAGTATTCCAATTCTGGTCCTCCACCATGTCCGATGATCAGAAAGCACATTAGCTGATCTAGATTTCAGCACATAGCTGAAATACTAGACTTTGCTCTCCAGATTACTGACCAGTCACTGGGGCTCGGCTTAAGGTCAGGCTACTAAGCTCTCTCTTATTACCATGAAGGATCTCTGCTTCTCACAGATTGTGATGTGTCAAGGTCAGGCTGTCAGCAACAGCGAAGCTGTTTCAGGCAGTTAATTCTAAGCTTAAGATGGTTATTGGCTAAACTTGAACTTTAATATCAATATTAAGATTTGTTTGTTTTTTGTATATACCTGTGCAGATCTGCCTGGTCAAGTGCACACTCTCCATCTCAAAAAGTATTCATCTTGAAACTAGCAATAATTTTTTAGGTACAGTAGCTTGGAAACACCCAGAAATAGTGTAGAACCAACTTATTCCTACCCATTTCTTCCTACTTACAGGTTGTCCTTGTTCCTTCTTTCTTGATTAGAATCTTGATTAGAATTTTCTTGACTGCAAAAACTTTGAAACTCTATTAGTTCTGTTGGAGAAATAGAAAACCATGTCCCTCTCCCCAAAGAGGAAACAAAAAAAATTGTATCTTTATTGATTATTTTGTATGTATATCATTATATGCACTCCAGGAAAGTGCAAAGTATAGACAAAAATCCACATAAGTTTATAAAGAAAATAGAATAAAGAACAACTAAAACTTCAGTTATCTCCATGAGAAACAAATGATTGCACCTTGTATTAATCTCCTGGACCCCTTGTGAGAGACTCCTGAGTGAACTTTTAGAGGTATGTGTTTCAAGTTCCAAGAAATAGAAAGCCCACAACCTTATATTTTAAAATCAAAAGTTTGGGCCTATTATGTTACCAAGGAGACATCTAAGGTGTGGAGAGAGAGAAGCTGCCATCTCCCTTCCCTAAATTAAATAAAAGGAAATTTCACTATGTTACAAGTTCTTCTCTAGCAGAATTGCCTTGGACCTTGTATGCAGCTATCTTTCCCAGCAATCTTCAGTTTATTGTATATCAACTATGATAAATATGTAATACAATAAATAAGCTGCAATTCACTAGATAATTTACTAAAGTAATAATAGTAAAAGCATTACTGAGAGAAGCTTGGATTATGAGTTGTTGGGCATGAAGTCTAGATTCTTAAAAGTGTAAGAAATTAGCACATTTGTATTCCAGGTTAAATGTAGTATCCTGGTTTTACATCTTTTCCTGAAAAATGGAGAAAGACTAAACTGTCATGTCTCTATGGGAAACAGAAACAGAACACCTTTAACAAGAAAGGTGCTGGAGGCTACAGAATTGATGACTTTTTAAAATTTAGGTGTGGAAAACAATTGAGATGGATGTTATTTATTAAAGTATACTCTGTCTCCTTAGAATTCCCTCGTACCCATTCCTAAGTAAGTTACCTCAGAGATAAGCACTCTTTTGTCCATTTAGACATAATTTTTGTTACAGTAACAGATTTCTTTTTTTGATTTTATGGTTCTAGTACTATTTTCCATGCAGTATTTCATTTTATTCTTATAACCCTATGAATTCAAAATTATTAGAATATCTTATGCATAATAAAAATACGGTTTGGAAATATAAATTGACTTGCTCAAGGTCATGTAGCTAGTAAGCAATGAAGTCAAATTTCTGACGCTAAAAGTCACAGCTCAAAAAATAAGTCCTGTCATGTTTATAGTTATACTAGTACTCAGGCACATAACAGTGCAGTGTGAATCACAGTCTTTGAACTATAAGAACATATAATACTTTGAGGGATTAGGGATGGGAAATATCAATACATAATCTTAAAACATTGCATAACTGTTATGAAGTAGTGATTAATACCAAACTGTATAATGCAAGAAATAAATGCCTTATGGATTTGGAGAAATAGATCATATGTGTTGAAATGTTTAGATAAATATTCATGATGGAAGTGGAACCTACACTAGACTGTGAAAGTCGGTTAAGATTTTGAGAGATGGGGGAAAGAGGAGGAATCAAGGCACCATTTTAATTGTCTCATATCTAATTCTTAGAGAATAAAAGCATTGAGTTAATTCTCCCAGGTATTCTTGGTGAGGGACTTATACCAAATAAAATCTGAAACCACATAAAAAGTAATTGGTACTCTAATGGCACTGTTCACCTGACACAAAGTTTATGGGATTTGGTAGCCAAAAGATATATTGTATAAAATGAAATAATTTGATAATAAGGCTATTTTTAAATATTTAATATAGTGGTAAATTAAAAGTCCAAGGTGGCTTGGGTGGCTTAGTAGGTTGAGAGCCAGATTCTTGAGTTCAGCTTGGGTCATGATCCCAGGGTCATGGGACCTGCTTAAGATTCTCCCTCTCCCTCTCCCTCTCTCTCTCTCTCTCTCTCTCTCTCTCTCTCTCTCTCTGTGTGTGTGTGTGTGTGTGTGTGTGTGTGTCTCTGTCACTCTCTGCCCCTCCCCCTGCTTATAGGTGCTCTCTCTCTAAAATTAAATTAAATTAAATATCCATTTTGCACAATATGCTTTTTTCTGGCTGCTTTTTTATTGTTGTTGTTTGTTGTGGTGGGTTTTTTTTTTTTACTTTTATTTTTTATTACTTAACAGAAGCTGTTTTTCTGGAGCTATCTAAGACTTTAACTCTTTTTGTTGAATTCAGGCCCTATCTACTTGCACTTTCTTTCCTTCAGTCATATCCCACTTGTCCTCCCTCCACTTGCAAAACAAGAAGACCAAAGAGCTTCTCAAATAGATTACTCATGAAAAATGGCACTTTCAAGACAGCAAGGGAAGTGTCTGTCACGGATCACAGATAAAAACATTGAGCAGAGAGAGGAGCAAATATAGATAAGCCAATTGGCAGGACTGAGAGAAACTCCCCCCGCCCCCCCTTTTTATCAGAAATTTTAGCTCTTCACATTATAATATCTTTAAGTAGCATAAATTCTGAGTACTTTGGTTTACATAAATTTGTATCAGTGGATTAACCCATGGAGCTTAAGTACTTATCTGATTTTAATCCCTCATTAGAGTATAATAATTATGTCAAGATATCTGCTTTACAAATATAAACAATTTAAAATGACATGCCATTGCTTTTTTTTTTTATCTGAAAACAATTTTAGCTGAAATGACTGGCTAACATCAACATTACTAATAACATAATGAAAATGTCAATTTTATTTAGTCTAAAAAGTAAATGCACACTTAATGCAAATTTCAACTACTAAACTAATATATAATGAGCAATATTTATAGTGTAGGGTTGTATTTTTACCTTTAGGGCATCTGAATAATAGAGCAACATCAATGGGGTAAGTAAACAACATGAACTGTGCCAAACCATGAGAGAATGTATGAATGTTTAAAGTATACATTAACTACATAGAGCTAGGATAAATCATAGAAAAGTATTAATCCAAATAAGATTATTCAGTTAGAGAGGGACTTAGAAAACCTGCCATGTAAGCATGATTTTTAACATGAGGTAAAGAGAATGTCTAATTGAAGAAAGGGTCTAAAAAGTTAAAGCAAGGCAGCCTAGGACAGAGATAGAATAAAAATCATCTTCATTGAACAGTATAAATGTAGCAGAAACTCTGTTAAATTCCGTACTTCTGATTGAATTAAGTAAATTAAGTCAAGGTGAGAGAGACCCCAAGTTTTGTTTAGCCAATGCTATTACAACATATTAAAAAATGATATATTTTTAAATGATATATATTAAAATTAAAAAATGATATATTTAAATTTCTGACTTTGAGAAAGTCATTGTTTTGCAGTGTTAAAGTCATAAAATGCAACACATTCTTCATGAACTAGAAAGATGCATCAATAAAGGACAGCCACAAAAGATTTATATTATATTACAGATGTAAATATTTCTGTGTTAACCCAGCTCACCCATATATGTAAGTAACTATTAAGTGTATGAGAAATGTGAAAAAAATTGAAAATTTAGCCAAAATAGTTTTTTTTTTATTTTTTCACTTTCCAGGGGCCAACAGAAAAATACTACATGTTGCCACGTTATAATTTTAAGATTTAATAAGTAATTATAGAAAAAAAACACTGAAGCAAGAGTATTATTGATGATAATATTATTATCAGATTAATGAAATAATGAGCAAGTAATGGTCAGAATAATCAATTATATTCATAACAATTTTCGTACATTTTAATGTTAGGAGTAATTTGCAAATAGCAAAAATAAGCTATTAGCAGAAATTTATTTTAAACATCCTGAATATAATCTGGTCTTAGTACAAAATTAATTGACACAATTAAGTGCATGTTCATTCATTTCTACTGCATTTATGTGAATAGTCAATATTCAAACTGGTAAACATGCAGTATGCAAATATTCACTAATTCACAGAAGAAAGAAAATGCTTGATTTATTAAACTCTGGTTTGAAGGTGCTGTTTTACTTTTTCTCAGTAAGTCTACTATCAGGATCTTCACTCTGATAAACTCCCAAGTTTTTCAATGTGTTTTTGTTTTTGAAGGAGAGAGAGAGAGAGGCAGAGAGACAGAGACAACATGAACGGGGGAGGAGCAGAGAGAGAGGGAGACATAGAATTCGAAGCAGGCTCCAGGCTCTCAGGTGTCAGTACAGAGCCCAATGCGGGGTTCGAACCCACGAACCGTGAGATCATGACCAGAGCCAAAGTCATGGCTCTAACTGAGCCACCCAGGCACCCCATAAACTCCCAAGTTTTTCAAAATGAAGGAAAGATATTCTATCAATTCAAAAGACTTATGTTGGAGGATAAATAATTCCAAATTATAGATAACTGTGATACTGACTTTTGGGATATATTTGATGTCTATCATCATCATCATCCCTACTATGATTACTTGCTATCAACTTTATACCTGCAGTATATGAAATATTTTGCCTATTTTCAGGGCCAATGTGTTTGAGAAGCTCATTTGATATCCAATAATTTTAAAATGATGGGGCACCTGGGTGGCACAGTTGGTTAAGCATCTGATTACTGATTATGATTCAGGTCATGATCTCACCGTTCATGGAATTGATGGAGCCCCAAGTCCAGCTATGCACTGACAGCACAGAGCCTTCTTAGGATTCTTTCTCTCTCTCCCTCTATCTCTCTCTTTCTCAAAATAGACAATTAACTTAAAATGGTGAAATTTTGGTTTGTTTATCCAAACCAAATGTCTATTCTCTGTCCTTTTCTACTTAGAATCCACCTGGGAACATCCTATGCAACTATGAGGATCATCTGATTCTTAACTCTGAATTTTATTGCTTACTGGTCAGAAAAACACTGAATTTTGAAACTGTTCTTTATCTTCTCTACTGCCTCACACCTGCATGCTAGTTCCTTTTTCCTCTGTTGGAGTTGGGGAGGGGCAGAGAAATGTTAGAGTGCATCCGTATTTGCAGGTTTGTGGCAGCAACATCAATTAATATATGAGTCAAAGTCACATTCCACAGTCCTGAGAAATGAAAGTTACAGTGAGGGAATAGAAGGGTGGGGGTTTAATTGAGAATGTCGTCCTACTCTTTGCTGCTTTGTGTGTATTAAAGGCTAGTAATGACCCTTGAGCAAAATCTATATATTTTTTTGAGACTGAAATTTGACACAGGTTTAATTTACTTTCATGTGATTGCTTTAACCTTTTCTCCAACATTTCTCATAATTACCTATAATTGCCCTATTTCATTTTTAGATGTACAAAAAAGGCATTATTATTGATAAATATTATATTAATAACAATCTAATGGATTTTTGCATAGTGCTTAATAATGTTAAAGCATTTTCACTTGAATTGTTTCTAAATTATTCACTTTCAGAACATTTCTTTGAAATATAGATAAATTATTTTCTCTATTTTTGCATGGGGGAAATTGGGAAAGGCCACATCATCAGGAAAGGAAAAGTAACTTTCTATTTTTGTCTTAATAGATTTGTTGTCATTGGTGAAACTTAACACACTTTATGAATAACACATGGACATAAAGTAAATTAAGCTGTATTAACATCAATGCATAAATACCCCACATAAAACCAGTGAAATTCGAGAGATATGAGTTGCAATTCTTGCAAAGTTTATTTCTTAGAACATTTTAACTGTGTATCAATTATTGGGATGTCACAATTTTAATAAATAATGTGCCATTAGCGAAAAGGAACACATAGAAAAGTCACTGAAAAACAGCAGTTTTGCCCCAAAGATTTAACAAAAAGCTTTGTTTTTCTCCTCCCAGTGAGACTTTTCTGAAACGAATTTTTGAGAAGCAATAAGAACAAAGCCTTGCATGTATCATCATGTTGTCATTTCTC
Organism: Panthera leo; assembly: GCF_018350215.1. Taxonomy (NCBI): domain Eukaryota; kingdom Metazoa; phylum Chordata; class Mammalia; order Carnivora; family Felidae; genus Panthera; species Panthera leo. The sequence goes on from NC_056685.1 coordinate 97,753,481, forward strand.
CCCTTCTGACTATCTTTGTTCATGAACTTCAGATATTATTGAATTTGTTTATTTTGCTCTGTGGTTGAATTACTTGTAACTAGGAACTGGGGATTTCTAATCCTCTTAAGCCAAATTATTTTCCTTCTCAACTCTGCACTAATGCACTCATGATTTCTTGTTGATAATATGTTCTCTAATTGCCACTTTTCCTAATACAGTAAGGCTTATCTGGTTCCAGACATCTTCTGCCTTGCTTGTACTTTCCCTCTGGTATGAATTATGAGGGCCATCAACATGTGGCGCAGAGTGGAAAATTAGACCAGCTTACATAACCTTATTTCATATTTATTTTTTCCCTGCTGAGAAAGAAGTTTCACCTTACATATATTATAGAATTTATCAACAGCATATTTCCATCAGGATTAGAGATACTTATAGCATCAGATATACTCAGTCCATTTCAAACCCAGGTTCACTCACTATTTATATCAGACATTAGCCTAAATTTTGCTTTTACACAGAGTGGAGGGGAAATATCAAGATAAATAACACATTTTTGTCTAGATTCACAAAACAATGATTTTTAAAAAATAAATGCCTTTTTAAAATATTTGAGCTAGAGTCATCTAAATCTTTTTTGTATTTTATGTACCAAATTTGCTATGCTTTCATGAACTCAGTTTTAGTATAATGACCTAGTGGCATTTTATCATGTATTAAGTTACACCACATTTTATTACATTCATATATGCATTATACACATATGAATGTTTTAAAGAAATGTTATACTTTCTTTGAGAGAGAGAGAGAGAGAGTGTGTGTGTGTGAGTAGGGAAAAGGAGAAGAGGGAAAGAGAGAGAGAAAGGACAGAATCTCAAGCACACTCCACGCAGAGCTGGACAGGAGGGGGCTAGATCCCACGACCCTGGGATCATGACCTAAGCCAAAATCAAGAGTCGAATGCTCAACTGACTGAGCCACTCAGGTGCATCAGAAATATATGTGTGTGTGTGTGTGTGTGTGTATGTATATATATGTGTGTGTGTGTGTGTGTGTGTGTGTATACACATATATATACACACACACATATATATACATATATATACTTTTAATAGAATATACTTTTACTAAATATACTTTTAATGAATATATATATACTTTTAAATGTACATAAAAATTAAAACAACAGAGCTCTACCCTATATAAATATTGTTTTTATTGAGTAATATTTTTATAGTCAGTATTATCTAATTGACTTTTGCCAAAAAAAGAGAAAATGTTCATCCTTGAGCAAAGTAACTTCCTGCAGAACCAATTTAAATCATTTGTTCCCATTATATACATGGTAAACAAAATGAGTTAACTTGTTCTGATGCATTGCAGTCTGCAGTACAAATTATAAAAATAAATAACTTTAGTTTTAGAATAGTTCATTATAGACTCTCAGACTTGCAACTGAGTCAGTAATCACAAACCAAATATGTATAAGATTCCCATTCCAAATTAATAGGTCCTAATCAAATTCTGCCCAATAGAATTTAAGTTCTGTGAGGATGGTCTGCTATATCCCAGAACATGGGCTAATATCTTGTCATATGGGAAATGCTTAACGGATATTTGGTAAAGGAAGCAAGGAAGGGGCTGTTTTCAGTAACAGTTCAGAAAACATGTACCAGAGACTTCTTTCTGGGAGACTTCTTTCCTCCCAAGGCTGTTCTTATTCTGGTTGACAGTCAAAGATACAAGGGCACATCTGGCATAAAGGCCTCTACCTCTTCCTCTCCTGCTATCTGCCTTCTTTTCTGCCACATCTGTCAAGTCCAGGGCATGATCTCAGTTTTACCATTCATTTCAGGAGTGTGATAATACTTAATGTATCATATTAAAATTATTCTAATTCCACATATATCATTCTTTTCCCCCATGGTAGGCTTGGTAGTATCAGGTCTAGGATATTAATTCAATTATGGTGCTATGACCCCTATGTTATCTTGAAACCAGTGCCGGGTCCTCTTTCCACCTGGTCACACCTGTATGATATTTCTGGTTATTCCTTACTGATCTTACTATGATATTTACATTTTCTGCAACTATCTATTTTGACCCCTCTTTATCTACAACACTGAGAAAAATGTTATGCGTCATAGAAGTACTGAATAGACTTCATAAAAAAAAAACAGGCTACCCTTATGGAACTACTATTCTGTCTAGATAATCTAGCGTAAGTCTCTGTGACTAGTGCATTGTAGGCTTTCACTGAATATTTGTTGAATGCTTGAATAATTACATAGCAATTTTTCCATATATGTATGAATGTTAAGTTAAAGCTAAAAAAAAAAAAACGATACCATCCACATTGATTTTTTTCTGTTTTCTAGAGCATTCTAGCATGTAACCAGTTTATCTAGAGTAGTATGAGATGATTTAAAATTTTAAAAAGGTGTTTTTTTAAAAAAAGGAAGAAATATATTTCTGTTGGTCTTCAAAAACGTTTAACTGCTTCATCAGGAGACTATTCCTCATAGCTTTAATTCTCTCTGTAGTTTTATGTCATAGATTCTTTAGAATAACTATATGATACATTAAAGGAGGCCATGCTGCCTGGGTCAAAACTGACTTATATCAAGACTCAAAAGCCAAGAAAAGGAAAATGTAAGCTACATATCTTCTAGAATTATTCTCCTGAACCTCACAATGGTGTCTAGCACTGAATGAAGCCATAACATTAATGAACAAAACATTGTTTCCAAGGACAATTTCAAAAGAAGCATTCCATCACTTTTGCCATCAGTGTAAGTACCTTCAGAATAAATGTTTCGATGATATACTGAAATAAAACACTATCTGTAAAAAGAAATGTTCCAGTGTATTTGTTAAAAACAAAAACAAAAACAGCCACCTTACTCAGTAATCCTTCAAGCTCATTGATCACCACAGCATTTCTCAGAATGGTTGGCATCTAGTATTCTTTATTCAGTTCAAAAATAGTTCTTGGTTACATGGTGTCTGTATTAGTCATGAGAAACATCTCAGTTTATAGGAAATAGACTTTTTCATTTATTAAGAGAGCAGGAAAAAGCATAACCTCTTTCTAGTTGAAAGTTCTGCATTATTAAAACAGCAAAAATAGACATTTTGGTGTCCAGTTAGGTATAGAGAAGCTCATTTTGTAATTAGAGAATTGGAAAAACAAAGCTAAATGAACAGGATGTGTGTTTGTGTTGGCAGGGGGTAGGGAGAGAAAGCAGGCATATAGTTTCAGATAACTTTGATGAAATTTCAGGATATAGAAACAATGCAACAAGGATATTGAAATGTTGCATATAATAACCTATATTTTAATATCTTGTCCCAAAGAAGTCTGCACTATTTGCTTCTTTAACAAATTAAGAGAGGCACCTGGGTGGCTAAGTTGGTTAAGCATCCAACTTCGGCTCAGGTCATGATCTCACAGTTCGTGAGTTTGAGCCCCGTGTTGGGCTCTGTGCTGACAGCTCAGAGCCTGGAGCCTGCTTCAGATTCTGTGTCTCCCTCTCTCTCTGCCCCATCCCCACTCATGCTCTGTCTCTCTCTGTCTTAAAAATAAATAAAACATTTAAAAACTTGAAAAAAAACAAATTAAGAAAGCATAAACTAGGGTAAAATATTTCTGATAACAAAACTAGTATTACATTGAATTTATGATACGCAATCCTTGACTGTCTGGGAAGTATTCTTTTTACTTATCCACCCTTTAGAGAACCACAGAATTTTAACATTATCAGTGATTGAAAATACATGGAAAATAAATTGTTATTTCTTTAGGATTTTTCCCCATGTCCCTAGAAAAGACTAGTTTGGAAAATATATTCTCAGCTAATAAGCACTTGAATTTTACACCAGACTTTATTTTGGAACTCTCTCTTCATAAGGAGCAGGGGAACAAAGAAAAATATAATTATAATAGAGTTTAAGAATATCTACACATATTTGAGTACCTGCAGAACAACAAATCCCTCAAATAGATAGATGGGATTGTTGAAGACCCAGAGATTGGTTTCTAGCTGCTCAGCATGCTGAGTTTTGGTGACTACATTATTATAGTGAATATTCTTATAAAACCAACTGAAACTAGGTCACAGCATGCCAGTTGTGAACCATCGTGTTTGGAAGGTTAGTTGAGAAAGAAAACTCTAATTGTTATTGTTAAGAAAAGGCACACTATACTTTTAAACCTAACTTTCAAACAGATGCCCAAAACAATTCAGCTATTTTTTTAGGCCACACTGCAATGAGTATAGGAAGAAAGGTAAGGCCTTTCAGGACAAAAAAATCATTACAATGGTCTTCTTTGTCATTTACTGGTTCATAATTCTTTTTTTAGGTTGGCAAGAATAGAAGCAGGGACACAAAATGAGAGTCTGGGTCAGTCACTATGGTGTTCATGGCAAGCATTCATCCTGTTATCTGACTCTAAGAATACATGGAGCATCCTGCAAAAATTCCAAATATGGTCAGATTACCTATTTCACGATCCGTTTGCATTTCCTGTTCATAGTGTAAAGCCTAGGTAGAAATTGCAAGAAGTATCCATTTTTTTAGCTTTATATAATCAAATATTTAGAATCTGGTAACTCATTAAAAATAATAGAACTCTGATCAAAACATTTGTACATATCCCACTTAAGTTTTCATAGTTTTATGTAAAGGTGCAAATAATAATAAATTTATGCTGGTTGTTTTAATGATAACTGAACACTGTGCCACTGTCTCCAACTGACTTTCACGTGGATGTAGCACTTGGGACCTTCTAATTTCACTTCCAAAATGTAAAGAGCTTGGAAGTCATCATTCTCATCCTTATGAGAAGGATTAAAAAACAAGCAAACAAAAATGAACAAACAGAAAATCAAAGATTTTCACGGACCTATCAGTGTATTGTGGTCATAAGGCAAATCACTATACTGAAATTTTGAAAGACAAGTAGGCAAATATAGAGAATCGCAGTAGACACTTGCTTACCTGAGGCACAATTTTGACAAATTATTGGAAGCTGAGGAGGGGTTAGCATAGAAGTGAGAATTCTCTGGGAGATACAGTTTTAGGAGGGTCCCTAAACTTTTGTGGCCTTACCTCTAGGAACCCTGAGTGTTTCTCACAGTGAGGAGAAAACCCCCCTTCCATGGGTTTGGCAAAAGGAGGTATTTCGAAATTTGCTTGGAGCAAATTCTTTCTCCAAAGGATAAAGCCTTAACCAGATCATTGCTTGATCTGGGTAAGAAGAAATTACTCAACTTCAGCCCTCTGTAACCTTCCTGTTTTATCCAAGTGGTGAAAAAAGAGGTAAGAAACATTTGTGGAGGTAAAAGCCCAGGGACTCAGGCCCTCTAAAAGACTGATTAATAATTAATAATGTGACACTCAACACCTTACCACTACATCAGCAGTGAATTATAACTAGAATTGCTGACAAGACTGACAAGATAAGACTGACTTTAAGGAGTTCTTAGACCCAAGGAAAACAGGGGAGATGAAAAATAATGACACTAAATCAGTTGTAAACCTGTGGCTCCTACATCTACAGTAAACAGTGAACATATCCCAGCTCCTATCAAGTTTAATGTAAAAATGCTCTGTGACTTTATAGTTGGAGAACTCAACACACCTCTTTTAGAAATTGATAGATTCTTCAGGTAGAAAATCAGCAAGGATAGAGTTAAACTGAACAGCAGCACCATTCATCAATCGGATCTAATTGACATTTATAGAATACTTCATTCAACAACTGCAAAGTACACATTCTTCTCAAGCTTATATGGAGTATTCACCAAGATCAGTACACTTGCGCAAATATAGAGAATAGAAATCATGCAAAGTATGTTCTTAGACTATAATGGAATTAAACTAAAAATGAATAACTGGGTGGAAATGGCTGGTAAATTCACTTGCAGATTAAACAACACACTTCTAAGTTACACGTAGGTCAAGAAGATATCTCTAGATAAATTTTAAAATATATCGAACTAAAAATGACAGTATCAAAAAATTTGAGGTGCAGTAATAACAGTGCTTAGCGGCAAATTTATAATATGAAATACATATATATTTAAAAATAAAGAATATCTGAAGTCTTTCTAACTTAATAATGTAAGCTTCCATCTTATGAAACTAGAGAAAATCATTTAATCCAAAAGGAAGCATAAGAAATAACAATCAAGGCAGAAATCGATGATCTTGATGACATTGAAAACAGGAAATCAACAGAAAATCAACAAAACCAAAGGCCACTTCTTCGAAAAGATCAAGAAAATATATAAGCCTCTAGCCAGGCTTGAAAAGGTTCTAATTTAGAGTTTTAACACAATGCAAAGCCACCAAGGTCTGTACCTATTATCTACTATATATATATATATATATATATATATATATATATATATATAGCCATCCCAAACAGTAGTGTAAAACAACACCGTTCAATTATTATTATTTTTCACAATTCTGTAGGTTGACTGGGCTTGGCTGTGTTGTTCTCGTTCTTAGTTTCTCATGTGGTTGTGGTCAATGAGTGGTAGGTCTAGAGTCATTTCAAAGGCTTTCTTCCTTAAATGACTGGCAGAGAATGTCAGTCATCTGATTCTCATCCGTTACTGTGGGGTGGAACACAACTTTTACCTGGATTTCATCAAGCCACATCATTGGTTTTTAAGGCTAGTATCTGGAAGAAAGTCAGACAGAAGCTTTAACCTTTTGGGACATAACCTTGAAAATCATGCACAGCCACTTCTACCACAAAGTGAATGTATTAGTCGGTGTTCAACCAGAGAAACCAAGAGTAGGAGATACATATTGAACGATTTTTTGAAAGAAATTGCCTTACATAATTTTAGGGACTAGATAGGCAAGTTTGAAAATGAAAAGGCAGGCCATCAGCAAAAACAAGCTGAAACTCTTGGACATTACTGAAGCGGTTGTATACAGGCAGAACTTCTTTAAGAATCCTCAGCTGTGTGCTCTTAGACTTTTCAAAGGATTGAGTCAGATTTGCCCAGTTTATCTAGGATAATCTCCTTTTCTTAAAGTAAACTACATTTGGACTTTAATCTAATTTGCAAAATACCTATATTAGTGTTTGCACAGGGAACCTGCCCAAATTGACACATAAAATTGATCATAATGAGTTATTAAGACCAGCCAATATTCAAGGCAAAGAGCAATGTCAAAGAATTTGTAGAGTTGTTTAAAATCAACACACCCTGGGTTTCAATAAAATTTTATTTAAATCTAAAAAGATAGTTGGTTATTTCAGTTAACATTAAAATGTGTATGTCTACATATGTGCGTGTGCACACACACATACATATATATAGATACCTTATAATATCTTTAATATACTGTCTCTATATACACAGAAAAAGACAAGGTTTAGGTCTTAGATTTATGTTTCAATATTTTTTATTAAATTTTTATTTACAGGTCTTTCTATAGTTGGAGTGAGAGTGTGTGTGTGTGTGTGTGTGTGTGTGTGTGTGTGTGTGTGTGTTTTCAGTGATACCATGTAGATTATTAACATCTTTTTTTTTTTCTGGACTCCAAACAATTGTCCATTGAAATATATAATACTTCAAACAGCCATATTTACATAATAGTATATAAACTTTTGTCCCTCAAACCCAAACTGAGGATATTTTCTTAAGCCACCATGGAGTGAGAATGTGTCCCTTACATGATCACCTCCTGCCACTTCTTGTGAGGTCTCACTCCTCCTCTCCCCACTTTTCACTGGATAGGCCAGCCTGCAGTCTCTGTTGTAAAGAGGTAGACGACTAAAGTATAATCCAATTTCAGAATTCCAAATTATGGAATTTCTGCTGTATGAAAATGACAACCACTCCTTTAGTCACACCCATTTTGAAATCTAAGTTCATGCTGGGAGACTTTAGCCAGCTCATTGATACCTGGGTTCTACTACTCAAAACAAGTTAATAAACCACTCAAGATGAGAATAGAAAGCAGAGTTGACACATGCAAATGAGTTTAATCTGCTTGTCCCAAAGATAAGAGTCTTGATGTGGCAGCTCTAGGCTACATCACACTAATTTAGAAGGCTTAGAAAACTCCATGCTCATTTTCAGATCACCAGCAAAATAGCTTGGTAAGAAAGTCTTGTGGCATTGATAGAATCAGATACTTTTCCCATGTTCTTCTGGTTTTTTGTGTTGTTGTTTTTTTTTTTTTTTGTATTGTTTAGGTTTTGCCTAAACATCTACCTGTCACACATAATTTTCCTCTTTTGTTCTCTCAAAATGATATTTTTAAGATAATATTTATAAAGAGGAATCTAGCTAAAATAGATGAAATAGACTAAACTCAAAAAAATACTGACTTTATATGTAATAAATTAGATGGAGCTCAGAGAATACTGATATATTTAAACTGTCTTTCGTTGCTGATCATCAGCCTTGGAGACTGGTTCTCAGGACTTTAGATCACAAATGGTGAGATGTAGCCAATGACTGTGTAAAAACAAGCACAGAGCAGCTTCGACCTTAAGCACTCTTAGAGTTCCTTCCAGAGAATGCTTATCTTAGCAAAAGCACATGAAATATAAATCTAAATGCACAGTGCCTTGTCATGTTTTTGACATTACTGTTAAGCCTTCAAAAAGAACATTTGTCGTTGAACTTTCTTTTCCAGGGACGTTAATACTCATAAAATAATTTCTGCTTTATTGAAGAGCAGTCCACTGATCTAAGAAATTAAGCCAAAGACCTCCAACCTTGTGGCATTACCAGTGACAGCATGTGGGGTTAAATCCTACAACTTAGACTTCCACCTTATAGTATGAATTGCAAGGATCTGTTGAATGCACAACTGACCAGGAAATAGATGAAATCGTTTATGTGGGAATTTGTTGAAATATAACTGAGCTATTTCTGATTTTAACTTACTGAAATCTACCTAAAGGGTAGACAATATATGCAAACTACTAACAGATTACACAAAAGAGTGTATCTGTAATGCAGCCAATCTGTGTTGTGAGAATTCCAGTTTACAAATCATGGAAGAAAAGAGGCTTACTGTATTCTGTGCTGGTCAGACCACTTGCCTCTGTGCTTTCCACAGTGGCAAGTTTTAAGAATGACATGCATTCATGTGAGTTGTTAGAAGTGTCCGTTGTATCCTATGGATAAATAATGGTGTTTTGGGTGCTGTTTTATCTGAAAAAATATTCTTAGAGGATGCATGACAACATTTCTCAAATATATAAATATTTGTCATGTAAAAATGAAATAAGATTCCATGAAACTAAATCTGTAGAGCAAAAGCAAATGAGTAAATATTACAGTGAGGATGGTTTTTCTCAACATGAGAAATCACAATTTGACCTGCTCAGCTATAGACATATCTCCATAGGAAGTAATGAAGCTTCTCATTTGACTTTCTACTCACAATTTTTATTAATAAGAACAAAGACTCTCACCAGATCACCATTTCATCAACTCAGCATACATTAGCAAAGAATTTAAGTGTATCGTTTTGGTTTAATAAGAAATATACTCACAAAAATAACTAAGTTATTTTTAAGTAGAAGCATGTCAGTAGTTATTTCCCTATGATTGGAAATATTGAAAATTGATATTAATTGCTAGTGAACTGATGGAGGGAATTTTTGTACTTGATGGAATGTTGAGTTATATCATCTTAGGAATTCTAATGTAATAGTAAGATTTTTACAGCCTTAATAAGGATCATTAAAGTAGGATTTAAGAGGGCAGTGCTTTACTATTGCCTTTCCTTTTCCTCATTTGATCATGGAAAATTATTAGCCTTTCTTGTTTTATGTTTCCCAAAGAAGAAATCATACCATGTGATTGGGTTTCTTTTAATTTTTTACCTCCCCAAACTTTATTTATGTGAAAATATTATTCTTTATATATAACATGTAACATATATAAGTTGAAGGTATACAATATGATTATTAGATATGTATATATTGCAAAATGATTATGACAATAAGATTAGTTAACACCTGATCCCCTCGCATAATTAAAATTTTTGTCTATGTATGACGATGATAAGATATACTCCCTTAACAGCTTTCAAGTATATAAGATAGTACTGTTAATTATAGTAACCATGCTGTGTGTTAGATCCTTAGATCTTATTTATCCTGTGGCCACGAGTTTATATCCTTTTGACCAACATCTTCCCATTTCTTCCACCCCCTCGGTCTCATTTTACTATTCCTATGAGTTTCGTTTTTTAGATTCCCCAGATAAGTGAGAACATACAGTATTTGCCTTTCTCTATCTGACTTATTTCACTTAGCATAATTCCCTCAAAGTTCACCTATGTTGTCACAAAAGGCAGAATTTCCTTCTTTTATTATGTCTGAATTTCCTTCTTTTATTATTATTTTCCTTCTAAAATATTTATAAATATATATAATATATAAATATATATATAATAAATATATATATTATATATATACACAATATTATCTTTATCCATTAATCTATTGACAGGCACTTAGGTTGTTTCCACCTCTTGGCTATTGTGAATAATGCTGTAATGAACATGAGTGCAGATAGCTCTCTGAGACAGTGATTTCATTTTCTTTGGATATATACACAGAAATGGAATTACTGGGTAATATGGTAGTTTTTTGGGTTTTTGTTTTGTTTTTGAGGCCCCTCCATACTGTTTTCCATAATGGCTGCACCAATTTACATTTCTGTCAACAGTGCACAAGGGTTCTCTTTTTTCCCAAAGACCCACCAACACTTGTTTTTATCTTTTTGATAATAGCCATGCTAACAGGGGTGAGGTGATATCTTATTGTGGCTTTGATTTGCATTTCCCTGATTATTAGTGATAGTGAGCATCTTTTCATGTACCTATTGGCTATTTGTATATCTTCTTTGGAAAAATATCTTTGCCCATTTTTAAAATTCAGACTGTTGTTTTTTTCTTTAATTCTTCAAAAAGAAAAAAGGATTCCATGTGCAAAAATAATGAATGCTATTATGTCACCAAGAGAAAAGATTGCCTAATGGATGGATAGTTGATGATATTCTAATACACATAATATCATACTTACTGGAGGCCTCTGATGAGGTAGATTTGAGATGGGATTTGAAGAATGGCTGGGATATAAGTATGAAGAGAATTTCATACCAAAAGGCAAGGAAGGACATAGGCAGATTATTGGCAGCCGGCAAATTTGAAGTTAGTAACAAAAACCTCCAGCGGGGTACTCTGACCAAGTGGAAGGTATGATGTGGCTACTCTATGTGACAGAAGTCAGCAAACTGGAATCAACGGGTAAGTTCCATTCTGTTTTTGCATATAAAATTTTATTGGATTCCAGCCACACCATTTGTTTAGTTATTGTTTGTAGCTGCAATCCAGCTACAATAGTAAAGTTTTATGGTTGTGACAGAGCCCCTATGGCTGGCAAAATCCTAAAATATTCACTACCTAGCTGTTTAAGGAAAGTTTGCTGACTTGTGCTATGAGGAATCATTAGGTGGCCTTAGAAAGGAAAAGTAGAAATACTGCTCCTGTGAGAACTCCCCGAAGGACTTTCTCTGCAACAGTGATTCCCTGTTCTTTATTATTTTGAAGAGGAGTCACATGATAATTGTTAGAATATAAAAGACAATAATGGTTCAGTGGAAAAGCCGGAAGATCCTAGTGATTTACAGCAGTTAAATCTCTGTCTGAGGAACAAGAAGGCTGATTTACAATTTATTTAAATGACAGTAATTTGATACCTGCAATATATGATACTTTGCGTGACGCCAAGTATTATTTCATACTCAGTGTTCAACAATAAATCCTGCCATGGCTTTAAGGATTGGGAGAATAGTTAACTACATAAGTAACTATGCAATTCCTGGTAGATGGAAGATATATGAGAAAGTTTTCATTTATTTCCCGTACCTCATTTTTCGTTTATTCATCTACTCATTTATTTCTTCTGGGCCAAAGAAGAAATTCACTTCAAAAAGCTATATTGCTGAAAAGTATGGTGAAGGTGTAACTCAACCAAATTAGACAATTCAAAGATAAATCTGTTACTAACTCATCCCCAATTTTCCCTTGATTTGTGCCTTTTTTCTTTTTACATGGCAGATGTCTGGATGGGTTTTCAGATTAACTTAACACCTGATGATTAGTTTCATGCTATTGGTGAAAGTATTGCTATCTATAAAAATACCTAGTTTCAGACCCTATCAGCCTGTAAACATAATGATGCCATTACATATCAAAGTGATTCTAAAATTGTTTTTTAGGACTTTTGTTATTTAGTGCTGAGATAAAAATTTTCAAAAGCCCCAGTTGGGCTTTCATTGAAATTGCTTGAGAATCATGAGTAAATCTTTTACTAAAATACTTAAGGATAAGTTGAGAAAGCATTGGTTTGATTTTTATTACCCGGAAATGTGAAGATGACACTTTTTGTTGTTGTTGTTCTCTCTTCCCAATGTTTACTTAAAAGACTCTACATCTCCCCATCGCCTTTGATTTTGACCCGGAATCAGGCAGATGAGAGTGCCTGACTATTGGTTTGTCTTTGATAGGCAATGATTTTCTCAACCTCTCAACTTCAGTTTTCACATCTGTAAGATGAGGTTAATAATCTCTCTTAACAGCTGGTAAGAGCTTTGAATGGGAGCCTTAGAAAACACACAGTAGGCCTTCTTTCTCGTACAGACATTTTCCATGTTGATGTTATAGAACCCGACTATTATTCCTTATGGCAAGCAATCTACTTGGAATAAAGTTCTGTCACCTTACTAAGTATCACATATTCCAGAACTATTAGGGGAATGGTGACAGTAGCCACCCCTGGAAGGTAACTATGAATGATTAACAGCTGCTCAAGTTTTAGACAGGTCACTGGTCAGTTTGAAATGACATAACACATTATCTAGACAAGGCAAGCAGCTGATTGAAGAAGGAATCCCTTAATATTGCTATCCTGCCCATTCACCTAATTTGTTTTAAAGATAAGCATATCAAGTCAATATTTCTCAAATGAATGAAAATATCAACCCCAAACTGACCCTAAATATAGGAGGCAGAAATGTTATTTAGAACCAACATTATAAACATATATTATCACAAGAAATCCAGTCAAAATAAATTCACTTTAGTGGGAAAAAATTGACAAAACCTCAAAAAAGACAGAGTTTAAGCTTTATGGTTCATTAAAAATGCAGTAATATTAAAGTATACAAAGAAATATTTGATAGAGGTAAAAAGTCATCCAAGTTTTAATGACAGTTTGGAAGAATATACATCTAAGAAGTTGCCACACTACAAAATATATGTATTTAAATGGTAGTTTATCACAAAGTGTGCTTGGTCGGTGAATATATTTTTAGGATTAAAATATCAGAGAAACTACTAGCTTTTAAAGTTATTATAACTACTTCCAAAAACTGAGTCATGTAGAAATAGTCTGTTGTCACTGCAGCAGGAAGGGAGAACAGAATAGCCCTTTCTGCACTTTCTTGGATATCCTAGGAATCAAGACTTTTTATTTTTTTATGTTTATTTATTTTTGAGAGACAGAGTGTGAGGGGGGGAGGAGCAGAGAGAGGGAGACACAGAATCTGAAGCAGGCTCCAGGCTCTGAGCTGTCAGCACAGAGCCCCACGCGGGGCTCCAACCCAGGAGCAGTCATGACCTGAGCCTAAGTTGGGCACTCAACCGACAGAGCCACCCTGGTGCCCCAGGAATCAAGACTTTAATCATATACTGGCAACTATTACAAGTGTAAACATTTGTGGATTAGTCAGTGTGAAATAAGTAAGCTTCATTTGGATAATTTTATATATTTCTACTTTTTCTCTCATTTGCACACTGCTGCTTTGCTACTTTCAACAAAAGACATCTACGTTTGGGGTGCATCTTTTCTGGGGCTTAGATTCCTGTCTATAAGGATCTCAGGCTAACACTATATATTCTTTGATGGTACTGATAGAATAAGGATATTGCATTTCCATCATTAGGGTTTTTTTTTTAATTTTAATATTTTGCTGATAGATCTTATTCCTCCTATGCTCATTTGTTAAAACTGTATAGAGCTGGATGATGAGATAATTATATGTAAACAGGATTGTTATTTTAAAAAGTGTTTTTGAACTATAACAACTGTTCAGCATTCTGTATTTTGGATCTGTTGATTTAGTCCTCCTATTCTCTTTGTTGTAATTTTACATAAACAGAATGACTATGGACATGGTTCTTACTAGCTGAATTTTTAGTGTTTGTGTTTTGAGTGTTTAACTTACACTGGTAAGTGCTCTGACATGACTTTTGATATATCAGTTACCTGATCTCTTTCTGGGTAAAAGCATCTTCTATTTTGACTTCTGTGAATCGGTACAAAAAAGAAAATTGAAAAAAATAATTTACCATTTCTTAAAGCACAAAATATTTAAAGGAAAAAAAAACTTTCAGTTAGAGAATTACCAACTGTGTTGTTAGTAAAATTAGCAAAATTAAAATTACAGAAACTTTTTAAACTTTAGACATAATCGGTAATATGAATAATTCACTATATGTAAGATAATATGATAACCAAGTAATACTTTTTATTTTTCTAATATTTCCAGGTATATGTTTATATTGGATTTTTCTATCATAATTTTAAAGTAAAGCCTATTTTAGCAGTTTCAATTAATAATGTTTTTAAATATATAGCATACTGAGACAAAAAGTTATTACTCCATGGTTGGATATCTTGTAAGTAAAATGTTCCAGCTTCTTCTAGTAGCAACTGAATCGTACAGTACGCTCTTTATCTGTTCCTTGTGTTGAATTCCTGCTTTCCTACTCCCTCTATTAAAATATATTTATATTAATATTCTTAAAAGAAACCTGGATAAATAAGAATTAAATCCAATTTATGGCAAGTATAATAGGTAATCTAATACACAACACTTAGTTTTACAATTTGTTTTAATTTTATTCAAATGCAAGTTATTTAGCAAACAGTGTAATAGTGGTTTCAGGAGTAGAGCTTAGTGATTGATCAATCACATATGACGCCCAGTGCTCATCCCAAGAAGTGCCCTCCTGAATGCCCATCACCCATTTCGCCCATCCCCTCCACCCATTTTTTTTTTAATTTAGATAGCATATTAGCATGAAACAGTATTAGGGAATTCAAAACTTTTCAAGGAGTTTGCAGTGAAATCTCTACATGTAACTAAGAGTGGGAGTAAAAGAGAGAAAGACAAAATCTTTGCAAGTCTATAATCTGTGCTGGCACAACCAACCACGTAAAGTAAATCAAGTCATGAATAAAGTGATCCTGTATAAAATATTAGAACAATTTGATGGGACGTTATGTGACTTTTAAAGGTTACACATCTAGAGACTGAACCAAATAAACCCTGAATCTCCCAATAAATAAACCCAATAAATCTCCTGAAATCATGTCAAGTGCTATTACTACCACCCTAAGATACCACCCAGATGTGGAGCTATGTCACATTCTAATACTTGTGTTTTCATAAAAGACAGCATTTGGGGGGCTTAAATGAAGAGAGGGATTTGGTGTTCCAAAACATCAAAAAATAGTAAGTGAATTTTCTGTGGTATTGTTACACATTGCAATACACATTGCAAGTTTTATGTTATTAAACTTATTTTAACTACTGTTAGAATGAGTTTAGATTATATAAGCAGGATGTAAAATAGCTGCAAAATTAAAATCAACAGTACTTGATAAATTCCAGCCCTCTCCCTGCCAGCAACTCTTTACAGAAAACAAGCAAACAAAAACCAGTTTTGCAAGGCTTCTTATGGAAAGGGGATTCGGAAATAAAAGTATTTAAGATACCAATACATATTAGGTAGCCCCCTTCTCTTCCTCTTCGGGAAAGTTCAGGGTCTAAGCACAAGGTATTTTACTGAAGAAAGCTGGACATCAGATTCACCTACAAATGTTACTGCTTTAAGACAATATGATATCCTTATCATCCATGTTGTACTTGATACCTCCGTGACTAGTGTGAATATAAGGATCAGGGAGGAGAAGGAGATGTTGGCAATCATTCTCATTTCCAATGGCATTTAATTTCCGAATGAATGGGTTTCCCATTGAATAATACGCCAGGCCTCAGTCCTTTAAAGAAGGAATGAATGATTAGATTGTTGAGTTAGGGAAGGAGAGCAAGGCTTACTTGGCTTACCTCTTTTCTGCCTGTCTTCATCTTTTGTATTTTTCTGACTGCAGAAAGCATATTCTTGTGATATCTTAATAGTGAAGCCTCTAGTCTGGCATTAAGAGTCCTTTCCAGGACTTCCTGTGTCTTGTGCAGATGTACATTGGGATTTGTAGCAAATACTATAAAGCTTACCATAGTGACCTTAAAATTGCTGCCTGATATTTTCCAGCACTCTTTGAGGTAGGAGGGAGCCTGTGCCAGTTTAGACCAATGGCCTATAAGGTGGATAGCATGTAACACATATAGATTTTCCAGTCATGAGCTATGAATGATTATCTTAGCTCTTTTTTGTTGACCCAGCAATTAACAACTGTTAGATAGTAAAGCTATAGGGCGGTGGAACCTGAAAATACCTGCATCCAGGAACCTTCTTTTTTTTTTCTTTCTAAGTTTTATTTATTTATTTATTTATTTATTTATTTATTTATTTAGAGAGAAAGCACAAGTGGAGAAGGGGCAGAGAGAGAGGGAGAGGAAGAGAATCCCAAGCAGGCCGCACACTGTCAGCACAGAGCCAGATGCGGGGCTTGAACCCACAAACTGTGAGATCATGACCTGAGTCGAGGTCAGACACTTAACCAACTGAGCCACCCAGACACATCTCGAACAAGCCTTCTGCCCAAATCAACCCATCTGTTTTTTTAACACTCTAGCTGGGATTGACCTCACAGGTGTGTGAACTATGCAGGTGCACAAGGTTATGGGCTTAGAAACTCAGACTGTTTGATTTAGTGCTCTGTGGTTGCCATCTTGACATTAATATTTTTTGAACAAAGTGTCCCACCTTTTTACTTTGCACTGGGCTCTACAAAATGTGTAACCAATAATGAATCCAGCAAAAACTAATTCTAATTAGGAACTAATGGATGACAATACCATCTACTCCTAACTAGAATAAAAGAAAATAATAATATATTTAAAGATATTGTTATTTAGACACTAAATTTATATGCTGAACTTCCAGGGGCAATGTAAGTAGGAAACCTATCCAGCCACACAACAGAGATGTCCCATTGGAAATCCAGCATAGGTGGAGAGCACAGATCCTTATATAGTTTCTATTAAACAAGAAGAAGATGAAGGCAAAGAGAAAGAAAAGGAGAAGGAAAGGGAGGAGGAGGAGCAGAAAGGAGAAAGGAAAATTGGAAAGAGAGAAGGAAAAGGGAATTGTTTTTTTCTGATTTTGCTTGCCAGAGAGGCCACATGGCTTCTGCCCTATAATTTTAGTTCTGCCTTCCAAGTATTATGTGGGAACCTACTTGGTGGAATATTTTCAGTTTTAGAAACGTAGCTTCAAGAATGTGAAAAATGAAATTTTACATTTCCATCCTCTAGGTTAGAGGAAGAGAAGCTCACTGAGCCAATCTACAACGCTTTCCATAGGCAGGATTGATCTAATTCTGCGATTCAGAATTAAGAAGCCATGTTAAAGCTGCATCTTGCAGAGGAACACTATCTCAAAAACGACTTTTTTTCTCTTATATTTTAACTCCATACTAGATTTTTATCCTCAGTTCCAGATCCCTGTACTTAAATATTCACTAGAAATTTCTATTTGATGTCTGGTAGACACATCAAACTCGACCTGAGCAGAGCCTATTATGTCCTCTCCTAATTATCTCTTCTATAATTGTTCCCTTACTCCATAATTGTTACCACAATGCCCCTGGTTACTACAGTCAAAAACTCTGGAATCATCCTTTCCTACTCCATACCAAGTCAATGAAGATGACTTGCAGACAATGGCTTAAACATATCGCCTAATTATTTTGTTTTCTCCAATACCACCAAATCTGATTGATATCTCTATGCCCAGTGTTTCTTTTTTTTTCCTAAAATTGTATCCATATAAAATCTCTGTAAAAGGAGCTTTAAAATATACAAACAAAAATGCAACTCTGTTCATGATACTCCCTTGCTTAACCATTTCTCAATTACAAAACAAACTTTTGCTTTTATAAGAATTCCGACTTCTTAACATGCTGCATGAAAATCTCCACCTTCTAGCTGTTACTTTCCTCACTATCCTCACACCTTTTTACACTCCATCTTGTACTTTTATATTCCATCCATATTGAGCTTCTTCTTCTAGCCTACAGGCTGCCTCTCTACATGCCATTCCTTTGCATGCAATGTTCTACCTATCCTCCAAATTTTGGCTCTTTCACATTCCTAGATAACTAGTTGGCTTAAAATTATTTCTTCTGAGATGTTTTTTTCACTGCCTTTCTCCCCACAGCCCTAGATTATTTCGCCCTACTTTGTGATCTCCTTGCATTCTGTGTCTCCTACATTAACTGTGGTAATTATGTGTGTAATTGTCTATATTCCCTGAAAAACTATATACTTTATGAGGTCTGAGGTCATGATTACTTTGTGTATTAATGCATCTCCATGCCTGACAAACTTCCTCATGCATGATATGCTATCAACAATTTTATGGCAAATAGAATGAACAGATAAGTGAAAGGATAAATATATGTGATTAAATGAAGGATACAAATTTATGGTATTCATCCATAAGGTATAACCGCATTTTATACTTCCCTTACAATTTGTAACCTTGTGAGATATCCATACTGTAACTCAGAGTTTGGACTGCTTCTCAATAGCTGTTATTTCTCCTACATCCGTACTTTATACACACACATACACAAACATACACACACACACACACACACACACACACACACACACACACACACGTAAAGTGTACTACTGTCTTTGTGCACAGTCCCTCAGAAATGATAGTTCAATCCAGCTTAGAAATGGAACTCTTCTTTTTTCCTGCTCTCTGGCAGCAATGGAGCTAAAAACAGAGAAAAGTAGGAATGATCAAGAGGGTGAAGAGTATATGTGTGAACATCTGTTGTACCAAATTCTAGTGATCCCACCCTGCTTTGTGTTTTATATCTCTCCCAAATTTAGACCTTGGACTTCAAAGAGATGTCATTATGAATTAAATTTATGCGATTGCCCTCAAAAAGTCCCTTATTGGCACAGTTTGCTCATTTTAAGGAATATTTCTATTGCTATAATATTGCAAACACATTTTGAGCATAACTCCTGGCTTGAACCCTATGTAGAAAACCCTACTACTATTCTTTCCACATAACCCGTTAAAGACCTCTATAAATTTTTCATGTCTTTAATATTTCATTCACATTGTCAATTGAATACCAAACACATTCTCTCATCTTCATATACAGTACTCCTTTTTGCCAAAAAAAGCCTTTCTCATGTTGTTGTTGTTGCTGTTTTGTTGTTGATGCTGGCATGTTATTCACTTGCTTAGATATTTTCTCTTCCTCCTTCAGTTCACTAAGTATTTACCTCTCTTGACTTCTGTACCCTTTCATGTTACAAGGAATCACCATGTTACATGGCGATTATCACATTTATAATGTCACTTTATTTTTTATGTACATCTGATTAATGTCCATCTCAGTAGATTCTATGAAACAATGGCCCTTCCCCTTCATGCTCATAATTGCAATTCCAGCACCTAGTGTATTAATTTGCACATAAGAGGCTATTGATACATGGTTTAGAATAAATAAATGTTTCGCGATTCTTCAGGGTATGAAGTAGGTGAATTTATAAGTCAAATTGAAACACAGTCAAGTTAAATACGTAAAAATTATTCTCATATGTCAAATACAGGGACAGAAATAAGTGAAAGAAGGCTGAGAAAGGAAACTACCATTCATGATGCCTCCTACTTTACAACCTTCTACTATAATTCTCACTATAAACCCCACACTCTTGCCATTCTATTATTTTCACTTTACGTCTGAGAGACATGTGATGCAGAGTTTAAGTAATTGTTTCAGCTCCCTGACCTGGGAAGTGCTGAGGTCAGAATGTGGAAACACATCTGATCATCTCCAAGCCCACCCTCCCTCCACTCCTCCACGACTGAACCTTGTAGCTGCATGACCTCATGTTCCCTCTGAGATCTTGTACAGCCTTGGTTCTGGTCTTTCGTCTGAAGAATGAGTTATGTGGAAATTGTGAGTTTAAACCTATCTTAGACTCACATCTTCTTAATTGCCTTTTCTCTCTTCCCTATAAGTGCAGCCACAATTTAAATGCTTCTGCAATTGTTGATTACTGCATTTACACTATGCCAGATGTTATCTGGTTTGAATTGTGCCCACACACTGCAGGTGCAAAATGGAGGCCGCAATTGAGAAAATTTGGACTTAAGTATCTCTGTATTTTCATTTAATTTATATGCTTGGCCATATAAATCATTTTCTTCTGATTTTTTTCAGCTTTCTCTTTGCCTAGCAGGCTTCTTTTGTATTACTTTAAAAGTTTTTAGAAGTGAGATTACTACATTGTATTTTATAGAATAAAAATATCCTCATCTTTGAGGTTACTTTGCATTTCCCCAGACTACAAAAAGAGTACCCTTGTACATTTTTATTTGTACAAGTAAAGCTAAACCAGGCTTGCTTTCCACCGAGCAGAACACTACATGGGATTTGGCCATCAAATATCACAAGCATACAAGCAAATGAATCTGTATAATCCCACAATTACTCTTCTATGATAATCTAAATAATCTAAATCCCAATTGAAAGAGATGAGTCCCTTTACATCACCTCTTATTTTTTTTAATGTGTTCTCTGTTTACTCTCCTATGCTATCATGGTCAAAAATGTAAAACTTGTTACTCTCTTGCATTCAGGGTGGTGATTCTTTTGGCTGCTATACCTAAACTAGTGAGGAAACACTCTGATATTTCCATAAATACGCTCATTTGATGATACATTTTAGGTCAGTACTTTATAGTATCTGAGCAGCTACTGTATTTTATTAAATCTAAGACATAGTCAATTGTATGATATACTATTACATTAATTACCATTAAGAAAGAACTATAGGGGGGCGCCTGGGTGGCTTGGTCGGTTGAGCGTCCGACTTCGGCTCAGGTCATGATCTCACGGTCCGGGAGTTCGAGCCCCGCGTCGGGCTCTGTGCTGACAGCTCAGAGCCTGGAGCCTGTTTCAGATTCTGTGTCTCCCTCTCTCTCTGCTCCTCCCCTGTTCATGCTCTCTCTCTGTCTCAAAAATGAATAAACGTTAAAAAAAAAAAATAAAAAAAAAAAAAAGAAAGAAAGAACTATAGGGGTGCCTGGGTGGCTCAGTCAGTTAAGCGGTCGACTTCAGCTCAGGTCATGATCTTGCGGTCCGTGAGTTCGAGCCCCGCGTCAGGCCCTGTGCTGACAGCTCAGAGCCTGGAGCCTGTTTCGGATTCTGTGTCTCCCTCTCTCTCTGACCCTCCCCCGTTCATGCTCTGTCTCTCTCTGTCTCAAAAATAAATAAACATTTTAAAAAATTTAAAAAAAAAAGAACTATAAAAGAACATGGCCGATTAAAATTTTTTAAATTTTGTCCTTATGGAAAATATCTTTTTGACTTAATTTAGACTTTTATTTCATATATCACTTGTGTATACATTAAAAAGTAAATACAAGAGAAAAATTTGGGGTAAATAACTTGAATAGGATATTCCTAAAAAATTTCCTTTCAGAGTCTGGCTCTTTTGAACCTCAGAATTGTCAGTCTCTGTATTTTGCCTCAGAATAACATCCCCTGTGACATCAGAAGTATCAGTGATACACTTTTAGATTCCTCTAAAAAGTTCTTAACTTTTATCTCCGAGATATTTTTCCATACCACTTATTTAAGGTCTGCAGACTGATTTTGTTTCTCTATTGAACTTTCCAGAAGAATGCACAGAATATTTTTTAGGTAACAATGAGAAATCATATTTTCTTAACAAGAGGTTCTGAAATACCCTGTTGATTTGAAAATGGAGGGACAATGGTTGTCCAGTCATGGCACCAGAAATAACAGTCAGGATTCCCCAATTCCAGGCAATCTTCTACTGCTTGGCCTATGACAATTTTAAGATATATCAACATTTCAAAGAACTTACATTATAAATAAATAAATAAATAAATAAATAAATAAATAGCTGCTTCTCAAATAAAGTGAGGTAACCCTGTAGCAACCTATATTGGCTAGTATTATAGCTATTAGTGGCAAAAATGGTTTTGTTGGATATCTGTTACCATATTTCTACTACACTAATGCAAGGTTCACTGATGCAATTAATTAGCATACTATAGATTTTCTCTCTGGTGATTTTGGACTTAACCATTGTGTTCCTATTTCTTTGGAATCTATGTCACTTTGTCCCCTCATCATGCTTTCCTCATAACATGCTTCAATTTATTTAAATATTTGGGTAAATAGCCACTAAGTACTGCCCTGAAACAGAAAGGAGTATGTAGCTAAAATTTATGGGCACTAATCTATTATGAACAAGCCACTTTGATAGGGACATTATATCTACTTTAGCATTTAAACCCTAGGAACAATCAAGATTTATATTGCCATTTTTAAAAATTTTTTAACGTTTATTTATTTTTGAAAGAGAAAGAGAGCAGAGGAGAGGCAGAGAAAGAAAGACACAGAATCTGAATCAGGCTCCAGGCTCCAAGCTGTCATCACAGAGCCTGATATGGGACTTGAACCCACGAACCGCGAGGTTATGACCTGAGCCAAAGTTGGATGCTCAACCGACGGAGCCACCCAGGCGCCCCATATTGCCATTTTTAAAATGATGCAGCAGGAAATTGATTTTGTTATATGATTCAACCAAGATAATCTATAGTAGAGCTGGTATGTTATAATTGAAATTTTAGGTATCTTTTTAACATCTCCCCTTCTTATTCTAACTTTTAATTCCATATAAGTTGGCCAATATGTATTAGTTTCCTTTTATTTTTTCATGCTGTTTTCTCCATTTAGGAAATCATCATCACTACCATCTCATGTTTATGCTTATTACAATGAAAATCACACTTGATGTTTTATATTAGGTTTTATATGTATATATATATACATACATACATACATACATATATCTTACCCTGGACTTATTCTAGGATCATTCCAAACACGTCCTGCTTGATAAAGTTCCTTGAGAATCTGATTGACCAAGTTTCTTAATCACAGCTAGGATTTAAAGCTTGTGTGGGAATAGGCAGTAAAGTGAAGGCCCAAGATCAGAGTCTGCGAATTAGGGGTACTGCCTTGATGTTTTCTTAGCAGAGTAAAGTGGTACATAGGAAGCAGCAACTACTATACCACAGGAGAGAAGGGAAGACCCCAGTGTAATACTGAGTTTGACCATGACAATGTTAAAGACTGATTTTTACCTAAGTCCTATATTCTCAAGAAAAGATAGCTTTAGAATTATTCACGCCTATACTGTCATGAAGTTGACTGAGGTAGAACTTTTTAAAATATAAGATAAGGGGCGCCTGGGTGGCTCAGTCGGTTAAGCCTCAAACTTTGGCTCAGGTGATGATCTCAACAGTTTGTGAGTTCAAGCCCCATGTTGAACTCTGTGCTAACAGCTGGGAGCCTGGAGCCTGTTTCGGATTCTGTGCCTCCCTCTCTCTCTGCCCCTCCCCCACTCATGCTCTGTCTCTCTGTCTCTCTGTCTCTCTCTCTTTTTCAAAAGTAAGTAAACATTTAAAAAATTAATGTTAAAATGTAGGATAAAAGGGACTGTGTATCCGTGTATATTGTGATACACAGGCAGAAATGAGTGCACAAATTTGTATTCAAAACTTGAAATTTATGAGCCAGAGATAGTCAGCTTATCTTAAGCAAGAAAGCTCACCTTATCTGATCATGTGTGTGGAGGGTGGGATATTATCTGAGATAGCATTCTCCACGTGAAGCCAGAAAGTCCAATTCTCTTCAGTTTACTGTAGGGTCTGTGGCATATTTTCCTAACAAATTGCCTGAGGATATTGCTGTACCCAAGTCTTAATTATTTAAAACTTTCTCATTTTAGCTGTGGAAGATAGAGGGAACTGAACTAAAGCAAAATTGAGCCAGGACTCTGCAAAGTGGTAATTTTGTAAACTCAATACCTGCTAGCTACTATTTCGCCATTATTTATTTTTCTTTATTCTAAAAGTTAACTTGATGAGGCTCCTGGGTGGCTCTGCCAGTTAAGCGCCGGGCTTCCGCTCAAGTCATGATCTCACGGTTTGTGAGTTCGAGCCCCAGGTTGGGCTCTGTGCTGACAGCTCGGAGCTTGGAGCCTGCTTCACATTCTGTGTCTCCCTCTCTCTCTGCCCCTCCCCCACTCATGCGCGCGCGCTCTCTGTCTCTCTCAAAAATAAATAAACATTAAAAAATATTTTTTAAAGTTAACTTGAAAAAAAAATCTAGTTAATTGAGAGTTTCATTACTTAAGGTTTTATTGCATGCAAATAATGGTACAATAACAATATACAAATTAGCTCAGCATATAGAAAACTTTACTCATTTTATGCCTCATTGAAGGATAGAAGTATCAAGGAAGGTCCCTGGGGATCAAAATATGCATTGGTATTATTCAACGTATTCATTAAGCAGTCAGTGGAAAATGTAAATGAGCACACATCCAAATCTGTAATAATAAAATGCTAGAAGCTAGAGATAATAAATCAGCTTGATCAAAAATACAGATGGATCTGGACAGCTGGGGAAATTATTCAAATGAGAAAGAGATGAGTTTTAATGGAAAGACTGGTATAATAATGCATTTGAAGAATAATACACGGTATAAAAAATAAACTAATAAGATACATATGAAGTAATTATGGAGAACCCTACTTTAGTGTATTTGTTGATAAACAGAACAGTGGTACAATGGTGAAGGGTAATTGTATTTTAAGTTTCCCAAGTTGAACAACTGAAAAGTAGAGAAAAGTTATAATACCACTTAGCCAGACAATAAAATTCTATCTATAAGTATAATGGGGATTTATAAAGTTAGCCCCTTTCAGGTCAGAGTACTAAAAGCTGGCAAGTTTAACTAGCATGGAGGTAGCTGTTAGTTTTGTGTTTAAAATATTGAATTCCTTGCACAGATCAATTTCAATTGTCCATCTCAAAGTTGCCTACCTGATCACACTCTTAGAACTTTTCTAAGTCTCAACCACCAAGCAACATGGCAACTCTTGCTTTGCACCTAAGATTCAGTGAACCTTATCAAACCAAAGATCCACAGCTGACTTTTGACTAAATGAAACAGAATTTTATTTTTTTAAGTTTATTTATTTATTTATTTATTTTAATTTTTTTAACATTTTTTTCTTATTGAGAGACAGAGACAGAGCAAAGAGAGGAGGAGACACATCATCTGAAGCAGGCTCCAGGCTCTGAGCTGTTAGCACAGAGCCCGACATGGGGCCCAAACTCACAAACTGTGAGATCATGACCTGAGCTGAAGTCAGACACCCAACTGACTGAGCCACCCAGGTGCCCATAAGTTTATTTATTTTTGACAAAGAGAGGGTGTACATGTGTGCACAAGTGGGGCATGGGCAAAGAGAGAGAGGGAGACAAAGAGAATCCCAAGCAGGCTTGGCACTATTTGCTCAGAGCCGATGTGGGGCTCTATCTTGTGAGTTGTAAGATCATGACCTGAGCCAAAATCAAGAGTCAGACTCTTAACCAACTGAGCCACCCAGGCACCCCAAAACAGAGTTTTAATATCCCAGGTATATCACACACTGTTACCATAAATTAAGCCATGCTATTTCTAATCATATAAATTTTTTCATTGCTAAGTAACAGTAATAAAGAAGTATTCTTACAGGCCACTGGGTGGTTCAGTTAGTTGGGTTTGACTCTTGATTTCAGCTCAGGTCATGATCTTGAAATCAAGCACCATGTTGGGCTCAGCACAGGGTGTGTTTTGGAGTCTCTCTCTCTCCCTCTGCCCCTCTCCCCTGCTCACACTCTCTCTCAAAATAAATAAACATTAAAAACAAAAACAAAAACATGTCTTTGGGGCACGTGGGTGGCTCAGTTGGTTAAGTACCGGGACTTTGGCTCAGGTCACAATCTCCCAGTTCATGAGTTCAAGCCCGTGTCAGGCTTTTTGCTGGCAGCCAGAGCCCGGAGCCTGCTTAGGATTCCGTGTCTCCCTCTCTCTGTGCCCCTCCCCCACTCATGCTCTGTCTCTTTCTCTCTCTCTCAAAAATAAACTTAAATAAATAAATAAATAAACAATTATTGAAAGAAAGAAAGAAAGAAAGAAAGAAAGAAAGAAAGAAAGAAAGAAAAAGAAAGTATTCTTAGAACACATTCCATATCAGTTTGTCCCTAAGGAGATAATTAGTAACCAACATTATTGCTAGTTGGATTTCATGGAATATACCCTGAATTTAGGAAATTGCTAGAACTACATTTATCAATAAGGCCTACTTAAGTCTCCATATTAAATGTTTGTGAAATTGGTAAAAACCTATTTGAGAGTATGTAATATAACAGGAGAAGCTTTGATTAAGCATTTAGAAAATAGAAATTCTTGCCCCAATTCTAACCCATTTACTTTGTTGTCTTAACAAGCCTCTTATTCTCTCTCAGACTGACTAATACCATGGCATTAAGAGTTTATTAAAAAAAAATAGAAACCATATATAAAGGCAATAGATCATTAATTACATTATTGTAAGTTTAATGTTATTTATTTATAAACAAAATTTATGTTCCAAATAAATAGAAATGTTTGTTTTAGAAAGAATGCCTAAATATGTTTTTATTGAAGTTGACTGGTTTGATCTTCCAAACTCTTGAATACTAAAATTTTAATCTTTTATCTCATCCAGGTCTCATTAATTTTTCTCCTTCTTTTTCTTTAAGAAAAAATTCTATTGCCTTGGATCTCTTTTTTTTATGTTCTTTTAGAATTTTTCTTTTGTTTAACTGTCCCTTTATCCCTCCTGTCCTGGACAACTCTGTTTGATTATCATCATCACCAACAGTAATGATTTTAAACACTTCCACTAAGTCATAATTACTATCACTTCTCATTTTCTGTGGTAGTCTGTGCTGTCATTTGCCCAGAAAGGAGAAAAAAAATTTAGTATTCACTGTAGCTTCTTCACTTTTATAAATGGTATTTCTTCCCGCACTGCTTTCTGCCGCAGTCCCAGAAGCACTTACTAATTCTGAAACTCTCCCTTGGGTGATTCTCTGAATTGGAAATTGTGACCTTGAGGCTGTACTGATAGATCACTTCTTGTGTGCTCTGATTCCATGACTATGTTGAATTCCAGAGAAGAGCATCTTTCCTTTGCTCTAGGAGATTCATTCATCTCAAGGGTCTTTATTTTCCTTCCCTCGTGGGAACCATTTTATGTATGTGCACACTCTGGGCACTGAGTACAAGTAGAAACATATGGCCAGTAATTTGCTTGTGATGTATTCACATAGGAAAAATAGTGGGGAGGTCAGATAGAACATATAAATCAAGTGGCAACTTCAGGCAAATAATTTCATGATATAGAATGTTTGAGTCAGAGAACACTTTTTTTTTAATGAATCACACATCTTAGAAATTACTACTAAAATAATTTGCTTGAGAAATGGACTAATTTTTTATTATTTTTACATTGGACTGTAACACTTACACCAATACTAATAAATCACATTTTGCAGACTAATCATCATCTAATTTAATAATGACTACTACCCAATAAAATAGTCTATTAAGATTATTCTGGCATACATGAGAGGAACCTAAATCCCAAGGACTCCCAGATAGTAAGCACAGGAGCCAGAGTTAGAATTATGTTTATCATCATTCGGAGGACTCTGAGATCTTAAAAACTTTCTCCACATATTGGGAAAATATTCTAGTCAGCAAAAGTATCCATTCTGGAGTTCATTAACCAAGCCAAAGGCATGGAGGTAAACATGACTCTTTCCATCCCTCATCTTCCACACCGATCAGTTATGAAACAAAAGCCTGGGATCTGGAGTTTGTACATTAAAGGAAACTCTTCTCTTGGGCTTCACAGGCATACACAGAAGACCTTTATAAAGTTGTTTGGGAAAGTCTCTACATCTCTAACTCTCTACTGGAAGCACACATTCAAGAAGACATGCAGTAACTTACGGATTGTTTGGGGCTCCTGGGTGGCTCAGTTGGTTAAACCTCCAACTCTTGATTTTGGTTCAGGTCATGATCTCAACGTTATTTAGTTTGAGCCCCTCATCAGGCTCTGGACTGACGCATGGAGCCTGCTTGGGATTCTTTCTCTGCCCCTTCCCCGCTTGCATGCTCTCTCTCTCTCTCTCTCTCTCTCTCTCTCTCTCTCTCTTTTCCTCTCTCAAAATAAACAAACACTATTTTTTTTAAATTATGGATTGTATAAGGGCTTAATGTAATACAATGAAATGATAACCATCCTGAAAACCAAGGAGTTGCTGGATAAATCCTACACCTGACAGCAACTCCCTCCTGATCTACAGGACTCAGAGCTGTCATTGTATTCTGTTCCCTCCATAGCTCATCATCAGCCTCCACTACAGTGTCTTATCTTTATATACCACATCCCTTTTAAAGAGGCTGGCTTAATACAAGAGGAAGTATCACTAAATATTATAAAACCAAAGTAACCTCATGATACTTAGATATCAAATGAAGGAGACAACCAAAAATGAAAAGAAAATGGGGAAAAATAAGCTCATATTTGCGTGCACATGCATATCACATCTAATGGCTTCTTAGTAGTCCTACAAATGAAATGTTAGGTGTTAATGCTAATAAGGCAAATATTTACTAATTTTCATAAGGTAATTCATTGGCTTTATCCTAAATTTTATGGTTCTATAATGTTTTTTTGTTTTTGTTATCAATGCCAGTGTTTGGAATTAGGGTTAATGTTTTCATCAGTTAACTTTATGATATGGTTTAGTTGTGGGTGGCCAAACCCAGTACAAGTTGATGCAAGCAAAAAATGGAGTGTTTGGCTGACATAACAGAGAAGTCTAAGAGTAGAAGCAGTTTTAGGTATGGGTTGATAGATGTTCAAATGTGCTATTCGAAAAGAGTTCTGTAAAGGTAACTCTTCACTACTGTTTTGCTTTTATATTTGTTGAGTTTATTCTAGGCAGCTATACTCAGTCACAAATAATGCCAAGTGATAACCGGTGACACTAAGATGATATTGTATCACTTTAGATACCTATTTGAAAACAAATAAATATACTTCCTTTTTCTATTGACAGTAAAATCCACATGTAAGGGTCTCACTGTTCCAGCTGAGATATTGAGTTTAGCGAAGAAATTAAAGTGCCATAAATGGCCACATATGGGTCACATATATTGCTGAAGTTCAAGATTGAATCAGCCTCCCTCAAATCAATGGATTAAGATTGTGAAAAGACTTATCTTCTAAAACAAAGGCAAGGTGCCTTTACCAAATGAAAAGGCAGTGTTTGTTGGGCAGGCAAAATAATAGCTCTCCAGCATAAATGGTACCCATGGGAAACAATGAAGTTTAACAGAGAGTCTAAGAATAATAATGTATGCACAAAGCTTAGAGAGTCCTTGAACACTATCACTCCCTTTATTCAGTATTTGGCTAGGATTTATTGGCAAGCATTATGTTAATGTTGTCTTCAATTAGCAAAATGGAGTCGAAATTATCAAAATCCTGGACCAGAATGCATCAATTGGTATTATAAGCATGCTTGCTAGACCTGCTGTCAAATGAAGCTAGTATATTTTCCAGCCAAAAGAAAGACTGGACCACAGAAACACAGCCTGTAGAAATGTAAGAGAGTTGTTGATTGCTTGAAATAAACAAAAATAGGAACAGGCAGCTGGCAGGGAGGAATCAGATACAGACTGATACCATTTTGAGAAAAAAAAAGTCTCTACAGATCTATATTATAGAGACTAATAAACAAAGGTAGAGCTCCAAACACAAAGGCATGCTTGAAAGTAGCAACCTCACCTGCTAAGCAAAGGACAGCTTTCAAAATGTCTTCCTCAGAAAATGTATTGGCCCTTTTAGCTTCATATTCCACTACCATAGTCAGTTTCATATATTAAAGTGTGTTAACTATGTTTATATACCATATAAGGTGTAAATGCCATATTAAAACCCAGGGCCGTTACAGGTTGAGGAGCATATCCATGTAGGATACACACCCCATGGATTTTGAATAGTGAGCCTGTCTGAAAAACAACCAAACACACACACACACAGAGACACACACACACACACACAACACACCTAATCCCACACACCTAATCCCATACCTAATACAAATAATTGAAATAGAGACTTTATAATTAAAACCCAGTTAATTTACTCAAAAGAAGATGATTAAAAATTTAGAGCAAGTAAATTGTCTAGTCTGCTTGAAGCCATAAAAATTGAAAGTTTGAATAATACATTGTTTTATTAAGATTATATTACCTAGTTCTTGTGCATGTGTGCTATATCTAGTTTTGTCTCATCACACTTTACCGAAATATGTGGGTGTATACATATGTATATATTTGTATGCATATATTAGGCATGCAATGGCCAAGGTGTTCATTTCAACTCAGGGATATGCTTTAAAAAGAAAGCAGTTCTTATGGTCTAATTTAAATGCAGTAAGAGAAAAAGGATTAAGTGCATGCACTTTCATTTAGCAGGTTCAGCTAGCTTATTTGTGCATCCAACATAATCTCTTAAAAATTACCATAAGCAAAATATAACAGATTGTAAATGGTTGCTCATATTAACTTAGCTAAGTACTTGTAATCTGCATAAGCGTTATTTAACAGAACATAATTGTGTAACAGTATGATACCTCCAGAGTTTGGAAGACTGTTATGTGACTCAGTCATATTTAGCAATCAGAAGGCTAAAATAAAGAATACTTAAACAGTAGATACTTTTTAAAATACATGCAGATGTATTGTTTTTTTCTAAACCAAAAAGTACATTTGAAATTAGAAAAAAAAAAAACACCTCATCTTCCTCCTGGTATTTCATTTCATTAATCTTAGTTTGAAATAGATACAAAATATAGTAAGGGGAAAAGAGGAAACCATTGTCCTGAAAGACAAAGTACTTTTGATTTGTAAGAACTGTACTTTGGTGAGAGAGAAAATGTTTTTCTAGAATTCCAAGAGTTCAGCTTCAAATGTTAAAAGTCAATTTTGAAAGACTGAGAAATACAGTTTATATTATAAAATATAAAGAATGGCAAATTCAACATGATAATGATGTTCCAGCCCAAAAGAAGGTAGGGATTCATCTGGGTCACTGGTTTCCCAAGTACAGTCCTGGACCAGCAGTATCAACATCACCTGGAAACTTACTAGAAATTCAAGTTATCAGGCTCTGTCAGGACCTTCTCAATCAGAAACTCCAGGGGTAGAGCTCTGCAATCTATGGCTAATGCATGCTTGAGAACCACTGGCCTAAGTTAAAAGTGATTTTAGGATAGGAATGATTTAGAGAGAGTTGTTTGAGAAGGAGTCATCACACCTGCCCTATCTAGAGGCCCAAATCCTGCATAAGTCTGGAAGTACTCAATATAAACACCCTGAGAGTATAGGAAAAGCCCTGGGTATGGACTTCGGTCTCCCTTCTGAGTCTGTAATCTAGGAAGAGTGTAAACCTTTTACCCATGTTCTGTCCAGCATGAAGTCAGGGGCTAACAGCAGGTTAAGTGTCCTGGGTAGTGCAAGGAAAGCAGTTGAGGGCTCTATCTACCTTAAGATGGGGTCAAAAGTGTCAACAGGATCTGAGGTTGTGACAAGGACTCAGTCTGAAGACCTTGATGACCAAAGATTGGCAGAATGTGTAGATATTTCAGCAAAAAAATATAGACTCTATTCTCCTTCCTTGTGGCAGGATGATCTAGGACATTCTGCCCCTGCTCTTAAACATAGAACACCCAGAGAAAAAGGTATAGAGAATTCTGAAAGTAGTTGAGTTACTTTGAACTAATATCTTGAAAATGAGGCCTTATAATTAACTTGTTTTCATTTGTAGGAAAGTAACAGCTTCTGTCATTTTTTTCATATCATACTTTGTAACTATTCACTTTAAAAATGCTACCAGTAAAATAAGCAGAAGGCTTTAATAACATTAAAAACAGTGCTCCCATGGTTATGTGACTGATATTTTTGATTTGACAGATTTGGGTGTACATTGATTTTAACACTTTGAATAACTAATATTCAATAATTATAAGCTGTGCTCTAAGAATTATGCTACGTGCTTCTCATTTGTTGTTTCAATTATACAAGTCAATGGGATAGATGTTATTTTATATATGAGAGAACAGATTTTTTTAATTTTTTTAATGTTTTATTTATTTTTGAGAGAAAGAGAGAGAGACAGCACAAGCAGGGAGGGGCAGAGAGAGAGAGAGGGAGGGAGACACAGAATTCGAAGACAGGCCCCAGGCTTCTAGCTGTCAGCACAGAGCCCGACGCAGGGCTCAAACTCACAAACTGTGATATCATGACCTGTGCCAAAGTCGGACGCTTAACTGACTGAGCCACCCAGGTGCCCTTGAGAGAACAGATTTAAAGAAATTAATTTCTCATTAAATTACACATCATACTACAGTGAGCTGCAAACATGGATGCGTGATATCAAAACCTAAGATCTTAATCTCTATGTTATGCCAGAGTGGCAACAACTAATGCCTGAAGAATGTACATAGCATAGCTTAAACACTAAATACAATACTTGCTCTGCATTATTCTAGGCAGTCAATAAATACATGCTGAATGAATGGATAAATACCATTCAATTTGCACAAACTCACTTCTGTATTTGATTCAGATGAGCATTACTTAACCACCTTGGTCTAAATAGCACCACCCTTTTCCCTGAATATCTCTTTAACCAGATTTATATTCCTTCTTAACACTTATCATTACATGACATATATATCTGCCTTTCCCACTCATCGTTGTTTTTTTTTTTTTTTTTGCCTTTTTGCCTTTCCCACTCATCGATAAGCTCCATGAGAACAAGTCTTTGTCTCTGGTCCACTCCTATATCCTTAGTGCTTGGAATACAGTGGAGGTTCAATAAAAATCTCCTCAATGAAATATTTATGAATAAAATAAGAGTATTCTGACAGTGTTAATGACATATATTTGTGAATGAATAGAAACCTTCAGCTAACCCCTTTTCCTTTTATTTCATAGGTCTTGAATGCTAATGCTAAAACATTCCATAGTCTTATCTATGGGATTTAAGGAGACATTTTCTAAATGTGTGCCAGACGGTCAATAAAGACTTTGATTCTGTTGAATACCCCCTCTCCCCAAGATGGTTGCATTGATTGTTTTTTACACGGTTGGAGCTGATAAAGCGTAAGCTTACGGAATGGCAGTTGGATGTGTATCTAGAGAAAGGTGAGAAGTGGAAGGCTGAGAAAACAGAGACCAATTTAACAGGGGAGTGAAGTGGTGAGAGGGGCCGGGGATAAAATACCACCTTGCCTTCCAAATATGTGTACCACCCTTTTGTGGTAAAGGTAATCCCCAGCTCCACTGGGCTACTGCCAAATCAACTGGTGGTTCCTCACACCACTTGCCCATCATGGTTAACCCAGCAGCACACAGCAAGTTCCTAGGCAGGGAGCCAATTACAACAAAAACACAACTCAGAACAAGAGCACAAAATGAAGGGTTTTAGGACAGCAATGTAACACTCAGCAATTCCCAGGAAACTTTTATCTCTGCAGGCTGGAAAAAGAATTGGTTCTTATTTGTTTTCACCTAGCAAAGACATCTTGTTGGCACCGGGAGCCCCAGAAAGTGTCTGCCAATTCCATGTCAGTCGTGGCCAGTTTTCACCGATGTGCTATACAGTGCGTTAAACTTTATACTATAAGAAAGCAACTTGTGAGTACCTAGGTCCCTGTGTTAAAGACCCAGCTAAAATGTAAAGATTTCCTGATTGTCTGACAGATGGGGTTAGAATGATTTAATGCTTCAGTCCCAGAGTGAATTCAATAGCTGTTAAAAAGCCAACCTTTTGCACACTTAGCTTGCAGAAAACATGTTTTCGATACACCTCTTCCTTTCTTTCTTCCTTCCTCCCTCCTTCTCTTCCTTCCTTCCTTCCTTTCTTTCTTTCTTTCTTTCTTCCTTTCTTTCTTTCTCTCTTTCTTTCCTCTTTCTTGTTATTGCAGTTGTTTTGTTGGCTGTTGCTAAACAGGCACATCATTGTTTTCATTTGTTAATTTTTTCCGTTAATTATGCTTCCTCTCAAGCTTTTTATCAATTTAATCTTATTTTCTGGGAGCTCCAAACAAGCCAGACAATGAAGAGAAAAAAAAAAACAAGGCACAGCTGGGTTTTTGTTTTGTTTTTTTGCTGTGGTTGTTTTCGTTTTTGTGTTTGTTTGTTTTTTGTTTTTGTTTTATTGTCCAAGTATACCTCTATAAGAATCAGAATTACTTAAAAATAATTAGTTTTAAATCTCATAAACATAGTTTGGATGGTAAGGCTTAGAGTCTCCTTAAAAATTAGTCATTTACTTGCATTTCTGATGTTGGGTACACACAGGAAACCCTCAAGCTTTCATTTCTTTGATCATGAATATAGAGAACTATGGAAAGAAGCAAAATTGACAGAGGGAAAGAAATGGGAAACCGATGGCTGTTTCCACAGTAGTGTAAGAAATAAGCCAGAGCTTCAGAGAAAAATAGCCAAAGGTGGAAGATTTGCCACCTTCTCACTAGCTTGTTTGTCGTATTGGGGGAAAAAATAAAACATATTTTCATAATAAGAATGTTGCCCTTTGGTGCTAAATAAATATGCTCTTAGTTTAAATGAATTTCACAAATCCTTCCTCTCCCTTTTTGAATTGAATATTCCTTTCAGAATGCAGAAAAGGGATTTGTATGATTATGAAGCATCAAGATGAAATTCTGGAACACAGGACGTGAGATAAACAGAGAGATGGAATGTCTAAAAATTATGACAATAGGATTCTTAAAACCAGGTTCCAAATTATAGTAAACATATTTCCTCTAAAGAAATAAAACCAAGTTTTCCCAGCCTAGTATATTATCACTTCCCTGTGATCTTTTTTTTTTAATTTTTAAATTTTGCTTCCTATAAAAAGAAGAAAAATAATGTATCTTTTCAGATTCATTATGTAATAAAAATAACAGTGGCAAGTAGGCACAATCCATTTACATTACATGCAGAGTGGCTCAGTCTTAACGAATGATTTTATATGAATGAATAGGCAGACAACCTATTATTTCATATAATGCAATCAATGAATTGGAGTGTTGCTTGTTAATGAGCTTGCCTGGCCAGCATATTCTACTGTAAGGAAATCTTTCATGATGACTAAAGGTAGAAAACTCATCATTCCTGCATC
Source organism: Panthera leo (assembly GCF_018350215.1). NCBI lineage: Eukaryota > Metazoa > Chordata > Mammalia > Carnivora > Felidae > Panthera > Panthera leo. The sequence goes on from NC_056685.1 coordinate 97,788,935, forward strand.
TAAGGAATGGCTAAATTCCCCAATTACTGTGTCTGAAGACTGTCAGAAAGAGAAAAAGCTCATTAGTTCAGCATAACTACGTGATTATTCTCACACAGTAAAATCTTATTTTTTATGCAAAAATGGGTTGCATTTTGGAAAAGCACTGTTGCATGGAAAATGTATTAAAAGAGCTCCATGATACGTGCCTAATGTTTTTGTATTGTTGAGGAGTTTGGAAGACAGTATTATGCATACAAATGTGTTACAGATCATTAAAGATCAAGAGCTTTCAGATTGCAGAGTCAACAGGCTCGTGCAAAAACTGAAAGAGACTAACAGCATCTTATTTGGAATAGGAGCTTTGAGGAATAGAAATAAAAATGATATTCTAGTCACTACCCCACCCTATCCAACACTCTGCTTTGCATTCTAGATTGTAAAAAAAAATTTATAAAATAATCTACCAAAATTTTCCAAAAAGTAGTGTTGTATAAGAAAGGGTTGACATCAATATCGGTACCAATTTGTGAATAGACAATAAAATAGGTAAAAATATGCTTTGGCAGACTGATTTAATAATAAAGTCTCTGTAAAAGAGTGAAAAAATATATTTCTTGAAAGTATTATTGAACAATTTTTGACAGGTTTTTTCCCCTTTAAAATGAGCATTTTAAATATGACGTTTGAGTAACGGCAATATTTCAAGTTTAAAGATTGTATTTCTTGATTTGGAAGATGTGACCCTCAATTTGAAATGGATGGGATAAACATTTTAAGAGTTAACTTCCTGTGAAGTAGACATTGTAAGCTTTGAAAAATCAAATTGTCTTAAGTTTGGGGAACCTGGGTGGCTGAGATGGTTGAGTGTCCCACTTTGGCTCAGGTAATGATCTCACAGCTTATGAGTTCAAGCCCCCATTGGGCTCTGTGCTGACAGCTCAGAGCCGGGACCTTACTTCGGATTCTGTGTCTCCTTCTCTCTCTGCCCCTCCTCTGTTGATGCTCTGTGCCTCTCCCTCTCAAAAATGAATAAACATTAACATTTCTTAAAAAAAATTGTCTTAGGTTTAATTTACTGTTAATAATGCTTGGTAAGGAACAGAGTATTTTACATATAATATGTTCTTCTTAATAATAGAAGATCTATTACGAGAAATTTCCAATGTCCCTAATTTAAAACATAATTAAAAACAAATAAAAGAAATGCATATGAAAGGGGCCCAATGTCCACAGCATCAGGATCTGGCTACCTCCCTTTTGCCAGACTTTCTGGCATTAAGCTCAACCCTGCCCTTGCTTCTAAACCCATAACTCTCCCTTGCCAGCAAGGACTTAATTCACTGCCAGATGGTCAGCAACAAGTTGTCATTGCTACCAGTCTGGCTTTGACCATACAAGCCAAACCAAGAAATTATGCTTCTGCTTTGTTTCTGGAAATGGGTCTTTAATAGGTAATTGTACCCGGTTTCCTGTGCCAATGTTCCGCCTTAAATTGCCTGTCTTAGAACTTCTCCAGTCCCTCAAGTCTGAACCCTGCTTTTCTCCCTTGTCAATTCCTATAGTCCCATCTTCTGGAGACTGCAATTAGTCACCTAATGTTTGTCACCCTGCCATTTCCTGCTGTTTGTTTGTTTGTTTGTTTTTGTTTTAGCTTATTTATCTGGATCTCTAAGTAGTGACAGCTCCTAAATTGTTCCTTGCCATGCTCCACTGTCCTGACTTTCGGTGATATACTGATACCCCTCTTGTAAAGTCCCCGATATCAACTACTTACCTGTACCTATCTTTTGTCACATATTCTCTGGATACCATATTCTGCCACTCAACCCGTATTACTCGTGTGAGAAAAAAAATGCTTAAGCTTTGTCTTAAAAAGGCATTTGGAAAACAGTTAGAAGGCAGATTCACGCAGCTCTGGAAAAATGAAACCAACAAAATCGTGAAAATCTCCTACAATAATGTGCAATAAAATAGATGTGCAGAAAACAATTGAGGACAAAACTCTTGAAGAAATTTCATCTAACTACAAAATATGGAACTCGATTAACATAAACCTACCCCAAATTTAACATACTTTTTAGAGACTTTGAGTCTTGAAAGAGACACTTATCTTGACCCCTTTTCTCTGCTTTGTGACTGAGAAATTTAAGATTGAGAGTGTAAAAATTGTCAGAAGGTGGTTCTCTGATGAATCGTGGTAAACATCTGTTGAGGTTGATTAAGAAATAAAAAGAGATATAAAGCACAGATATTCAATATCATAAATGAATGCTGCATTTAGACATTCCTCTTTATAAGCATTAAAAAACTAACTAAGAGGGTATTACACCAACTTTATTTCAATAAATCTGAAGATCGAAGTGAAATGGGCAAATTCATAGAAAACTTCAACATTTCAAAACATTTATATTATTAAAGTATCTTAATCAATAATTAAAACAATCTCCACAATGTTCACTTTATGACCAGATGGCATCACTGGAAAATTTCACCAAAATTTAAACAAAAAAAATGCCACCGTTACACAAACTATTCCAACATATAGCAAAATGATTGGGAGATCATTTATGTAGCTCACATAAACTTTCAACAAATAACTTATAAATCTAATAAATGATTATATAAGTTATAGAATAGATGATAAAACCAAATAAAAATAGTACCTATGTAACACAGACAAAATTCAGATGACCTCTCAGAGGGGGGAAAATAGTGCCTAAGTCTCTTTTAATATTGTCATTAATGAAATGTCTCTCGGGGGCGCCTGGATGGCTTGGTCGGTTAAGCGTCCGACTTCGGCTCAGGTCATGATCTCACGGTCCGTGGGTTCGAGCCCTGCGTCGGGCTCTGTGCTGACAGCTCAGAGCCTGGAGCCTGTTTCAGATTCTGTGTCTCCCTCTCTCTCTGCTCCTCCCCTGTTCATGCTCTGTCTCTCTCTGTCTCAAAAATAAATAAACGTTAAAAAAATTTTTTTTGAAAAGAAATGTCTTTTGATGCCCTTTTCTATTAGAAAATAGAACATATTGTTTATTTTTTATATGCAAGCTACAGTGTACATATTCCTTGGATTTTTATAGTACATTATGATAAAGCATGAAATTGACAATCTCTTCAGCTCAGAAGGTTTTACCAAAGGGAGGCCTGCTCTCTTGTTTGGTTCTTTTTTTTTATTATTTTTTAAAATTTTTTAATGCTTATTCTAGCATGCATAGAATGGTAAACAAGGAAATAGCTTTCCTCTATATTTTGTCTTCTATGTGTATCCTCAAATTTCTGATTTGAAGTAGCTGTCAAACTTAAATAAATAATCAAGCAAAGGGTATATGTTGCCCAGGGTAACAAAATGTACATTCTCCTCTGTTTAATATACTTTATGTTTGAAATGTAAAATAATTTGTTATCTGTTTATTTAATTTATAATGGTAAAAATATTGTTATGGATGCATCCTGGTGGAAATTTTGCCAAAGTGACTTATTTAAAACAACAAATAGCAATTAGAAGTGAGAAATTATTCTATCAAAGTACATTAGACTGTTTTGCTAATAACTGTGTTTTATATATGACTAATATTTCAGATTTTTCTCAAAGGTAAAATATGGAAACAGTTTTAAAAAACATTTTGATAAAGACAGTCATTATTATGAGATATGCATGTTTTATATATTGCACCCTTGTCTTTACTCATTTGTTGCTTTCTTCTATCTCCTCTCATTTAAGCACTGTTCCTCCTTGTAAACAGTAAAATGTAGGCCCCCAAATCAGGAAACACTTGTAGCAGTTTTCAAATATGGACCAAAATTCTTTGGCATTTTTCTCATCTAGGTGAGTGGTCTATGTTCCTTCCTTTTGAACCTGGTGTCTGTGATCGCTTGACCAGTAGAATACAGTGGAATTGGTTTGCATTCAGTTTCCTGACCTGGGTCTTAAGCAACTGGGATCTAATTTAAAAGTAATCCGGGGCGTCTGGGTGGCTCAGTTGGTTGAATGTCCGACTTCAGCTCAGGTCATGATCTCAGTTTGTGAGTTCACGCCCTGCATCGGGCTCTGTGCTGACAGCTTGGAGCCTGGAGCCTGCTTCGGATTCTGTGTCTCCTTCTCTCTGCCCCTACCCAACTTGTGCTCTGTCTTTCTATGTCTCTCAAAAAAATAAATGTAAAAAAAATTTTTTTTAATAAATAAAGTAATCCAATATTCTCATAGTAATTGATTTTGCTTTAGGTATTATGTAAGGATTTAACTTCATTTTTTGATATTGATAAACAATTTTTGCAACATCATTCATTGAATAATTTCTCCCTTCTCTGCCCCCTGAGTTATAATCTCTCTTTTTCACCATCTGTTGGCTGGAAGTCAATCATACCCACCAGGACTTTAGAAGAAGCTACCTGTTGAAGATGGCAGAATCTGGGTTCTTTAATGACTGCTTATGCAGAGTACCTCACCATCTATCCCTACCACTACCTTTATCTGAGTAAAAATAAATAAAACTCCATGTATTAAACAACAGCGATTTGGAGTTTTATCTATTACAGAAGCTAGTCTTACATTAATTTTATACTATTGAAATGTAGGCAGAAATGTTTTGTTTTAGATATTGAATCTGAAGAAATACTAGTCTGTAATTATCTTTTTTTACACTCCCTTTATTTACTTATAGGCTCATGTTTAAACTGGCACCCTAAATAAGTCAGATATATTTCCTTCACTTTCATTTTCTGAAACAATTTGCATAAGGTATAGAGGATCTAGTTTTTAAAAAACTTGGCAAAACTTGGGGCACCTGGGTGTTAAGCAGTCTGTTAAGCATCTGACTTCAGCTCAGTCTGTTAATCATCTGACTTCAGCTCAGGTCATGATCTCATGATTTGTGAGTTTGAGCCCCTCCTCAGGCTCTGCATTAACAGTGTGAAACCTGCTTGGGATTCTTTGTCTCTCTCTCTCTCTCTCTCTCTCTCTCTCTCTCTCTCTCTCCCCCTACCTTACTTATGCTCTCTCTCTCGCTCTCTCTCTCTCTGTCTCTCAAAATAAATTAAAAAAAAATGTTTGGCAAAACTCATATGAACTTGATATTTTCGGAGGGATAAGGGAATTTTGGCAACATTTGGCCATGGATCCACTTAACATTGCTTTAAAAATGCTATGAAAAGTATGCACCTTTACTTCATGAAAAAAAAAGCACAAAGACATATTTACTCAAAGTTTTGCACTTAACTTTAGGTCTCCTTTAAGGATTAATTAAATAAAGATCATAAACAACTGACTTCAGCACACTTTTAGTCATGGGTCAGAATGCTGTCATGCCTTATTGAAAATTTCCTTTTATTCTTTTGTTCCATTTTCTCTCTTTGCGGTTATGTTGTTTATAAATATAATAAAGGCTCGTTTAAAGATTCTAGTACTTTGTTCTAGCAAGCTTGTTTTAATATGGAAAAACACCATCAAAATGTTTTTAAAAATTTGAAGTCATCAGCATTAGAAGGAATACTAAGTCACATATAAAGCTACCGACACTGAAAATTTATAATATAGTAACTAATCCAAAGAACACTTTTAAAAATTAGCCAAGAAGAAGTCAATATACCAGTTTGTTTTTTTATTAGGACTTTATTTTATTTATATGAATAAAGAATAGATAATTTAGTGGCTTGAATAGCTGTAATTGTTTCTTACCTGCACTTAGACAAGATAAATCACCCTTAGTTTTACCTTGAAATGGCCAAGTACAAAGGGCATTTGTGCCATCTATTTCCTACATTTAACTTTACCCCTCTTGCTTTATGCATATACATGCACTGTTAACAGTGTATCTCATCATGAATAGCTAATCAGAGGGCCCATCAACATGCAGATCATTTCTTGGCTAACAGAATTGTCGATGAGCAACATGTCATACTTCCTGGCCTCCAGCTTTTTTTTTTTCCCAGACAACTCCTGCTGCATAATGTGTGCCAAATAGCCTGAAGAAGTAGCTACTGACACTGGGAACCGAACCCACATCTCTCTTCTGGCATTCAAAAATGTTACTAATGAGCTACTCTTTTGACTCCTAAACAAGAACTGAATTCATAAGATTCCCCAAGTGCCTGTATTAGAACTCCTCACATGCCTAGACCATACTCCATTCACTTGATACACCCCTGCCACCTTCGCCCATTTTGAAAATGTTCCCTAGGTGTGTGTCCACCTCTTTATGCAAACGAAGTGTTAAGAAAACATGCTTCTGAGCCTCACTTCCTAATGGGACTCAGGATGGAAGAGTCTTCTCTTATTTTTCTCTCCATTTGGAAATGATCCCTGTAATATTACCTTTTAGCTCAAGTGTGGGAATGTGCCGTGGGGACTGCTATAGTGCAAGTCACTTGAAACAAAGGGCATTTTTACATGATTCTTGCAATTTTTTCATATACAATAGAGAAATGAAATTGAGAACCAAAATCATTTGTACATAGCTGTGAATTCCCTATACTCATTTTCTTTTTTTATAGTGAAAATGCGGACCTATGTAATAAGTATTAAAGACAATGCAATTTACTGTTAAATCAACTATTTGTAGGAAGTGTGTCATAGTGACTGCAGGGGACAGATGCCTGGTTTTTATATCCCTCTTTACTGCTGACTTACTGTACAACCTTTATCCATGCAATTAACTTCTTTATTCTTGATTCACCTAATTTAACTGTAATGACCATTATGAAAATCACCAAAACATGTATTTATTTTCTTCTCACTTAGTCTTTTGTGTTTCCAACATATGTAAAGAAATTCTTTAGGGAACTTTATATTATTGGATAGTATATCATCTCTCCAATATTTTTTTCTCCTTTTTTTCCTTCTGTCTTTATTCAGTCACGTGCTCTCCAAAGCTATGAAGGAGAGAGAAGGAAGACAAGGCTGTATTTGGTTTCCTCAGTCTATTAAAACTGCAAATCATGCTATATTAATGGATTGTAAAATGAATTTACTGGATTACAATTTTTTAAAATAGACTATATGATTTTTTTTAGTTTTGTACGTGTGTATGTTTACTGAGGCACAATGGAAAGTATATGCATATGTATTGAAGTTTCAAAAAGGTTGAAAATCTGCCCTTTGGATTCTATATATTGATATGAGATATGTATTATATAATATATAAATATATATATTTCCATTCCATTCTCTACAAATGTGCATTTGTTTCCTAGATTATAATTTTTGAGTGATAATTGTAAAATTGTCTTAATCTAGGGGTGTCTGGGTGGCTCAGTCTGTAGAGCGTCTGACTTTGGCTCAGGTCATGATCTCATGGCTCATGGGTTCAAACCCTGCATTGGGCTCTGGGCTGACAGTCAGCTTGGAGCCTGGAGCCTGCTTCAGATTCTGTCTCCCTCTCTGCCCCTCCCTGACTCTCTTTCTCTTTCTCTCTCTCTCTCTCTCTCTCTCTCACTCAAAAATTAAAATAAACATTAAAAAAATAAAATAAATTAAAATTTCTTGATCAATAATATTTAAGTATATATTACCCAAGTCTTACCATGAGAAAAACATCAGACAAATCCAAATGAAGGAATTCTACAAAATACCTGTTCAGTAATCTTTAAAACTATCAAGGTCTTCAAAAACAACATCTAAGAAACTGTGACAGGCGAGGGCCTAAGTAGGCATGACAACTCAACATCATATAGTATTTTAGATGGGATCCTTGAAAAGAAAAAGGAGATTAGGTCAACACTATAGAAATAAAGTACATATAAAGTCTAGACTTCAGTTAAATAATGTATCAACATCAGTTTATCAATTTTGACAAATATAACATATGAATGTATAATAAAAGAAGCTTTGTGTGGAAAATACAGTAACTTGTTACTGTCTCTGCAACTTTTCTGTAAATCTAAATCTATTCTAAAATGAAAATATTCAAGTACAGATATTTCTAACTTCAATTAAATACAGTGTAACCTACCTAATTCTGTATTTCAATACTAATAGAAATCACCAACATTTCAATCGAAACGCCTTGAGACATTTTAAAGTAAGACTCTTCAAAAATGAAAAATTTTATATTCTCATATTAGGAACTGATGAAATTCCATATTGTAAGGACACTGATCTCTGGTTAAAGTTATAAAATCAAAACTAGTAATTAAGTAATAAATTTTATTAATTTACATTTCAAGGAAGCCAACAAGCTGTCTCACATGAGAAAAAAAATAGACAAAGTATTATTGTCTTTATGCTTTTCCCATAGTTAGCAAATAAAGGTTGCCAGGAAAAACATGAAAATGTCTTTGGGGTACAATTGCAAAAGTAAGCTTTCATCTTTTCCTTTGACTCTCTTTTCCTCAAAACCATCAACTCATTTCATTCTTCAGTAGCTAGAACGTTGTATTTTATTTTGCCAATTTTCTAAGCTCTAAGATCTTTCCTTCACCTCTGACACGATGTTCCTATCTTCCCTATCTCTGTTGTCTGTCTGAATATCATTCTCAGGCCTCCCAGTCTAGTGATAATTGCTCTTCTTTGGAATCCCACTTCTCATGCTCTTTATGTAATATTGCAGTAATCTTAAGATGAGTACTACATTCATGGACACTGTTAGGTCTCCACTGTTTTGTGGCTTCCTGTTTTTTAAATGACAATACATTTACAAGATTCACAAGATGTCCTTTCACTTTAACTTAGATTACAGTCAGATACATTTATTTCTGAAGGTTGTTAAAAAAAAAAAAAGAAAGAAAGAAAAAGATATCCTCTAGGAAAATGATAATTCGGTATGTAAAAATTGGTGACAAACTTATTTTTAAATAAAATTCTAAAGAAATAATGTATTAAATTACTTTAAAATAAAGTCACAATAAGGAACACCTTATTTTCACATATTTCTCATGCATTTCCCAAAGAACCAGTTTTCTCCAAATGATAAGAACTATTTGGTGCTGGGGCGCCTGGGTGGCGCAGTCGGTTAAGCGTCCGACTTCAGCCAGGTCACGATCTCGCGGCCCGTGAGTTCGAGCCCCGCGTCAGGCTCTGGGCTGATGGCTCGGAGCCTGGAGCCTGTTTCCGATTCTGTGTCTCCCTCTCTCTCTGCCCCTCCCCCATTCATGCTCTGTCTCTCTCTGTCCCAAAAATAAATAAAAAACGTTGAAAAAAAAATTTAAAAAAAAAAAAAAAAAAGAACTATTTGGTGTAATAATTATAACCCAATATTTTGTAAACAAGATCTTGTCTCTTTGGAAAGAACTCTTACATGGGAATTTTTTTTTTTTTTTTTTTGTAATTCCATAGTCATTTGTATTTGATTACATTATTAGTTACTAGGTGACTTGGAGACCTAATGGGGTGTGGCTTTAATGCATGGATACATAACTAATCCTCTAATAAGAATATTGGGCCTCACAAACCATAGAGTCTTAACTCTAGAGAACAAACTGTGGGTTGCTAGAAGGGAGGGGGGGCTGGGCTAAATAGGTGACAGATATTAAGGAGGGCACTTGCTGTGGTGAGCACTGAGTGTTATACTTACGTGATGAATCACTAAATTCTGCTTCTGAACAGTAGTACACTATATGTTAACTCACTTGAATTTAAATAAATTCTAAGAAAGAAAAAGGAATAGAGGGGCTCAGAAATGAACAGATGTATTATTATTCATATAAAGACTGATAAGGTAGACCAACTTTCTTTCAGAGCGCAAAGAGAGATGTTCTGTCATTAAGCCTGCCATACACTTTAATTCCTATCGATTACTTTACTAATTATGGCTGTGGGCCAAAAGGGGTCAATATGTTCTAAAGATCTAAGGAAATCATTTCCACTTAGTTTATTGGCAAGATCTTTGAGTCCTGTGTGTGTGTGTGTGTGTGTGTGAGAGAGAGACAGAGAGAGAGAGAGAGAGAGAGAGAGAGAGAGACGGAGGAAAAGAGAGAGAGAGATTGGGTATGGTGTATCTCAGTGATAAATTTACTTTATTAAGTTTTCTGGGAAAAGCATTAGTCCCCTGGAGATGAAAATCTCTGAGTGGTTGCTTATGCTTACATGAATCTGAGGCTTCTGTGTCTGTGGCAAATTGTCATTAGTCACCTTAGAATTAGTCCTCTTGGAATTACCATGACTGCTTTCTAAGACTAAGACATGCTTTCAGTGGAATCTCCTTCCCTGTATTAACACAAGTCAGTGTTTCTCATTAAAAGGAAATTGAGTGAAATTAGGAAAGTAGAAGTGGAGGGATAGTCACTTAGGTACTCAGACATAATGTCTTAGCACCTTTCTGACTTGCAGTTCTGGGGAAAACAGAAGAAAGCTTGTCAAAAGTCCCTATGGTCTGTGGCTTCTTTCCCATCCTCTTCAGCCTATGCTTCAGCCAACATCATTGATAACTCTTTTTCCAGTCCTTCGGCTCTAAATTTACCTTTTTACTTCCCCAGTTTCTGCCAGAAATATATAAGCTTAAATCCCCTTATTAAAACTGCTTATTCCAATAATACTATTTTCATAACCAAACTGAGATTTAAAATAGTCCCTGAGATTAGCAAAGAGGAAAATAATATTAGGGCAAAGTAATGACTATCCATACTACATAGCAGAGAAGGCTAAAGCTAGGGAAGTTAAAATCTCAGAAACATTACAAATTAAGAAGAAAATGAACTTCTATTGTTGACTGTATTAGATCACCTTTTTCTGAGATGAAAAAAAATTCTCAACATTTTGATGTTAGTTTGATCCATCCGAAAATACTGATTTTGTGAAGTAAAACGGCCGAATGTTGATAATTGCCTGTAGTTCCATCTAATAATTTACATCAATCAGAGAGCGATAATTTTCTTAAAGTAGAGATAGATTAACATTTCCTTCTAGATGGCACTCAAGTGGGAAATACGGTGCGCAAAACCTCTGAGGAGTGTAGTTGAGTGGAACATTACTGACCTCAGAATGTAAAAGGGAAATAAGAACCAGAGGAAAAGTTTGAAAACTAAAGGCTTTTCCAATTTAAAAGTGTTTTCTTGCTGTCAAGCCTGAGTGATTTCCTAGAATGAAAGAGCCTCATATGATTTTGGAAGAAATTGCATTTAATGCTGATTTTTTTTTTTTTTTTTTTTTTTTTTTTTTGGCTTGGTAAAACTGTGCTGAGTGAGACTTCACCTTTCCATTCTCTGAGGGAATAACACTATGATGAGTTCTGAACTCAATGTGTTTCTAGCCCATGCACATATTTAGAGTGTATGAAAGATTAGGCTCACAAATGACATGTTCTAGTATACTTCTTATCATTTATTTAAGAAGAAATTATAGGACATTTCTGTTAGAGTACTTGGATGTTGTTGTATTAAAATATAAGAACTGAATTTAGCTTTATGTTCACTTTTTCTTTCTTCTAATTATACCCAAGAATAAAAGATGTTTAAAGGGACAATTTCAGAAGAGTTGCTTCAGGTACAATCAATGTGAAAGGTCTGGCATGTGTTTATTTTTAAAAGTGGTGAGATTAATGTACGCTGAGAATAATGTAATGAGGTATGCTAAGAAGATTGCCTATAAGTCAAGACAAAAAAAAAGTAAAATGCAGTTAGGAGAATGTAAACCTTCTCCTGTAATTTGTAAGCCATTTATAATCCAGAGTCATTGCAATGATTCAAATGAATACAGTCACATCAAACACTTTATTTGGTGAATTTCTATTAGATAGCAATGCCAGAAATAGGACAGAAGCAAATACTAGTTTCTTACCACATTATTGGATATATTTTCTGAAATTTTTATTCTTTTATTTATAAGATTGTTTCAATGACATCATTTTTATGATCTATATGCACACTAAAAACTACTTTTAGTCAAACGTGAATTTGCACAATTAAATTTTGCTCAGATGCTTTGAATTCCAATCATTCTTGTAGCTACTTTAGGATATTCCTAGGGAGGAACCCATACTTTGCAGATAAAGTGATTACATAATGATGATTAAATGTAAATTCAACTACATATGTAATTATAATATTAATCCTATCTTAAATAAAATATTTTTCTTCTTTATTTATTTTTTTCTTTATAATGAATGTCTGAAGAATATTTCCAGATACCTATTTTGTATGGGGTTGAATTATTTCACTGTAATGGAAACCACAACTTAAATTGTATTTAGAAATGAGAAAATATATGAACTTACATAATAAGCAGTCTAGATTTAGGCCAATCTTCTGTAATGTTTGATTTGGTTTTTATAGGATTTTATGAAAACCCAAGGTTATTTCTACTACCACAAACTAGATTCATCCTGAGGATGAGTCTCTCATAAACATGAAGTGTCTGCTAACAGAAACTGGAATAATAAGCATCTTTTTTCACATCCGCTGTCAAAGGCTGAATTCACTTCCTTAAAAGTCCAAAGCGAACATTCGGTTGCATTTCATTGCCTAACATTAAACTCGGCTATCTCTAAGTTAAACACTGGCAAAGTTGAGGAAATTATCATGAATGACTTAGAATAATTATTTCACAAGGAATAGATGACAGACAATCATAATGGCTGTTGTACACTGTTAAAACTTGTTTTAATAATTAGTAAGAGGATCAATTTTAGTAAAATATGTCATATTGCCTATTGAGATTGTCAAAGGAATATACTTCCATTAACACTGAAAAATAATTAGGGGCACCTGGCTGGCAGAACATATGACTCTTGATATTGAGGTTATAAGTTCAAGCCTCACATTGGGTGTAGATCTTACTTAAAAATAAAATCTTAAAAATTTTTGAAAACAAATTATAGTCTACAACTTCAGCTGGATTCCAGTTACCATTTGGTTTTCCTGTTATGTATTCCTATTTAGCATCTCTCTTCACTTCTCATCAACTGCCATGGCAAGTCATTAATAATCTCAACTCTCCAACCCTTATTACTTCAGGTGATATTTTTGTTTTTTTCAAATGATTTTACCTATTGTAGAACAGTAACAGAAATAGCCAAAATAATTGAATTTCCTTCTTCTTGCTAATTACTAACATTATCATTCATCAATGCATCACTTACAAATAAACCTGAATTAATTTTAGTTATTGCTTATTGATGTCTTACCTCAAGGATAAGATTTATTAACTGTAAGAAGATTAACACATTCCCTTTTATTTCCCTTCTCTCATATCTTTCTCTATAAATTATTTTGCTTTTGTATCTTCAATTTCAACATTTAACTGACTCTTTAATTCAGCATATGGAAATAGCTAACGCTTACATAGTGCTTACCAAGAAATGACACTACTCTAAGCACATCTAGACACATTAACTCAGTTAATACTTAGAGTAAGTCATTAGGTTAGGTGCTATAATTTTCTCCTTTTTACAGAAGAGGAAGCAAACACAATCTTTTTTTTTTTTTTTTTCAGAGGGAGCGAGGCAGAACGTGAGCAGGGAAGGGGCAGAGAGAGAAGGAGATGAATCTGAAACAGGCTCCAGGCTCTGAGCTGTCAGCACAGAGCACAAAGTGGGGCTTGAACTCATGAACCGTGAGATCATGACCTGAGCCGAAGTCAGAGACTTGACTGACTGAGCCACCCAGTTGTCCCTCCGCTTTTTTTTTTTTTTTTTTTTTTTTTTTTTTTTTTTTTTTTTTTTTTTTTTAATAAACACAGTCTTATACAGTAGCTAGAGAGGTATTTGGAATTAAATCCATGAATTCAAGGTCAAGCAAGAGTCTGGGTTTCTTACACTGTTCCACCTCTTCTAAAATCAAAGTTTCAAATAAGTCACAAGTTATAATAAATGTAAAATCGCAAAGCAGGAACACTACATGAAGATTTTACAAAGGAAAGATGAGATTATATTCCACCATTTTTATAGGTTCATTAAGGCATAATCTACATTCTGTAACATTCACCAAGTATGTTTTTAATTCAGTGAATTTTAGTAAATTTACGATTGTGGAATCATCACCATAATTCAGTTTTAGAACATTCCTATCATTCTAAAAATTTCCCTCATATTTCCCCATTTTGAACCTTCTTTATTGCTCGAGGAATATAAATATGAGAGGAGATTGAAGATATTAAAGATAGCTATTACTATACTATGGTGGTTATCAAAATGTGGTTGAATGACTGACCCTCAGGTTTTCCCCCAAACTCCTTCAGAAGACTGACAGTGTCAACACTATGTGTTCATAGTGGACATATTCAGGGTAGAGTGTATACTGAGGATATACTTGATATTTCAAATGATGAATGTTTTTCTAATGTAACCCTAGTGATTGCATTTGGGTAATTTTAAAAAAATTAGAAACAGAGTTTCAAAGAAATAAATTAATTTAGGGAAAACTTGGGACTGAAATAAGTATTTTCCCTCTGAATTAATTCTTCTCTATGTGTCTCGCTTTTTTTTTTCAAATATGATGTATGCATTTATATTTAGCACAAGAATTGCAATCTTTACCTAATTACATTAAAAGGATTTCTGGCTCTTTATGCCTGTCCTTTGAAACCTTACCAAAAAAAAATTTGAATCAGCTTGTGTTTTTGTCAAATGATTTTAGAATGGGAAAGTTTCTGGCTTAACAACAATCAGATTTACTGCTTTAGTCAAGTTGAGACAGTTGTTATAATGACACAGAACTGAGCTTTTTGCCCATTGAATTTAGTTTATTAATTAGTGCTAATGTTCATCAGATATTATTTGCACTCAACTTATATATATGCATCAATGGTCTTTGTATTTCATTATAAAATATAAACATGTCATATATGCCAAGACAACATAAATATACAGTATGAATGAATGAATAATTATAAAGTGACCATAAATGTAACCAGAATTTAGGTTAATATAGAGAACATTCCTGTCAACTCCATGTGTCTCTGGACAATTACATTTCCTCTCTCCCCACTTGAGGTTAATATTATCTTGACTTTTATGGTAATCAACTCCATGATTTTCTTTCTAGTTTTACCTCCTACGTGTGCATCACAATGGAACAGAGTTTGTCCTATTTATGTACTTTACAGCAATAAAATCATAGTGAACATATTATTTAGTGTGTTTATTTTGCTCAATTTTTTCTAAGATTCACTAATGGTGTTGGATTTAGCTTAGTTAGTTTAGCTTCTTTGCTAGATAATGTTACATTTTATAAATACAACACAATTAGTTTATCTAGTCTAATAGAGATGACCAGTCACTTCTAGTGTAGGACAATTAGGAACAATGCTGTTGTCAGCATCTCTATGCATGAGTCCTGATGTGCCTCTTCTTGCCATTTCTTCCAAAAGTGAAATTGTTCATTGGATGTGCACATCTTTAGGTGCAGCAGATAATTCAAAACAGGTTTTCAAAATGGTATCAAAATGTATACAAAAAACAGTAGTGTATGAAAATTGCCATTATGCCACAAGTTTTCCAACACATGGAGTTGCCAGATTTTCTCTACGATTATTAAAGGTGTTGCCCAGCTTTCCATATGATGCTGTTGTTGCCATTTATATTTTTTCCCTGAAGTCCTTATTCATGAATTTTGCCAATTTTTAAAATGAGTTTTCAGGGGAGCCTGGGTGGCTCAGTTGGTTTGGCTGACTTTGGCTCAGGTCATGATCTCATTTCTGAGTTCAGACCCCACTTAGGATTTTGTTCTAACAGATCAGAGCCTGGAGCCTGCTTCGTACTCTGTGTCTCCATCTCTCTCTGCCCCTCCCCAGCTCATGCTGTCTCTCTGTCTCAAAAATAAATAAAAACATTAAAATTTTTTTAAAGACATGAGTTTTCAGGAGTTTTTTTTTCCTCATTAAGGAGAAGTTTTCTATATTCTAGATATGGATTAC
Source organism: Panthera leo (assembly GCF_018350215.1). Taxonomy (NCBI): domain Eukaryota; kingdom Metazoa; phylum Chordata; class Mammalia; order Carnivora; family Felidae; genus Panthera; species Panthera leo. The sequence goes on from NC_056685.1 coordinate 97,804,695, forward strand.
TCATGAATCACTTCAGGTAAAAAGAAGCTCCTGACTTAGACATAGATTAATTTGTCAATTTCTTTCTGTATCATAAGTTTTCTATTTTTCTATTTTATTGATTTTTTTAGGGAGACAGCATGAGCGTGCATGAGAGAGAAATTAAGTAGGCTCCATGCTCAGCACAGAGCCTGACATGGGGCTCAATCCCAGTACCCTGGGATCATGACCGGAGCCAAAACCAGTTGGATGCTCAACCAACAGAGCCATTCAGACACCCCTCTATGTTTCTTACTTAAGAAAGCTTTCCCTATCCACATTCTTTGTGAAAATGTTATGTATTATCTTTTTCCTCTTTTCAATAGCTTTACCAATTTTAATAACAAGATTTTATTTTATGTAATATGGCATACTTGTAATAAAATTCACAAATCTTTAGTATATAGCTCTATAAAATTTTGTACAGTTTGTCTATTTAATCACAAGCCAGATCAAAACTTTACACCCATTAGAAACTTCTCTTATACTCTCTCAAACCCCCTCCAAAAACATAATTATTATTCTGACTTGTAAGACAGTTTTTACTTTCCCCTGTTTTTTTTAAATTTATAGAAATGGAATCATGCAGTGTAGAACCCCTTATGATTGTCCTCTCTTACAGAAGAATATATATGAAAGATATAATCTTTTGTTCCTTTTCATTGCTGCGTAATTTTCTACTTTGCATTCACTGAAAAATACACAGTACATATCCTATTCTGTGATAGACATTTGGGTTGCTTCTAACTTGGGGATAATATAAATAAAGCTGCTATGAGTCTTTTTACACATATTTTTATGTACATATGCATTTATGTTTATGGTATAAACTGGAAACAAGATCACTAGGCCATAGAATATGCTTATGTTCAGTTTGAGAAGATACCAAACAGTTTTCCAAGTGTATTTATCTTATTTTTCATGCTAATAACGTACTGGACTTCTTGACACTCTGGACTTTTGACTTTATTAGTTCTGAAAAACGCTCAACTATTATCTTCAAATATTGCTTTTGAACTATTCCTTCTATCCACTTCCTCTGAGACTCCAGTGATATGGATTTTAGAATGTCTCACTGTATTTACTGTTTTCTTATCCCCTACTCTCTAATTTGAGTCTTCTTATCTCTCAGTACTGTATTTTAAGTGCTTTTTCAGATCTATTTTCCAGTTGGCTAGTTCTCCAGGTATTTCTAACCTGCTCTTAGATAGAAAATCTGCTTTTGAAAACTACTTAGCAATATCTTCTTTTTTGCTGCTACCGTTGGTTAATGTATAGATATTTTTTTTTTTTCTTCAAGGATTTCTATTTGGCTCTTACACAAATCTACCATGTCACATTTTATAGTTTCTCATTTCCTGTTAAATCTTCAAGTCTTTTTTTAATCTCCAAGACTGGTAAAATGTGTGTGTGTATATGTGTGTGTTTACTTTGTAGCTAATAAATCTAAAACTGAAGTCGTTGTAGATCTATTTCTAATTCTCTCCTGGTTTGCTATCTTAGTCCTTTCTTTATTTGCTTTTATTTTTTACTATTTGTTTTACATGGTATGTAAAAAAAAATCAGAAATCTTAATGCCTTATAGAAAGCATTTTGAGTTCTGGGCCTACTTCTCGGTGGTCTTGTATATACTCTCTTAAATTTTGGCTCAGTTTTTTCACTATCTTGATAACTCTTGGATATTTTAAGATTTTTTTTTAAACTCTTTCTATCACATATTTCATTCCTTTTTGTTAAATTGTCTTCAGGGAGAGAATTGAGAAAATTGTTCTATATTATTTTGTCAAAGGAAATAAAAGATTATGACTAATAATTTTTATCAGATTCAAAAAAACAAAAACATAAAGCAGCCCATAGCTATATCAGATTGTTGAGATATCTTAACTTTTTGGGATTTTTTTCCTGCTTTTATATAAGGATTGCTTTATTTGATATACCTAGGTTACTTGCAACTTACAAGAGCCAAGGTTACTATGGATTTAAAATCATTATAAAAGATAAAGGAAATACTACTATTTGTCAAGAGCTCTACATCTATAAAAGTTTAGTACATCAAAGATTGTCAATGCTAAATACACTGTTGCATTGCAAAATAATAATGATTTATTTGTCCCAAAATAGTAAAATGTACTTTATGAATTTGCCAAGGATATCTTCGTGTTGGAATAAATCCTCAGATTATAAATAAAATAAAAAATTTCAATGAATAAATCACTTTTCCAGAAGCCCAGCTCACATTTCGCTCATTTTTTTCCTATACTTACTTTGTCTCAATTCTCATTTATTTAGTTTCATTTCCCATTTTTTTAATTACATAACATTTCTCTCCCTTTTCTTCATCCCTTTTCAATCCATATGGCCTGTACACTCTCATTTCCCAAATTATTTCATTCTCCTTTCCCATATCATATTATTATTTGTTTTCTTATATCTTCATTTTATTCTAGCAATTAATTATTTTAACTGTGTGTAGGTATTTATTAATACTTCCTCAGAGAGCTCCTTTCCAGATTTAATCTCATTGAGGGTAGAAATTATGTCTGATAAAACTTTTTATGTCCAATTAATAACACATACCTTTGGATGCCTGGGTGGCTCAGTCAGTTCAGTGTCTGACTCTTGTTGGCTCAGGTCATGATCTCACATTTCATGACACTGAGCCCCGCATTGGGCTCTGTGCTGACAGTGCTGGGCCTGCTTGGGATTCTCTCTCTCTCTCTCTCTCTCTCTCTCTTGCTTGGGATTCTCTCTCTCTCTCTCTCTCTCTCTCCCTCTCTCTGTCCCTCTCCCACTTGTGCTCTCTCTCTCTCTGTCAAAATAAATAAGTAAATTTTAAAAAATAAATAATACATGCCTCATACATCCTAGTTCCTCAAATAATATTGTCAACTACATTGATTGGTTTAGCAATTTTAGTTCAATCCTTAAATATTTGAGGGAATTCACAATAACTAATTAGTATCTTGTCACTTATTTAATATGCATAAGAGGAAATATAAAGTTTTAAATGCATAAGGTTTACATAGTATAAAACCACACATTCTTTAGAAGTGTTAAATTTAAAGTTTTGGATATAGTTCATGCATTTCTTTTCTGTATTCTTACTGTGTGAATTATGTTTCATGATTATTTTTACCTTTAAGCCATGCTAATTGCCCAACTATTACAAAAGAGAAATGATATGTAGTTCATTTCAGAACCAATGCCTTAAGGTCATTGCCATGAATCATGAAACTAATATTTGAAAATCCAAAAATGCCTCTGTTCAAAGTGAGCTATATTAACAACAAAACTATGTTCCAAATTTGATTTCATCCTGTTTTCAATATGATGTTGAACAGACAAAATTAACTAAATTTACCTTATAAATCTATTGGTTAAATTTACATTGAGAAGTGGCATGAACACATGGCACACACACAAATATATATATACATACATATAAACATATATATATGTTTATATATATACATACATATATACATATATATATATATGTATGTATATATATAAACATATATATATGTATATATGTATGTATATATATATACATATATATATGTATATATGTATGTATATATATATACATATATATATGTATATATGTATGTATATATATATACATATATATACATACGTATATACTTTTGTATGTTGGAAATTAACTAAATTTAATTTATGGACAGCTATAATGAATAGATTTCTCTGATTTCACCTCTGCTCCATGATAAGGATGAAATTACTATGCTCTTTCTCATAACTACTATGGGAAAATCAGCATTTCTTTTGGTTCAAAAGATAGATAATGTATGTAGCTGACCTTGAAGCAAGTAGACTTAGTCTTTATGGTTTAAGTGAGCTTATTAATTCAAGAACAGTTTTCAAATAACAGTAACATTTTTATCTCATCTATTCTAGAAGTAAATCTAAGATACTAAGCCATAAGTAAATACAAGTAAATTTGTTTTTCAATATAGGTCCTCTTATTGCGTTCCTTTCCACATTTATTTTCATACTATATTAATTTCTAGGAGAAATAAGTTTTCTTTACCAACATACCTTCTGAAATTGCATCTGCAGTATATACAAAGACTGGAAATATAACTGAAATTCATATGTTTATTGTGAATAGGAATATTTCCCAAGTAATTATTTGACTGTAAAGATTTATTTCGAATGAAAATATAAAAAGTAAATTTTTATGAACCTTACTTCTGTTTGTCAGGTTGAGTTGATGGGTGATTCTTCCTTTCAGTTCTGACATATGTTATTAATTATTGGATAAGATAACAAACCATAAATTTTGGTGCCAAAAGGATGTTGAAGGCATGTAAAATCATGGGACTGATGTTGGAAGAATTTGTACCTCGTGTAAAGGAGCTGTCTACAAAAGGTTGAAAATCAAGGACAAACTCCCTGGACCCCATGTATAGATCTAAAAGTCACCTGCTTGCTTAGCATTACTGTAAGACTTAAACTGTCTGCACCAGACTTTGAGCAGAAACAGACAGAAATTTATTCAAGGTTGCATATGGTAAAGTTTTGAGGCTATATTTACACAAGCTATTCAGGGCAAGGACCCTGAGCTTGTAACCTGTTGTAAGATTTGTCCAAAACTGATGAAATCTCTTAAGTACAAGGCAGAAGTACAAAAAACCTGTCTCATGGCATGGTCTAAAATTCCTGGAACTTTTAGGAGTCCAGATTTATCTCATTGAGGGTGGTCTAAGAAATCAGAGGGGCGCCTGGGTGGCTTAGTCGGTTGAGCCGCCAACTCTGGCTCAGGTCATGATCTCGCGGTCCGTCCGTGAGTTCGAGCCCCGCGTCGGGCTCTGTGCTGACAGCTCAGAGCCTGGAGCCTGTTTCAGATTCTGTGTCTCCCTCTCTCTGACCCTCCCCCGTTCATGGTCTGTCTCTTTCTGTCTCAAAAATAAATAAACGTTAAAAAAAATTTTAAGAAAAGAAATTAGAATATAAGATACACAATGAGGTCCAAGAAAGGGAGACTGTTGACAGGTCCACAGTAGGAAAATTATAAGCCAAGGCACTAAAGACAATGGAAAAATTTTAAAGAAACTTAAATTAAGTATGTAGTGTGTTCCAAATGTTCAAACAAATAAAATAAGAGATGGAATCCAGAAAAGGATAAAGATTTTGAAACAAGTAAAGCAGATTTTAAGAGAACCAAATGAATGAAAAGGTGCAAAACAATTCAAATTATAATAGAATGAGTCTAAATAAGTAAATTGATTTGATAAAGTTTCAGAGGTATGTTACACGATAGATTTAGAAAATCCAATATAAATCTATTTGTATTCACAGAATAGTGAATAGAAGAATAGCAGAATAATGGAATGGAAGAATGTGGAAGAGGAGATATTTCATGAAATGATAGCTGATAATTTCCCAGAACTAAAGAGATAATAAAAAGATTTAAAAATAAATATTAAGTATATTTTTATGAAACTGTAATCTCAAAATTTAAGAAGAGAATTTAAAAGCTATAAGATTAGAAATCTAAGTGTGTCCAAAGTTACACCATTCAAAATTAAGCAGATTTCTTAGCATAAAATACAGAAAAAAAAAACAATATCTTCAAAGTACATATTAAAAATACTGCCAATCAAGTATTCACCACCAAGCTAAACTCTAAGTATGCAGGAAAAATAAAGACCTTGGCAGGAAAAACAAAAGTAACTAAGGGAAAGAATTGGGATTCTTGTAATAGTGAGATTACAATAGTTACTCTTGTAATATTGATTACAATATTATGTAAATATGTAATTATGTATTATGTAAAGTATGTATTATGTAAATATGTAAATATGTATTATGTAAAGAGTGTAAATACACTCTTGTAATAGTGTAATTACACTATTACAAGATTGTAATAGTGAGCAAAAAGGTAGGTAAATAATTTTAGCCAGAGGATTACACATAATAATAACATTTTTAATGCATTTAGAAATTAACAGGGCTAAAAGAGATTAATAAAAATGTAGAAGGCAGTTTTTAGGAAATTCAGGCAACAGTAAAACCCCTGAAGTGTCCAGAAAGAGGCTAAAATATAAATTAATTTAATTTTAAACAGATGCATATACACAAGTATAAAATATACATCAAATATTTCATCCTAGGCCTCTAATGAGAAAGCATAGAATAAATAAGCTCTTAACCTACAGAGAGAAACTAAAAAATACTTAGAATAAGAAAATGAACAGAAGGAAATATGTTGTAAACAAAACTCAGAGAACAAGGAAATTTTAAAAAAAGGTATAAGTAATCATATGAACTGAATACACTCACTAACCAAAATAAAAAAAAAAAATTAAATAAATTCCATCTGTATTCTGTTAAAGCAGTATCCATAGGACACAGTATAATATATATAGGTTATACATCTAAGAGTAGAAACTATATGATCATAGAAAAGAATAGATTAGATATACCTCTATCTATCCGTCTATCTCTTTCTTTCCTTCTCTCACTCTCTCTCTCAATACATGTAGACCCCAAACACATATTGTTTAATAACATAATAAATTGAAGAATGATATACTCTGATAACATTTACACAAATGTAACATGCAAACCTAATCTATCATATTAAAAAAGTAACAAAAATAGATTGAAAACATATATGCTAAATTCATAATATCTATTGCCTGTAAGGAGTCATAATAGTACCTAAGATTATATTCAATGGAAATATTATTAAATAGAGTTAACCATATAGAACGTTTTATATTTTTAAACAAAACAAGGCAAAAATCACAAAAACCAAATATGATAATTATAAAATGATTGATTCTTGTCAGTGACTAAAAATGGGTTTTTTGTGTGTATGTGTGTGTGAGTTTAGGTCTATGTGAAAATCCCTTATCCTCAGATCAATTTTCTATTCCTAAATTTTATTGTTTGAAATCTAGTAATTAAAATAGACTTGGAAAATAATAATTATATGAAAAAAGAGAGGTAATACCTCTGATAAGCCCTTAATTAAGCTTCTTTTTAAGTTTGTTATTGTCAAAGTGAATAAGGAATATTTTCTGACAACACAGCAGATAATGTTAATATCTAGCCATTTTAGTCTACACTTTGAACTCCTAAAGAATGTTCTTTAGTTTTTTTACCATTGTTCTTTTGCAGGTTTTATGTTGCCCTAATTATAGCTTCATTCCCATAAAGTAGTAATCCACCTAACACTGACAAAGGACACTTCTTTTTTTCTTCAGTTACCTCCAGTTAACCATTTGGGAAGAAAAAAAAAATTCCTGAAAAATTGCAAAAAAAAAAATCTAATACTTCTGTGCACAAAGTCTAATTATGGCAAAATACTAGCCTTTGTTTCAGAAAATGTCCCAGTTACCCAAAAAAAGCAATAATTCAAGTCTGTGCATGTGTGTGTACGTGTGTGTGTGTGTGTAAATATGCAATTATAAATTATAGCAGTTTTTGGAATAGCTAATCATTTTAGAACTGTAAAATGAGAAATTTAGACTGACATTTAAAATAGGTATCTGGGGGCGCCTGGGTGGCTCAGTCATTTAAGCATCCAACTCTTAATCTCAGCTCAGGTCTTGATCTCAGGATTGTGAGATAAGATAAGATAATAAGATAAGACCATTTTTCTGTGTGATTACTAGACTCCTTTGCTTTAAATGAGTCATTTGGTTAAACTTTCATGCTGACATAAGGTGTATAAACAATATTACACCCTTTGCAGATAAAATCTTGAAACTAAGGAAAAGTAAGGGCCAAGCACTGAATTCTAAGAGATTTAATTTACTTTTTCCATGAGGAAATATAATCTAAGAATTTATTTTAAGCAAAACAGAATTTTTTTAACCATGTCATTGTGGCTAAGTCACGTTTTCTCAATTCATTATTTCTCCTTCCCTCTCTCTCTCTCCTTCTCTCTGTTCCTCTCTACACATATCTTTACAATAAATTACATAACCATTATAATAAGTGTATTCATTCTAAAATAAATCTGTCTTACTACTATAACAATCTAATTTGGGTTCTAAATGAAGCTTAATATGTAATATTAACCAAATATAAAACAGATAGAGTCATGTGATCTGCTTTTTTTTTCCTTGAGGGAATTAAATGGAAGAAAATGCATTTAATACGTAACTACACAATTATCAGTAATGTTGCACTATAAGTATTCCTTCATAAAGTGTGCCATTTCACTACACTTAATGATATAATCTCCATGAAAAATGGTAAAGCAAAAATAGCTTTTAAAATTTTTCTATTTATAATCTATATTTCATAGCTACTATGTAACATTTTTATAATAACTTTCTCAGTTTACAAGCAGAATTCCTAAAATAACAAGGGATGTAAGTATACCATAATTAATATAATTATATATTAATTAGATTAATATATAATATTAGTATACAAGATAATTGGATTTATTTATATTAGATTTATTTTTAAGTGATAACATACCCATTATTTCATTTTTAAATGTAAAAATGTTAAAAACTAAAATTAGCAAGCATTTCTCTTGATTACTATTGTGTAGACTGATTTATACTTTCAGTATCTTGCATATGAGGCTTTTTTAAGACCCCCAAATATTATTCAGTTTGATTGAATATATTTTCAAATAGAAATGTATACTGATATATATAGTTTAGGATAATGAAAACTAATGGGAATATTTAAGACTCCAGTTAATATACTTGACATTTATGATAACTCAGAGATAAGATTCTGTAAATTTCAGTATTTGGGCTTGTAGGACAAAATCTCAGAGAAGAGAGAACCACAAGAAGTGAACCCAAGTATCTGTGTGCAGATTCCCTTCAGATATTTGTAAGCCTCTGAGATGGACATGCTCAGAGAAATACTGCAACAATTTGTACAGAAATTAACAGCTGAGAAGGTAAAGAACTGCTCAGAGATTTCATCAGCAGTGCAATACTGGAAACAGAGGTGGGAGTTCAAGACCTGCCAAGATGAAGGATACTGGCAAACATTGCTATGTTATAGTTAAGACCTCACAGGAGCGCAGCCTAGGGGTAAGGGCTATGATCTAGAAGTAAAGCCAAAGTTGAACATGTTCTGCCTGAAAGAAAAAAAGAAAAAAGAAAAAGAAGGAAAACAACAGCCTAAAATGAATTTGCCAGGGGAGCAAGCAAATCACCTTATCTTCTATTTGCCCTCCAGAAAAATGTTTAACCCCCTTCTAGGAAGAAAACATCGTTCAGAGCTTCTCTGATTTTTCATATACAGTATCTAGCATAGAATTAAAAATTAAGAGGTATGCTTTCACAAAAACAATGACCAAAAACCAAGACAAAAATAAATTATTTAGATACCACAATTATCAGATAGTAACTTTACACTGAATATGATTAATGTGTTGTTAAGAATAGAAAAAAAATGAGGGTGCCTGGGTGGCTCAGTCAGTTAAGTGTCCGACTTCAGCTCAGGTCATGATTTTGTGGTTTGTGGGTTCAAGCCCAGTGATGAGCTGTGTGCTGACAGCTCGGAGACTGGACCCTGTTTTAGATTCTGTCTCCCTCTTTCTCTGCCCTTTCCCTGCTCTCACTCTCTCTTTCTCTCTCTCTCAAAAATAAACATTACAAAAATTAAAAATAAAGAATAGAAAAAAATGGAGAATATTAGTATAAACCTCAAATTCTTAAAAGAAGTCAACTTAACATTCTAGATGTTAAAAACCTAATGGCTCAACCCTCTGGTTTCAACTGTCACATGTATAGAAGAGCTTTAAAGTTGCCATTCTCATCCTTAAAACGAGAAAAAGCAGAACAAAAAGAAAATCAATGGCTTTTATTGAATCCATCAGATAACTGAGATTACAGGGCAAATTGCTACCCTGAAATTCAGAGAGACAAGCAAATCAAGAAAGTCACAGTCAAGAGCTGCTTGCTTACAGCAGGAGCCACAGGAACCATAAATGTGTAGGAATACTTATGTGGTGGTTTGAATGAATCCCTGGAAGCTCAGTGTAGACTAGCATGACAAAAAGAAAACCCTGGTGACTATAGTCTTAGAAAGAGTCCCATGTTTTTCAAGTCCACTATGTTTTCAAGGTGAATATTTTCGAAAGATCCTGTTGTGCCTCTTAAGGGGAAGGGTAATTATTGTCAAACACACCAAGAATTTTCTTTATAAGTACTGCCTATTCTCCAAAGGAAAAAAAAATTTTTTTACCAGACTCTTGTTCTAGCTAGGGGAAGTGATTTACTCGGGCTCCAGTCTCCTCTAACTTTCCTATCTCATCTAAGGGAGATAAAAAAGCTATACCACTAGAGAAACACTTATTAAGGTCACAACCCAGAGTCACAAGCTCAGGAAAATACAGAGATTTAATCAAAAGATTATAGAATACTTCCCCCTTTCCACAACTTCCTACCACACCAGTAGGGCTTCATTATAGTAACCACAGATTAGCAGATTACTGCTGAAAGACTCACAAAATTTAGACTTTCTCCTAGGGGGAGTACTTAAAGAAACCAAAAGTCAAAGGGGATACAGAAACAAAGACACAAAAGTAATCTGAAGCCGCTGATTAATAACAGCTATGAAAATATTAAACACAGACCAACTCCTAGCCACATTAGCAAAATCTCACAACAAGGCCTATTTACTTCAATTTTATCACCTGAAAAACATGTCCAGCTTTCAACAAAAAAATGACAAGACTTACAAAATGAAAAAAAAAAAAAAAAAGACTGAAGACACAAAGCAAACCTCAGAACCAGACTGAGATGATGCCACAGATTTAGGAATTTAGGCAGGGAATTGTGATTAAGATGTTAAGGGCTCTAGTGGGAAAGTAGGCAACAGGCAAAAAAGAGGTGATGTAAGTGGAACTATGGAAATGCTAGAAATCAAAAACATTTTAATTAAAGAATGCAGTAAATGGACCCATTAATAGACTGGACATGCTGGGGGGAAGAAATGATTGAGCTTGAATATTGATCAGTAGAAACTTCCCAAATGAAATACAATGACAAAGAAGAAACAACAACAAACAACAGCTACAGGGCCTTCAAGAACTGTGGAATAATTACAAAAGATACAATTCAATGTAACTGGAATACCTGAAGAAGAACAATGAGAAAATAGAGCAGAAGAAATATTTGAAACAATAATGACTGAAAGCTTTCCAAGTTAATAGCAAATGTTAAGAAAATATTCAAACAACATAAAACAACAAAAAAAAATATATCTAGCCATGTCATGTACAAACACAGATTAAGACAAAATCTTGAAAGAAGTCAAAGGAAGTAATCATCTTACCTATAAGGGGAAGTAGAATAAGAATTACAGTAGACTTCTTGTGAGAAATCATTCATGTAAGAAGATAGTGGATACCTAAAATGTTGAAAGGAAAAAATAAACATCAAACTAGAATTAAATACCCACCAAAATTTACTTCCAAAGTGAACAAAGACCTTTTCAGATGAGCAATAACTGATGAATTCATTGTCATCAACACCTGCCATGCAAGAAATCTTAAACATTTTAAAGGAAGAAGAAAAATGATATAGGCCAGAATGTGGATCCACTTAAGGAAAGAAGGAGCACCTTTAGGAATAAATGAAGGTTAAATAAAATATTTTATTGCTATTACTCTTATTTAATATAAAAGATAGCTGTTCAAAGTAATAGTAGAAAGGATGTGTTGAGTTGTTACAGCACAGAGGTAAGTAAAAAGAAAGACATTTTATAAGATTGGGAATACTCTGCTATAAAGGTAACTATACTATGCATGCAGCAGTGCAGTGTTATTTGAAGGTGTATTTGGACTAGTTGTAAATGTATATTGCAAACTCTAGGGCAACAATTATAAATTTTAAGAGAGGGGTGCCTGGGTTGCTCAGTTGGTTAAGCATCAGACTTTGGCTCAGATTATGATCTCACAGTTCACAAGTTCGAGCCCCGTGTCTGCTCTGTGCTGATAGCTCAGAGCCTGGAGCCTGCTTCAGATTCTGTGTCTCCCTCTCTCTTGGCCCCTCCCTCACTCGCACTCTGTCTCTCTCTTTCTCAAAAATAAATAAACATAAAAATTTTTTTAAATGTTTAAAACAGAAGTACAATTGTGATACTAAGAGAGGAAAGGAAATGGAATCATAAAATGCTCAGTTAAAACTATAGACTGAAGAAAAAGAGAGACGAAAATATTCAAAGAATGAATGCAAAGAATTGACAACAATTACAAGCATTGTAGATCTCAATCCAGCTGTATCAATAATGATTAAATATGAATGGTCTAAATGCACCAAATCAAAGTGAGACTGTCAGAGTTGATTTAAAAAAAGACCCCAACATATGTTGTCTTTAAGAAGCTTATTTTATGTATAAAGACAAATAGATTAAAAGTAAAAGGGTGTAGAAAGACACCCATTCTAACATTAGTCACAAGAAAGGTGAGTAGTTATAATAATTTCAAACAAAACAGACTTCTAAGCCAGGAAAATTATCAGGGATATAGAAGGACATTACATACTATTAAAATGAAAATTCTCCAGTAAGACATAATAATACTAAACATGTATGTACTTCACAACTGAGCATCAAAATATATGAGGTAAAAACTGATATAACTGAGAAGTAAACAAGTCTATAATACAGTTGAACATTTAACTCCCTTCTTTAGTAATTGATTGATCAAGCAAGAATAAAACTCAGTAAGAATATGCATGACCTTAACAGCACTATCCATCAACTGGGTTATTGACATTTTTAGAATACTCTATCGCACAACAGCAGAATTAACATTCTTCTCAAGCTCACATGGAATATTCTCCCAGACAACTGCATTATAACCAGGAAACATATCTCACTAAATTTAGAATAGAAATCATACAAAATATGTTCTTAGATCAACATGCAATTAAACCAGACAACAAAAGATAGCTGGAAAGTCATAAATTGTGGAAATAAAATAACAAACATTAAATAACATTAGAATCAAAGAAATCCCATGGTAAAGTGTGTGTGTGTGTGTGTGTGTGTGTGCGCGTGCGTGTGCGTGTGCGTGTGTGTGTAGTGAATTCGATGGAAGAAAATACAAATTATCAAAAATTTGGGGATGCAGCAAAAACAGTACTTGAGGGAAATGTAAACTTGAAATGCATCTATTAGAGGAAAAAAAATCCTGAAATCAATATCTTAAGGAAACTATATAAAGAGGAACAATTTTATCCTAAAAGAAACAAAAGAAAAGAAATAAAACTACAGCACGAGAGCTGCCTGGTTGGCTCAGTCAGAAAAGCATGTGACTGTTGATCTCAAGGTTGTGAGTTTCAGCCCCACATTAAGTGTAGAGATTACTTAAATAAATAAAACTTTAAAAATATATATAGCACAAGTTAACCAGTTGAAGAAAAATAGAGAAAAATCAATGAAACAAATCCTGGTTCTTTGAAAAGATCAACAAATTAATAAAACTCTACCAGTCTAACTTTCTAACAGGAAAGACAATACAAATTGCAAATGTCAGAATTGAAGAAAGGTTCATTACTTACGAAACCATGGGCATTAAATAATAATAAAAGAACACTATCACCAGCCACATGTCCACCACATGCCCACCATATGATAATTTAGATGAAATTGACTGATTCCTTAAAAGAAACAAACTGTCAAATCTCATATAAGGAGAATGAGATCATAGGAAAGAATGTTCATATATTTAAGAATTTGAGTAATAAACTTCAAGTAAAACTTACTAGGCCCAGATGAGTTAACTAGTAAATTGTGACAGACATGTAAGAAAGAAATGGCCACAGCGCTCCACAATTGCATCCAAAAAATAGAAGCAGACAGAACACTTCCTAAATTATTATGAGTCCAGAATTACCTTAACATCAAAACCACATAAAGACCTTATAGGAAAATAAAATTACAGACCCATATCTTTCATAAAGATGTAGCAAAAATCTTAAAACAAAAATATTAACAAATTGAATTCAGCAATGTAGAAAAAGAATTATATTCCCTGATTCCATGTTCAAGTGGGTTTATTCCAGTTATTCAAATCTGGTTCAACACTTGAAAACCAATAAATGCAATCAACTATATCAAAAGTCTAAGGAAAAATTATGTGATGATATCAACGGATGGGGAAAAAGCATTTGACAAAATCAAACCTTCATTGATGATAAAAACTTTCAGAAAACTAAGCACAGAAAGAAACTTTGTCAACTTGAATGAAAACATCTATGAAAAAACTTTAGTAAGCATCATACTTAATAGTGAGAAAGTAGATGTCTTCCCCCTTAAGTCAGGAACAAGGCAAGGATGCTCTCTCTCACCAATCTTATTCATCATTATACTGAAAGTCACAACAATGCAAGAACAAAAAAAGATGAGCTATGTCAAACCACAAAAAGACACAGATGAATCTTAAATGCCTATTGCTAATTGAAATAAGCCAGTCAGAAATAACTGCATACTATATGGTTGCAATTATATGACATTCCGGAAAAGACAAAGTTATATAACGACAGAAAACAAAGCAAGGGTTCAGGGAGGGTGATGTTGAGTAGCTGAAACACAGGAGACGTTTTTAGGAAGGTCAAACTATTGTATATGATAATGTAATGTTAATTACAAATTAAGCATTTGTCAAAACTCGTAGAAGCTTACAACAAAAAGAGTTAACTTAAGGTATGAAAATGTATCCAATGTTTAAGACTCAGGAGATGAAATCCAGGAAGTGATAAAGAATGTAAGTGCACTATAAATTCATGAAAGAAACTTTCTCAAGGGATGGGGAAATGAGGTCCTGACTAAATCTGAATTTGAGTGGAATTTTAAGAATAACAGCAAAAGAAACGGTGCATAAACACCATACTATTGTTGATAAAGTACTTTTCACAGGGGTGTGGTTAACAATTCTGAAATCAGGATGCGTGAACACTGGAATTGAACAATTAAGTAAATTGTTGCATATGTTGGTAGCTAGAATTCTTACTGTTGACTTTAAAGGTTTAAATAAGCAATGGGAGGAGTTTGGAGTTAAGATGGCGGAGCAGCATAGACTCCATGAGCTTGTGTTGTCCCTGAAACGCAGCATGATTGGCACCAAGTCATTTTGAACACATAGGAAATTGAACTGAAGATTAACACAACAATTATCCGGTAAAAGGAACAAGGACACTCGAAGAAATGGCCATTTGTAGGACTCATACGGGATATACACAAGATGAGTCTAGAGCATTATGGAATACTAGAATGTAAGGAAACATTTAAAAAAACACATACAGTGATGGGGTAAATCATTAAGATACATGAACCAAATGAAAGAGCTCACGATAACCACTGCTAGGACATTTTGAGTAACAAAATAATGTACTACCGAGTTTTGACTCTATGTATGAAATAAATATCCATGAGTTAATACTAGAATGCATAAACAAATGAATATATAAATCAATGGGGAGAACAGAAAAAATATGTCATGTAGAAGAATTCCAAATAACTCATGTAAATACCCTCACTGATGTAATGCATAACTCTCCATTTACTTTCAAAGAATATAGTATGGAAAAGGAGGAAAAGAGATTAAGTTTACAGTAGAGGAACCTGACAAACTCTACTGTAGCCAGATCATCAACAGTGCTAAGTCATATTGATAGTATGTATCTTTGGTACAATGTGATAAGAATGGCATTTTAACTCTGTGTCTGATTCCTAAGAACACATAACTTTAGTCTAATCATAAGAAAATCCTCAGATATATCTCAATTAAAGGATATTTGGAAAACATCTGATGAGTACTTCCCAAAACTGTCAAGATCATCAATAACAAGGGAAGTCTGAGAAGCTGTCAGTTAAGAATAGCCTAAGGAGATATGACAACTAAATGTGAAGTTCTGTCATGATTGGGATCTTGGAACAGAAAAAGGATATTAGATAAAAGCTAAATAAATTTGATTAAATTATAGACTTTAATTTATCAATACTGGTTTATTAATTTTAGCAAAAGTACTGTGTACTAAGTTAGATGGTAATAAAAGGAGAAACTAAGTATGGAATATATGCAAATTCTCAGAGCTGGTTTTTTTTTGCAGTTTCTTTGTAAATCTGAAACTATTATAAAATAAAATTTATTAAAATAATACAATAGCTGAAAATAAGAATCTAACAGGTGAACTCAATGGCATACTGGACAGAGTGAAAAAACAGATTGATAATCAGGAATTTAAGCAAGTATGAAATATTAATATTGAAGTGAAGATTAGAAAAGGGATGAAAAATAGAGAAAAAGAATGAAAGAGGCAACTGGAAAAACTGTGAAATGATATGTGCCACTGGAATCTCTCCAAAATGAAAGAGGGACAGAAGCTATATTTGAGGTAATAACTTGAGAATTTACCAAAACAGATAAAATACATTGAATTACAGATTCCTCTACAAATCCTATAGAGGAATAATAATAATAAAATTAACTCCCTGAAAGCCAAATTCAAGTTCTGTATAATAATATACAAGGATAAGCTAACATAGAGTGATGAGTGAGGGAATGTTTCCTTGAATGTAAATAATTACAAGGCTGTAGCTAGGTTAAAAAGATAAGTAGAGAAAGTATTCACAGTAAAGATAATAAGAAATATAAAATTCCAAAGCAAGAACTACACTAAAATAAAAAGTCTTTGCACAGCAAAGGAAATGATCAACAAAATGAAAAGGCAACTACTGAATGGGAGAAGATATGTGCAAATGGTATATTTGTAAGGGGATAATATCCAAAATATATGAAGAACCTCTACAATACACAATTCAACATGAAAACAATAAATAATTCGATTTTAACAGGGGCAGAAAACCTTGAATAGACTTTTTTCCAAAATATGTATTTCAAAGAACACATACAGATGGCCAACAGACACATGAAAAAAATTGTTCAATGTCACTAATCATGAGGGAAATGCAAATCAAAATGACAAGGATATATTACACCTCACACCTGTCAGAATGGTCAGTATCAAAAAGACAAGAAATAACAAGTGATGGAAAAGAGGTAGAGAAAAATTTTAAAAATAGAAATACCATATGAATCCATAATTCCACTATTGGGTATTTATCCAGAGAAAATTAGAACATGAATTCAAAAAGCTATATGCACCCTTGCTTATTGCAGCATTACTTACAATAGCCAAGATACAGAAGCAACTTAAGTATCCATGAATGGATAAAGAAGATGTAGTATATATACAATGGAATATTACTCAGCAGTAAAAAAAAAAAAAAAAAAATGAGATCTTGCCAGTCACAACATGGATGGACCTAGACAGTATTATGCTAAGTGAAATAAGGAAAACACAGAAAGACAAATACTGTATGATTTCACTTATATGTGGAATCTAAAAAGAAACAGCAAACAGAAACAAAACTGTAAATACAGAGAATGAACTGGTTATTATCAGAGGGAAAGGCAAAATTGGTGAAGGGGATTAAGAGGTACAAATTTACAATTATAAAATAAGTAAGTCATAGGAATGAAAAGTGCAGCATATGGAACATAATGAATAATATTGTAATCATGCTATGTATCATGTAATAGCTACAATATGCTATTGTAATCATGCTAATATTGTAATCATGCTATCATGTAATCATGTAATCGTGACAGATGGTAACTGCACTTATGGTGAGTATAGAGAAATGTTGTTGCACACCTAAACCTAATATAACATTGTATGTCAAATATACTCCAATAAAAAAAGACAATTCCAGAAAAATTTCAGTTGCAAATTCCTGAATTATTTTTTTTCTCCCTTCATTTTTTTCTTCTTGAAATCCAAATATACATTTGTGTAAAAAAAAAGAAAGTAGGAAAAAGAATGGCAAACAAAAATGTTACTCTAGGTGGACCAAAATTCTAAGGAATTCTTGATGTGGACACATACAAATCTGGAGACCAAAAATATATTGTAAAATCTCTTCATCAAAGAGCTCATGCAAAGTTGGAAAACTTCAAGTTATAAAGTTGATGAACATTGATGTGCTGTACATCAGGAGCAAAAGGAACAACATAGCAATAAAGTTACCACACTAGTATCTTCCAGGTAGATAAACTTCATCCCAACCTCTGCTACTCTCATCTCTAGCCTGCATCCCTGTGTCTTGAGACAAATATTGACCACAGAGGTGTCTACTTCCAAACAAGATAATATAGGTGGATTAGTAGATACAAGATGCTGAACAGTGCTCTGAATGTCAAGGAACAGAAAACAAATTAGAAGTCTTATATCCAGAACACAGTCTCTGAAACCCACTGTCCAGTAGTCCATTCCACATTTCCTCCACACGATCTAGAGACAGTCTATCATAAAATTATATGGCAGGCATACACTGGATAAAGCCTTTCAAAATAAAATATTAGTCATGTGTAACTACAGCTGATTAACAACTGGACTGAAAAAAATTCAGTCTTCATATATTGGACTCCTGGATGTCTAGATTTTGACTTGTGGAAAGATGAGAGCAGTGAGATTTATGATGTGATGTTTAAGCCTGAAACTTTCCTGGTGGCCCACAAGATCAGTTTCTTGACAGCTGGTTTGCAACAAGCCCAACCTGTTTGACAAGTGTGGTTTGATTATTTAAAGGGATTTTGAGAGCTTTTTGAGAAATACTCCCTAAACTAAGACTTTGCAGTTCAAGCCAGAGACTCAGCATTGTCCATGCAGCATGTATAAGAAAGGGACTCATTGTGGAATTTCTCTTTGATCTCTTATACCTACCTGCCATTCTCTTTAACTCACTTTACTACATCTTTTGTTTTTAAATTAAAGCCTATGAGAGTGTACTTTGTGGAGATTGGCTCTTTCAAACACCAGAACTGGAGTAAATAATGCAAGTATACTCACAGAAATGACCAAATATGTGGGGAAAGTCAGTATAATGAGCAAGCATGATTGATATTTTTTTTAATTTTTTTTTAACGTTTATTTATTTTTGAGACAGAGAGAGACAGAGCATGAACGGGGGAGGGGCAGAGAGAGAGAGGGAGACACAGAATCGGAAGCAGGCTCCAGGCTCTGAGCCGTCAGCCCAGAGCCCGACGCGGGGCTCGAACTCACGGACCGCAAGATCGTGACCTGAGCTGAAGTCGGACGCTCAACCAACTGAGCCACCCAGGCGCCCCTGATTGATATTTTTAAAGATATGTAGAGTATATAAATAATCAAGCGAAACCTATAGAATTTGAAAAGTAAAACAAAACTATTCATCATCATCATCATCCTGATAGATCAAGTGAATTTCATACACTACTCTCCTGAGTAGTGAATTAAATGGCTGTGAGATCCAATGTAGGCATTATTTTTAAGCACAGTGCTAAATACTAAGGTATAAAATGATGAAAGTGGCACTTGGTGAACAGATCTGAAAATTCCCACATGTATCTATTAGAAGAGAACCAGAACTAGAGAATAGAGTGTATGGTTTGATGGAATTTGAAGCAAGGATGACTGGACTGAAGAAAGCAACCAGAAATCCCCACTGCTCTTTTCTTTTTTGAAAATGCTTCCATGAATTTCCAGTATTCTCATTTCAAAGGAGAACAGAAAATAGTTTGGTTTTCACTGGATCTTAGCCAAAGGCCAAGAAGTGATAATAGTTAGGTTTTCAAAATGGAAATTTGTTTTTTCAATATTCGCTAAATGTGTGTATATATATATATATATATATATATATATATATATATATATATACACACACACACACACACACACACACATATGGACATACATGTATGCCATCTCTCTTGTCCTTTACTTTTGTAATAATTTCTTGCCCTTTTAATGCTTACCTCATCTTAGTCCAAAAAATATGTCAGGCACAATGAATTGGTTTGCTCTGATTACTTTAGGAAGGGGCACCTGGGTGGCTCAGTCAGTTAAATGTCCGACTTCAGCTCATGTCATGATCTCACACTCTGTGAGTTCGAGCGCTGCATTGGGCTCTGTGCTGACAGCTCAGAGCCTGGAGCCTGCTCCAGATTCTGTGTCTCCCTCTCTCTCTACCTCTCCCCTGCTCATGCTCTGTCTCTCTCTGTCTCAAAAATAAATAAAAACATTAAAAAAAATTTAGCTACTTTAGGAAACTAGAAATGGAACAGCAAATTAAATTCAATGAAACATTTAAAAAAAGATATAATAGGAATTAACAGAAACCAATGGAATTAAAAACAGAAAATCAATAAAACCAAAAGCTTGATCTTTGAAAGATCAATACAATTTATAAACCTCTAGTCAAGCTAACTAAGAAAAAAAGAGAATGGACATAAATTACCAATATAAAAAATGAAAGAGAGGGCATCACTACAGATGCCATAGAAATTAACAGTGTAAAAAGAAATACTATGAATAACTCTATGCCTACAAATTTGATAACCTAAATGAAATGGGCCAATTTCTTGAAAGACATAACCTTCCAGAACTCACAGGAGAAGAAATAGTCCGAAATAAGCCTATATCTACTAAAGAAATTGAATCAATTATTTCTAACAGAAAACATCAGGCTCAGATGTGTTCGATGGTGAATTCTACCAAACATTTAAGGAGGAAATTATACCAATTCTCTACAGTCTCTTTCACAGGATATAAGCAGAGGGCACTTCCTATCTCATTCTGTGAGGTCAGCAGTACCCTAATACCAAAATTAAACAGACATTATAAGAAAACTATAGACCAATATCTCTTATGAACATAGATGCTAAAATCCTCAACAAAATATTAGCAAATCAATTCCAAAAAATGTGTAAGACTATAAAGCTACAGTAATCAAGACACAGGAGTGTTGGTGAAAGAATGGAGAAACAGATTAATGGAACAGAATAAAGATCCAAGAAATATTGACCTCCATAAATATAATCAATTCACTGTTCTTTGACAAAGAAGCAAAGGCAATGTAATGGAGGAAAGACAGTTTCTTTAAAAAATGGTGCTGGAACAACTGAATATCCACATGCAAAAAATTATTCTGGACACAGACTTTTTTAAAAAAATTTTTAACGTTTATTTATTATTGAGAGAGAGAGAGCGCTCATGGGTGGGGGAGGGGCAGAGAGAGAGGGAGACACAGAATCTGAAGCAGGCTCCAGGCTCTGAGCTGTCAGCACAGAGCCTGACACTGGGCTCAAACTCACAAACTGGGAGATCATGACCTGAGCCAAAGTCAGATGCTTAACCGACTGAGCTACCCAGGTGCCCCAACTTTTTTTTTTCTTACCAAGATATGGACATAGACTTTATACTCTTCACAGAAATTAACTAAAAATAAATAATAGATCTAAATATAAAATGCAAAACTATGAAACTAGAAGATAATATAGGAGAAAACTTGGAAGACCTTGGATATGGTGATACCTTATTAGATACAGCACCAAAGACATGATGCATGAAAGAAATAATTGATAAACTGGAATTCAGAGGAGTTAAGATGGCAGAGTAGTAGGGGGACCCTGGGTTGGCCCCTTCCTCGAATACACTTGGATAAATATCAAATCATTTTGAACACCTAGGAAATCAAACTGAGGATTAAGAGAACAATCTACATAATTTAAGGTAGGGAACATGGAAGGTATGAAGTGCAGAGACATGAACTGGAGGAGAGGAAAGCCAAGGTGCCACTGAGGGTAGGGAGCCCTTTCATAGAGAGAAAGAGAGAGGGGAAGAGAGAGCAGCACCTTGGATTCCTGCAAGAAAACTCTCCCCCAAAACCATTGGCTGGGGAATCAGGAGGAACTGACTATTGCAAGTTTTTGCAAACAGTGAGCTGAAATTCTGAGTTTTTGGAAGTCCACACCATTTTCTGGAGTAAATACAGGCAGGTGGCAATGTTCCTGGGGAGGAGGGGAAGCCCGGGAGTAGACAGGGGAGTGGTGTGGGGATTCCTTGGGTCTCACTGAGAGTAACTGTTCCCTTTCCTGAAGTGCATTTGGAAGAAGGTATATGGCCTCTCTAAGGATAAAAGACCCGGCAGTCACCTTTGAGCAGCTGTTCAACAGCAGGGCAGAGTAGTTCACAGAGAGGGCACATAACCTGGTTGCAGCTTTTCTCCGTGCTTCCCCATAAACTCCATGCACCTGCAGCCTTTTGAACTGCTTTTATGTGACAGAAAGGTGCCAGGCACAGTGCTGTGAGGCTCTCCTCTGCAGGAGGGAGCAGCTCTGTGCCTTGCCTTGTCCTTTAAGATTTGGAGGTTTGAATCCCAGCTGCATGCCAGAGATCAAACACAGGAGAGCTGTGGCACTCAGTGTGTGGATAGTCTGGGCACAGACAGGTTGAGGGCAGGATCTGAACAAAGTCTGAGACATAGGAGAGAAATCTGTTTGCTTGGCTTTGAGGCTTTCCTGAAGAGGAACTGTGGCAAGCTTCCCTGTCCAGAGATAAGAGAGCTGGATGAACCATTCCCACCCCAGCCTCCTGCCCAACACAGTGGTACTTCAGTGAGCAACAAAGAACCCTCCCCCTCCCCCACCCCTCTAGGAGGCTGGAGCCACATACACCAAACCCCGCCTGCCCCTGCCCTGCACCCTCTAGGGGCATCTTTACCAGAGCAGGTTTGGCTGTGAGCCTAGCTGAATAGCAAACAGTGGGCCTCTCCCCCAAAGGACCAACACAGTTACCTGGAATGCACCAAGTCTGTTGATCATTGAGTGCTCCGAAGTGTTAGCTTCAGTTCTAGTGGAAATAGGACCAGGCTTTGTTTAATTCTCTCTCTCTCTCTCTCTCTCTCTCTCCTTTTAGAGTAAGGTTTATAGCTTTTTAGTTTTTTTGTTTTGTTCCTTTTCTCTTTTTTTGGATCAAGCTTTTATTTTTATTTTTATTTTTTTAATCAAGCTTATTCTAACAAATCAAAGCACACTTAGTTAAAGGTCCTGAAAGGTCCTCCTGAAAGCAAGGAAGAACTGCAGAGGACTGACCTGTGGAAAAGAGTAGCCAAACCACAACAGCACAATGTGTACAGCACACACCAGAAACACTTCCTGAATGCCAGACCTTGGACAATCTATGACCCCTTCTTAATATAGCATTACTCTCAGGAGCAGGAAACATTACAAGCTTTCATTATACACAAAAGACAGAAACCTAGTAAAAATTACAAGACGAAGGAATTCTCCCCAAAAGAAAGATCAAGAAACCACATCCAGGATTTTGCTTAGAAGAGATATAAGCAATATATCTGAACAAGAATTTAGAACAGTCATAAGAATTCTAGCTTGGCTTGAAAAAAAAGAAAAGCATATAAAATGCCAGAGAAACCCTTACTGCAGAGATAAAATACCTAAAAATTAGTCAGGCTGAAATTAAAAAAAAATGCTATAACTGAGATGCAAAAGCTACTGAACATAATCACAATGAGGATGGAAGAAGCAGAGGAATGTATAGGTGATATAGAAGATAAAATTATGGAAAATAATGAAGGTGAAAAAGAAGAGGGAAATAAAACTATATGATGAGTATAGACATAGGGATCTCAGTAATTCCATAAAGTACAATAATATCCATATCATAGGAGTTCCAGAAGAACAAGAGCAGGGACAAGGGGCAGTAGGTTCATTTGAACAAATTATCATGGAGAACTTCCCAAATCTGGAGGAAGGAAACAGGTATTCAAGTCCAAGAGGCACAGAAAGCAGGATTTGGGGTGACAAAATGATAAAGTGAATTATATTCTAGTGGCATCTTTTCCACTAATCCATTTTGAGTAATGTGGATCAAACATAACTTCCTCAAGCATCTTCCTGTCTACAAGCTACTTAGCAGAAATAATTAAGATTTAAGTCTCTTGATGTTACCTTTATATCACTTTCTGCTCTAATAAATATCATCCTGTCTTTGCATATGCTGTTGGTAAAGCCAAATGATGTAGCAGAGAATATATATTTGGATTTTTATTGAAACCATATTTGTCCATAAAATCTTCCCAAATTACTGTCATAGAAGGTGCCGCTTTCCTCCAACATCCACTATATAAAATGCTGCCTACTCTAGGATGCAATACCCCTTGATGAAACAATCTTCTTGCCAAAGAGTTCCTAATATGGATCAGTAGAGGGTCATTTTAATCCCCCTTAGGCAGTAAGGCACACTTCCAGCTTGAAATCAGCTCAAGACAGACACCGTATTTCCTAGCACCAGGAATTTCCTGAGTAGAATAATTTGATGTCGTTGTGGACGTAATAGCTCATGGACATTTCTGCTTAATCACTTTATCTCCAAATTTGTGTGGACAACATCAGCTTAAGATGAGCCTTTCTGACACCAGGGAAACTAAACATGTGGGGATAAGGCTAATCCTCTCTCTAACTATCTGGGAATAACACTGCACACAAGGCTGCTCTTTCAGAATTGCACTAAGCTTCTCCCTATCATACCACACAAAAGATTAGGCTTCCAGCCATCTTGAATTGCTGTGATGAAAGCAAAGCAACATGATGCTATCTATAGCTACCACTACACTATGAGAAGAATTCCACCCAGGGCCATATTTTGCTAAAAGATGTAAAGCATTAGACCTTTGAGCCATATGTATAGCTAAAAGCATTAGTCTTAAGCCCATCCAGAAGGATGCACATTTGAGAAACCAACACCCTCCTCTGTGATTGAAAAGGAAGAGTTTGGGGCGCCTGGGTGGCGCAGTCGGTTAAGCGTCCGACTTCAGCCAGGTCACGATCTCGCGGTCCGTGAGTTCGAGCCCCGCGTCAGGCTCTGAGCTGATGGCACGGAGCCTGGAGCCTGTTTCCAATTCTGTGTCTCCATCTCTCTCTGCCCCTCCCCCGTTCATGCTCTGTCTCTCTCTGTCCCAAAAATAAATAAAAAATGTTGAAAAAAAAAAAAAAAAAAAAAAAAAAAGAAAAGGAAGAGTTTTCTCCAAAATTACCAAAATATACTCCTGAGAAACACTAAAATCTGCTGTCATTTGAAACATTTTACAAGTGTGCCTTCATATATTACTTTTATAACTTAAAAAAAGATTATAAGCAATCTTTACAAAAGAAGAATAAAGTAGAAGGAATGACTCTACCTGATACCAAGTCTTACTATATAGCTCAAGTAATCAAGTCACTGTAGTGAAGCAGAGGAATAGATACATATCAGTATATAAAAATTGAGAACTTAAAAATAGAAAATTTAGGGGATGTATGTCTAGGCAAAGAGTTTGGAGACCTGACACCAAAAACACCTTCCATTGGAAGAAAATTGATGAATTAGACTTCCTTAAAATTAAAAGTTTTTGCTCTGCAAAGACTCTGTCAAGAGGATGAAAAGACCAGGTTCAAACTGGGACACTTGCAAACACATATTCAACAAAGAACAAATATCCACAACATATAAAGAACTCTCTTATACTTTATAAAAAATATATATAAAAACAAACAATACAATGACTAAATGGGCTAAAAACATGAAGAAACATTTCACTGATGAAGTTATGCAGATGGAAAATAAACAGATTAAAAGATGTTATATCATTAGCCATTAGGAAAAATGCAAATCAGAACCACACTATGCTATCATGAAGCATCTTGCACAATGGCTAAAAAGAAAATTGGTGAAAACACCAAATACTGGTGAGGATGGGGAGAAACTGGATCATTCATACACGGCTGATGAGAATGTATAATGGCACAGCTGTTCTTAAAAACATTTACAGCTTTTTTGTTGTTGTTGTCTTTGTTTATATTAAATATGTGAATACCTTAATCCCATTCCTTGGACATTTACCCAAGAGAAATGAAAATTTATAATCACAAAAACCTGTGCACAAATGTTTATAGCCTGTTCCTTTGTAATATCCCCAAACTAGAAACAGCCCAGATGTCCTTCAACAGGTGAATGGCTAAACAAAATGTGGTATATCCAGGCCATAGAATTCTAGTTACCAACAAAATGGAACAAACTCTTTCTGGAATGCTTGGAGCTTGGAAGTCATTATGCCCATCCTCACAACAAGAAAAAAATGCTTAACAAGGTGAAAATCAACAAGCCTTATTAGTTCCATCAGAGGATTCAAATCATAGGGCAAATTGCTGCCCACCCCCAAATTGGAGAGACAAACAGGAACATGCAAAGAGTCACAAATTGCCCTTGCCTAAAACCCTATGCCATCCTAACAAAGTGTACAAAGGAATATGAGAAACTTCAAGTCTTGGTCAACAAAGAGGACAAAAAAATGTTATGGCAAGTACAACAAAATAATTAATTGGGTACATGACAAATTGTATTCCTCTAAAAAGAAAATGTTTTCATCAGTAAAGTACTGGAGAAGCTCTGCAACATCAATATCATAAAGCTATCCCAGAGTGAAAAGGGCGTGCAAAGAGGAACATGCTGTTCTTTCCCAGGAAGTGTTACATCTTCATCCAAGTTTGCTTCTTCTGGAACTAATGTTGCAATGATTTAAGAATAAATGGAAAAGGAAGAATCCCAATTCTTGCCATATTTGAAAGACCTAAATTAGTAAACAAGCCAGATCAGTAGTAGTTTTGGCAAATGAGATTTGGGAGTACTTTAAATATTTAAACCATGTAAGGGGGGAGTAATGGCATAATTGCTCTCCATCAGCACTATGCACAAGTTAAAAATAAGATAAACTTCTTGTCCTAAAAAAAAAGAAAAAAACACATGTGTTTAAAATTGGCATATGTACTCAAACAAAAGAACAATGCACAGCCCCTAGCAAGTGGGCAAAAAGATTCAGGGTTGAATCATAACCCAAAAGACAATTGATGAAGCAGGGCTATGTAATCAGAAAGACCAAAGTAGTAAGGCCATTTAAAAAGATCACTCCAGTTTAGTTATGGCAAAATTGGAAAAGACAACACTGTAATTTGGCCAAAAGTATCCAGGATCCAGGGACTAAGGGATAGAAAATAATTGGAAAAACTAAACAAACAGAAAAAGGAAGCCAAAATTCATGTCTTGGGTCACTGAATTCTACCTAAGGCAATGAGAAAAGTCATTAGAGAACTCACATTTATTAAGGAATTAACACATGCCTCCCACCATTCATATGCCATCTTACAAAAACCTAAAATACTTTAAATTATAAAGTTAGTAATTTTTATTTCCATTTTACACGTGATGAAATTGAGGTTGAGGGGGTAATTAGCAGTCATAAGGTTACAAATTATGCCTCTAGCAGATAGCTCAGATCTTACTCTGCACTTTTAACAGCAAATGCTAGTGGAAATGAGATACCTTAATATTACTTAAATTTGTATGGGGATTTTATATTAATTTTATATTTTATATTCATTATCTCATTCTTCCTTTAATGTAAAGATATGAGCTAGGTAGATCTGATATTGTTTCATTTTCTCAGATGGGCAGAGTAAGCATCAGAGAACACCACTGGTCTCCCGAAGACATAGAGGGGAGGACGGGTATATACTTTGCTCTTAGACCTGTTAGAATACAAGTCAAGTGCTTTTGCTTTTGCACAGAGTACAGTCATTGTGATAGCTTTATTAGGACTGACTCTGGTAGTGGGACTGGAACAGATGATAGTATAGTTAGAATTATAGTGGTATGAGAATTACAAAATGGTGCTAAAGAGCATATTACTGTTTGTAAACCATATTATTGTTTGTAAACAAGTACTGCCTCTCCTGGCTGCAGGATTTTGGTCAAATCACATACTCTCTCCTCTTTTTCACTTCCCTCATATATAAAAGGTATTGATAATAGTACCCCACGACTTACTTCCTAAAGTTTCTGTAAAAATGCACTGAGATATAAGTGCTCAATAATGGTATGTAATATTAGTAACAGTAGCAATAGTAGTAGTAGTAGAAATGGTTATTCATAAGGTAAGAAAACATTAGGAACATATAAGGAAAGAAATAAATCTAAAACGAGGTGGAGAAAATAGCCATAATGTTCCACTTTAATCTGTTTTGAGATATTTTGCCTGAGTGAATTAACAAAGTAAAAGGCATTTCCACTCTTGCATTTCACAACAGTGGTATATACCAATGTTTTTATATATTAACAATACAAACTAAGGCAGAAATTGATATTTACACTGAGATTATAAATGCTTCAAAAATAAACACAAAATGAGTACATTAATTTGTATTTTGTTCGTCTTTAGGTTTCAGGTAATTTTCAGACCCAACTACAAATACTTACCTTTATATTACATACGTAATAGTTATCCTGTTGAGTCAAAGATGGGACTTCAGATGTCCTATACAGTAGGACAGTATATTATTTGTTACATTCAATTTCATAATTTCAGTAGTCTAAAAAGGAAATAACATGATGATATCAAGACTCCTTGATATTCATAATTACTGTTTTACTGTCTACCAAATGCAGAGTAGCCATATTATTGCCATAGTCTCCTCCCTCATCTTTCTTATGCCATGGTTTTTTGAGAAATTTGTGCTTCTTTGTTGGCAACTCATTTGTGAAGCAAATACCTAATGACTTGGAGAGTATGACTTGGAATATGGCCCTGAAAAACAGAAAAAAATAATCCCTACCCTAATGGACTTATGGTCTATTTAGAAAGACAACCATTGCACAAGTTATAACAAATAAGTAATTTAGAGTTATAATTTCCATTATGTACTATCAAAAACACAGAACGCAGTAGAGCATATAGCAGTTTTACCTAACCTATTTTGGTGATCGATAAAGAACTTTCATAGGAATTGGCTGTTAACCTGAGCAATGAAATCTGAAAGAATAGTGGACATTATCTAGGTGAATAGGTACAAATAGACAAGATGGATACTGTTCCAAAGAGAAGGAACAGGATACATAAAAATCCACAGTTGGTAAAAATGCGTAACGTTGAAGAATTCATAGAAGGATCCTATTACTAATTCTCCAAGAACAAGCTTGTGGGTAGGCAATAAGTACAGGGTACCCAATCATACATAAATTTTGAGCCAGATTAAGAAGTTTGGACTTTTTTTCTATAGAAAGCTATACATATTGAAAGATTTTTAAAGTGATGTGGTGACATAAATTACTATACCTTTACGAATATTAATTGGAGCTATATGGGATGCAAGAAGTGATGGAGGAATGTGAATCAGAATGCCATTATAGTAGACAAAAGAGAGAGATGGGAAGGCAGAAATAGAAATGGTTTGGAGAAGTAGAGTTAGTTGGGGATGAAAGGTGTGAAGAAAAAGAAGATAACATCAAATTCTGTCTTTCTTGTTGAAACTATTGAGTGTATCAAAACAATAAATACAAAGACAGCATACTGGAGGAATAGGCTCAATGTAAGAAAGAAAAAACTGAGCTAACCATGTTCTGCTCTTTTTCCAAAAATCCATCAGATAATTTCTTCTCTTTATGGCAAAGAGTGATTGATAGGTTAAAAGGAGATTAAGAGTACTATTTTTGAAGAACTTCATGCATCTGGGAGCTTGAGGGAAAGGAAAGTAGCCCCAGCTTGATAGACATTTTCCTTTTTGAGTTTAAATTGTGTGATAGATGATAGATGATAGATAGATAGATAGATAGATAGATAGATAACACATACATACATACATACATACATACATACATACATACATACATACTTACATAGACAGACACATTTGAAGCTCAAAAAAGAGTATTAGAAATATCTATTTTCAGTTTCTGGCAAGCCATGGCAATACCTATGGAGACAAGAAGTTGAAAGTAGAGTTGAGGAAGAAGGCATGAGGAAATCCAATATTTAAAAATTGTAGAGATCATTGGAAGGAATTGAAAAAGGAGGAAAAATACTTAGAGAAATAGGATGAAATTTGAAAAGAAGATACTGTTTTAATGAGTTTCACTTGTGCAGAAAGTGGTCACTGATTTGAGTGATCTAGATGTCATTGGTACCATCTGCCAGGGTTGTTTCAGCCTTACTGTAAGTGTGCAAATGAGAGATGCTGAAATAGAAACAAATATTTTTTTTTAATTTTTTTAACTTTTTTTAAATTTATTCCTGAGAGAGAACATGAACGAGGGAGGGGCAGAGTGAGAGAGGGACACAGAATCCAAAGCAGGCTCCAGGCTCTGAGCTGTCAGCACAGAGCCTGACATGGGGCTCGAACTCACAAGCTGTGAGATCATGACCTGAGCCAAAGTCAGACGCTCAACCAACTGAGCCACTCAGGTGCCACTATTTATTTTGAGAGAGAGAGAGAAAGACAGACAGAGAGAAAGAGAGAGAGAGAGAGAGAGAGAGAGAGAGAGAGAGAGAGAGAATGAGTGGGGGAGGGGAAGAGAGTTAGGAGGACAGAGGATCTGAAGCAGGCTCTGTGCTGACAGCAGAGATCCTGATGTGGGGCTCAAACTCATAAACTGTGAGATCATGACCTGAGCTAAAGTCAGAGGCTTAATCGATTGTGCCATCCAGGTGCCCCGGAATTTTGCTGTTTTGATTTAAAAGAACCTAACTGCTTCTGCTTGCTTCAGCTTGCCTAGTCTATGATGGGGTGAGGCATGGAGGGACTCTGAGGAATTCAGAGCATTCAAAAGCTTGGCTGCTGGTGATAGCCATTCAAGACAGGGAGCCAGCATTGACTTTGCTGGGATGGCCCCCAAGCTGCTTCCTCATGGTTTCATGAGCCAGATCACAAATGAACATTCTTCTGAAGGCCGGGGGAGATTCCAAGTATTCTGAAGCCTCCAAAACTATGTCCCTGAATGGGAAAGTAGACTTTCTGATAAAGAAGCTCTCCCATCAGTGACCAAGGTCAACCTCGAGGATACCTGGGCAGCAGGGAATGGCTTCCCCAGGGTACTCAGCACTTCCATAGGAGTGGAATTTTTTTGATATGTATAAATGCCCATGGGTTTGGATAGTGCAGTTGAAAAGTTGAGGATTCTAGGTGTAAAAGGAAGAAGAATGAAATCACCTAAAGGACAATTTAAAAATGGGTTTTACAATGGAAAGGTGACAATTCTCCAATATTGTGATAAGGAGGAAAGAATAGAAAAGGCAGGGGTGGTATTTCTACTGGTTTGTAGATTTGTAGTAGGAATTTGAAATAGTTCATTACTGATAGTTCCTCTTTTCTCTCTGAAGAGAAAGTTTGAGTTGCTGAGGACAGCAAGTGATTAGAGAAATGGGAAGTTTCACAAGCTGAAAAAATGCCTTAAGTAATTTAATTGATTGTACAAGTGGTGAAAAGGGTCATTGATGCTGCTGATTTTAAATGATTAATTTCATCTTTCTGTCTGATATTCTGATGCTTATCCATTGAGGCTCAGCAATTTGAGTACAGGCATTCAGAAAGCCAACATTACATTCTTCCTGGGTTTGGATTTCACTAGAGAAAGCCATATAGATGGGAGGGGAAAAGTCCTGATGAGAGAATATGGTAGAAAAGAAAATATAAAGAGAACTGTTGGCGTAGTAATAACTGAGAGGGAAAATCAAAATATTGGAGATGGTGTTGGGGGAAGAGTAATGTTTGTCATGATCCAGAGTTCTAAGAACTGTGGTGTGACTACAGCAATAGGAGAAGTTGATGAAATGGAAAACTAATCTATCTGAATAAAGTGTCCCAAAGAACTAGAAGACCAGCATGCTGGACAATGTCTATCATGTAGCATAAATGATGAACAAACTTGGGATATAAATGAAGTGTAATCACAGGTGGATTGAATAATAACAACCACCCATTATGGAAGAGTCATGCTCTATAGTTAGTTTACAACATTGAGCTCCATTTTATCCCTATGTTAGTGATCATCTGTCTAACTTAATTGAATCCTTTTCCATCTGACCAAAGTTGCTTACATACAGTTTCTACTTAGTTAGATTTATGAAACAGAAAACAAGATTCTTAGAAATTGAAAACTGAAAATCTTAGAAGAAATCTAGTCTACCAATTTATTTTATCAATGAAAGAGACCAGGAATGTTTAAAGGCTTGTTTATATTCACAGAAATAGTAGCAGAATCAGGGTAAACCAGTTCTTTTATTGTGCTTGTCATGTTTCCATCCCAAATGACTTAACAAGTGAAAAACAAATTTAACAGTAACAACAGTACCCTGCCTCTAAATAAAGACATGTGATATTTATAAGAAGGCACACTTTTCCCTATAAGTAGCATCATTAGAAAATGTAGACATTGTGACACTTCATTGTCAAGCTCTTAGGAATAAGATCAATATATGTAACTATGGAAATAACCTCAGAGAGAAGTAGATCAGAAAGTGTGGAAAAAAGAATGTGCAAAAGGAGGTAATGACCTTAGGTATCTAACTGTAAAGCAGTCATGAAAAAATCAATACCAAAGGCCCATAGGTACCTGCATTTGCTCTTGATATTTAGTACGTATGATTTATAGGAAACTAGGGAAGTAAGAAATGAGACAACAGGTATGGAAAAATCATAGCATGTCAACAGCTAATGGAGTTTCCTTATTTCTGTATATTTAAAAGTTGGGGAATATGATATGCAAATTTAAAACTTTGACTAATGTAACATTCTCTTAGATATTTTATCTTCAGATTTTATTTCGTTACCTACCTTTGCTTTCTTTATCTTTGGGAAACAAGCAAAGAATGGGTTATAGGAAAGTTTTTCTTTTAACACAGAATAAAAATGCTTATAAAAGCGGCAATAAGAAGAAAAATGGAATTTTGCCTGTTTAAACAGTATCTTCAGATAATGACATGTAAATAATATCAAAATAAATTATTTATTCAAGTAATTTGAAATATTATTGAAATGATACAGTGACTGCAAGATTTAAACCAAAAACATCCAAAATGAAACTCACTTATTTAAAATGAACTCACCTGTAAGAGTGAGGTATTTATTTTAGGCAATATATATAAAAGTCCTAGATTTAATGTTGATGAGTTTCAGAGAGAAATGGTCCCAGATTTTGTATTAAAAAGAATGTCAGCCAAGTGAAATATTTTGTTATAAAGGACAAAAAATATGGGGATGGCACAATTCTAACTATAAAATATTTATTACTTAATGTGATGATATGCTAAAATTACAACAATTTCCAACATACTATTAAAATGCTTTAAATGATCTCATTGATTGAAAATACTACCTACTGAATAGTCACTATCTTTCACTGACCTTGGTGCTGAGGGAACAAAATGAAGTAAACATTTTCTGAGTAATGTTCTTTGAGTTTTCTCAGCTAATTTATTTTCTCAAATAAGATAACCACAAAACTAAAAGTAAACAGTATATTAGACAGTAATGACATCCAATCCCATGGATTAATTTATTTACATTTTAGGAATATAAACATAATTAACATAATCAAAGTTGTTAATGTCATACAGATTAGGGTCATATACACATTATTCAAGATTCATAAATATTAGTCAAAATATAACTATTCTAGTCATGACTGACAGAGAGTACATATGGCTAACACACACACACACACACACACACACACACACACACACAGTTTTAACCTCAGATTCAAAAGGAGTACAAGGTACATAGGATAACACTTCAGAAAATGGGGAAAAAATAGCACTGGAGAATGCAAACGAAATAGCTTTACAACCATCTCATTATAGGGGCGACTTAAAAATATAGGATAAAGGAAATGGGAAAAACTAAATGACTTTGTTGCAATCTTTCTGCTTGCCAAGAGCAAGTAATGATGACTCCCACCAGGGAAAGCTAAATTGAGAGTTGAGAAATAGCTTCAAATAGACATAAAAATGGAAGATACTATGTTTTTTAAACAAGGAAAAGTGCTTCCACTAGGCCATTTTATATAAAACATTTTCTATTTGTCCATTATATGCAACTCAATCATTATTACATAAGAAAGGAAACTAAGTCTTATATCCATCATATTCTTGCTGAAATGGAAAAAATAATACAAAAATTTAATGCTGTGAAAGGAGTAATTTTCCAGTTATACTAGACCTGAAATGAATCAATAAAGGAAGAAACGGAGCAGCAGTATGTGAACACAGGAGGAAAAGTTATGAATAAACTCATTAACCCAGAAAAGTGGTAAGAAGAGGAAGGAATGGGAATTACAGAGTTAGGCTCAGAGAGGGATTTTTTTTTTCATTTGTATGGCAATCTGATGCCCTCAAGCAATAAAAGAAATCTGTAAAAGAGGTAGCTGACCAGTCATAGTCATAGTGCAAAGAGGTCTATTTCATCTGTCAAGAATGCCCAAAGATCATGGTTCTGGACAAATATAAAGTAACATATTAAACAAATAACCAATTGTGACGTTTCAGTGGACCCATGATTTATTCAGACTCCCTATGAAGACAGTATTCAAACAAGGAAAAGATTGATTATACACTTGCTGAGATCAAAATGGAAGACCACTTCAGTGTGATAACAAATTGCAATTGCAAAGGTCTAAGAAGAGTGCCTATATCTGAAACTTTTATATTTCTAGTTTACTGAAAACAGAACAATGAATATATATTTCCTTATGAATATAAATTTCTTCCAATATAATTTTTAAATGGAGATTCCTAATTAATTGAGTTCTTGCCTTACTAATATTGAAGATCAAGAGAGAAGCTCTGGCCACCATGGACTGGATTTAACCTCCTTATTGTAAACAACCTGAAAAATGGACAAAATGTGTGAAACATCTTCTTTCAGTCACTGGAATATTGGTGGAGCAGGACCATGATCACTGAAAGAAGAGAAATAAATGAAACGAACTTTATGATTGCCCCAGAATTCTGTCTGAATGCACTGAGGAACAGAGAGTGTCTCAGCAGACCATGCTATGTTGTTTAATTGAAAAGCCAGAAGTTGGATTTCATGGATGCTGAGGCAGCCGTAAATTTCAGTGCTGAACTCCAGAAAAGAGAGAGATGTATAGGAAAAAAGTTCCAGAAATTCCCATGCCTCATTCCTTTGAGTCTTTATTACTTTTCAGTCATGGGTATCCAAAGAAGGGGAACCAATAGGAAATAGATGATGATAGATGGATGGATGGATAGATAGATGATGATGATAGATAATGATGATAGATTAGATAGATAGATAGATAGATAGATAGATAGATGATAGATAGATATTTTAAGGAATTAGCTCATGTGATTCTTGGGGTTGGCAAGTCTGAAAACCATAGTGTAAGCTGTGGGCTGGAAACTATGGCAGAAATTGATGCTATAGTCTTCAGGCAGAGTTTCTTCTTTTCCAGAAGACTTTAGTTTTTGCTGTTAAGGCCTCCAATTAAATGGATGAGGCTCGGGGCGCCTGGGTGGTGCAGTCGGTTAAGCCTCCGACTTCAGCCAGGTCACGATCTCGCGGTCCGTGAGTTCGAGCCCCGCGTCGGGCTCTGGGCTGATGGCTCGGAGCCTGGAGCCTGTTTCCGATTCTGTGTCTCCCTCTCTCTCTGCCCCTCCCCCGTTCATGCTCTGTCTCTCTCTGTCCCAAAAATAAATAAAAAACATTGAAAAAAAAATTTTTTTAAAAAAATAAAAAAATAAGTAAATGGATGAGGCCCACCCACATTACCAGTTACACTTTCTTTTACTTAAAGTCAACTGCTTGTAGATATTACCTACATCTACAAAATTCTTTCAGAGAAAAATTTAAATTGGTGTCTGCTTAGATAACAATAGCTTAACCTGTTGACATATCAAACTAGTCATCACAACTGTTTACATGTACATGCATGGGGTGAAACTCCATAAGGTTGATCAACCAGAGAGCTGTGGAACTGAACCAGAGCCCACACAAGTAAGTACTCAAATTCTAATCAACATGAGAGTCCTTATTGACCACTAGATATATTCAGTTAGAGAAGACAGAAAGACCACACCTTAGTAGTAGGACTAAATTGTTTACATATTAAAGGGTACCCAAGAGCTACCAAATAAATATTAAAAGCAAGTCTCAAAAGTAGCAAGTGGAGTCACTAGTAATTTAATTGCTTACAAATTTAAAGCCCAAAATTCTTTAAAAAAAGAAAACAAAGTCCAGACTCCCAGAGTCACAATCTCCAGCATATAATTTAAAAGAATGCTAGCTATAACAAGAAGCAGAAAAATATGACAAGGAAAAAACTGTCAATAAAAACAAACCTAGAAAGGAGAAGGATAATAGAACTGACACCCAAAGACATTAAAATATCTATTGCTACATACAAGTATTTGAAGAAAAACATGAACAAGCAGAGTAAAAATCAAAAGGTATAAAGAGACCTAAATGGACTTTCTAAACATGGAAATTACAATATTTCATGTGAAAATTCACTGAATGGACTTGGCAGAGATTAGATAACAAAGAATGGAAGCTCACTAGACATGAAGATGTAGAAATAGAAAATATCCACAATGAAGCACAGTGAAAAAAAGACTGGATAAAAATGAACAGGGCCCCCGTGACCACTACAACAGTATCAGTGGTCTAATGCATATGTTACTTGGTATATTAGAAGGAAAATAGAAGGGGCAGTCATAGTTTGAGTTTTCAACACTCCTCTTGATTTTTGATTGATCAAGTAAACAGAAAATTGATAAAGCTATACAAGACTTAAAGCATAATAAAAAGAAAATAGATCTGATTGATATTTACAAGACATGTCATCCACTAACAATTGAATTTGCTGTTTTCAAACAGTTAAAAAGAAAAACTCAAATCATTCAAAATATGTTCTTTGTAGGAATAAATTTGAAAAAAAATGAACCTAAAAGATATGGGGAAGTCCCCAAATATCTAAAAATTAAGTGACACATTCTGAATGAAATTCCAAAAAGTATTAATTAATCCAAATAAAAGAGGAACAAGTATATATGGGACAAAAATTAAATAAATGGGAAAGTGGTAGGTAGATTACATATCAATTATGTCAACTATATTAAATAAAAATAGATGATATAATACAGGACAAAAACAGACTTCATAAAAAACAAGAGCCAAACACATGCTGTCTACTAGAAAATATGCTTTAAATATAAGAACACAGGTGGATTAAAAGGAAAAGTTTGAAACGTGATGTACCTTGTAGACCACCAAAAGCAGAAAAGTAGATCTTATCCCTTCCCCCTCCCATTAATTGCCTCCATTTGCAGAAAGTAATGAGAATCTCATTGCAATAAAAAGAAACATTCAGAAGGTGGAAGTGGAGCTGAGTCACAACCAAAAACCAGCATACCCTTATATTGTATAATGAGTGACATAGCAAAGAAAAGTCTGAGTGTACAGAACAGGAAGTGGCAAAGGGCAGTAATTTCCTCATGTTATGAAACAAAGATAAGGAAAAAAAAACTTTAAATTTGGAATAACAAGAAATGAAGATTTAAGAATAAATGGAAATAAGCAGAAAAAAAAAATTAAAATTTTGGTATCATAAAAAACAAAACTTTGAAAAGTATACAGGTGTACAAACTAGTGTAGGTGAACCGATTTTCCAATCTTTCAAAGCATAGAAACTGACATCAAAAATAGAAGTGAATACATTTTAATTAGAATTGTTGTAACAGGGGAGCCTGGGTGGCTCAGTCGGTTGAGCGTCAGACTTCGGCTCAGGTCATGATCTCATGGTTGGTGGGTTCGCGCCCCGCGTCAGGCTCTGTGCTGACAGCTCAGGGCCTGGAGCCTGCTTCGGATTCTGTGTCTCCCTCTCTCTCTGCCCCTCTCCTGCTCATACTCAGTCTCTTGCTCAAAAATAAATAAAGATTACAAAAATTAAAAAAAAGAAAAAAGAATTGTTGTAACATCCATAGGAACTAAAGAAGAAAAAAATCGAAGGAGATAACTTCTGAGGATTGAGAATTGACATGAAAGAGGGATGATAAGAAATATTGTTGTTATCTAATAACTTTATTTTTTTGTACTTTTATCATGGGCATTATGCCCATGCTTCATACGACTGTATGAAGCAGATTTCTAGCTTTTTAAATCTAATACATTCACTTATAAAACAAGTCTTTATTGAGTT
Organism: Panthera leo; assembly: GCF_018350215.1. Classification (NCBI taxonomy): domain Eukaryota; kingdom Metazoa; phylum Chordata; class Mammalia; order Carnivora; family Felidae; genus Panthera; species Panthera leo. Next base: position 97,842,596 of record NC_056685.1, read on the forward strand.
ACTCTGTGCTAGACACTATTCCAGTCACTAGAGATAAAAAGATTAGGGAACAAAACAGATAGGATCTTTCATGTGATTTAATTCTCAGAGAGTATGTGATGTTTAGGTAGGCATATGTCAACTAGTAGGCATGTTTTTTTTTTCTTGTTTTTTTTTTCAGGAGTAATGGGAAGGTACTATTTTTATTCTACATTAAGGAAGCAAAATTGGCTAACATTCTAAAGAAAAGAGACATGGCTAACTATGGATTTCTCAGTGGAGCCTTCTGATAACAAAATCTCTAAGAATTGTACTTAAGGATTCCTGATAATGGATCAGGGGAACTAAGAAACCCTACGTGGTAAAGTCACTCACCATACAGAGGAAGTTAAAATGACCAAATCTTCAATTATCATTTCCTGGAAAAATAAAATGTGAGACTAAAAGGGACTTAACAAGCTACTGCATCAATATAGAGCTGTGGAAACTGAGACACTACAAAATTACATGAACGACTTAATTGGCTATTATGAGACTTCAATCAAAAATCCACTGCATGTGCCTCACAGACTTACTCTGTTTCCATCCTGTCATGGGTATAAAGTACAGCCTCTATTTAAAGCATTGGAGTGTCACTTTTCATTATATTTATCGTAAATGTGCCCAACAAATGACTAAGCAGAAGGTAAAGTCAATAAATACAGTGACATAAATAACTTGGAGTCAGGATCTTAAGGATCTATTCTTGTCTTCTTTACCAACATGTTTGATGTTCATTGGCAAGTCACTTAACCTTCTTGTACTTCAGTAAAAGTGAGGACAAAAGCAAATCCACAGACATAATGTGAGATTCTATGACTAATGGTGCTAACTAATTCAGAATGAGTCAATATCTGTGTGCATCTACCAAAGATAATAGGCATTATTAAAGAGTCCCACAGAGGGCCATAAATACCCTTCTTATACTAACAGTTTGAAATGATTCCTATTAGATATAGAAATATATACGTTTTATCTTTCCTGTAAAGTATACCTAGAGACAGGCTAGCCTATTGCCAAGTCATTTTCAACAGAGTTTCTCAGAGGTAAAAGTTTCTCTTAGTAAACATATAGAGTCCCTGTGGGCTCCTCCATCCAAACAAAAATGCTTCTTCTTCTACCCTGATCAATGTTTTCAGCAACTGGATGGAGTTGCCAATTTCACGGTAATTGTATAGGACATTTGGAAGGAAAATTCATTTTATATCAGTGATTAAATTAATCCGTCAGTTATGAGTCCCTAGGTTGTGTCCAACCCTGTGCATAAAAATATTATTACCAACATCATCATGAATGCCCCTGGGGATCCAACCCTCAGATAGTGGGATTTGGGAATCAGTGGACAAAAGTAAATAGAAAATTATACATGGATTCTATATTCTGTGACACCTTTTTGGAGATCATGTCTGCAGTAATGCAGACATAATGCTTTTCCTTTTTCCCCACTCTGTTCTGTTTACTGACTTACTCCTGCTTACAAGAAACATCTAAATAAACTATACAGAGCCAAGTTTTTGTCTCATGCTCTGCTTTAAGGAGAAAGCAAATTAAAAGAACTATGCACATGCATTGATTATCAGCCCTCTCAACCTGCCTAAGGATTTTGCTCAGAATATTTCTGAATCTTCCCCTTTTATTTCATCAGAATTTTTCTCTTATGGATTTAAGTATATATAACTATGTACCAATATACATGCCATATATTTATATAAATATATTTATATATTTATATATTTGTATATATATTTTATTTATTTTATATATTTTATTTATATTATATTTGTATAAATATATGACATATATTTATATCATACAGACATGGTGATACATTTCTCCTGCAACTATGACATTTTCCCCTGCTCTCCTTTTCTACAAATCACCTAAAATGACTTTCCTTTGCTCTGTATTACTACCGTCTCATTTTGCTTCTAAATCCACTCTAAACAGATTTTCCTCTCCACTAATCTATTCAAATTTCATTCTATCACCATGAGATCTGTATTGCCAAACTCAATGGTCAATAATTTTTCAACATCTTAGAACACCAGCATTTCACAGAGCTTATCACACTCCTTTTTGAAATTTTTCCCTCTTGGCCTCCAGGACAACCCACTTCCTGCATTTTTTTTTTCTTTGTAACTTTTTACATTTACTCCCATTCAGGCTCTTTTTTCCAGATCCTATTCTTATTGTGTACTTTTAAAGTTTGGAACACTCCAAAGTGCAGTTTTTGGAAGTTCTCATTTGTCAATTACCTTACTTTGTTAGTAATCTACTCCTGTCCACTGTCTTTGAATATTATTTATATGTTGATATCTTGCAATATTTTCCCAGTCCCAACCTTGCCCTGAACTACTGCCACTTGGTTTTTAAACAGGCAGTGATACTTGATAATTGAGCTCCAGCCACATTGAGCTCCTTGGATGTATTTGAGCATACCATGCAAGCTTCCACCTTAGGACACGTATATTTCTTCTCTCTGCCTGTAATGCTCCACTTCTTACTCTCTTCATATTCAGGGAAGGTTTGCTTACCTTATATCTCTTTACATTATCACATCATCCAAGAGGACTCTCCCTTATCACACTCAAATACAATACCCAACCATTTCACTTCTATACCCCCCATTCTCATGTTCATTAATAAGATAAATGTGCTGTGCATATTTCAAGTGTAGCTCTCCTCCCTGACTGAAACGTTTGTAGAGTAGGAGGAACACCAATTTTGGATTCCTGTAATCCATAATTTTTGCCCTAAAACTCACCTGAGATATTATCTTAGACAAGTTACTTGGTGTAACTTGTAAATCTCAGTGTAAAATGAAGACAGCAATATCTAACATGTTCAGACAGTATTTGACCTGATGTTTTAGTCATGATAGAAAATTCACAAAAAAAGTAAAAAACCTAAACCATCTAGTTAGATTTTGAGGGTAAAGTTATAATTTAATAATACCATTATTCAACATCTTGTACCATACATAAAGTTAGAACCAAGTCATATATTTAGAATTACTTTAGTAAAGGGATGCCTGGGCATCTCAGTCAGTTAAGGATCCAACTCTTGATTTCAGCTCAGGTCATGCTCTCACAGTTTGTGGGTCAAGCCCTTTGTCAGGCTCTGCACTGACAGTGTGTACCCTGCTTGGGGTTCTCTTTCTTTCTCTCTCTCTCAAAATAAGCAAACTTTTAAAAAAGAATTATTTTAGTAAATATACAGCTTAACAATTTCATTACTTAGTATTTTGCCCTTAGCTGAAAATTGGATTCGCCTCTTCTAAAACTGGGGGGTAAAATAAAAAAAATTCACTGTGTTTGTTTTGAATCGTTGTCCTATTTTTTTTTAATTGAGGTATAATTGACATACAACATTATATTAATTTCAGGCATAATATGTAATGATTCAAAACTTGTATATATTATGAAAGGATCACCACAGCATGCCTAGTTAATATCCATCATCATACATAGTTACAGAATTTTTTTCATATTGTAAGAACTTTTATGATTTACTCTCAACAACTTTCAAATATGCAATACAGTATTATTAACTATAACCGCCATGCTGTGCCTTGCATCCCTATTATTTATTTTATAACTTGAAGTTTGTACCTTTTGACTCCTGTCACCCATTTTGCCCCCCATGCGCACCCTCACTACACTGCTTCTGGCAACCACCAATCTGTTCTCTGTAACTGCGACCTTGGCTTTTTTTTTTTTTTTAACTCTCTATATAAGTGAAATCATACAGTTTGTGTCTTTGTCTGGCTTATTTCATTTAACATAATGCCCTCAGGTCTATCCAGATTATAGCAAGTGACAAGATTTCATTCTGTTTTTATGGCAGAATAATTTTCCATTGTGTGTATACCACATTTTCCTTGTCCATTTATTCAGTGGACGCTTAGCTTGTTTCTATGTCTTGACTATTGTAAATACTGCTGCAAAGAATATGAGGTGCATATGTTTTTTAAAATTAGTATTTTTGACTTCTTTGTATAAATAACCAGAAGTGGAATTCCTGGATCATATGGTAGTTATTTTTAATTTTTTGAAAAACCTTCATATTGTTTTCCATAGTACCTGCACCAATTCATATTCCCACCAGCTGTGCACGAGGGTTCCCTTTTTTCTACATCCTCTCCAACACTTGCTATTTTTCGTCTTTTTGATAAAAGTCATTAAAACAAGTGGGAGGTGATATCTCATTGTGGTTTTGATTTACATTTCTCTGATAATTAGTGATATTGAGAAGCTTTTCTTGTACCTATTAGCCATCTGAATATCTTCTTTGGAAAGTATCTATTTAGATCTTCTGCCCATTTTTAAATCAGATTTGTGTAGGTTTTTTTTGTTTGTTATTGGGTTTTATGAATTCTTATATATTTTGGATATTAACCCCTTATCAGATCTACATTGTGTAAATATTTTCTCCCATTCCATAGGTTGCCTTTTCATTTTGTTTATGGTTTCCTTTTCCATATAGAAGCTTTTTAGTTTTATGTATCCCACTTTTTTATTTTTGCTTTTTTAAAAATGTTTATTTATTGAGAGAAAGAGAGAGAGAGAGAGAGAGAGAGCAGAGGATGGGCAGAGACAGAGGGAGAGAGAATCCCAAGTGGGGGACAGGGGCTCGATTTCATGAATGGTGAGATCATGACCTGAGCTGACATCAAGAGTCTGAAGCTCAATGGACTGAGCCACCCAGGTGCCCCTGTTACCTTTGCTTTTGATATCAAACCTAAAAAATCATTGCCAAGGCCAATGTCAAGGAGCTTACACCTATGCTTTCTTCTAGGAGTTTTATGGTCATCCATTGTGTTGTTTTATATTTGAGTCATTCACCTTCAATTCTTCTGGGTTTTCTCCTTTAACAATTCCTCATTCTTTATTCATTCACTCAGTTAGTAACTTTTATTAATGAGGTAACTGCCACATGAAAGAGATTCAGTATTTTGGTTTCATATATAAAAATACTTCTTTTCTCTCATAAGTCTGATATTTTTTATATCAGAAACCTACAAAATTCCCAACTTGTATGTTTTTTTACCAGCCTATTGTAGGCTTCAGAGAAGACTAAAATGATTCACAATTATCTAAAAATTAAGTATACAATATTTCAAAAGCACTGGAATAGAATGGTGATTTTATATTCTTTTTTTTCTTTTAACCCTGGCACATATATTTTAAAAATTGACTGCATTGTATTCAAGGTTGGTGATCCTGCCTACAGCATTATACAGATGTAAAAACATAGATGGCTAGAAAGGAAAAATAAAATTAACAAAGCAAGTGAAAACACATCTTTTTTTTTTTTTTTTAATGTGGAGGAATGCTGTTGTGGAACACGTACAAAGCTCCCAACATAATCGTATCTTGAAGCCCCCATATATTTAGTATAGATCATTTTTTAAGAGGAAACCAGGGATAATTGTTTTAGGATATTGAAAATTCTGTACCAGCACTTCTCTTTCCACATAAGCCAAAATGTTCCACTGCTTCATTGAAATCCCACTATTTATCCTCTTTCTCATTTCCATTTATCCTAGCATCTTCTAAACATGCCTCATTCAAAATCCCCTTTTCAAATCTGGGTTTAGCTGTGGCTATTTCAGCCTGTGGTCCTACCCCTGTATTAAAAAGGGTTTTTCCCAGTAGTTCTGTAGTACAAAAAGCATGCCCTCAGTCATGACAGCCTCAGAACAGAGTTCTTGTTTTTGTGAGATGATAAAGCAGCCTAGATAAAGCCAGTAATAGAGGTCTAGCATGTTTAGCAAATTTATAATAAAATTTCCATTAATCAATGTCCTATCTCTGAACTTAATTTTGTAGATAGATAATTTAAAATTTTAAAAGAAACAATTAAGATAATTGAAGTTGGATCTTTTTTACCCAAACAGCTAAAACTTATTTTCTTCAAGTCCGTATATCCTTCAGACTACACATCAGAACTGAAAGTCAGATCACAAATGATAGCTAAAGTCAAGCTACAAAAAAACAAAAACAAAAACAAAAACCGTTATATAAGAACATCAGAGATACAGATATTATATTACCCTCTTTACTGATTGAATAAAGAAAACACAGCCAACTTAAATTTTAGCATATCAGATACCCAACAATATCTTTCCGATAAATATTTAATTGCCTTTAGCAAAATCACACTTTTTCGTAGAAAAAGATGATTAGATAAAAATAAATCTTTTAATTGTAACCATCTTGTTTAAATTTCCTTATACTATTTAAGTGCAAATATTATTATTTTGAAAATTTCAATTTCAATAATTATTTTAGTTATGAAAAACATTTTCTTCATTCAAATTAGCATCACCAGTAAATAACTCCTTTTATTCTGGAATATATCTGATTAGACTTAATTTTTAGTTTTCAATTTTCTCTCCAGTTTAATGATTAAAGTTCCTAACTTAACTAGATCTTTATTTAAAATGTATCAAAACAAAAATGATATAAATCCCAACCCATAATTTCCAAGAATACAACTGCATCTAATAGCTATTTTATTCTATCTTTAATACAATCCCCCAAACACAATAGTTTTGTACACTTAAGGTTAAATTTTGACCAAATCTGGGCAGAAAACATACTTACATTTTTTGAAAAAATATTTTCAAGTCAGTAAACATATTTTCTCCTATCTAAATGGTATCACAATTCCCAACACCCTCTCCCATCCAGAAATCTATCAGAAAACAGTCAGTTTGAAGCTAGCTAATTTTCTCTATTTCACCAGACCCCTGGGTATCCAGCTCAGTTTCTATCTTGTGACTAAAAGATTACTGGTCCCTTCTTCAGAAATCATGTGTGAGTTAGAAAGGAAAGTGAAAAGGAGCCCTATTTTAAATACAAAGTACAAAAATAAAGAAATTCATCCATTACGTTGATATTCTTTTGATACTAGAATTTGCTGTTCATGCAATCTTACAAGCTTTTTCCTTTATTGCTAATAAATGCTCTTTGAAAGACAGTCTCTTCACTCCTGTAGCTAAAACTGTTGAAACCATGTAATTTCTAATTGCATGAAAAATGTTATTTTAGAGCTTAAAACAATTAATCCTTATACACACATTATATTACCATTTCACAAGTCTAGCACAGTTTGGAAACACATACTCAACATCGCACATACTAATATCCTTTATATTTGTCACAATTAATACTAATAGTTTTATTCAATTACTATTTACTGAATGCTTACTGCATGTCTTAGATTTACATGCCTTAGCATATATAAAGTAGATATTGTTTTTCCTATAAAACAATTGAAATCATTTACTGAAGAATGCACATATGTCTAAGTAAATATGTCCCAAGACTATTTTTCTGAAATCAGTGTGATGATTTTAGAGTATTGTTCTTTTCTAGAGACAAAATTCCCCACCGCATAAATTTAATTCTTTCTTAGAAAGAGAAAAATAACCATGACAATCCCATGAATATCCTGGCAATAGCTTTCTTCTTATCTTTTGGGTTATTTGCTAACCTAGTCACCTTCATCCTTGTTTTCAGTGTACAAAATGTGACTTTTTTCAGTTGAATTGTTACTGAAAATCTTGATTGCTAAATATGATTCTTTCCATTATTTTATGCCTATGTTTCCATTTGATTAGAGAATGTTGTCAGTGGCCGTGTGCAATGTAAGCACTTTCTGCTGGTGGCTAAATGATTCTTGCTGCTAAATCCAATCTGTAAAGACTAGAAGAGGTGCCTACTTCCCCAAATGCATACACACCAATACAGAGCCACAAGAATCGTGATTAATGAAGGACACTACCAAAGGAAACTAATGAAGCTTGCTAAGAGAGTAGATGTTGAATTTTCTCACATTATATGCCTTAAAGTTATACAATTTTATATGTCAATTATATCTTGATAAAGCTAGGACAGGGGAGAGAACAAAAAAGCACAGAAAGGGAAAATGTGCTTTCTCTGCTTGAGTTGGGCATCTGTCTTCTCCTGTCCTCAGGCATTGGCTTCCCTGGTTCTCAGGCCTTTCAGTTTTGGACAAGAATTATACCACTGGCTTTCCTGAGCCTCCAGGTTACAGAAGGCACATAGTGGTACTTCTTAGCCTTCATAATCATGTGAGCCAATCCCTCATAATCTCTTTCAATATATCTATTTATATACTTTATTAGTTTTATTTCTCCAGAGAACCCTAATACAGATTTTGGCACTGGAGTGGTACTAGAAGAATAGAATTTCAAGGGCAAGCTCAGATTCAAAAGAAGCTATTTCCCAATTTTTCATCTTCTTCCCTACCCCACAACAGTACACACACATACACAAACAAATCACTTGAACTTTTTAGTCATTCTGAATTCTGTTTTACGTTACATTTTACAGAGAATGTTGCCCTGAATTAAAATATAAACATTTAATTTGTGGTGGTACCATAATTTCTCTTTCAAGTAATAGATGACTTATTTACCATTACTTCACACCTTCAGCTATAAAGTCATCCCTCATCTAGGAGCTGTGTGCAAAGCTCCTTTGATGTTACATAGGCAAAAGACTTCCTTTTTATTAAAACCCAGATTGTCTTAACATCAGTACAGCTTGAAGAAAGGAAACAGTGTCAGTTTTACCGGCTACCACAAGTTCTATTTTCTGATTCAATTGATGAGATACAAATCAAATGTTATAGTTCCAGTGTGGAATAGATGGATACATATAATTTCAGATCATGAAACATAATCACTTGTACATAGAGGAGTAATATTGCATATAGTATTGCCACACACTTTCAGTGGCATACAACAATAAGTATTTAATTAGTTCACTGGTGGATGCAAGCTGATCTTGGTTGCATTCAACTGGGGACAGCTTTGCTTCAAGCAATGTATTTCTCTGAGCATGGCTTCTCTCCTCACTGAGATTTAGTGTCATGTCTCTTCTATCTAATTTTTCTAGGGTCAAGCTTGAGGAAATAGTCGCTATCAGGGAGAACTCCCCTTATGGTGGTGACAGGGATGCAGGGGAGCAAGTGCAAATACACATGGTCTCTTAAGGGAATTGACACTTGTCACTTCTGTTTCCTAATATTGGCCAATACAAAATGCATGTCTGGTCCTAAAGACAAGCAGGAGGAACATATACTCTGCCCCATTTCCTGAAAGGAATACAAAGTCCCATGACAAAGGATATGAGAAAGAAGAGTGAAAAGTTGGGATCAATTATTCAAACATACAGAGAAGTGGTGTGTAATGAGAAATTCCTGTACATCACTGCAGGAATGGAACATCGGAATCATTAGATTTGACTGGATTTTAAAATTTAAATTTATACCAAAAGTTACAGTAGACCTAAAACCACATTATAGATGTTCAGTTCTACTTTATATAATAAACTTTTAAAAAGTTTATACACAATTTGTATATACACAATTAACATGTGTGCTGAAATTTCATAGGAATAGGCACATTTATTTTTTATCAGTGTAAAGGGAAGCTATCAAGTGTTCAGAAACCCTAATAGTTTGGCAAGTCAATAAGGGTAACATGCTTAAACACATGTCTAAATTTATGTTTACAAATTTCTGTGAAAATATATTCATGTAATCTCCCCCACATCACCCAAATATTTAAACTGTTTTAATGTGAAAAAAATGCTTTAGTTCACATTTGCTTGTAGAAAATGATGTCCAGAAGTATAGGTTTCTCCCATATGGTTCAAATACAGTCCTCTACTTGAAATTGTACCATGATAACACCTGAACATTTATCACATAGAATCCTAATATTATGGCCTCACATGTCATGCTGGTTGAGATTGAAGTTTTATGACCCATTGAAACTTTATTGAGACATTTTTAAAAAAATGTTTTTAAAGCAGCAAAGGAGAATATTCGTTTCTATAGTTGAAAGGAGTATTTTAAATAGACTGCACACTATGATGCAGGGAGTTCACTAGAAGTGTAAACATAAAGCTTTCAAAATACCCATTTATCATATTCACTGGGCCTTTCTTTCTAACACCAGGATCATGTGATTTATATTAATTTCTTGACTGCTATATTTGGATCTGAGATGAAAAGTTTTAGCTGAAGTACCTCTTATCACCAGCAAAAAAATAAATAAATAAATACATAAATAAATAAATAAATAAATAAATAAATAGCATTCATTCTCTTGACAATTACAATAGTTCATAATCTCATGAGTTCATATTTATTTTTTTCAGATCTTAGAAAGAAAAAAGTAATTTCAAAGCTTTACAAAGTTGGTTGTCAGAATTGATACCCAAATCCCCAAACATCCAGAGAATTTGACAAGTGACTACATCCTGGGATTCTCTAAGTTGACACAAATCTGGTGGTTTGGGTATTATGGTATTTTTCAGATGATTTAAACATGGGAAAATGGAAAATCATGCGAGGTATGTTAACAATTTTTGTGTAAAATTTATCAAGGAATTTTTACTGTCTACCCAAGACTAAATTACACATACAAATTCCAGGAGAAAATTGTCCAGGATTACAAAGACCACCTCAATTCTTTTTTAACCTTCTTTTTTTTCTAAAGTTTCGTCAGGGGTATAGAGTGAGAAGTGACTCATTAATTCATTTATTTATCATATGCTGTCAACCACTAAGCTGGACACTGATGATTTAAGAAGAAAAAGATATAATTTTTGCCCTCCAAGCATAGTGTTGCATACAAGGAAGTAAAGAGGAAATTATTACATTCTGACATGATAGATACTTTGGTAGTGTTTGAAAATGGGATGTTGGGAGGGTATTGAACACAGAGGAAGTCTCCATAGGGTATATGCCCTCATGGGCATTTGTCCTTGAATAAGTATTTTCAGCATTAATATTTCTTTTTCTTTTTTTTCTTTCTTTCTTTCTTTCTTTCTTTCTTTCTTTCTTTCTTTCTTTCTTTCTTTCTTTTCTTTCGAGTGGGAGAGAGGGCCAGAAAGAAAGAATCTTAATCAGGCTCCATACTCAGGTATAGAGCCTGACACAGGGCTCTATTCCATGACCCTGGGATCATGACCTGAGCCAAAATCCAGATTTGGACACTCAACCGATTGAGCCACCCAGGCACACCCACCATTAGTTTTTATAATGAAAAGAATTCTGACTCTCCCTTTACTACCCAGGTTCAGTAAAACTTTGATTTGTGAGCATAGTTCGTTCCGGAAACATGTTTGTAATCCAAAGCACTCGTCTATCAAAGCAAATTTCAAGAACCATTAGCTCAGTTGTGATCATATGATATTCAGTGCAATATTAGTAGTATTGCAAGACCTCGCTTGTTTATCAAGTTAAAATGTATTAGAAATGTTTGCTTCTCTTGAGGAACACTCACAGACCAAGTTACTTGCAATCCAAAGTTTTACTGTTCTTTTGCCTATAATAACACAATAAGAGAATCACAAAGCAGGCCCCTAGAAATTGAATAACTCCATATCCACCATTAAAATGAAATTTCCTTGGGGCACCTGGGTGACTCAGTAGGTTAAGCATCCAACTTTGACTCAGGTTGATCGCAGTTCGTGGGTTTGAGCCATGTGTCTGGCTCTGTGCTAACATCTCAGAGCCTAGAGCCTGCTTTGAATTCTGTGTCTCCTTCTCTCTCTGCCCCTCCATCGCTCACACTCTGTCTCTCCCTCAAAAATAAATAAAAGTTTAAAAAAAAAAATTAAAATGAACTCTTTTCAAAAACATCCCTCAGGTTGTGACTGGGTCCTGGTAAGAGACATTTCTCAGTGGGACACCAGTCACTACAAAACCTTAGCTGCTCATCATGAATCAGGTATTTATTGATTTTCCTAATCACAAGCTGAGCAGTGTGCAGCCACGTTCCATTATCAGTTTGAGGTAAAATTCAACTTGAGAAAATCTGAAGTCAAAAGGAGGTTGGACATGGCACATATTAGGATTGAGGGAAAGAATCACAGAAAAAGAAGCCATGTTTTGTAGGGAAAGGTATTATCAAATGCCTCAAAACAATAAACTTTACTTTTCCAAGGGTAACCTGGATATAGTCACTGTTGTGTACCCAAAGTGCCTATCCTGAAGGTTAATCCTGAGACTCATGTGCCATCATAACGTGGGAAGACTAGCTGTTACCTAATGGTTGGTTGATTAAAATAATCTCATTCTACTAAGGAGTGGGCAGTGATTTGAAAGAGTGATTGGAATTTGTCTTCCTGAACATAATGCTTCTGTCAGAATGAGAATTTCTTGAAGTTACCAAAAGCTTTATTTACCATCCTATTTTTTACACATATCTTGTCAAAAAAATGAACTTCATAGAAAAATAAACGAGGCAATATACTGACACCCATGGGATTTACTGCTCTTAACATGTACCCTTTAGCCTAGGAGCAATTTTAGAATGGCTTATTGAAAACTTACAGTACTAGATAGTAGATGATACCTTAGGACATTAGGATGTTGCCCTATAGTACATGATATATCTTTTTTTTTTTTTTTGGTAAGTTTAATTTATTTAGTTGAGAGAGAGAGAGAGGGAGAGAGAGAGGAAGAACATAAGCAGGGAGAAGCAGAGAGAGAGGGAGAGAAAGAATCCCAAGCAGGCAGTGGAGAGCCCAATGCAGGGCTAGAACACATTAAGTGTGAGATCGTGACCTGAGCAGAAACCGAGTCAGACACTTAACTGACCAAGCCATCCAGGCACCCCACATGATATAGCTTTTTAACAGTGATCAACATATAGTGTTCTTTCTCTGGTAACCAGGATATGCTGATCTACAAAACAAGAGACCTATTTGAAAATAATCTAGCTTCCTAGTCCCATGCTTTGGGGTTCTACTGATTTGGAGGTCTTTATTTCTTAGAAAAGAATGCTCCTAGTCCTTATTCCACTAAATAAGAATTTGCATTGTCATCTGATCATTTAAGACTGTTTTTAATGTTTATTTATTTTTGAGAAGTTGGGGAGGGAGTGGGGCAGAGAGAGAGAGAGAGAGAGAGAGAGAATTCCAAGCAAGCTTTGTGCTGTCAGCACAGAGACCAACATGGGGCTCAGACTCACAAACTGGGAAATCATAACCTGAGATCATGACCTGAGATCATGACCTGAGTCGAAGTTGGATGCTTAACCTACTGAGTCACTCAGGCACCCTCACTTAAGACTTCTTATTGCTACTCTACTAGCAGCATAAGGATTGTGGCAAATAATCCCAATTGGTAAGGGGAAATAGGTTTGATGCTTAACAACGGAGGCAAAGAGATGGTTCCCTGTATCCCTGGGTCCCAGCAAATCCTCTGGAATACTTCATAGTATTGTTTAGTCTAGTGGTAAATTTAATGAAACACTACAGAAAAGGAATGTGTACAAGATCAGGATCACCAAAGGGTTAGAATCTCCAGGAATGAAAGTTTGAATCATTTCACCAAGAAAAGAACAGCATCCAGATGAGATGCTGACTGAGAATAAAGGGAACATGGAAGGGGTATTGTAAGAAGGAAATGATAAATAAAACCCATGGCCTTCTTACTAATTCAAAACAGAGGATATTGTATACTTACCATTTTTTCTTGTTCTGTCTCTTTCCTGTGAGTGTGCACGTGCACAAGTGTGTGCTTAATATTAACTGTCCTCTTCCCTAACTTACCCCTTCTATTTTATGTAAAGAGTTGGTAGTTAATGGTAAAATGTAATTTATAGTTTATGGGATATCAAAGTGAGATGGCTGAACTCAAAAAGAAAGAGCATCACCCAGAGATTGAAACAGCAACTAATAATACTTTGGGACTCTCAATATTGGAAGACAGTAGGCAGATTTTCATTTGTATATAGGATTAAATACATTATGTAGGAAACAGGCACGATTTTGTAGTTTGTTTGTTTGTTTGTTTGGACTTTTAAGTATGAGTAGGAACCCTGTTAAAAATTACATTAAGATCCAGAAGACTAGGAGTTGATATTGAGATCCTCATTCTAACATCAGCATTTCAGACAATGCCAATACAGGGAAAAAATACAATTAAAGCAATGTATGTATAGAAGCAAGATCTAGTTTTCTCTTAAATCTATTTTGACCCTTTTTTTAATTTTTCAGTTTCAGAAATACAATATAGTATTTTTTTCTATCCAGAGAGTTTAATATAAAACTTTGTTATAAACACTTATGTAATGATTTCTTAGACTATATGAAGTTAAGAAACATAACAAAACTAATATAATTTTTTATAAATAGGCGTAAGACTTGTTAAATTTGGATATGATTGTTAATTATAAATAATTATAAATGTGCATGTGCACATTTATGTATTAGAATAACATTTGAATCAGCTGTTAATAATCCCTCAGAAGAATATTGCACACTTTTAAATCACAGGTGAACTGTAGGCTGTAAAAATGAAAATAGAAAAAGCTCAATTTTCCCTGGTGCCAAGGGGGAAAAGAGACCCCCCACCCCACCAACACGCACATACCTTTTTCTTTTTTTTTTTTTTTGATTTCAAGTTTTTATTTAAAAATTTTTTTAACATTTTTTATTATTTATTTTTGAGACAGAGAGAGACAGAGCATGAACAGGAGAGGGGCAGAGAGAGAGGGAGACACAGAATCTGAAACAGGCTCCAGGCTCTGAGCTGTCAGCACAGAGCCCGACGTGGGGCTCGAACTCACGGACTGTGAGATCATGACCTGAGCTGAAGTAGGATGCTTAACCGACTGAGCCACCCAGGCGCCCCTCAAGTTTTTATTTAAATTCAAGTTAATATACATGGTAAAATTGGTTTCAGGTATAGAATTAGGACACACCTTTTTCCTAATGCATTTACTATAGAAAACATGTAATTGTGAATCCTTTTCCTGCCCTTTTGATATGTATAGATATTTTTTTAAAGGCTAAATAAGCCTTTTACCAGTTTTGCAACCCAGGAATATTTCCTGAGGACCCTGGAAACCATCTCTTTGAAATGTAATCAAAGAAGGCAGCACTCCAATTCCCAATTTTCTGAGGGCATGGAGGCCTACCTTCAGCTGGCACCTGACTCCAAGTCTCCAGCTTACCTCTTTGATCATAAAGATATAAGATTTTTTAAATACAGGCCATGAGCCAACACAGGTGTCTGCCCTAATTAACACATGGATTTATGAGGAACTACAGATGACCAAGGGCAATATCAGGTCCCTTACTTGAAGACTAGTTTGTCTATTGATTGATTATTTTAAGAATATGTAAGTAATGGGATGTATTTGCTTGGCTAAATAAGAGGTGATATTTCTTTCTCTACTTGCTGTTTCTTTAGTGAATGCCTGTGCTGTGCAGTGCATTCTGCTATAATTCCTATTCAATAATAAGACTTTTTTTTCTCTTTTACCTTTGTGGAGAGGTTTTCTGGGTTGGGAATTTTTATTTTTAATTATATTTTTCCAACAGTACCTGAAAGAGGCAATGCGAGGCAAGGATGGCTTGCATCTGTATCTGGGACTTCTCCCCAAACTTGTGTTAAAATCCATGGAGTAAAGTAGGAATATAAGTAGGACTGCTTTTTTTTTTCTGCAATAAAAGGGTGAATTGATGAGAATAAACACAAGTCAAAGGCTTGCTTTGCCTGCTTTTTTTCCTGAAAGCCTAAACCTCAAATCATAAATGTACTTCATTAATACAAAAAGCCAATCCTAAATACGTCAACAATAATAAAAGGAAGATATGCAAGTCTACAAGAGCAATGATTAGAAGGTAATGCCAGCAGATTTAAATTTCTTGCCTTGGGCCTGCCTTGGGTGTCCAGAGTAGCAAGACCATTCAAAGAATGATTCCAAGAAGATTTTTCTAAAATTTGTTGAACTGAGAGAAGAATGTAGCTAGATTTTTCTGAGTCCTTTGAAATTCTTTTTTATCCACTCCTGGAATTACACTATTCGAAACCAACATTATAAATGGAGTTGGCAAGTGGAAGAATCAAGAGAAGAAGGAATAGGAAGTCTTGCGGGAATAACAAAGATAGAAAAAAAAAAGAATGATATAGTAGTTATCCAAGAAAAAGATATATGGAGGTAAGGCAGTATAGGAACCACAAATTGCATAGGAAAAGGAACATAAGACCAATCTAACTGCAGAAATTGGAAAGGAAGGCAGGGTATGCAAGTGCCAGGAAGCCCCAGACTTAAAGTATCTGTTAATTATACCAGTGAAAAGTCCCCCAAAAATGTTCAGTTTCAAATGAATAATTCATATTGTGGAACATATCTGTGAAAATTCTTTTCTGGAAGTACTTCTCCATATTGTGCCTGCTCACATGCCAAGGTTTCACCCCTGTTTTGTCCTTGCTTGTCCCATTGCTAGCATTGCATACATCACACTGCATTAAAAAATAATAATAGAATTTTTTTAGAGGAGTTTTTAATATACAGAAAAAATGAGCTGAAAACATAGAGTTCTCTATGCCCCCTCTCTTCTTGCATAGTTTCCCCTATCATTATTATATTGCTTTATTGTTCCATTTTTATTATATTTTCTTAATTGCTCATTTGCTCATTAGTAGAAGCATTTTAACTTATTCATTGGTAAACAAAGATACTCAATAAATGCCAATTTTAAAATCAAACAATATAAATTGTGTAGTAAAATCATGTGTAACTTCTCAATGTAGTTTTTGATATCAGGGACTCATAATAAATGAAATCCATAGACTTCTTTCATTTAAAAAATGCAAGTGTATATAAATATATATATATATATATATATATATATATATATATATATATACACACACACATATACATACATACATACATACATACATATATAATCTCCTGATCTCCAACTTTGAATATAAGGTTTAAAATAACAGGTTCTCTCAACTTCAGCTATTGACAATCTTTGTTGTGAGGGGCTGTCTGGTGCATTGTAGGATTTTAAGTAGCATTCCAACCTCTATTTACTAAATGCCAGGAGCAATTCGTTCCCCTACAATGACAATAAAAATGTCTCCAGACATTGCTGAATGTCTCTTTTGTGGCAAAATTGCTGGGGGTCGTGAATTTCCTAAGATAATTTCACCAGACCACAGCTAAGAAGGTCTGCATTAGTATTAATTTCAAAATAATGCTAATTGGGGTCCATTTTGATCAATTATAAATGAAAGAGATGACAAAAGGACAACTTGATTATGCATAAAAATGAATTTATCAGAGGGGCACCTGGATGGCTCAGTTCATTAAGCACCTGACTCTTGATCTCGGCTCAGGTCATGATCTCTCAGTTTGTGGGATCGAGCCCCACATCAGGCTCTGAGCTGGCAGCACAGAGCCTGCTAGAGATTCTCTCTCTCTCTCTCTCTCTCTCTCTCCCTCTCTCTCTCTCTCTCTCCGCCCCTCTCACCTCTCAAAATAAATAAATAAACTTTAAAAAAATAGATTTGTCAGATATAAGAAATGCTGTTTGATTAAATGTCTAACATGCATTTACTGCAGTTTTTCTAGCATATATAAAACAAGTAATTATTCAGCAAAGTTCTTAGCTGGCAACCTGATGTAAAAATTTGACATTTGTTGCTTCCAGCCTTTCATTTCATTTACAAATTGGAATTTCAAGTTTATATTTTTAAATTATTCCTTGAGAAAATGCAATGACACTTATTAAATCAGTAATGGAAACCACTATAATACTAGCTCATAAAGCTGTGTTCTAGTTGCCCAGGTATAGATCCACATTACTGAATGCCTCTAGAGTACATAAATCTACAAAGCGACACTGAGCAGGTCCCACTATTTGCAGGACACTGGGAGCTAAAGAAGTCCTAAAAAGTGAAGAGAAGACATGGTCTTTGTTTTAAAAAAAAAAAAAAAATGTCCTTCAATATGCTGAGGACCAGAGTTTAAAGTTTAGTTCTGGATTAATTTACTTTCTAAGCAAAAACTGTGAGGTTGGTTTTAGTATTGAAGAAACTTACCTCTGAAAAGTAAGAAACACGTACTGCCTTGTTTTTGGTGAATGATAAAGCCATGATAAATATGGTACAGAGCATGACAATTGTATGGAGTTCCTAATAAATTATTACCAAACAAAATACTGTCTCTGTGTTAAGTGTAAGATATATACATGTTATAGGTTACTTCTTAGCTAGTAACAGATTTGGATATTTCTGTGTATTTATATGTGTACATTTTCAATTTTATTAGTGATGAAATTTCTGAAAATTTCCTTCCCTTGTGTCCTTGAGGCCAAAGATTTGTTTGTTTGTTTGTTTACCTGTGTATACCTCAGTGTGTCCAGCACAATGCTCATCTGGTTGATCTCCGTAAGTAGAGTTTAAGTGAGGTAAATTGAATTGAATTGCTTGAAAGTGAAACCTCCTTTTAGCACTGCTTATTCCCCTAGACTCGTGGAGGTAGCTGGAGCTGAAATGCAACAGCCAGCTATTTTTCATTACTATATACAACACCACTGCTAGGTTAGCACAAAGGAATAAAACGTCTTGACACAAAGAGTTAACGTGATTGCCAAGCTTAAAGCTGTTAGATCCAAGATAGATCTAAGATATCTGGCTCAATGCCAGAGCCTTTGGCTTCATAGCCTGCTGCCTTTCCTTTATGGATAATTATGATTTTTGATTGGAGCGTACATCCACTTTTACGTACTGGTTTGGCAACTGACATGTCAGGTGTGTGGTGACTCTTCAAATGAACTGACTTGGAGTTCTCACCCCACAAATTACAGTCCCAGAGAATAGTTTAAAAACTTCTCTTGGCTTGCCACCTTGTGGTAGATTTTTCAAAGTAACAAAACTCAGTCTTGAAAGAAATCATGGCTTCCAACCTTGTTAAGAACAATAATTTCCATATGAAAAAATAGGTAAATTTGCAATGAGGTCAGTAAAGATCTAAAAATATCATCTGTAATTTAAAATCAGCATTTATGATGAACATTTTTTTCATTATTTCCGCAAATATCCCCACATTAAACTTGGGAAAAAATAAAGAAAATATTACCACAATCCCCCCAAAACATATGTGATATCATGAAATTAATTCAAAACCTTTCTCTGTTTCATTGGTTACTTTATGAAAAGTTTAAAATTAGATTTAGCTCCTGAGCAAATCTTAATGTAATAAAAATTGCATATGAATTAAGACAACTTACAATTTACCATCAATTTTTAAAGTATGCAGTTATAATGAACTATATGATACGTGGTTGGATTATGAGCTCATTTGATTACTATTCAAATAGAATTTATTAGTTGCTAAATAGCATGATTTATTAGAGTGTTTGAAATGTGAATGTTCATATTTTTTTTTGTCTTGATGACCATGGATCATCAGCTCTCTGGAAGTATATCTAGTATGTTCTAAAACTAAGTTAATTACTTGTCTTAGAACGGCTTTGAGTTTCCTCAGAAGAAATGAGATCATTTGACTGGGATGTATAATTAAAAGACCAAGATAATTGCTACAATCCAAAAACAAAACAGGAACACAGGTTAACCACAATGCCATCGATCATACTGATGGAAGAAGGTTGACAAATGATTGCTAACACTTCAAATTCATAAACCAGGTGATCTATTTGAAGACAGTGTTAGATAGTATCGGGTACTAAGAACTCTGCTTTATATGCACTAACCATTTTCACAAACTACCAAGATTGCTAAGATGAGAGTTTTTGATTCCACAGAACAAATTCAGAAATCCTGCTTCAAATGTATTTTCCACTTGAAGATGGCTAAATTCAAACCAAGTCTGAACGGAGTATTACTCTGATGTAGTTAGTGGCGGGCTCATTTATCCTCATCATTCCCAATTTAAGGAAACGTAGCACAGTGGGAGATCCCACACCTGGACCAAAATCGGTTGCTTTCATTTTTTATTGGTCAGGGAAATAACTCTTATTGAGATTTAAACTCAGATGAAAATTGTAACTGTTTCATCTTTCAGTTAGAAAACTACTTAGATATGATGCAGACCTCTTATGCAAAACTTAATTTAAGGGCAAAATACCCTAAGGAAACGGCATCAAAAAGGGCAGCCTCAGGTAATCTTATTCCCAATCCAGTTCTATTTAAACAACTCCTCATTGCCTTCATACTTATAGACACTCACAGGTTTTAACGTTCATCATGAATTCCGGACATTCTGTTTTGTGCCACTATCATACAAGATAGATTTTTATTACTTTATTTTTTAAATCATTTACCATGGTGTGGTCTTTATTCTGAGTAAGTGGTGAAAAAAGAATGCGAGAAAACACCTTCATTTCAATTACTATTTTTTTTTTCTTAATGAACATATGTCTTTAGGTCTAATCCAGCTATCTCACAGTTTGTGCTTTGATGACTTTATGAAATCTTTTCCATTATGCCTTTGAAGTGGCCCCATTTTCTTAATAGAAGAAATATATTTAAATTGTCTGAGAGCTATGTTTGCACTCCTTGCTTTCTGCCCTCGGATATCTGAAACTAGAAACTCTATCAAAAATAGTCTTAATTTACTTGCTAACATTCACTCTCTCGGTAGGAATAATTTTGATTAGTAGGGAAAGTGCTTTCTCATTGTCTTCTTTCACTGGCAAATAATACATTGCTCTTGCATCTTTCTTTGCTGAGCCTAGAGCCTTTAGATTCATTATCCAATTAATCCTCCTAACATTGCTGTAAAGTAAGAATGGGGAGTAAATTCTGAATCTACACGTAGGGAGATTAAATGACTTATATAATGTCACCAAATGGGTAAAAAGCAGAGTTGAGAAAACTGCTTAAGGCTTGCCTTTATTGCAATATCAGGTCATTATTTCTCATATTACAAGAACCTCTTCAGAGATAGCTGGTACTAGGAGTTGAGAGGTAAACAGGTTTCTTCATATTTAATTGTAACAATGTTCTCGAAAATGGCCTTTTGAAATAAGTGGGGATGTAAATGCATTTATATTGGCAGAACATAGTGCGTGGTATTTTAATGATATATGGAATAAAATCACTTGTTTTTCTGTTATGTGAACTAGTTAACATGCATTAATAAATTACAAAATTAACATTCACTAAGAAGTGATTGTTGAACCGACTGTATTTTTTCTTTCTCCCTTTATTTATCATTAATAAATTAGTTTAATCCATCTCCTTTATCACATGAGGATAGTGAAGCTCAATTTCATTTTTATTTGATTATTTTAAATATGTATTTTTGAGGTTTTTGTTTATATTCCTACAAAAGCAATTCAAGGAGCACCATTTATTTTTAAACAAAACTTAGTTGAATTTGTAAAAAGCCAAAAAAAATCACATATTAAATATCTTACATGTTTCTCCATTTCCCACCTTTCCTTGTTGCCTAAGAAAACTGTGAAAATCATTACCTGCATGGTACGTGTGACTGTAGGTTCGACTATAATCCAAAAGTTGAAATGTCAGAAATCCCAGAAGCACAGAGTTCCCAACAGGACTTCAAGCCCAAGTATGCAGGCCAGGGAAGACAGGAGATTCAGATAACTGCACACTTGAACTTTAGGCTCTTTAGAAGAACACAGATTTGGATTCATTGTAGATTTTCTTTTTGTAAGTCAGTAGATAATAGATCTGAAGGAACCTTTTAAAATCCCTTTGAATTTCTCCTTTGCATAAAACAACTTTAGGAAAAATGAAAGCTGAAGGTCCAAGGTCACCTGAAATATGATCTGTGGTTCCCTGCTCACTCTGGTGGGTTGATGCCACCTTATGGAGCAAGAGGTTCACTACAATGCATGTTGCAATAGCCACTAAGACCTAAGTTCCAGGAGAAGCGCTCACAACTTAAATTTAGTCAATAGAAAACCATTATACTGCATACCTAAAAGGAATGGGATTAAATACTAAATTCTATTATAATACTTTTTTAAGAGTTAAAGCTCTTGGTTTTATATTGCGTATTAATCAGTTATAAGATTCACTTTCCATTGGCAGTATAATAGAGTTGTGTTTAAAGCATATGTGCAGTCCTATTTCAAACATTCAGAAAAGATTAACTCTTATATTGTGTCTTCTTGTGTCTCCTTTCATTTTACCCTCCTTTCTTTGTTTCAAGTTATATGTATGTAGACTGATAAGTTACTCAAAAGTGGCTAGATGTAAACTCACCTATCTAAATTTAAAAATATAGTAATTGTGCTAATATTAAGACTAAGCAGAAAGATTAAGCCAGGAGACAGTAACCTTGCAGAATGCTCGTTGTGAGCTTGTGTGAGGATCATGAACACAGGGTAGGAACTTCTACTAAATCATTTTAGGAAATAAATAAAGAAGAACAAGGAAAATATCTGTAGCTTTTAGTAAAAGAAAAAAATGCTTTCAAAAAGTATGAAGCAATCAAGATGTGCGGGTCCCAGTGTCTGAATAGAAAAGGGAAGCTTAATGCAGAGAGACGTTGGGACCCAACGCAGGCTTCAGAACATTGGATATAGGGTCTAGATAAGAGGTTACCTACAAGTGACTTCAGTGTTAACTTTAACACGTAATAGAATATTAAAAAAAAAAAACAGTTTCTTGGACATATTAATTAAGTTGTAGGTTATTGAGCGCTCTAAAACCTGGAATTCTTCATTGATCTAAACTCGATGCTCAATGATTCTGAGACCTCTCTGATCAATCAGAATCACTTGGGCCTCTTTTATATGATGCTTTTCTGACCAATCCTATTACTAACTCTGAGCAGTAACTCTATTGGTGGAATTTGCCTAGATCCCTAGTTCCAGTGATTTGGATATATGTGATAAAATGAATTGTTATCACTGACCTTTGTCAGCTGAAAGCATTTCATGGCATTTCTTGACCATATTCCTGTGAATGGCTTTCTTAGTCCTGCTCTACTTATTAAAAGCACTTGTTAAAAAATATTCAGAGGAAACACCTGTGAGTCTGTTGTACTCAAAGTTGAGGCTCTCAGGAATAATTTACTTGTAGATACACATTCACGTTAATATCATTCTTCTATCTTCATTCTCAGTAGCTTCAAAGGGAGTGCAGCATGAATTGCCAGCAATATCCTCAATAACAGGTGAGCCATGCAGAATAGTACTGAGTATCGGGTGCTTTTCCTTTCCCCACTCTTGTGAGGCTATAGATGAATTCACCATTTTCTGTCTACTGTCAACAGGGTTTGAGGTTCAGATGAATATGATCTTTCTCAGTTCTTCCTATCATAGAATTCTGGTTAGTCTTTTCCATATTATTTTTCTTGGTCTTGCCATCCAGATCCTCATCTTTAATCGCTACAATCTGAGAAGCTAACTTACCTTCTTCATTACCATATCTCTTGCTATCTGAACATCATGTTTCATTTTAGTCTCCTTTCTTCTCCAAATGAAAGTTCACTATGAGCATTACTCTGTCCTTTCAGAGTACCCATTCTAGCATTATTTTTCTATGTGTGGAGTTGCGGAGGGGGTCGGTGATAGCATTATTTTGGTTTCTTAGTCAATGTGCTCACCATTATCAACTCAGATGATGAAGGGATCTTCAGGAAAGGACTCTCAGGCTAAATTCTCATCACAAAGAGAATTGTGGCTGTAAGCTGTCAGCACAAAAATAATTTGAAAAGACATCAGTACAAAATTATCTAATCTTAACTATGTATGCCTTTGTTTGCAGGCAAAATCTTTGAAGCCAGTTGCTGCAGCAGACCTCAAAGTATCAATTATTCTTGCCACTGCTTATGTATACTCGGGCCAGTAGCGATGATGTCTACAATGTCTACCCATTGTCCAACTTAGAATGTATATTATTTTTCTTAGTGGCTCCTTAACAAGGCATTGAAAACCATCTCCTTTAGGAGAATTTAGCTTGGGTATAAAAGGTGAATACTAACAGATAGCAGTGGGCGATCTTGCTGGAATATAAAGGCTCTTGTTTCCTTCCCCTGTGCATGTCCCATAGGAGAGTGTGGATGCTGCTGGAGAGTTGCAGAGAAAATCAAGTGGGAGAGGAATGAGGAAAGGGTGCAAGGTTCTCACAAAAGGACTGATAGTTGAGATCAGAGGTTGGCAAATTTTCTCTTTAACTAGCCAGACGGTAAATATTTTAGGTTCCCAGAGCCATATGGTCTCTGCGTAACTACTTAAGTCTGCTGTTGTCACATGGAAACACCCACAGACAATATGTAAACACTGTGTGTTCCAATAAACTTCACCAAATCAGGCAGCAAGCCAGATTTGGCCTACAAGCCATGGTTTGCCAACCCCTGCATTAGATAATAATTAATAGTGATGAAATTATGTTATGGAAAAAGAACAAAAGTCATGGGTTCCAGAATCGTCTCTGACACTAGCTGTCCAGGGAAAACGTCTTTCCTAATTAGCAAAATTTTCATATCTGTAAAATGAGAGGGTTAAACTTACCTTTTCTAAAGTTACTCTATGCTCTATAATTATATGAGTTTATACTGTGCTCATTTATCTTTAAGAAAAAGTTGATTGTATTATTTTTATAAAGACTAAATAAAAATCATTCAGAAAATCATGCTAATCATTTAAATTTTTTGAAATGGTTAATTTTTCTGGTTTGAAGAAAGGAAGGAAGCTCTTATTTCAAATATATGGACTGTTCTTAGTTTTTATTCTGTGTAATTCTTTTGAATTGGCCATGGCTCCCTTAAGTAATCCCAGCAGACAGTAGGACCCATAAAGCCCTAGGGAATACAGGACAGATGTAGTTAAAACTTTTTTTTTCCCCCTGACTGAATCCTACCTAATTTAGGAAAGAACAGCCATTATCTGCTTGTACCAAACCAGTCCTTTTGTTTCAACCCTCACTACTGACTTATCATTTCTGGGTCCCATTCCATGCATTTATTGACTCAAAATGACCTTTTTTTTCTGGACTTATGAGAATTATAGTAGCTGTGTTTCTATCATTCCCAATCTTCATATCTCTGTAGGTACTTCATGGCATGTTTGGGTCAACTTCTTTGTATAAATAAAAAACATAATTGTTCAAAAATCGTCCAGAAACAAATGTGACCCTGCTCTGTCTTGTCCACCAGATCCAGCCTTGAAACCTCATTTGTATGTTAACCTGACCCACAGAATGATCTGACCTCTCTGGTGGGTCTCACCATTCCCTTAACCCAATCTTCAGCTTGAGTTTCACAAAACCAGAGCTATGTGTTTATTAATCCTATACTCAAATTGTTGATAACCACAGTGTCATGACACAAAGACCTACCTGTTCAATAAAATGTAATACATACTTGTTTATTGTTAATTTTGTCAGGCATTAATTCTTTCTAGCTTCAAACCATCTCCTGGGGGTACTGAGAACTCTCACCAGTACTTGTGTTACAAGAGTGCAGTTAGTTATATTTGGTGGCATTCAATCTAGATAGTCTTCACAGAGGAACTACATCATGATTGAAAGATAAGTGATGCATCACTCAACAATCAGAGAAAAAGAATGTTGGTTAAGATAGATGGAATAGATTAAGCCACAGTGAGAAGGGATTAATGAGAACTGGGGGAAAAACAGCAAGCTCAGCATGTAAGGTATTGAGAAATATGACCTGAGGTCAAGATGAAAATGCAGGTTGAAAATGAATTATAAAACTCTTGAATGTTGTATTAAGGAATTTGGATATTTTTATCCCCAAGGGAAAAAAACAAAACAAAACAAAACACTGAACACTTTTGAGAAGAGGAATAATATAATCAGATTTAGAAAGTCAGCTTGGATGACATGGTTGAAAATGTGTTAGATGAGGAAAAAATCTGGAAGCAAAAAGGCTGGTTAGGAAGGTAACAGACTATGTCCCACAAAGAGGTATTGAATTTAATCAGGGGTGGTGAAAATGACAGAAGGCAAAGCTGAGACTTCCAATGTAGGGAGTGTGTGGATAACACCTAATGTTTCTGTTGTTTCTATATGGTGTTACTGAATACACCCTGCTCACAGAGATGGCTCTTTTAAAAAATGTTTTCACTATTCATTTATTGTTCAAATTGATGGCTAATAAGAACTGCATTAGGTTTACCATACTGTTAGAGCTTAGCCTCTATTGTCACCTTCTTTAATCATTTTCTAGCTTCTTTAACCTGATCCATTTTATTCTCAAGTGTTTTACTTTATTTTGAGACATTCTATAGTCAATTATATTCCTTCCTACTTCATAGATCACATGCTCATGTGTCACAGATTCTCATGGTAGGGGATTTTAAACACGCTTTGGGAGTTACCAGCAGTTGCTTTTGATCTTTGAAAGAATAGCTTCTATGGAATAATGGCTGTCCAAACGGTAGTTTATCAATAAGGAAATATGAGAAGTTAAGGCCAGTAAGGTAAAATACTTAATAGTGACAATAAGGAGAACGATAAGGTGGTATCTTGTTAGAAAGAATCAAAGAAAATATTTTGCCCTTATTTAAGGGAGCTATGATGTTTATATTTTTTAGTTTTTTGTTTTATTGTTTTTGCTTTTTTTGTTTATTTGTATGAGAAGAGAAACCAATAGAGAAAGAGAATAAATATTAATATGTAAAGTAACACCAAGAGATTGTCTTTTTAAAATGTGTATCAATAAATATTAATAAATAATTATAAAGAAGCCTCAGTAAATAATGCATAATAAATTAAGAAGTATCAATAAAGAAATAAATGTTTAAATATGGCCCAATATAAATAATTATATTCTACTATAAGAAAATATTATGGTGTCTAATTTAGTGGTTAGCATTTAGCAGATGCTCAATATGGATATGATGAATGAATTACATCAATAAAGAAACGATTTCCTTTCCTTAAAACAACCCTTGAGAGCATCCAGTGATCATAGTTAACCTTTTAAGAACAACCATTGTACTTTTTTTTTAATGTTTATTCACTTTGAGAGAGATAGAGAGTGCAGCGAGAGAGGGGGAAGGTTAGGGAGAGAAGGAGAGAGAGTATCCCAAGCAGGCTGTCAGCTCAGAGCCTGACGGGAGGCTTGATCTCACAAACTGCGAGATCATAACCTGAGTCAAAACCGAGAGTTGGACACTTAACTGACTGATCCACTCACGAGCCCCAAGAACCACCATTGTACTTGTATTCTTATTTCAATCAGTTGGGTATACTTGCTTTTTATCTTCTTACATTTTTTCCTAAAACATCAGGAGATGCAACTTAATAAGTTCTAAAATCTTGCACTTCTTTATTTTTTATTATAATTCCAGTATAATTAACATACAGTGCTATATTAGTTTCATGCATGCAATATAGCAATTCAAAAATTCTATACATTACTCAGTGCTCATTAGGATAAGTGTACTCCTCTGCACCTATTTCACCCATCCTGCACCAACCTCCCTTCCGGTAACCAACGGTTTGTTCTCTATAGTTAAGAGTCTGTTTCTTAGTTTGTTTTTCTCTCTCTTTTTTCCCTTTGCTCATTTGTTTTCTTTCTTAAATTCCACATATGAGTGAAAACGTATGGTATTTATCTTTCAGACTGACTTGTTTTCCCTGGCATAATACTGTCTAGTTCCATCCAGGTTGTTGAAAATGGCAAGATTTCATTATTTTTTTGTGGCTGAATAATATTTTATTGTATACATACACACTACATCTTCTTTATCCATTTGTCTATTGATGGACACTTGGGTTGCTTCTATTGTTTGACTATTGTAAATAATGCTGTCGAAAAAATAGGGGTGCATACATCCCTTTGAATTGGTGTTTTCTATTTTGGGGGTACATACCCAGTTCAATTCCCAGATCATAGAGTAGTTCTGTTTTTTATTTTTAAAGAAACCTCCACACTGTTTTCCACAGTGTCTGTACCAGTATGCATTCCCATCACCAGTGCACCAACAGTGCACAGAGGTTCTTTTTTTTTCCATGTCCTCACCAGCACTTGCTCTAGTTTGTGGTTTTTTAAATGTTTATTTATTTATTCATTTTGAGAGAGAGAGAGAGAGAGAGAGAGAGGCAGAGAGAGAGAGAGAGAGAAGGTGTGCACCAGCAGGGGAGGGGCAGAGAGAGAGGGACAGACAGAATCACAAGCATGTTCTATGCTGTCAGCAGGAAAGCCTGATGCAGGGCTTGATCTCACAAATTGAACCTCCTTGTCCAATAGGGATACAGACATGTAAACAAGTACATTTTAATATCCTGAGGTACGTGGAAAAATAGAATAAACAGAAGTAGCACATAGGAGTTGCTGATGATCTCTGTGGCAGTTGGAATCCTCCAAGAAGCAGAGGCTAAGACGGGATCTGGTGTGCAAAAAGTTTATTTGGAAACCACTTATGAAAGATACAGATAAAGATAGGAGGAGCAGGTGGAGAGAGGCTTCAGAGCACAATGCAGGTCTACATTTGTAAAAGGAGTGAAGAAAGTACCAATTAAGTAGGAAGGGCTTTACTGCTGCATAGTTCTAAGGAAGCATTGGCCATGCTGATGAGGAATCCCAAAGCAAGTTTCCCATTTGAGAAATCTCTCACCTGGCAGGATGAGGCTAGCACTAATGTGCTGCCATTCTTCATCATGTTGCAACCCAGGGGAAATAATAGTCTCAGCATTTCTACAATGATGGATCAAAGAACAGGAACTGAGCTGTTGATCAACCATGGCCATAGTATCGGATTCTCTTTAAAAAGAAATCTGAGTGGCCATTGTAGAGATCTAATTTTCCTTTCCTTCAGGGTTCTCATTGGCTTCTCTTCTTTAAAGAAAGTGTAGAAGGTGAGGTCAGAGAGATGAGCAGACCTCTGTCATTGCAGTTGATCTTGGGAATGAAGCTAATACTCTTCCTTTCCTTTTTCCAAAAGCTATTCTAAACTCCCTTCACCCTCTGCTGTCACTCCAGCATGTCCTGATGGATTATTTGGTGGTGTGACACAATCCCTCATCTCTGAAGGGTCTTACACCTTGAAAATCACACATTTCTCAGTGCAAGTTGTTGAATGTGTTCATTTTCTGTTAATTAGGTGAGGCAGTACCTTGAGGCACCCGAGTGGATCCCCCGCTTCCACATGTATTTTTGCCTGGTTTCATTGTGTGAAAACAGGCCTACCTCCTCCTGCTGATAAGGGTCAACCAACCTTGCCAACGTGGTGATTCCATTTTCCCAGACACAAGGAGTCCAAAGTGGCCTAGCAACTGTTCTAACTTACAATTCAATGCTTCTCTTGCTGTGTCACCTGTGTGCCCTGTTTGAGAATTAGGACTTCTCTCCTTCAGAGCTATAAATTTTGAGGATGGGGAACATCAGGTTCCCTAATGATCTAGGGAGTGATAATTGTAGGACTACTCTTACTTCCATCCAGTTTTAGTTTGTTCAGGCTGTTATAACAAAGTAAAACAGAATGAGTAGCTTATAAACAGCAGAAATTTATTGCTCACAGTTTGAAGATTAAAAGTCTGAGATCATAGTGAAGCCATATTCCAGTATGTAGACTTCTCATTTTATCCTCACATGGTGGAAAGGACTAGGGATCTCTCTGAATCCCTGTTTTATAAGGCACTAATTTCATTCATCGGGCTCTACCCTCATGACCTAAGCACCTCTCAATGGCCCCATCTCCTCATAACATCACAGTGGAAGTTTAAGATTTCAACTTATGAATTATGGTAGACACAAACGTTCAGACCATAGCACATCCTTTGATTCCAAGACCCCCATTTTCTTTTTATAGGGCCACCAAATACATTCAAATATTTATGATTGAGTACATGTCCTACCTCCTGAAGTCTGGCACCCCATCACACTGCTTCCGTGATAATGTTTCAGCTGTGCCGTTCCAGTAATCTATGAGACTGACTGCTTCTGGATGGGATGGTTGTGATAAGATCAGCAGACCCCATTATCACAGGTTGCAGGTCACACTTTTATACTTCTTACACGTAAAGTGAGTCCTCTGGTCAGGTATTAGGTAGTGGGATCCCATGTCTGTGAATAAGGCATTCTGTAATGTCCCAAACTGTGTTGCTGGCTAAGGCTCAGTAGGCAGAAAAGGCACACTTCTACCTTAATAACTATCTATTCCTATCAGAGCAAACCACTGGCATTCTAAGATGGAAGTGGTAAAATCGTAATAGAGGCGTTGGTTTCTCACCTCATGGAAAAGTACCCAGTTGGGGGTTCAGCATTAGCACCTGTTGCAAACAGATTGGACATTCAATCATTTATGCCTTGATTGACTTTGGTGAGTGGGAGTCCATTACATTGAGCCTATGTATGGCCTCTTTATCAGCCACATCATTCATGTGCTCATGATACAAGATCCAGAGTGGCCTAGTATAAATGTTGGCTAAAGTCAACTGGTGAGTCATTGTGTCTACTTAGTTGCTCAGTGCTTATTTCCCTGTACTCAGCATCAGCTATCACCCTAACAGTGAATTTGCCCCGATCCCTGCAGTCCTTGATGGGTGATTAAGTCTTATGTTCTAAGATAGTTCCCATAGTTCAACACATTCATTCTTTTCCAATTTTATGTTCTGATCAATCACCCTAAAAATCCAATCCCAGGAAT
Organism: Panthera leo; assembly: GCF_018350215.1. Taxonomy (NCBI): domain Eukaryota; kingdom Metazoa; phylum Chordata; class Mammalia; order Carnivora; family Felidae; genus Panthera; species Panthera leo. The sequence continues at coordinate 97,873,027 of NC_056685.1, forward strand.
ATTTCTCTGGCTCCTGATGGTACATGCTAAATAATTCTTGTATATACTTTGATGTCTAGTTTCTTTGTTTTCTCATCAGTCCCAGCAGGTCCCAGGCTGGTATATGCTAAAGTTTGATAGTAGCTATTGGCTTAGCAACCAGGAGAGATGCAGCACTTGAGGGAACTTCTTTTGCCTTAGGATGGTTTTTCCTTCCACTAGATTATTTATCAAGTTCATCACTGGTGAAATCTTCAACAACTGGGCTACCACCTTGTACTAAGACTATTTGTGCCCTCATATTCCACTCAGTATAGGCCTCCTTGCCATTCCCCAAACCCCATCCTACTGCCTGTTTTCTTGGGCCACTCCTGGCCCTTCCTGTATTTATTTGGGTCCAATGAAAAATGAGTGCTAAGATATAAGAAATTTATGGAGGCAAACATTTGTGAAGAATAAAGAGATGGGAGCTGGAGTAGGCAGAGAGAGTCTTTAGACCATGATGTGCATCTGAAAAAAAATATGAAAATAGAGAGGGAAATAAGAACTGGGTAAGAATATCCTTATACTGTGGTATACTTATAAAAAAGTAAAAACCTCAGCCAGAATCCTGAAGTAAAAGTTGCCCATTAGAGAGATCCTGCATTGAGTAAGGATGGCCAAAACTGGTACCATGCTTAGTTATTGGCTGGGAGCTACCTGGGGAAACATGGTTTCTGTGAAAATGCAGCAGTGATTCCAAAGGGGCAGCAGCTGACTATCCTTCCATCCAAGTTCACCATATCAGTTTCCCTCATATATCTGAGTGATGTAGTTCTATGGCTGCTGCCTATATGTATATTCAGAAAATACTTCTTATTCAGATAGATATAACAAATTTGAAACATGACTCAGAGCTTTCAAATTGTACAATAAAAGTCTATTCTGAGAAAAGTAAATAATATACAAGGACACCTCATAGGGACCATTCACTAAATGCCATGAATTTAGGATCAGAAAAACAAAATTATTATCTTCTATAATATTCGTTGTGACTAAATAACATAATTCTCTTATAAGGTTGCTGAGTAAGAAGGGGAATGTTTTAATAGCGACAATATCACAAGGGCACAAAAGCATATAGAAAAATTTAAAACAATCTAAAATCTAAGATATTACTACCAAATAAAAAGATGCTCATAAATGGATTTTCAGGCAAGCTATCTCAAAAATATAATTCTCAAATTATCACTTAAAAAATCCCTTGGGGCACCTGGGTGGCTCCGTTGGGTAAACCACTGGCTCTTGATTTCTGCTCAGGTCATGATATTGCAGTTTGTGGTTTCATGGGTTTGAGCCCTGCATCGGGTTCCGTGCAGCACAGAGCCTCTTTGGGATTCTCTCTCTCCCTCTCTCTGCCCCTCTCCTGCTTGTGCATGCTCTCGCTCTCTTTCAAAATAAGTAAATAAATTTGTAAAAGTATAAACAAATGAACAAACAAATAAATAAAAATCCCTATTCATGACCAGTATTACAAGCAGCCTATCAGAGGCACTTCCAGAGTAAAGGGTCCTTTTAATGTTTGGAATGCAATGGCACCTTTTATTCTCAAAAGAACAGAGGTTCTGGCATCAGCGACATGTATGGGATCTAGTTATTTGAAAGAATGATGTAAACAAAAACAACAATGGGATTATTCAATTATTTAGAAACATGCCATGTACAGACAGTAAAACACTATTGACATCGCCAGTAATCAGTTGAGGTCAGAAAGTTCCTTGAAAACGAAATACCAGAGAGAAGATTTCATAACATAATTTTCACAAATTCTTTATGTAGATAAAAGTGGTTAGTTCTACTGAAAAAAAATGCATTCAGATTTCTTTAAAGTGGAATTTTTTCTAGTGCTGCAAGTAACAACGTTATAAATTTCAACATCTACTAAAGTACATCTTTATTTTCAAGTGGAGAGCACATTATATACTATGATTTATGAAGTTAAAGATAAAAGAACTGTTCTTTTATGAAAAGGTTTCCAATTTCATAGGAAAATTACTACTATTATAATTTATTTGCTAGAAGTAAGATTGCTGTCACAAGTTATTTGAGCACATTTGCCTTAAAGATGTTGTTGTTATCCTCTGGCATTTATAGAATATAAGATGTTCCTGTAACTAACACTTTTAAGATGTTAGCAGCACCAGCTATTAATTACTTTGCCTATAATGCGTGCATATAATTCAACTTCTGAAGAATGATGGGCCAGGAGAGAATTAATATTTATTGAGAGCTAACTTTAAGTCGGGAGCTGTGCTAAGCTTTTTATGTACAACTTCTTATAAATCTTTAGAGCTGCATGAAATAAGCATTATCCCTATTTTAAAAATAGGGAATCTGTGGCCCAGAGAGCCTGAGTAAGTGGATCAGGCCACATGTCTACTAAATGGCCAAGCTGGACTTAAGGCCTCATTCATCATTATGCCACATCCTATGATGCAATTTAGCACCAGAACGCAAATATATTGTTACCCCAAAATACTAATTATAAAATACTACATCATCCTTCATAGATCAAGTATTAATTGATAACCAAATGCTTAAATATATACTAGACGATTCTGGGAGTATAAATAGGAGTATAAATAAATAGGAGTATAAATAGTATACAGCAGTGTCCTTATCTTTATGAACATACTCATCTCGTATATATCAATTCACAGTAGGAAAATTTTCAGAGTTGCTACTAATAAAACCTTTGGGCATATCCAAATGTGCAAGACTCTGCACACTCTCCAAAAATGGGTTTTACTGATCCTGCCATATGTGGTTATAGCTAAGTTTATGCCTGTAGACATGCACACGTTCCTTGATAATTATATGGAAGCAAGCTGTGCCTCAGTTGTTATATCAGCAAAGAAGGAAAAGTCACTAACAGAGAAACCATAATGAATTATTATAGAAAGCTAGATAATATTCTACATTGATGTATTCACATACCTGCCATGTACCTGTCAAAATAATGTTAAAATGCTTTCATGTGCATTATTATATTGAGTGATATAGTACAAATCCTAATATCTTCATTGCAGATTGAAGTAATTTACCATTTCAAGCTTAATCTCTTGTTAACCCTATTCTGCATGACTCCATAGGTCATATTTCTGTAAATAAATAATATAAATGGCACTTTTAATTGCCCAACTATTCAACAGCTCATTTTGTTAAAAAATATAAAGTACAAGAAAGACCAAAACATGAAAGACATGTGACTTAATTTATTTTTGATAAAAATCAATGGAAAAATATGTGGCTTAAGTATGGTATATTTATTTTATGCATGATGAAAATAATAGTTTCATAGATACAAAATTGTATACCAATGAAGACTCCATCATCCTTCATCAGAACATTCAGTACAGTTTGATTTTAGTATCCCTCTCTCTCTTTTCTTCTGGGACACTGTTTCCTATTTTTTTTTAATTTACATCCAAATTAGTTAGTATATAGTGAAACAATTTCAGGAGTAGATTCTTTAATGCCCCTTACCACTGGTTCCTTTTATTAGCACCTTCAATCTCTATAGTTTCTACTTCTGTGGGTCAACATCATAAAGATTAGTTTGGTCCCTTAACAAGGATTTTCTTTCAAATGAAGAACATAGGGGCACCTGGGTAGCTCAGTCAGTTGAGTGTCTGACTGCGACTCAAGTCATGGTCTCACAGTTAGTGAGTTCAAGCCCCGTGTCAGGCTCTGTGATGATGGCTCAGAAACTGGAGACTGCTTCAGATTCTGTGTCTCCCTCTATGCCCATCCCCCATTCACATTCTGTCTCTCAAAAATAAGTAAACATTAAAAATAAATAAATAAATAAATAAATAAATAAATAAATAAAATTTAGAACATACTAAAAGAATAAACACCTGATAGCAGAATTTCTCACCTTGGAGGACACAGATGTGCATATTGGCATCTGTCTTTGTCCTTTAAATTATATAGTTTATCTCTTAATATGCCTTTATATAAGGAGTTAAATATTACTATCTCCAGCTGGTTATTTATGATCTTTGTAAGTTACATTGTGACAATTCTTAAAATCAGTACATTTCATCTGTCAAATTTATATTAGATTTTCTTACAGTTAACCAAGAATACCTTTTTCCTGTACATCTTATGCTCAAGTTACCAAATTTTTCCCATGAAGAAGTAAACAAAAGGCAAACAAACAACTTTTATATCCAGCTCATGCCTACCACACCCTCTTGCATAAGCTTTGATCCTTTGATTAACAAAACAGATTATTTATGAAGACAAGACAGTTTTGGGATCTCATTTACTGGACTTAACTATTGATCATTTTGTTCTTTTTAAACATCACATCTCCTCTTCTAAACTTTTTCTCCAAATATATTGTATTCTCCAATTGTATTGTGTCATATTTCTTTTCCTTTCATGGATCTTTCATCTCTATTTCCGTTTAACCAATGCCTTGCTGGAAATAATTTATACCAGTTCAGAAGAGTTGTTTTAAAACTTTCCAAAATTTTGCAAGCCAGATGTTAAACGTAGTCATTATTAAAGGTTAATTTATATATACTTATAATTAAATAAATTATATTTGTGTAGTAAAGAATTTACTTGTTCAAAAAGATATCTGGTCTTTGCTCTTGGCTTCTGGAAGGTAACTATGCCCTTGGAATGTCACGTCTGGTAGGAGTGTCTTTGTTTGCCTTGGGGCAATGTGATTTAAAGTGGGGGCTCTGAGTCACAGCAATGTGATTTTACTTGTATGTTCTGAGTCATGCCAACAATGTGATGTACAGTGGGGGCTTTGGATCACCCAGGTTGACCTCCCGGGGCCTGAAAACTAAGATCACTCCCTTCTTCAGTCAGCCATTTCCACTAGATAGAACTCCTATAAAGACTTTGGATATCAAGGCTGAGTAGAGCTTTCCTGTTTGACACTCTCCTTATGTGCTGTCATACACCAATGCTGAGAGAAGAAGGCTGTCCTGACTCCATGAGAAGAGGACAACTGAAAGGTCCACATATGTTATTCTTCTAGAGGCTGCCTTAATGCACTTCTTCCCTTAGCTGACTTAATCTGCATCTGCTTCCTGTAACAAACATAACTGTGGGTAAAGCAGCTTTTAGTGAGTTCTCTCTGTCTTGAAAATAATTGAACCTCCCAAATTTACAATTAGCGTCAGAAATAAAGGTGGCCTTTTGTGAATTCTTCCCTCTAACTTCTCAGTTAGATGTTTCAGCATTAAAAACAAATGTAATAAGTACTCACAATTCATCACTTCCTAATAATTTTACTGCATTTTTCTCTGTGGGTTATTTACATGCACTTTATCTGTACGTTTAAAATGTGCTACTGCATATCTTCTCCAAGCTCTATACTAAGTGTAAGTATGTGGGGAACTTGAAATTGGCCACGATGGGAGTATTTAAACCACGGAAATAAGCAACCCCCGTAAATTAAGTCTTGATCATTTGCTTTGTTTATTTTCTAGACTTACAAAAGCATTGGATAAAATGTTAATACTAAATTTAAAAGTGTGTATGGAGAGGGGCGCCTGAGTGGCTCAGTCGGTTAAGCGTCAGACTTCGGCTCAGGTCATGATCTCTCGCAGTTTGTGAGTTCAAGCCCCGCGTTGGGCTCTGTGCTGACAGCTCAGAGCCTGGACCCTGGTTCAGGTTCTGTGTCTCCTTCTCTCTCTGCCCCTCCCCCACTTGTGCTCTGTCTCTCTCTATCAAAAATAAATAAAATATTTTTTAAAAAGTGTATATGGAGAGCCATCACATTGCGAATAGCACAAAAAATGAGAAAACATTTTTACTATATTCAAAAATTACTTTCTGATTCATCAAAGAATTTTCACGTTATGGACACAAGTGAAGTTGTAAGATATGTCTCCATTGTTCTACTGTCAACTTACCAATTCAGGAGACTATCAACCAGCATTCATGTAGGAACTGTAACCGTTCATCAGTTGCTATCATGGATTAGCCATGGATACAAAGAGTTCAGCCAAAATCAATAAGAGCTTCTGTGAAAATTGAGAGACTATAAATAATTTCCAGTAATGAGTTTTGTATATCATATTATTATTTGAGAACTTTGCCACACATCCTTATTAGTAAAATTTAGAGTAATCTTTATACTTATAGACAAGCTTTTTTTTAATTTATTAAAGAGAGTCTGCTAAACATTTCCCAGTACATTAATGAGTTTAACTATTGCAATTCTCTAGAGTTCTCATTTGTACCCATTTATTTTCTCTTTGTATTTACTTTCTATCGGTAGTCTAATGGCTTTTACTAAGATTATCCTGTTGACCATTCCAAAAATTGGAATATCCAACTCTGGTTTCTTCTCTGAACTTTGGCACTTATATGACTCTCCACATTATTGTTACACAAGAACCTCAGTCAAAAGCTCAAAATCTGATCTTACAATTGCTAACTTACTATTGCTAACAACAAAACTGTTTCCCGAAATTGGTCTTCTTCCTATGTTCTCTACCTCAGTTAGTGACAACATCATCAAAAACCAACCGTATAGTTTGCATAGTACATAAGACTTTGTTCTAAATGGCTCCAGCCTCATCATCAGTGAGTCGTGCTGTGCTTCATTTTTGTAATTTAAGTTTCACAACAAAAAGCTATTTTTTACTTCTTTTTTATTCCCCATCCACTAGGTTCTCCAGCAACACTAATAGCTTTACCAAATCAACATTTCTTGAATATGTGCCTTCCTCCAGCCTTCCTTACTCTATAGATGCTTGGTTTGTGCCTTTGCTTAATGAAAGAAATCTCTCATTTATAACCAGTTTCTACAAAGCTTCAGTGACCTACCTAGAGCAACTGAATAACATTTGATCCTATCACTTACCTTCTCATGAATTCTTCAATGTCTCTTCATTCCCCATACTCTCTGAGAAGATGTAGTTCCTTATAATATACAAGATCTTGCCTGATATGGGTTGAACTTTATCACTCAGTGCAGACTGATTCATATTTTATGCTCCAGCCGTGCTAAATTGTTTCTAGTTCCTCCATAAATAATTCTGTCAGTACTATATTTCATGCGGCTGCTTCTTCTTCCTTCCATCCTCTTCTAATTTAACCTTCAAATTTTTCATGAAAGATCCTCTTCCTCCAGAATTGTTTGGGAGATCCCCATACAGAGAACCTTTGTTTCCATGGACCCTTGTACCCACCATTGTAGTGAATACCTGTGTACTTACACATTAAATTGTCATTATACCATTATGTCATTATCATTGCCACTATTGAATTTATGCTAAATGTATCCCTGTCCATAACTTCAGTTTTTGAAGGTAAGAGTCTGAGTCCCTAAAGCTTATCCTAATCACTGGTTCAAAATAAGTGTTTAGTACCCTTTGCTAACTAAAGTGTTGAAAACATACTATTTTCTACTTCTCTTAAAACTATTATTGCTTGTTTTATATTGTTGGTTTTTTAGTTAATATGCCCATTTATTTGGGGGCCTACCTTAACACATGGACTAATGCAGTTTTTTTTTCCTTGTGTGTTTTATAACATAATCCCTCATTTCCACTTTCCTTTCTCTTGCTAGCTTTTGTTTAGAATACACGATGCCTGCCATTTTGTAGTGATGAGCTGAAAAAAACTGTTATTAAATGTTTGTGATTGTTTCCTTTTTTAAATATCACATTTTAAAAAATATCAAAGAAGTTATATATTTAAGAGATTAAGGCATATTAATATATCACATAAAATTGTCAGTACACTGAAAAACTGTAGAGTCCTTGAACAATAATTGATATCTCATATATCAAAATAAAATATTCATGTGTCTTAATCAGGGACTTAACATATTCAGGTAAAACCTTATAAATCATAGGGGTGCCTGGATGGCTCAGTTGGTTAAGTTACCAACACTAGCTCAGTCATGATCTTGCCATTGGTGGGTTTGAGCCCCGCATCGGGCTCTGTGCTGACAGCTCGGATCCTAGAGCCTGCTTCAGATTCTGTATCTCCCTCTCTCTGCCTCTCCCCCACTCATGTTCCATCTCTCTCTCTCTCAAAAATAAATAAAAAATTAAAAAAAAATTTAAGCCTTACAAATCACACTAAAACTTAAGTCCAGTAAACTTGAATTATTCCAATTTTTTAAGTCATGGACAATCTTAGATACTCTGCTTAAGAAGATTTGGTCTTAAAACACACACACACACACACACACACACACACACACACACACCTGTGATTTTTTTTTTTTTTTAGTTGCAAATCACTCACATAATTTCCTCTGATACTTCTCTTCCACATTCCTAGAATATTTACTGTTGAATACTCCAGATTGCTGGGGAGGGTGGGGGGGAAACCTCACTGAGGTACAGTTTCCAAAGATAATATTTGAAATAAAATTAGCTTCAATCTTAGATGCCTGGGACCTTGAACCTACTTCTTCATACTAAAGTTTGGTGGGCACATCAGACCACATGGTTAAGCCTTCACTACTCAATAAACTTGCATAGCCATGCAAGCATTTTCTACAAAAGTTTACAAGTAATCATAATAATAAAAACATCATGATTTTAACGGCTAAGAATTTGAAAGAGTGGGGTGCCTGGGTGGCTAAGTAGGTTTACTATCCAACTCTTAATTTCGGCGCAGGCCATAATCTCACGGGTTGTGAGATTGGCCCTGCATTGGGTTATATGCACTGACAGTGCAGAACCTGCTTAGGATTCTCTGTCTCCCTCTCTCTGTCTCTGCCCCTCCCCTACTCTTTCTCTCAAAATAAATAAATAAACTTTAAAAAAAAAGAATTTGAAAGAGAAAGAAAATGAGGCAAAAAACATTTAAGAAGAGATAGATAATACAAACATTACCCAGGTAATCAACACAACAAAAGTGAAAAACTTATTACTAAAATTCAAATATGAATTATCACTGACTTTTTTAAAAAAATTAGATGCTCTTGGTCTAAAGTGATTTTAAAGATCATCTAGGATTTAACATAATGAATAATTTTAATTACACTACTGACTCAAAAATTAATTATATGCCTTATAAAAGGCCAGAGGTGTTACCAGCCTAATTTTATTGTTCCAGTTATTTATTGCTGAGAAATAAACCAACCCAAAACCTTCGTGGCATTACATGACTAACTTTGTCATCCTCTAGACTTTATAGGTCAGGAATTTAGACAGGGAACAGAAGGGATAGCTTGTTTCTGATCTATAATGAATGGCTGACTGAAAAACTGGGGACAGGAATTATCTGTAGTGGAATCCACCTACGTGTCTGCTGGCTGCTGCTGTCTATCGGCTGGGATCTCATGTGAGGCTGAAGACCAGAACAACTGCATGTGTCCTCTTCCTGTGGTCACGACTTAATCACAGCATAGTGACGGGGCTCCAAGAAGAGCAGGCACCTCTGGCTGACCAGGCAGACCTCACATCACCTTCAATGACGTGTTCTTGGTCACTTGCACCGTAGGCACAGGTCCTCACAGACTCCAAGGGAGACAACATCAGCCCCACCTCTCGTGGACAGAGTCTCAACATCCTATTGGGCGAAGAACATATGAGAAAGGAGATTAAGTTGCAACCATCTTGGAGAATACACTCTGCCCAATTTACTAACAAGGAGAGGGGAAGCAAGCAAGCAGTTTTTGCAGTAGATGCATACAGATAAAATGAACATTAGCTGGATTGTATTTTGCTTAAGACTACTGTTTTTAATCTGAGTTGAAACCAAGGTGAATTTGAGAGATCATTCCAAAGCGAAACACTTGAGTCTATAATAAATGAGAGGCAGTACTGTATAGTGGTGAAGGGCATGGACTGACTTCAGATTGCTGAGTTCTAGTCCTGATGCTAGCACTCACTAGTTGTGTGACCTCAGCTAAATTATCTTCCCTATGCCTCAATTTCTTCTTCTGAGGGGTTATGATAATGGCTGATAACTAATGGGCATCCAATACTTAATTTTGTATAGAATAGTGCCTAAAATGTCATAAGCATTATAATCTAGCAAATTTAAAACCTTACAATAACACCTCTAAATCCAGTCAGCAAACTACCTGAAAAATGCTTGTGTTTATAATATGATGCATGCACTAACTATTTACTTTCTCTGTGCAAATCACTTTCCAGTAGTGCAAACTGGGTATCCTGATTTAGAAAAGGTGTAATCAGAAGCCAATTCTACAGAAATCTCTCCAAAGTAGATATACTGTAGCTAATGAGTTAGCTAAAAACACTTCCAGGGATAGAAATAGTTAAACAGAGCACAGTTATGTCTAGTCTGATTCTCTGATAAAGTTCATAAGTATGCATGTGGAAGTTAGAGGGAGATCATCTATTTATTCTCCTCTAAGGTAGTGACAAGAATTCCTCTACTGGTGAATTTGCAATTAAAATATTCTCTATCCCAGGCCCAAATATTCAGCTTTATCTGCTGTCTGCACTCTGTCCATTACATAAACCTTGCAGAAATAAATGACATTCCTTTGTGCCACCATTCCTACCACATAAATTGTCATTTTAAATGGCAAGAGATTAAGAAACCTCTGAATAGTGAGTTTTCTGATATTTCCAGAGTAAATAAATTGCAGTGAGAAAAATTAATTCCTTTATCAAAGGGATGTTATCAATAATCTTGACTAAATGGAGAGCAATGCCATCCATGAAACTACACACAAACATTACATAATATGTTTAGGATTCAAAATCCTACCAACTAATATTTGGCACAAACATTTATTGTCAGAGGAGAAAGGAAGGGATTCATCTCAGTGATATATAAAAATGAAATTAAGGCAGAGTCACAGAAGAGAGAAGTATATTTTTTGAAAAATGTTGATCTTTATGGTCCCAAACATGCAAAGGCAAGCAAAAGAAGAGTAGTTTTTAACAAAAATATATGTGTGCTCAAAATACTCATTTCTTTAAGAAATAAATATATATTAGGGATTTACAATGAGTTAGGTATTCACACAACACTGAATACAATGGCAAAACTAAAACTTATATGGCCTCTACCTTCATGGAGCACACAGTTCAGTGAGAAAGGCATTTAATAATCAAATAATCACATAAGTCATTACAGAACTGCAGATCTGGTAAAAATTACAAAGTAAATTGAATAGGAGGATTTGCTCCAGTGAGGGATGTTAGGAAACTAGGTAAAATTAACTTGGGAAATGGGATGTGGGAGGCTGGGTTCCTCCAGCAGAGTGTAGGGCAGGCTTCAAACCCCAGGAGTGGAAGGAGTTGGGGGTGATGAGGACCTGGGATTGCCAGGGGACAGTGAGTTACCAGAGTGGGGAGGTGTGGGCCACTTCTTGCTGACAGGCAAGAAGGTGCAAGACTGTGCTGGTAGTTGCTATTTATATAATTTCCTAATGTAACTAAATTTATTTCTTTGATGATGGTGAACTCTACAGTGCAGTATTCCCCTAGAAATTGAAGTTCATAGTAAGGATTATTTTTTCTTCTCCTTAAAATAGTTGAAATTCTTTAAAGTGTTTTAAGCATAACAGATTACATGGCAAGGCTTGGATTTTGAAAATTCTCCCTGCCCTTTAAGTATCAAGTAACAAGAGTAGATGCAAGGAAACCAGCAATGAGATTGTTATAATACATGAAGAAGTAAATTAAATTAATTTTTAGACATTTGAGATAGAAAGACATACACCAAGAATTATATTATCTTTCCCTAAGACGTTTTCCTAATGGTACTGTTATTTACCTAGGTACCAAAGAAGGCCAAGGTTATAAACTCTGCTCTTGTTCTCAATTTGCGATATCCAGTGGCTTCTTAAAGATCTCTTAAATCACCTATGTTCATGCCTTCATCCATTAATTACCTGATGTGTTCTTTCTTCTAATTTTGCATCTTCATACAAGAATGAAACTTGGGGAGGCAAGCGGGTTTTGCAAGATAGTTGGCCAATTCCTCAAATGACTTTGTATGATCAGATCTTTGTATGACAGAACTTCTCACTAATAGTTCCAGATTTAGGATGAAATAATCTACCCAAAATTGTGTTACTACATCCAAAATAGAAAAATTACTGATGCAGATATGGGAAGTCAATGATGTTCCACGTTAAGAGTGAACACACATGAGGCAGTTTGGAGCTTTGATAGGAAATAAGTTTATTAGTCAAGAAATTGAAACAGAACTCAGTCTGGCTTATTTACCAAGAGGAATTTTGATATACTAGAAAAAACATAACTAGATGGACCTCAGACATGGCTCTAGTGAGGTTGTAAAATTATGTTTTCAAGAAATGACGTCTCTCCATTTCTTTCCTCTGTTTTCTATTGGCTTCAATATGAGAAGGCTGTCCCCTGCAAAGTATCAAAGATAGCCAAAAGCAAATAATGTCTTGCATTTTATGATTTATTATACTCAGAGAAAAAGAGTATGTTTGTTTCCTGATAGTGCCATGGAAAATTCATGAGGCTAATTGTTCTTGGCTTGGAATAGATCACACATACATCCTTGAATCAGTTACCATGAATCGAATAGACCAGACCTGCTAGCCCAACCAGGAATACATGAATTGAGAACGAAGGAGTAGTGGATACTCAGAGAAAAGTATGGAGAGTAGTTTTTATTGGCAAAAGGGAATTTAGAAAGGCAAAGCTAGCTTGAGTCCACTACAAAAAACAAAAAACAAAAAAACAAAAAAAATAAATAAATTCATTGATGGCAGACCAGTAACAGCTTTGCTCCCCCAGTAGAAAGGTAACTAGATCATTTTGTGTTAGATCATGGAAATGAAATGGACAGCTAACTAATGTCCTTCTCTCTACCTAAGTTTCTCTACCTAAGAAATCCTCTTCTAATGCAGAGCTGTATTATAAAACAAAGGTAGATAATATCGCTCCTATATTTAACATACTCCAGTGATGTGTAAGTACTCTTTAGACAGAGTCTCAACATGAGCTTAGCCCAAAGTGTTGTCTAGCAAAGTGCATTTCGGTTTCTCATAAATGTTGTTGTTTTGTTTTGTTTTGTTTTGTTTTGTTTTGTTCTCCTCTACTTGGTTAAACAACCTAAAGATTCATTTCAGTAATAACTATTAATTTCCAACCCAATGTAGTTATGTCAAACTTGAGATTTATGGGGGCTTAACAGTAAAAATGTTAGGAAACCTATTAAACGTTACTAAGTCTAGTAGGTCTAGTAGCTAAGGAGAGAATTTCTCATGATAATAGCTTTCTCTAAACTCTGATGCTCCTTTTCCTTGGGATATAGCTTTAGGTCTAATTCTAAGCCAAGAGTACACAAGAGAACCTTCTGATCTAGTATTCTAAGGCCTTCACAAACACTCAGACACTCTTCACTTCCTCACCAAAAAATAAAATAGACCCAAGGAAATATTTAATGTTATTAGGCTTCCCCCTGTCAGGAATGAGCAGTAATGATTCATGCCAATCATTGTACCTCCCTTCCCCCTTATTAGTAACTAATGAACTTTTTTTTATCATTACTATTAACAATTCCGTCTTTTAGGAAACTTTCCAAAACCTCATTTATATAAGAAGAATTATGAGTGACCTAAATTTAAACAGAGCTCCTAGTTAGTCTTCTGTAAAAGAGCATATGTTTATGCTTATTTTTAGGTTTTATTTTATGCATATTTTTAGGTTTTAACTGCCTTTTAATCTATCTCTTGTACTATACTGTATGTCTTTCAGATAAAAGGCCCATTATTTTATTCCAAGAACCTTACAAAATATGAATTTAACACATTTGTTGGATGAATGAATGGATGATAGATGACAGACTGATGATATGGTGGATGCTGTTAGTGCCTTTTTGCCTTCATTTACAAGATATGCCACAATGCTTCCATTTCACACTGTTGAAAGTGTGGCCCAGATAACAATTCATAGCTGCCCCTTCTTTTTAGAATTTTTGAGTTTTGTTCCCATATCCTTCAAATCTCAGACATTGGCCAATGATTGACTGATTTGGAATAATTACCTCAAGGTATGACTAACTCTTTGGTGCAGTTTGTGCTACAGAACATCCCTCATGGATCGAACTGAAGGAAGTTTCTTAAGAGAGCCAAACCCATGCCTAGATTTCTCCCTGCCTTAACCTGCTTCCCTTACTTTCCTTTTTCTGAGAGAAATTGCAGAAGAAATTATTTGTATAAGAATTCCTCATGTCTGATTCTACTTCTAGAGACCCTATCCTTAGATAGATGAATAGATGAATGAATGAATGAATGAATGAATGAATAGGGGGTGATTGAATGAAGCAGTACGTTTGGGAGTTTATGTGAGTGTAAAAATCTATTCAGGCCAGGACTACAGGCAGGAATGTATCATGAATACTGAAAGTGCAACTGGAGCTGAAAGATATGTGACAAAGTTTGGGGAACAAAGAAATGAAACACAGACATAAAATCATCCTGAGGCTATCCTCGAAGCTTGGGGGGAATCACGTTTAATATAGCCTAGACCCAAATAATAGCCGTAATTCAAAAACACACAGCTAAGTAGATCAGAGCTGGACAACATTGCCACAATACATGAGGCAGTAGAATCCAGGTAGATGGCTTAGGTACTAGGCTCAGGAATCTTGGAAATAGCCCATCCAGATTTAAATACAGTTTAAATTATTTTTTTCTGAAAGCAAGAAGCAATCTCAGCATGCATGATGCAACACTGCACCTTTTATATATGTGAACCTCATACACCCTTTCAGTATCACAACATTGATCTGTAAATTCCCATATAACCGATGAAATGATTGTTCAACAGACCGTCTAGCCCAAAGAAAGGATTTGTGTTATGAAATGAAAGGTAGACCTAATAATATTTAGGAAATATAAATGTCAAGAGAGGGTAGTCCTAAAAGGTTATTTCATATATCTGGGTACTCTTTCCCCTGTAAAGAAAGATAATTCTCATTGTCTTTTGGATAAATTTCAGTAAGCTTTGATACTGCAGAAGGATATGAGAGCTAAGAAATACTGAACCACAGAAGAAAGCCCAAAGGTCCAATGGCAGAAATACAATTCTAGTGGGAAATGTCACTCAGCGTGCAGTAGGTCAGATTTTTCCAAAACAAACTGATGAGATGAAGATCTGCATGCAGGAATTTGGGGGGATGTGTTCTCAGGAATACTTCCTCTAGAACAGATAAGAAACAGAATTGAGCAGATGGAGAAATTGAACTGCTGATACAATTTAGACGTAAGTCTCATGCAATCCCATGGGTGCTCTGAAACAGTAAGTGCTCTCAATGGAAATGTAACAAATAGAGAAAAGAGGTGGGAACTGCATACCCCAGTGTGGACCTATCATTGTATGTGGGCCACTCCTGGAGAAGATGTATGACCTTGGCTGAGGCTGTTCCCAACTGCAGAAAGGGATTCAGCTATAATCCTCTGGATGTCTACATTCTAGTAGAAGGAGGATCTGGGCAGCACCCAACAATTTCCACTACATCTGATTGTGTGTGTGTGTGTGTGTGTGTGTGTGTGTGTGTGTGTGTGTGTGAAGTGCCTCTGTATTCCAGTGTCCTACCCTTCCCTGTTAAAAAGACAGATATATCTTTTTCTATGTGCCTGCTTCTGCAACACACGTACACACGACCAAAACTTTCTCAAGGGAATAAAATCCAAGCAGTCTTTGTACAATAATGGTGTTGTTATTCTCAGTTTTATCCCATAGGGACATTTACAACCTCCCTTAGTAAAATTCTAACTATAACTGAAGCAGCAGAGGAACATGTTTTCCACCAGATTGGTGTAATCCTTTTTCATCAGAAGCTATTAAGATTTGCCTAACTCAGTCTTGCATTTTGAACCTTGTTTGACTTTCAGCTAGAAATATCACACAATTTCAGAAGCAATCTCCATAAAGAATCAAAATAACGTCTTGTGACAAGCTAGCAGGTTCATGCAAAATCCCAGTTTTATACAGGGTCAAGAATAAATAAACTAAATTCCTCTTATTAAGGTTTTTGTGCAGAATGAATATGTTAAAATTATATAAAAACTTTTCCTACTGACTAGAGATTGAAAACCCCCAGGAAATGAATAATTTGATTTGTAAAACTTTATCAAAATACCCTAAGTGTTCACAACCTAACACTAGCTATAACCGAATTTCATTATTTTTACCTGCAATATGTGTCCCTAAAATTTAAACAGCTTACCAAAACTAAGTAACACTTGTGCCATCCACACTGTATAATCTCACTAGAAAATTATTTTCATACACTATTTCCAGGTTTGCACATTCCCTCCTCACAGAAGTTCTGGTGCAAAAAACTGAATTTTCTCTGAAGGCCACATTCTCTAAAGACAAATTACAGGTTTGTGGCATTGATTGTAGTGATAGTTTCACAGATGTATATTTACCTCCAAAATCATTAAACTGTGTACATTCAATATGTATAGATTTTGCATGTCTATCAATTCCTCAATAAAAAAAAAAGTAAAGAAAGTATTAAGCCCCATGTAAGCAGAGAGTGTCTGGTTTTTGTTTTGTTTTGTTTTTGCCACTGCATTCCTAGCCATCTCCCCAAAACCCTTACCAAGTAGGACATAGGACAGTTTTTATCTGAAGATGTGAGCCCACCTGCAGGATGAGGGTTTAAACACATTAAAATAAATAAAACTCTCTGAACAGCACATAAAGCGTGAGGAAAGATTATTGGAACATGTCGATAAATATATTGACTATAATAAATATTCTCAAAATAACAGGAGAAGATATTCATAAGCCAAAACAGAGGCAATAAGTCATTCAATATCCAAGTAAAATATGAGTTATAGACATTACAATGATTGAAAAGAAGAACAGAAGATGTGATGCAATGTAAGAAAGATTAGTAAGCAGGATGATCATTGTGAACCACTCTCCAAGAAGGCAAAAGAAAAAGATAAAAAGGAATATGATATAAAAATAAAGCTTATGAGATATGTAGAATAGAAGCAGAAAGTAGAGGCCAATTTACAGATAATGTGAGTTACTGAAGAAGAGAAAGAAAATAATTACAGACCCACATACATGCTTACATACATACACGTAGGAGGAGATAATATTTGAGAAAATTACAGTAAATTTCAGATAATTAAAACAAGATTAAAGACCTCAGGTTGAAATGACTCATAGAGTGCAACTTATTTAGTATAAAGGAAAACTAACATACACTTACAAACTTAAAATGAGGGGTGCCTGAGTGGCTCAGTCAATTGAGCCTGTGGCTTGATTTTGGCTTAGGTCATGATCTTACAGTTCATGGGATTGATCTTACAGTTCGCAGGATCGAGCCCGTGTCGGGCTCTGTGCTGACAGCTTCGAGCCTGCTTGGGATTTTCTCTCTCCCTCTCTCTACCCCTCCTCCACTTTCTAAATAAATTAAACATTAAAAAAATAAAATCTTAAAATGAAATGAAAGCTTCCAGAAAAGCTCTTACAGAGTAGTAAGACTCAGACTGGCTAGAATTCTCAATAGCAATACCAGATGTAAAAAAAAAAAAAAAAAGAGTAATAATTTTAAAGTGATTGATGGAAAATAACTTTGAACCTAGAATTATATATACAGCTAAATTTAATTTAAGTGGTAGGTATATGAGAGCCTAGAACATTATCCACTCAAAGACCCACTTTAAGAACAACACTCTTGGAGGAAAAAGAAAATCCAGGAAAATGCTGCCAAAAAAAAAAAAAGAAAAGTAAAAATTAAGTAACTTTATAGGGCATATTGCTATTTAAATAGTCAAGTAACTACACACACACACACCCACACACGCACTCACAGTATGTTCAGAAAAATACAGAAATAGATTCCTAGACGAAAGAAACAAGGTGAGAGATGGGGAAAATGGAAGAACTGTAAAATCATGCTAAATGGCTATGAGGTTCTTCTGGGGAACATAGGCAGGTGGCAGGATAAGACACAAGATGACAGATATGAAGTGCCTTTTATGTCATGCTACACAATATTGCTTTTCACCTGAAGCCGTGGAAAGATGTAAGTAGAAAAGTATTGGATGTTGTAGATATTTTAAAATGATCATTCTTAGGGCGCCTGGGTGGCTCAGTCAGTTAAGCATCTGACTCTTGATTTCGTCTCAGGTCATGATCTCGCAGGTCATTGCTCTCTCTCTCTCAAAATAAGTAAATAAACTTCTAATGAAATAAAATAAAATAAAATAATAAATGATTCAGTAATCAGGATGGGTTTGAGTTTTAGCATAAAAGGCTATAGTGATATTAGAATTAAGCCAATTTATTATGTTATATGATATTGTATCATGTCATTTTTTACATTGTAATATTATTTTATATATTATAGTTACATATATAATGCATATAGTTATATATTATTTTATATAGTATATATTATAGCTTTGTTGGTAATTGACATGGCCGAAATTAGAGCAAGGACAGTAAAAATGAGTAGGTGAGAGACTGGGAGACCAGTTAATTTAATAAATTGATGTATACAAAAGACAAAGCCGGGTTAACATTAGAGAAGGTGTGGGGGTAAATACATCGAGTTCTTATTGTGTACTTTGTGCTTACAATACCTGTGGAACATTCAAATTGACTGTTCAGTAAACTATCAGTTAAGTAAGGCTTATCACAGTGGTGCAGATGTTAACTGTATGTTTGCAAACATTAAGACAGAGTGGATAATTTTACTGAGACTGGTCGGTATGGAATGTGAAGCAGGAGGAGAAGAGGGTTACAGGTGGAGGCGCAGGGAATGTGTGCCTTCAGGATGGAGGCAGAGGTGAGCAGCTGGAGGATGGAACCTTGGGTATCACAACATCTATCCCCACTGAAAAGCAAACTTCGTGAGCTAGGAACTTTATCAGTTTTACTCTCTAGAATCTGGAACAATGCCTGGTACAATAGTTTCTCAATAAATCCATATGTTTGTCTAAGGACAAAATGAATGAAGTCAGAGCCCAAAAAGAAATTTTCAGAAATGCAGATTTTATTATAATAGATAAGTGAAAGATGCATTTTTTCCTCTTTCCATTTCAACCCTCTGTAATACACACCTTTATAATGCAGATACATAAGAAATACATCTTTAATTTTCTCCTTTTCCTTTGATATTAGACAAGTCATTCTGAAAACAAAGGGACTATATTAGGGATATTGAATGTTGAGAAGTGGATTACTGATGGGGACATTCTTAGTTGGAAAGCAAAAAGGGAAACTAAAGCCTTCTACCTCACACCAGAGCTCATCAAATACAATTTTGGTTAAAAACCTTCTTTTGCACTAAACTAAGTTATTTGGTTAGTTTTATAATTCTCCCTCCCTGTGCAAATAAGAATATGGCATTTTCCTAAAGGGATGTAAACCACAGTTAAAACAAATCCTCTCTTATGGATTGACCTGGGGCGAATAATACAAAATCCTCTCTTATGGAATGACCTGGGGCGAATAATACGAAAATGACATTCTAAAGAATGTACTATAAATCTTTAGCCTATAAAGAAGCAGAAAATGTAAATAAGATTAGATATGCCAAGCAAACTAATAATTAGTCCCTTTTGAATTATTTTAGAACATTTCTTAATCTGCTAATGATAGTAGGAATTGTATACATATATGGTTTTTAAAAATAATAAAACCAATGATATCAGGGCATCAATTTTACTCAGTGGGATGAGAATCTTGTATTTTTTTTTTACTAAGATTTCAACTACATGTAAGCGATAACTGGCTCCCAGGTAAAGAAAATATGAATATTTAATATAGCATAGAAGTGGGCAATGTTTTTGTTCTTGTAAGTATATTAAACCAGTATTTCAAGACTACTATATTGTCTGTATAACTAATACAACATTTAATATTATTTAATGACCTAGCAATGTACTCATCTTAAATACAGAGCTGTTTTAAAAGGTTAATCTTTACCAATATTTTAGAAATTGTTACATGGATTATAACTGGGAGAGAAAGGCACAGCTTGTGTGTATATATATGTGTGTGTGTATATATATGTGTGTGTGTGTATATATGTGTGTGTATAAATATATATATGTATATGTGTGTGTGTGTGTATATATATGTATATATATATATATATGCATTGAGGTTCTCAGCATTGCTTC
Organism: Panthera leo; assembly: GCF_018350215.1. Classification (NCBI taxonomy): domain Eukaryota; kingdom Metazoa; phylum Chordata; class Mammalia; order Carnivora; family Felidae; genus Panthera; species Panthera leo. The sequence continues at coordinate 97,893,104 of NC_056685.1, forward strand.
ACGACACAACCAGAATGGTATAAATCTACAAAAGAGGTGGTAGGATAAGTTCAAATGAAGCTAACTACATATGTTAGTAAAACAGGAGCATTTAATCTAAATATTTATGGACAGAACTGATTTCTTCTCCTTTTGTGTACTCTCATATACGCATTTCTAGAATATCTCATCAGTGTGTTAGACTGGGAGAAGAATCATATACTGAAAATATGATTGCAATACTTTACTGTCCTTCAGAGGACCTGTGAGAAAGCATGGAGCAAAGTATAATAATTATGCATTTAAAATGATTAAATACTAATCTGCAAACTTCACAAGTGATGAAATGGTGAAATAAATTGCTGGTACTTTAATCCAGACACATTTAGATTAACAGGATGTCTATAAGACAGTTTGATAAATGCCTTGTTCTTATGCAGTACAGTGCTGCCCAGAATTCAGGAGCCTTTGCCTCTGGCCCCCTGTTTATTAATTGGCTGGCATCTGCACATGTATTAGAACCATGCTTTGAAGTTAACAGAATCTTCTCATTCAGACACACAGGAAAATGTGGTTGGATAATTCAGAGTTTTAAAATTCTGTAAGAGTGGTATAGTGAAAGCAACGGTTATGCTGTAGATGTTAATGATAATTTTAAAATGAAAAATAATTTCCCTCTAACTGAAAGATGTGTCCTCTGCATCAGAGGCCGCTATCATATAAATAAGATGGTTGAAACATTAAGTCACCTTTTCATTAAGTTGTATTTATTTTTTCTAAGTAAAAATATTGTATAAAATTTAGGTATTTCATATATTTTTAATTTTTTTAACGTTTATTTATTTTTGAGACAGAGAGAGACAGAGCATGAATGGGAGAGGGTCAGAAAGAGAGAGGGAGACACAGAATCTGAAACAGGCTCCAGGCTCTGAGCTGTCAGCACAGAGCCTGACGCGGGGCTTGAACTCACGAACCAGGAGATCATGACCTGAGCCAAAGTCGGACACTTAACGGACTGAGCCACCCAGGCGCCCCTAGGTATTTCATATTTTAAGCAACATTCTGCTCTACACATCTTATCACTTAACATAGGATGAAAGATTTATATGTAATATAATAATATTTTCTTAACATTTCCTTTTTCAAGGTGACAAAAACTCTGCATTTCCATAAATTATTCTAAGACGCATAAACACCTTTAGTTTTTGTGCATTGTGGACAAATAATTAATAAATAATCTTAAATTATCAGAGGTTACCTGTGACAAAGTAAGGAAGACAATCTCCTTGGTTCAGAGGCCTAGTATATAGCCCTATTCCACAACCGCTTCATAGCAGTCAGTAAATAGACATTAAATCTTGTTCTATTTCATTTTCCATATCCATAAAACAGAGATCCCTGTACATTGCATGTAATGATTAACCCCATTACTTTATTTATTGTGTTTATTAGTTTCCACCAAAGTGGAACAAAATATTGTTTTTAAACAAAGAGCTCTATATTTATTGTCTAGCTGAAAAGCATAATAATTCTCTCTTCAAAGAAAAAGAGAAAATTTCTCCTGAAATGACACAAGGAGATTGTGAGGAATAAGAAGCTACTTTAAGTGCTCTTTTTTCCCTAAGTGGAACAGGACCTGCTTCTCATCCCCACTTCTCACATCCCCGCAAGGAGAGATATGAATGTTCTCTTCTCCGTTTTCCAGAAGAACCTTATCCTAAGGAATAAGATACAACTTATAAGTAAAATATCCCTTGCCTAACTTCTGTAAAACAATCTGCCTGAGGTTTTTAGAAATCCTCTCAAAATTACCTAAGTGGCATATCAGAACTAGTGGCAAAAAGATTCAAGCATTGTCTGTCACCTGAATGGATTAGCGATGAAGGGGTCATACTGGTAGTCTTGGATCTTTTATATTAATGGTTGTCATTGAAGCTCATTAAAATTGTTATTTTTTTAATTATCCATAATTGATCATTTATCAATAATTATGATTTGGGAAACTTAATTTCTCTAAAATAATATAAGAAAATGAGATAATTACTCCAGAAAAGAAGACAGGTAGTCAATTTTCCAAATGTTGATACTAAAAGAATGATTTTCATTTGCATTAATTCTTTTTGCCAGTATTTTATCCTTAACCTCTCTTCTACACGTCAGCTACTGTGGGACAAATTGGGCTGAGCAGAAGCAATTATCAGACATATGACCTCTGCATATCATGGTATTTTATGAATGTACTTGTTCCTTGGGAAAGGAAATACAGTCTGAACAAGGCCAAAAGTAAGGCTTTTGGGCATTTTCAGAATTGTGTATCTTCTGCGCTTACTACCTACAAAGGCTGTGGGTTTTGCTTTATTTTACTACTCTGCCCTCTCTTGTTTCTATTCCCACCTTTATCTCTCTGACTTTGTCTGATATCTGCAGTCCTCATTCTCTCAGGCTCCAGTCATGCATCTTTATTATTCAGCCTATAAGGATAAGCTAGGGTAGCTCGCCTCAGGCCTTTGAACTTTGAATGATATGTCCAGAAAGCTCTTTGCCTCTTACCATATTTCAGCAGCTAATTAACTCATTTTCAAGTCAGCTCAAATGTCACTTTCTCAAAGAAGCTACTCTGACAATACTATATAAACCATAACTTTCCAACCTACTGCTCCTGAGCCCCTTTATCCTACTCTACGTTTCCCTCCATAGCCCTCAGCACATCCTAGCTTACAGGAAATTTACTTTTGATTGTATTTATTGTTTATTATTTGTTGGATAAGGCTAGATTAGCTATTTAATATATCTACCTAATGTGTTCCAAGTTTCCAGGAAAGGGCCTGGCACATAATGAAAGCTCAAAAATACTTATTGAGTGAATTAATTAAATTGTAGACAGTTACCTAAACTATGTAGTTAAACTCAAAACTACGATATGAGTACATCTTAAAATAAGTCACAAAATGCCAAAATGTTTAGAAAGTTTCAGTCAAATGTGATTGCAATTACCACTTGTTCCACTTGCTCATTTTGCAAACGAAGCATCCGACCTTGTGAGGTTAACTGATTACTGAGAATTACCAAGCATCTGACTTTTAGTCTGGGTATTCAGAAAGCCTCCAGTTTTCTGAAATACATGATCCAAATCACAGTCATGTGTATTCAATTGTCTGAAATAGAACAACCTAGCTTATCATAGCAGAATTTAACACATCTCTATCTAAATTGTTCTTACATACCTTATTTCTTTAGCCTTGAGTCCTGGAGTCCCTTTAAGTTTTGTTTTGTTGCTTTTTTTTTAACCTCATATTTTACATCCAGTAAAATCCAAGGCTGTTCTCCCTTACATCCACGGCCACTGAGAGGTCTATTTATCATATGTGTGTACCCCAAATTCACCTCTTGGCTGAGTAGCAAAATTATATCCATTGAAGGTGTTTATATTAAGGTTCTTTCAAGCATAAACAATAGAAACTGACATTTACCTAGTTGAAGTAAAACTAACAGGGTGTTACAATGGACTCTGAACAGAGTTTTGGTAGGATATACAAAGGACAGGAATAGCACAGCAGGTGCCACATAGAACTATAGCCTGAGGTGCTAGATGTACAACTGGTTCTTCTGCCTTTAGCTTTATCCTCTATACTAGACTGTATAAAAGGAGGTGGAAGAAACTCTAGAGAGAATTCCTTTGGAGTGAGTTGCCAGAGTGATGTGCAGCTTTCACATTGTAGACGACTGAGAGGGGCTTAAAGGGGACCATTCAGAGATCTACATACAAGTTACCTCCAGGCTGAGGAACACAGCGTCCTGTAACTGACTTACACCTGAGAGTCTGAGGCCAGCACTGTGCATGAAGCTGATTTGGGTTGGATGCAGGGGAAAGAGAATTCTATTGAGAGGTGCTGCATTTCCACTGAAGGAAGGCAAAGGTGCATGCTTCCGAGAAACCCAATCAGCAGCTGAGGAAGGGTGCCAAACTGGGATTAGTTCAAAAGGGTTTGTTCTAGAGAAACAGGCCAAGAGGGAGAAAGTTTAGGAAACAACGTAGTTTAGCTACTGAAGCTAGAAAGAGCCTTATACTTTTTGCTCTGCTATGGAATTAAATGTTACATAATAGATTTCACTCTTCATAATTTTAAATTCATTTACAAGTAGAATAATGATATACTTTAAAAGATTTTTAAGAAATTTTTGTTTCATATTAAAGCACAATATTACAGCTCTTTTGTGCATAATATAGACACTTAGATTATGAAGACTTTATAATATAATAACAAATTATTATAATTTTAAAAGCTCAAAAAACCCACAAGCAGAATAATGAGAAAAATGAGATGTTTTTGATAACATATCATTAAATAGAAGAAAATAAGATTCATAAAAATATCCTGTTTTCAGACCTATTTGTGGATATTTGTTATGTGATCATTATTCCTTTACATTTCACAATGTTGTGTTTGATAAGTGGCAGATATGTTCCTAGGACTTGATAGCACATGGATTTTTGCATTTCATCCCAAAAGATAACTTATATCAGATACAATAAAAAAGAAATAAATTGTGCACATTTGCTATCTTCTAATATTTCCATTAAATAGTGGAGAAAGCCCAATTGTCCATTTCCCAAATGAAGAATTTGCATTTGTATATCACCAAATGAAAAGCATTTAGGTTATAAACCATGGAGTCAAATCGTGTCATCTCTTTGAAATCAGAGATAAGTTTGTGTCCACAGAACTTCACTATGAAATAAAAGTATTTGTTTCCCTGCCTGACCTTGGAGGAATTTGAAACAAAATGAAAGGAATCTCAGGTGGAGAACTGAGAAACACCGATATTATCTTCAGTAGAAAATAAAAGGGGTTTTTTAAAAATAAACACCTTTGATTGCTCACTGTTGGTTCTGAATATTAATCTCACCACATAGTTAACAGTTCTGCTTATTAATTAGAGAAAAATAAATATATGGTTTTCATGTGTGGTATTTGTTACACTTTCTAACACAAACATATTTTTTATTCTAGGATTTATTCAGTGACATTTATTGGCAATACTGCTCTCATAAATACAACCTATCAGCCTATTTCTCATCTGTCTTCTCTCATATCTCAATGACTTCTATTTTTTTTATTTTTCTCTTCTACTTTTATTCTTTTATTTTATGGCCAACTTATTTTTTTAATTACTAATTTGGAAACTTCATTAACAAAGAGTTACAATAATACAGTGAACTCCCATGTATTCTTCACTTAGATTCACCCATTATTATTACTCTGACTTCTTTGTTCTTTATCCCTGATAAAACTAAATACAGGGGCGCCTGGGTGGCTCAGTTGGTTGAACGTCTGACTTCGGCCCAGGTCATGATCTCACAGTTTGTGAGTTCGAGCCCCACGTCGGGCTCTGCTGACAGCTCAGAGCCCGGAGCCTGCTTCAGATTTTGTGTCTCCCTCTCTCTCTGCTCCATCCCCACTCATGCTCTGTCTCTCTCTGTCTTAAAAATAAATAAAACATTTAAAAGAAAACTAAATACAAATATAGCAGTAAGTATTAGTGTGGAGGTTTTTTTAAGGAACCATTTGAAAAAACTGTTGCAAACTTCAGGGGTCTTCATTCCTAAATATTGGAGAATCTGTCTTACAGGAATAAAGATATCCTCCTTAAATTTATAGGCAACAACTGGGCTCCTACATAATGAATGCCAATATTGGACAAACATTTATGCCTAGATCCAAGCTATGGGGAAAGGTCTTTAACACTACGTTTACACAAAAGTAAACTTCTCAAAAGCATACATTCTGCCTCAGGTTCAGAGGAAAAAGACAAAGCAGAATCCAGCTGGGCAAGACCAATTTCTCTTTCCTAATTTTCCAGTTGTGTTAAGTCATGATTTAACCCCTTGGGTAAAAAAAAAAAAAATGCATGAAGGTGCAGAGCTTCCAAAAAGGTTACATAGGACACTCATGGAGCTACATGGATAAAAACACCAATAATATGAAAGAAGATTGTGTCTTAAAATGGATCATATATTAGCAGTGTTCTGCGTGTTTAACATACTGTGCTGAGTGGACTAGATATGTGAACACATCTTTCACTAAAAAAGAAATGCTACTCAGCTTTACTGTCATTTGTAAGAAAAGAAATGTAAATCAAAACTACACTGAGATACTACTTTTCACGTATTAGTTTGGCAAATATTAAAGATTTTGACAATATACTTTGTTGACACACCAGTGGAAACATAGTCATCATACATCACTAGTGGGAGTGCAAATTTTGGAAGAGAGTGTGGTACTATCTAGCAAAATTACATAGCATCTATCTTTTGGCCCAGTAGTGTCATTTCTAGAATTATATCCCAAAGGCACACTGGCAAAAACATCACCAACAACAAAAAAATACAAAAACAACAAAGAAACCCCAGAAAGATATATTTACAATTTATAAGTCTGTTAATTACAGCATTATGTGTAATAGCAATAGACAAAAGTACAAGTGTCCATCACTGTGGTTAAATAAACTAAGTTATATTCAAAAATTCCTACAATGGAGTACTCTGCAGCTGAAACAGCAATGACACATGTGTCTCCATGTTGTTATGAAGTGATCTCCAAGATGCACTGTTAAGTAAAGAGGCAAGGAGGTGAAAAACTTATGCCCTATACTATGCTATAATTTATCAAAACAAATAATAACATAAAAGCAAAATAAACACCTATAGGTAAAAAGAGAAGAAATGGAAGAGGAATGAGAATAACTATGAGATTACTCTGAGTATACCTTGCTTTTATTTATTTTTTTTAATTTTTTTTTAATGTTTTTTCTTTGTTTTTGAGAGACAGAGAGAGAGAGAGAGACAGGAGAGGGGCAGAGAGACACAGGGAGATACAGAACTGGAAGCGGCCTCCAGGCTCCGTGCTGTCAGCACAAAGCCCTATGCAGGGCTCGAACTCATGAACTGTGAGATCATGACCTGAGCCAAAGTCAGGAGCTCAGATGACTGAGCCACCCAGGCACCCCAACAGTATACCTTGCTTTTAGATGAAACTCTGTAAAGGAATACTTTTTATTTTATTATTTTATTTTATTTTATTTTATTTTATTTCCTTTTATTAATTTTACTTTAGAGAGACAGAGTATGTGTGTAAGCAGTGGAGGAGCAGAGAGAGAGGGAGAGAGAGATCTTAAGCAGGCTCCAGGCTCAGCGCAGAACCTGACACAGGGCTCTATCCCACGACCCTGGGATCATGACCTGAGCTGAAATTAAGAGTGAGACGTTTAATCGACTGAGCCACCTGGGTGCCCCTGTAAAGGAACATTTAAAATACGGAGAACAAACTGAGGGTTGCTGGAGGGGTATTGGGTGGGGGTATGGGCTAAATGGGTGATGGGCATTAAGGAAGAGCACTGGATGTTGTATGTAAGTGATGCTTCACTAAATTCTACTCCTCAAACTATTATTACACTATATGTTAACTAACTTGGATTTAAAGATAAATAGATGATGGATGATAGATAGATATACAGATAGATAGATACATGATAGATGGATAGATGATAGATAGATAGATAGATAGATAGATAGATAGATAGATAATAGAACAAAGTAATTTGCTGTAAATCACTCTGGGATATACACTAAGGACACAAGGAACTGGAAAAAAATTTTATCTGCTTATAGCAATCTTCTGTTAGCAATGCGGTTGTTAATGCCATTTCAAGAATTTGGTGAATATTGCGGAACAATGTAAATGACTAATTGTGTTGAGAAGTGTGATTTTCTGTGCAGAAGTGTGGAGGAATGGATGTAATATTAATAAGGTTAAGAAAATATCATTTAGGACTAAAGTTGAGTTGGCAATATTAGGAATTAGTAATATAAAACTCATGATATATTTATACCACCTAATATATACTGTATAGACAATAAACAGCAATGAACCCAGCAGTGAACACCAGTAGGGCTGAGACAAATACTGTTTTCCACAAAACATTCAAGTCCTCGGGAGTGTTTCAGTCTTGAATGGAAAACATACAACATGAGCTTCAGACATCTTTTCACACCAGAAAGCATGTAAGACAAATTGGTTGAACTAAGAGAAACTCGATAACCACTCTTCTGCCTAGTCTTTAGGATGCTAATACAATCAATTCTGAATTAACATCATTACTAAGCCTGCTGGGGTGGACTATATATAGTCAATGGGAAGGATTGGGAAAGATTCCTGCAAAGTTTGAAATCCATCCATGTTCTCGGGCAGCTTGATTTGATGGAATATGTTAACAATTAGATGGTGTTTTTAGGACAAAATCACTTCATCACTTCCCCATCACCTTTTGAAGAGAGATTTGGCAATAATGGAAATAGATTGCACGTATCTAGCATTTACTATATGCCAAAGAGTTTGAGGTGTTTTTCATATATATACTAATTTCACACTCACACTGACCTTAGGATGTAAGTACTATTATTAGAGTCAATCTACAGATGAATAAACCAAGGTGCAAACAGACTAAGTAGATTACTCTAGGTCATATAACTAAGTGGTGCATCCAGGCTCTAAATCCAAACAGTGTGAATTTAGAACCCACACATTTTTTAAGTTTTTTACTTTATTTCCAGTTAGCTAATATACACTTTTATAGGAGGTTCAGGTGTACAATATAGTAATTCAACAGTTCCATATCATCACACTGTGCCCATCACAAGTGCACTTTTCAATTTCTATCACCTATTTCACCCATCCCCTCTCTCTCCTTGCCTCAGGTAACCATCAGAATGTTCTCTATAAAAGTCTTGTTTCCTGTTTTTGACTCTAGCTCATTCATCTATTTTCCTTTGCTTGTTTGCTTTGTTTCTTATATTCCACATATGGATGAAATCATATGGTATTCGTCTTTCTTTGTCTGACTTACTTTGCTTAGCATCATACTCTGTAGCTCCATCCACATCATTGAAAATGACGAGGTTTAACTCTTTTTTATGATGAATAATATTCCATTGTATTCGCATACCACATCATCTTTACTCATTCATCAATTAGTGGACACTTGGGCTGCTTCCATATCTTGGCTATTGTAAATAATGCTGCTATAAACATAGAGGTTCATATATCCCTTTGAAGTAGTGCTTTTGTATTCTTTTTATTTTTGGTTTCAAGTTTTTATTTAAATTCCAGTTAGTTAACATCCAGTGTAATATTAGTTTTAGGTGTAGAATTTAGTGATTCATCACTTACATACAACCCAGTACCCATCACAAGTGCCCTCTGTAATACCCATCACCCATCTAGCCCATCTCCCACCCATCTCCCTCCATCAACCCTGTTTGCTCTCTATTATTAAGAGTCTCTTATCCCTATCTCTTCTTTATCCCTCTTTTTTCTTTTCCCCACTTTCCATATGTTCATCTGTTTTATTTCTTAAATTCCACATATAAGTGAAATCACGTGGTGTTTGTCTTTCTTTGACTTATTTTGCTTAGCATATTGTCTCTAGCTCCATCCATTTCATTGCAAATGGCAAGATTTCATTTTTTTTCATTTTTTCATTCTTTTTTATGGCAGAGTAATATTCCATTATCTATCATATATAATATATATTCCATATATTTTATGTATATTATATATTCCATATATTCATATATATTATACATTATATGTTATATCTTATATATATATCCATTCATCAGTCGATGGACATTTGGGCCTTTTCCATAATTTGACTATTGTTGATAATGCTGCTATAAACATTGGAGTGCATGTATCCCTTTGAAATAGTATTTTTGTATTCTCTGAGTAAACAGTAATATGATCACTAGATTGTAAGGCAGTTCTATTTTTTACTTTTTGAGTAACCTCCACACTGTTTTCCACAGTGGCTGTGCCAGTTTGCATTCCCACTAAAAGTGCATGAGGGTTCCTTTTTCTCCAAATCTTCCCCAACACTTGTTGTTTCATGATTTTTGTTTGTTTTTTTTTTTAGCCATTCTGACAGATGTGAGGTGATATTTCATTGTAGTTTTGATTTGCATTTCCCTGATGGTAAGTGTTGATGAACATCTTTTCATGTGTCTATTGGCCATCTGGATATCTTCTATGGAGAAATTTCTGTTTATGTCTTCTGCCCATTTTTTAATTGTGTTGGTTTTTTGTTTTGTTTTGTTTTGTTTTGTTTTGTTTTGTTTTGTTTTGGTGTTGAGTTTTGGAAGTTCTTTATATATTTTGGACATTAGCCCTTTATTGGATATGTCATTTGAAAATATCTTCTCCCATTCAGTAGGATGCCTTTTAATTCTTTTTTGTTTGTTCCTTATGCTGTGCAGAAGCTTTTTATTTTGATAGAGTTCCAATAGTTTATTTTTGCTTTTATTTCCCTTGTCTCATGGAGACATATCTAGAAGGAAGTTGTTATGGCTGATGTCAAAGACATTACTGCCTGTGTTCTCCTCTAGGATTTTTATGGTTTCAAGTCTCCCATTTAGGCCTTTAATCCATTTTGAATTTATTTTTGTGTATGGTATGAGAAAGGGGTCCAACTTCATTTTTTTTTTTTGCATGTTGTTGTGCAATTTTCCTAACACCATATGTCAAAGAGGCTGTCTTTTTCCCATTGGATATTCTTTACTACTTTGTTGAAGGTTAACTTACCATATAATTGTGGGTTCACTTCTGAACTTGCTATTCTGTTATAGTGATATATGTGTCTGTTGTTGTGCCAGTACCATACAGTTTTGATTACTACAGCTTTGCAAAATAACTTGAAGTCCAGAATTATAATGCCCCCAGTTTTGCTTTTCTTTTTCAAGATTGTTTGACTATTCAGGACCTTTTGTGGTCCAAATTTTAGGATTGTTTGTAGAACCCACACTCTTAGTCACCATGTTATATTGTCAGTCAGCATAGCTCAATAATGCTTTATGAGGAGCCATTGACATTTTCACTGTTATATGAAATATCCATCACTGGGGAAACAATGTTCTGATCTATAAAAATGTTTTACCTAGGTTAAATGCTGCTACATTGACCCCTAACTGTGGGCCATTTACATGATCTCTCATCTTAAGTTTTATTACTTCATAAGGATGTTATAAACAGAAATAGATATAATAACTCCTCCCTTGGACACCTAGGTGGCTAAGCTGGATGAGCATCCAACCCTTGATTTTGGCTCAGGTCATGATCTCATGGTCATGGGATCAGGCCCTGTGTCGGGCTCCACACTGAGCATGGAGGCTGCTTGAGATTTTCTCTCTCTCTCTCTCTCAAAAATATAAATAAATAAATAAATAAACAAACAAACAAACAAATAAATAAATAAATAGATAGATAAAATAATTCCTCCCTTAAAATCTCAAATGTATTGAAACCAAAATGCAGGGGTCCCTGGGTGGCTCAGTTAGTTAATCATCCAGCTTTGGCTCAGGTCATGATCTCATGGTCCGTGAGTTTGAGCCCCATGTCGGGCTCTGTGCTGACAGTTCAGAACCTGGAACCTGCTTCAGATTCTGTGTCTCCCTCGCTCTCTGCCCCTCCCCTACTCGCACTGCATCTCTCTCTCAAAAAATAAACAAACATCAAAAAATATATATACAGTAGCATTACTTTATCACTTTTACTTCTCTCTTATCATCATTTTGATATTCAGTCATCTATTTATTCAGATTTTACTTTTTAGCGTACAGTGATATTGATAATGATGGTAATAAGGGTAATGAAATTATAAAAGGGAAAAGAGAAAGAGGAGAAGACAAAGGGAAAGAAAAGATAATAGCCATGCTTGTTATCTGTTACTCCTCCAAGAAACAAAATGTTTTGTTATAAGGCACCAAATAGAAGCTATAAGTGAGGAATCCAAATGTCAAATGTGAAATAATCATGTTTCTGTGGACCCTAGATAATTAGGCATGAAATTTACTTATTTTAATGGGAATAAGAACTTGTATATTGTTGCCTTTCTCCAGAGAGTCTGGAGACTCTGTTTATTGTTCCCAGTCCTGCACTGTGACTGAGGGAGTATACTTTGTCTGAAAAATCTCTCTGTGATGTTATAATGGTATCTAACAAGATAGCATTAGAGATTTTTTTCCAAAGTCTACTTCTGTGGCAGAAATATTTCTTAAGAATGGTCTTAGATGAGTTGTCAAATAATTTCTGTCTCAAACAGTTTTCTGCAGCTTAAGTTGGCCACCTTTTATAAATCTAATAAATGAATATTTATGGAATGATCTCTGCTTACTTTTGGAAATAAAGTTTGAGTGGATGAGTAAATCAGGTGAAAGATTTTCTAGCCCTTATATGTCCTTTGAGAGTAATTGGTTCAACTATTTTCTAAAATGCATGTTTCATTTACATCCATTTTGATAATTACCTTTTTACTTCCCATGATATAGAAAACCAGTTTAATAGATACGGTCTAGTACTTATGTGACAGAATCCTAATTGTTCCCAGGAGTATACTGAAGCTTCAGGTTCTCTGAGTAACATTAATGCCACTTATCTTTGGAGTGCAGTATTCTTTATAAGAACAAGCATCTTCCAGAAGTTTCATTAATGGATTATGTATAGTAATAGTTTTACCTTTAAAATGGTAAGTGGGAATGAAAACTTTCAGCATATTTGGAAACCTCTCTGTTTCTAATGCACCTCAGTGATAAGATTATTATTTTCAATTGCCTAATATAAGACTCCATTAGAGTGTAAATGTATATTCTGTGATGCTGTGAACCTCTTCTTCAAATAATTGTTTCTGAAGTTTATCAGAGATATTTCCTATAACATATAGGCAACATCTGACATAGCAAATAGGAATTTGCTTGTTACCTGTAGCAGTTCATACAAAATGTGGCTTAGCTGTCCAGTCTACTCTGGGAACTGAGTTCTAGAGATTAGTTATTGATTACGGATTATCACATTCAGATGCCTATGCATAAATTTTTGCATGAAGATTTTCTTCAGCTAAGTACTTTATAATGAAAGGATTAATTGAGAACCATTGAACCATATCATAGAATAAAGGCATAATTTGAATGAAGAGTTCACTTAGCATAATTATATACAAACATATTAGAAATAATCTCCACTGTGGTTCTTATATTAACTTTCAAACCCTTCGCATTGCATAACTGAGGAAACAATCAGATGTCGCTGAGAAAAATGTTCCATTCATGTCTTTTTCTCCAGTGTCTTGATTTTGTGTTGTCTGCTGTAAGAATGTATTACAAATTGCATTGCATTTTTGGATTCTGCCTGTAATTGGTCAATGTTTAAAGCTTAGTGACAGTCTGAATTATTGCTATAGGTTTTACTTTCTCTCTTTCTATCACACAGATATAAAATAGATTATTTTCTCCTAAACCACCGCATACTCTATACTTACTTCCTATTTTGCTTTCTTTCTCTCTCTCTTTCTGTGACACTATGAAGAATTATGTAAACATCTGGCTTTCTTTGCAGCTCTTAAGTTGAATCTGACCTCCAAAATGTATGATGTGAATTCAAGGACTCAGTAATATTCCCTATAAGCAACATCAGCTAACTCCCTTATTACCAACTGCATCCACTCTCCACATTCTGGGACTTTGCAGTTTATTGTGTTAACACCTATCCTTTGTTGACATGAGAAGGGCACTGCCAAATTGATGTGATATGTCTCTGTCTTTAGAGGGGAAGGTGACAAAGGGAAGAATCCTTACTGATCTATAACAGACTAGTTCCTGTTCATTTACTTGAGGATAAATAAAAACTGCGGCTCGTTGAAGAAACCCACACTGTCCAATGGGGAAGATTTTGAAGTCACAGATTAGCTCCATAAATGAAGAAACTTATGGACCATCTGGTTTGCAATTTAAGGAGTTGCAAAGTATTGTCAACAGCAAGTGGCTTTAACGTGTAACCTAACAGGACAAGTGGATAAAGGCAAATCCCCTTTTAGGCTTATGTGCCTGCATTTGGGCAGCAAATTTGCACCATGTCAGAACGATGTATTCAGAAGAAAAATTCCAATCAATAGGAGTTAAAAATGCAAAAAAAGCTCAAAAAATGCAAATGGATATATAATAATGGATAGAACCATAAATACAAGTATCTCTGACATGAAAAATCATATATACAAATATTTTTTAATTGGAGTATTTCTCAAAAACTACTGAAATCTTGAATAGTGAGATGCTTAACATAAACACCTTGTAATCAGTACTTTCAAAGAAAGTAAATAACTTTTAAATAATAATACTGGTGTTTACTAATAAACTAATAAAATAAAATAAAATAAAATTAGTCTCAGGGTAGCTGAAAAGAATAAATCCTGCTGTTTTTAATAGGCAATACATGCAAATGAAATTAAAAGAAAACATTTTCATTTTAAAAATAATAAAACCTACTTTTTCTATTAGTAATCCTCTTATTGAAATTATTTATTTAGTAAGTATCTGAGTACCAACTATTTTCAATACTTGTAAGTGAATTTTTATTTTTATTTTTATTTATTTTTAATTTTTTTAACACTTATTTATTTTTGAGACAGAGAGAGACAGGGCATGAACAGGGGAGGGGCAGAGAGAGAGGGAGACACAGAATCTGAAACAGGCTCCAGGCTCTGAGCTGTCAGCACAGAGCCCGACGTGGGGCTCGAACTCACGGACCGTGAGATCATGACCTGAGCCGAAGTCGGACGCTTAACCGGCCGAGCCATCCAGGTGCCCCTGTAAGTGAATTTTTAGAATAATATGACATTTCCTCATTGAAATCCATTGCAATTTAAATACTTATTTAGTAACAAAAATATGTTCAATTTTATATGAAATTTTAAAATTGTTATTACAGCATTCTCAACTACCTAGCAACACATGAAAAATACTACTTCTCACCTGTTGTATGGGAAATCCACTTCACCATTAGGTTAAGATTTTACCACAAGGTAAAACCAACTTAGTCTAATTCTTGATAGAATTGTTAGGAAAGAATACCAGTATGACACTGGGATTAGAATGAATATACTACTTTAGCACAATTGACCTATAATGGCCTATCCCTGAACAATTGGAGAGTGAATAGGAATAACAGCAAATACTATGACATAGAAAAAATACATGTACATATGTGACTTGCATCACAGCCCACCATCTTGTGTAGGTTGTTGGGATAAATACCATATGCGTTCTACAACTGAGATAGAAATGCAGAGTGATTACAAGCATATGCTGTTTAACCGGACTGCCTGATCAGAATCCAGATTCTACAACTTATTGCTACATGACCTGGAAAAAAATTACTAAACATTTCTATCCCCGGATTTCCTTATGCTTTAAATGGACATGATAGCATTGCTACATTGTTGGCTTTTTTCTAGGATCAACTATGTTAATATATTTAATGCATTTGGATCCTGGCACAAAGTTAATATCCAAGAAGGATCCATGCTAGAAAGGACTTGTATCAGTCAGTGTTCATTTTAAGAATATGCAGACTGGTTTCGATATTCGGGACACAAAAGAACTTACTACAAGAATTTAGACATTTACAAACTTGTTGCAAAGCCTGGGAATGTCACAAAGTCAGGTCATATCGTAGAAATTGTATTTGAGAGGTCAAGAGAGTGCTTCTGCCAGGAACATTTCAGAAATGTTCAAGCACCCACCATGAAAATCACAGCTTACCAGCAGCGTTGCAGTTGGTGACTAAAAATCAAACGTAGAGTCTAGTTAGCCTTTACAGAACTCCCTTTCAGCTAAAGCCTGCCGTTAGCATTAAGCATTATCTATTGCAATAAGTGTTATTTATTGCTATTGCTAGAGAGAGAAAGCCCTCTGTCACATTTTTGCCTTCTAAATCTTGTATGGGTGCAGGGCACTGGCAGAAGGTAAACTGCATGCAAAACAGTAAAGGCAAATGAGTATAAGAAAAGTAGTTACTTGTCTTCTAGCCCTTGTGACAGTGGGAAAGGCTTATAAGCAATAGATGAGAAGGATGCAGATTGTCAGATAAAAAATCTAGCCCAGGCCCTTATACTGCACTTTGTCAACTAATTTGAGAACTCTCCTGGAAAAAGAAAGCTCCAGTGTGAAAGAAACTCTACTTTTGTGAAATTTAAGGCCAAAATGGAGAAAAGAAAAATGACTTAATGGTGCTTTATGAACACACCATGTGCTTTATCTATCTTCATCTAAATCTTCCTTTCTAAAATGTAAAAATATTTGGATTTCTTCAGAGTAGATCTTTTATAGAGAGTCACTTCTGCTTCAAAATTCATACACTGAGATATTTGGACCTTCTGATTAAAAAAAAATGACAACCAAAACATACAGAAGGTGCCTTTGATTCATGAAATCCCATTACACATCTTCAAAAGTAAAGTAGCTAGATCAAAGTGAAATGAATGGAAATGTTGAGAACTGCCTTACCCATTATCTTTTTAAAATAGCCATGAAATGAGTTCAAAATAAAAGATCGTACCGTAAAAGTATCGTTAAAACAAACAAACAAGAAGCCAACACTATGTAGATACTATTAGGAGGTTATTTGAAATACTCCTTTCTGAAAAGTCAAAGTCAGGACCTATTACAGGAGAATGAGTGGACCATTTAGTCCAGATCTCACATTTGCAAAGGACCTCAAATTTATGCCTGATGGTGTCTAATTGACAGAGTCAATGTAGCGTGTGTGTGTGTTTGTGTGTGTGTGTGTGTGTGTGTGTGTGTGTGTGTGTGTGTGTGAAAGAGAGAAATATGTACATTTCATCGTAGAAAATACAGTAAAACCTTGGGTTGTGAGTAACTTGTTCTGCGAGTGTTCTGCAAGATGAGCAAACATTTCTAATACATTTTAACTTGATAAACAAGCGATGTCTTGCAGTACGAGTAGTATGTGACACCGAATGTCACATGATCACAACTGAGCCAATGGTTCCTCTCTCTCCCTCTCTCTCTCTCTCTCTCTTGCTCGCTCTTGCTTGCTGCAGGATTGTGGGTAATCATCTCCCATGCTTGGGTGCTCTGTCTCAGGCCTTGGTGTTTGGCAAAAATCAGTGATTCTTGATTCTTCAGAATGTTGGAAGGTGCCCACAACTGGCACTAGTGTATTTTTTGTCACTTCAAAGCACCTTTGAAGCAAAGAAAAGTCCTTTGCTTTTCCATACAAGAGTAAGCTTAGGGATGCTTTGCTTCAGTCTAAGTCAGGCTGTCTGCAGATATAGACACTTTCTTCTGCTGCCTTATTGCCAGTTATAGTAAATATGGCATATGACAAGAGTTTATTAATACTGTACTGTGTCAACATCTGTACGAAAGTATACAATGGCCCCCATGCAGAAAAAGATTCCATTGAACTAACAGATAGCAGTGATTCCATTAACGACAGTGAAAGTCATCCTACACACTAACCCTCCGCTCTCTTGTCTCCTTCAAACCAGCCACAAATGTTTTCAAAGGTAAGCGCAGGTTAATTTGTTTATTTTTCTTTATATTTTGTATTGTATTACAGTATTGCAGTCATTTTTATGTGAATATTTTGGGGTTGTAGAACAAATTGTTCTAGTTTCCATTATTTCTCATGGGGAAATTTGCTTTGATATACAGGTGCTTTGGATTCCAAACATGTTTCCAGAACAATTTATGCTCACAAACCAACGTTTTACTTTATTTAATACATACCTCCATTTTTTTGTAATCCTAAGGTACAACATCCCAACATTTTCAAATGTTTATTTGATATTTGATCCTTCTCTTCCGTAAAATCCCCATTCATTCATTTTGCCCATTTTTATCAGATTTTCTTTTTATTTAAACTTTATATTAATTTAATTATATACATATTATAAATATTATATTTTTAGTTACATATCAACTTGTCATTAAACAAATATTTGTATATAGTATATGAAAGTGTTTTTAATTTATTCTTTTTAAGTTACATATGTGGCAAATAATTTCTCTGATATTCTCTGGCTTTTATTTTCACTTTCTTTTTGGTATCCTTTGATTAATAAAAATTCTTAATTTGGGGGTAGTAGAATTTATAAATATCTCCTTTATGATTAAGAAAGTCTATGTCATGTCTAAAATAACACATTTATTAATACATTTCGGTGGCTTAGTCACTTTTGCACAGTATCAATAGCCCAAACTCTCAGTGATCTTCAACAATAAACATTTATTTCTTCCACACATTATAAGTCAGCATCTGTGAGGAGATGATGCTTCCCTTTTCTATTTGTCTTCTCACTCCGGATACCTAAGGAAATAGAAGCCCTGATATGACACAGGTCGGTTTTGTGGCAGAGGGAATGCAGCAAGAAAGCTGGTGGAAATACGTTATGGTTTTTAAGGCTGGGATGTGGTGGTATGTGTATGCCCCATGCCATTGGTCAAAGCAATTTTCATAAACAAACACAGTGTCAGCGGGTTGGGGATGTACATTCATTGCACATAAGGTTTGCCAGCTCACAGATCAATAGGTAGGGATATGTTGAAGAAATCAGGAGACTATAGATGCTGGAGAGGATGTGGAGAAACAGGAACCCTCTTGCACTGTTGGTGGGAATGCAAATTGGTGCAGCCGCTCTGGAAAGCAGTGTGGAGGTTCCTCAGAAAATTAAAAATAGACCTACCCTATGACCCAGCAATAGCACTGCTAGGAATTTATCCAAGGGATACAGGAGTACTGATGCATAGGGGCACCTGTACCCCAATGTTTATAGCGGCACTCTCAACAATAGCCAAATTATGGAAAGAGCCTAAATGTCCATCAACTGATGAATGGATAAAGAAATTGTGGTTTATATACACAATGGAATACTACGTGGCAATGAGAAAAAATGAAATATGGCCTTTTGTAGCAACATGGATGGAACTGGAGAGTGTGATGCTAAGTGAAATAAGCCATACAGAGAAAGACAGATACCATATGGTTTCACTCTTATGTGGACCCTGAGAAACATAACAGAAACCCATGGGGGAGGGGAAGGAAAAAAAAAAAAAAAAGAGGTTAGAGTGGGAGAGAGCCAAAGCATAAGAGACTGTTAAAAACTGAGAACAAACTGAGGGTTGATGGGGGGTGGGAGGGAGGGCAGGGTGGGAGGGAGGGCAGGGTGGGTGATGGGTATTGAGGAGGGCACCTTTTGGGATGAGCACTGGGTGTTGTATGGAAACCAATTTGACAGTAAATTTCATATATTAAAAAAAAAAAAAAAAGAAAGCAATAAAACAAAACAGTGGAAAGGTCAAAAACAACAACAACAACAAAAAAAAACAATAAATAAAAGAAAGAATAGATGGTAAAAAAAAAAAAAAAAAGAAAAGAAAAGTTGATCATGACCACTCCTCCAAAATAAAAAAAAAAAATAAAAAAAAAAAAACAAAATTACAAGATACCACTTTATAACAGTGGCTAGAATTTTTTTAAATGTTAAACAGCAAATGTGAATGAAGATGAGGACAAACTGGAACCCTTGTACATTGCTGATGGGAATGTAAAATGGCATAGTCACTGTGGTAACAGTTTGGTAGTTCGTCAAGAAATTAAACATAGAATTACCATATGATAATTCCAGTAATTCCCCTTCTTAGATATAAACCCGAAAGAACTGAAAACAAGTGTTCAAACAAAAATTTGCAAATTTTCATAGCAGCATTATTGATAATAGACAAAAGTAGAAACAATCCAAATGTCCATCAACTGATGAATGGATAAACAAAACGTGGCATACCCATATAACAGATTATTAAGCTATAAAAAGGAATGAAGTACTGATTCATGTTATAACATGGGTGAACCCTAAAAACATCTTGAGTAAAATAAGCCAGACACAAAGCCTATATACAGTGTATAATTCTATTTATAGGAAATGTCCAGAATAGGCAAATCCATAGAGACTGAAAGTATGTAAGTCCTTCCTTGCCTGGGGATAGGGGGAGGGAGAACTGGCAGTCACTGCTTCATATAGGGCTTCCTTCCGTAGTGATAAAAAGTCCTGGAATTAAATAGGGGTGATGACTGCACAACACTGTGAATGTACTTCATGTTACTGAATTGCATGCATTAAAATGGTTAAAATTTTGGGGCGCCTGGGTGGCTCAGTCGGTTAAGCGTCCGACTTCGGCTCAGGTCATGATCTCACGGTCTGTGAGTTCGAGCCCCGCGTCAGGCTCTGTGCTGACAGCTCGGAGCCTGGAGCCTGTTTCAGATTCTGTGTCTCCCCCTCTCTCTGCCCCTCCCCTGTTCACAATCTGTCTCTCTCTGTCTCAAAATAAATAAACGTTAAAAAAAAAAAAAATTAAAAAAAAAAAAAAATAGGTAGGGATATGTAATCCTCTTACAGAAAGCAAGAATGCATATTTGGAAAGAATAACACACTATGTTAATTTATTTTTATCATATTTAAAATCAAAATTTACATATATAAACACACCCAAATATTTTTATAGGAAATGACTGGCACAAAATACACAAAGCTATTAACGTTTTTTTATGGGAAATTATTGATAGTTTTTCTACTTTTAATGCCCTATATATTACAGTTTCTTATAATGCATATATATTTTTATAAACTGAAAAATATAAATGCTATTTAAGCAGTGTCACTATTTAATAGATTTCAAGATATTTTTTATTAGAAATAATGCATTAAATTTTACATTTCATTGATCATCAAGAATTACTTTCACTGAAGGTAAATATTGACTCGCCCTTTGGATCAATAAATCATGATCCATTCCTCAAGAGAAGTCAATATCTACTTTATTGTTTCTCTAGACTCCAAATGAAAACTTTGATGAATGTCTTTAAATCTTCTCTCAAGTTTCTGATGGAAGGTTCTTTAGCAACAACCATAGCTACTTAAAAGTTGTACAATTAATCATGAGATGATCCTCATATCTTGAAAAGAAGTGAACCAATAAGCACTAAAGAGATGAACTGCTCTGTTTTCTTCTTCAGTCACATATTAACATATAAAAAATTAGCTAATACAACAGAAAGAAATAACGCTTCTAAAAGTTTTTGTTACATGAGTCTTCAATATTCTAATGATTTCCTGAAATCTAATGGCCAGAACTTATTCCAACATTATATTTATTTTTATCTTATTTGATTAATGTAGCTACCAAGAGTTTGTCTGTGATGATAAAGCATGGGATAAAAGTAAACATTTTTAATCTATTTACCTCTTTTGATTTCAGACATGTTCAAGTGGATAAAGGGCACACACGCACATGCACACACAGACACACACACAGAAAATTTACAGTGGGTAGAATCACTTTTTCTAGGAACAGTGTTATAATATCCACAGATCTTACTGACTAAAATATTTTTAAAACAGAAATTCAAGTCTATGATGATTATTTTGATATTTATGCTTTCAGTATTGGCCATTATATTTGTTAAAGTATAGTTTAAGGTTGCTTGTGAGAGAAATTACTAAAAAGCATCTTAATTTAATTTCTCTTTAAAGATATTGACTACCACATTATTAGTCACTGTTGAACATGTGTTTCATAAATAATTCCATGAAACACAATAATGCTTCTATTTTGTAGTATTTTAAAATTCTATTGCTTGTTTTAAAGTTGTCCATTTGCACAAGTTTTAAAATTCTTTATTTAGATCATTTTTACCCTATTTCTTCCTTTTGTTTAAGAAGAGAAAAATTAGTTCTGTTGCAGTGACCTATGGTTGACTTTGTAACCAGTAGATCAGGAAGGCCATTGAATATAAGAATTAGAATATGGATTCACATGAGAATACGTTACTGACAGTTCAGAGAGTCAGTCATGTTGAGAATGTCTAATATGTCAGTATAACCCTATAACACAAAACATATGCCAGGTTAGACCTTGACTTTAGACTTTACTCTTTGTGGTGCTTCTCTGCATGACATGCCTATACTTTTCTGAGGTCACTCCTACTGATGTTTTTTGGATTTAGCTTAAACATAGCTCTTCTAGAATCCCTTGGCTGACAAATTCCCTTCCTCAATATATGTCAGCTGCCTTCTTTCTTAGGTCTTTCTTTCTTTCTTTCTTTCTTCCTTCTTTTCTTTTTTTAGGGGGAGAGAGAGAGAAAACCTTAAGCAGGCTTCACGCTCAGCACAGAGGACTCAATCCTACAATCCTGGGATCATGATCTGAGTTGATATCAAGAATCAGATGCTCAACCGACTGAGCCACTCAGGTGCCCCTCTTTTTTCTTTTTTTAAGATTTTATTTTTAAATAATCTCTACACCCAACAAGGGGCTTGAATTTACAATCCTGAGATCAAGAGTTGTTTGCTTTCCTGCTGACCCATCCAGGTGCCCCTCTTCCTAGGTGTTTCTATGAATTCACTTAACCCCTGCCACTTTTATTTAACATTTTCCACACATTATAACTGACACTTGACTAATTGTTAACTTTTCTGCTAGTCTATAAAAATGAGAGGTTCCTGAAGAATATAACTATAATAATATTTGTCTTTCCATCTAAAATATTTAATACTTTACCATTAACACAGTTAGCTATCAGCAAATGATTATTGAATGTTTACTGAATAAGTTAAGTTACATTTCAAGGTTAAGAGGCAGTATTGCTTAGGGGTTATGTACACAGACAATCCAGGCTGCTGGTTTGATCCCAACTATGCTACTACTTAGTCTTATAATCTTGAGTTAGTTGTTTAATCTTTGTTTTAGTTTCCTCATGTATACAATAAAATTTCTATTATGAGGAAGTTGTAAAGATTACATGATTTAACATGTGTAAAGCATTTAAATCACTGCATGGGACATAATAAGCTTTACATTCTAATGTATATGAATCCATTAACTGTAGTTATGCTAAATTTTTTACAATCCAAAAGGATAAGGTAAACTTGCAAATATTCCAATTCAATCCAAATATGGGACACAAAACGACCATGTTGGCATGTAGATTCAACATTTTTACTCTTTTTCCAGATGGTTTCCTGCCTGGCTCACACTTACCAAGTTATGGTAATTACTCAATTGAAAATATACAATTCATTAATCAGTTTATTTGGAAAATATATATAGAATGCCTAATTGCTCCAGTCACCATTATATACCTTGAGAATAGAAAGATAAATAAAACAGATAAATTTCATGCTTTAATAAAATTTACATTCTAGTAGAAAGAGATAGTCAATAGAAATAAAATACATAAATGCTTAAGAAATGCCAGATAGCGGTAAGTGCTATGTAGAGAATTAAAGTATAATGAGATAGAGTTCATCTAGTGGCTGCTGTAGTTTGAGATGTAAGGGATGGAATCTGATACTTACATTGACATTTATCAGAGATCTGAATGCCAAGAAGGAGCCAGTCTTGAGAAAGGTAAATAGAAGTATATTTTACACAGACAGAATAATGTTCACAAATACCTAGAGACGGGAACAATCTTGCCATAATCAAAAAATAATAATTACAGTAATTTTAGGACAAAATATGTGAAGGAGAAAGTGATTCCAGTAGAGCTTTGAACATATACCAGGAACCAGTACATGTATGGACTTTAAGCCTACAAAGATTTTAAAAATCATTCTAAGTGATACAAACAATAATTTTTAAGTAATCAGCATGTGCTGATTTAACTTTCAGACCATTATTGAGGTCATTCTGTGGACAATGGAAGGAGAAGACAAGAAAGAAAGTAGGAAAATTAATAAACTATTACCATGATCTTGCCAAGAAAGCATGATGCCTTGGATTAGGATAATAATAGTGGGAATGGTAAGAAATTCAAGGACATATACTGAAAGTGGGTCTACATGACTTACTCATAGAATAAATAAGACAGTAAAAACCTGTAATATTTTAATAAGTTAGACTCATGATTTTTTATTTAAGCTATAGGGTGGACTATGTTATTCCTACTGAAATGGAGGGCTGAGGCAGAAGAAGGTTTGAGAACTAAAGGTAAGAATTCCCTTCTGGTAACACAAAATTTGAGATACATAGTTCACATTCAAGTGAAAATGATATAGATTAGGTAGACTATGAGTCTGGAGTTCTCATAACCTCGGGCTTAATTTGTGAATCAGATTCAGGCTTAATATTCCAATTTGGGAGTCGTCAGTGTATTAATTCAGAGCCTATGCTGTAGCTCCTTTATTCAGTTATAAATGATGTAATTAACATCTAATATGCTTCAAACCTTCATTCTAATCTCATATAAAATACTGACTTGTTGGTATCTATCAGAGTTAATGTAATGCCAAACATTGCTCTTCTTTTATAATTCAGTACTTTATATCAAAGCAGGCATACTTCAATTTCAGATATTTTTTCACTATGACATTTTATCAATAGTCATCTGGCAACTAGGCTTTTCCAGATATAAGAAGGAAATAGATAATTCTAAAGTTACCTGTGACAGATACTGTATTGAATTGATTAATGAGCTCATCCTGCTTTTCAGTTCACCATGAGCTTCAATTCATCATCATGAATTGCCATTAAGATTACTAAAAATTCTACAGAAGAATGTTTATATGCAAGCTCAATGATCAACTCTAGTCTTGCAGGTGTATAATTTGGAGTATGATGTCACTCTACTGAGAAAATACCTAATTTAGCTTTAACATATTCTCAAAATTAGATAGTAAGATAGTTAACTCTCATTTTCTCATTAGAGTTCCAAATAAACATGCACTTTCTCCAAATCCAGAAATAAGAAAATGGCCTATATCAATATAATTTTAAGTTGCTGATTTGCAATAAAAATAAGACTGGCATTTTAGCTAATTACATTTTACTCCATATATTATTCATTTAGCAATTATTGCCATGATCTTCAGATTCTTGAGGAAGAAATATGTTTGGAAAGAATTGGAAAGGAGGAGGTATTTTGAAATTGGAAATTTTAAAAAATGGAGGAGGGGGCTGGGGCTTTGCAGTGGCTTAAAATAAGTAGAGATGACTTTAAATGATGATTTATTTCTGAGGAAGATTTCTGGAAGAACAGTTGGATGCTGCATGAGGGTGCAGAGGAAAGCCAGAAAACTGAATAAGTTATAGTTAAAGAGAAAAAAAAAAAAGGAGAAAACAAAAGGAGGCTGAAGACCTTTCCTCAGTCCTCTCTGTGTTTTGCGCTATGAATAATTTTTATATACAAAATCATTGGGCTTTGAAATGTGTTTGGAAGAATTACATAAAGTGCATTATGTCATCTCATCTATTAAGCTCACCTCCACTCCCCACTTGAGTAGCAAGTGTGGGATTTGTCTATGTCAGGAGGGGCAAAATGAACGATGTTTTTGAGGCATGTAGTTTGCATCCCTACATTTGACTTAAAAAATAAGGATGCTATTTATGAATTAAATGCAGTGTAAAAGTGAATATTTTCATTGTGTCAGCCTTAACATTGTCACTTTTCAGCAACTTGGGATTTCTGCGATATGTGCCCTGCCAGACTCTTTATGAAAATTCCATAATTTCAAACAAGAACAGCATACTCACACTACGCTGTATACTGGGCAGTCATATTTAGGTTTAAAAAGATCTCTATTTTTACGCTCCTGATTCTGTTCCTGATGGTGCAGTTTAAAACGCTACCATCTTAGAGAGAAATACTTCCTTTTTTAATATGTGTCTTCCTTTAGAGAAATACCCTTTTTTATTATGGCATCACCCTGCACGTGGGAAACTAAATCTGTTTGCTTCGTGAGAACAAAGGTGGGGATGGCAAGGGGTATAAAAATTAACCTCTAGTTTCTAAGCAATAGCACTAATACCCCAGTGAAGCTCACACTGTTTAATCTTTTGGCAACTGAATAGACAGTTGCCAGCAACTGATCCTCATGTTTCCTGACATCCCATTTCTGTCTCTGTTCCTATCACCTACCACTGCGAATTTATAATTGCTAACAAAGAATTGCACTACATTTGCCAGATTTAAATGGATTTCATGGCACACTGATGCAATTATGTACCCTTTCTTCAAAGACTGAGAGTGTCAGCTCCACAAGGCACCACATGGCAACAGATGGCAGTGTTTGACTGACTGGTCTACTGACTCAGTGAGGAGTGTCATTCTGCTCTCAGACACTTCTGCTTCGACCAGGGAACTTAACTTACAATGGGAAAGAGAGAAAGGACTTTTCATTCTGCCCATTTAGTCACCTACCAAAGCTGCCACCAGTCACACAATCCTTTTGGGTCTAGTGCAGATTGACGACATACATCACTGATTGTGGCACGTCACACTAAATGCTCCTTCTTACCTCACTTCCTTAATTTATAACTTGAGTTGCTAGGACTTCAAGGTCCTCTTTATAGGCACCAAGTTCTGGTTGTTCAGTCCTCGAGGTTAAGGAGTCCTGCAGGTCTTGTCTGAAAAGAACCAGTAAAGCAGAGAGTTCAAGCAATTATCTACTGTCCACAGGATGTAAAATACAAGGTACTACATTAACTGAAACATTTAAAGAGCTAAATGTGTACAGAGAAGCCTATAACATGCCTTGTTCAATTATATGTACGTGAAAACTCAGAAGCAGGGCCAGAGACCAGTGCTTGGGAAAACTCGCCAAAGCTAGTTTCCTGATTGCTCTTCTCTTAGGCAGTGTCATTTCCTTGTTCATTATTTCAGGGTTCAGCAGAGCCACAAATTAAAGTGTTATTACTTGCATACATTACTCTCAAGTTGACTTTGATGTTAAGCTGGGACTCCTCATGTTGGTATCATTGACTGAAAAAAGGTCAAATTACTTCCGTGGTCAAATCCATCCCCTCAGAAGTAACACAAAATAGAAGTACCACTCACCGTGTGCTAGGCACAGGCATCCTTGCTGCAGCAGTGGTCCTGATTGTAGATCACCAACTTGCTTGGAAATATGTACAGAGAAATCCCCCTATTTCACTTTATTTTCAACCTTGGAAATGTAGCTCTGTAGAATAAGTTTAGTAAATAGCTTATTTGTATTAGTAGGAAATAAGCTGTGTCTTACAGACAAGTATAGGTTTAAAAAGACCTATTAACATATCTGTGCAAATAAGGAACACCCCAAACTTAAATTGTTTTTACTTTTCTTCTGCTCTAAATAAAAATATCCTCGTCTTCTCAGCTATTAACCATTACCAGAGGTTGCAGTGATGCATGAAAGTAGCTTTAATTCATGAAATTTAACATACATCTGAGATCACAGAAGTTCTCCATAAGAAAACAAAGCAAAAGAGAAAAAGAATAGTTTTTTTTTTCTTGATCTGTCTTCTAGAGACTGCTATGCCACATGATAGATAGTATTCAGTCATTTGGTGAATTGAACTCCTGCAACAAAAACTGAGAATTCATAATACTAATACTATTTCTTTTTTTTTTTTCAGTTTATTTTGAGAGAGAGGGAGAGCAGAAGAAGAGTAGAGAGAGAGGGAGAGAGAATCCCAAGCTGACTCCACACTGTAAGCACAAAGCCCCATGTGGGACTCGAATCCACAAACCCTGAGATCATGACCTAAGCTGAAACCAAGATTCAGATGCTTAACTGACTGAGCCACCCAGGTGCCCCAGTACCAATACTATTTCTTTTTTCTTTTTTTTTTTTTAATGTTTTATTTATTTTTGAGATTGTGCAAGTGGGGGAGGGGGGGAACAGAGGATCTGAAGTGGTCTCTGCGCTGATAGCAGAGAGCCCGATGTGGGTCTTGAACCCACAAACTACAAGATCATGACCTGAGCCGAAGTCGGACACTCAACTGACTGAACCACCCAGGTGCAATACTATTTCTTAATGGAATACTATTATATTTCTTAATGGAACTTACTTAACATTTAAAATCCAACGGGGTAGTAATAACCAAGGAAATGACCATGTAGCCACTGCTTCAAAGATTCTTTGTGCAGTGTTAGCTCTCTTTTCTTTGTTTCCTGATGAGATATTAAGCAGCTTGCACAATATTTTTCATTGTTTCCCACCTCTCCTTTTTTCCATCTTGATCATGCCTGTGTAAAGGAAAAGTCCTTTTCAGCACTTTCTCTACCAAAAGATCAAATCCAGAGTAAATAAAACTTTATTTTCACATCTAATTTAATTCAAAGCTTCTCTGATCCATTTTTAACCCCAACTCAGGTCTGTCCCATGCCTATAGATTTCATATTTAAGAGCCTTGAAACTGTCAAGTAATCCATGTGCCAGTAATTAACTAAAAACCATCAAATTAAGTTAATATCAAAGGAAAGTTTTTCAATATGCACTGAGTTTTATTAAATCCAGTATATGTCACTTTTATTCTATAGTCAGTTTTGGCAAATGTATATAACTTACGTATTATAGAGTATTTTGAACTTTGAACTTTTATTTTTGTATAATCAAAATACTCAGACATTCAAAAGGATACAATAGGATGCCTACATCTCCCTCCCACCATCTATTTAATTCAAATCCAAAGTTACTTTTACAAAAGTAAAAACTATAAACAATTCTTTCACATCTTTTCAGAAAAAAAAAAGTATGTTACTATAATATATACATGCATTTCTTATAAATTGTGTTTTTACAAATATAATAATATAAACATTGCTCTACACCTTATTTTTCTCTTAAATTTTTCCATACCAACGTATTCAGATCTCCTTAATTCTGTTTAAGAGCTGCATAATTATTTCATTAATCATAATTATTTATTAAATAGGTTTTCTGTTTATTCTCACCTTTTTTGGTTATATTTATTTTTAGCAGCTTTAGATACATAGAAAAATGAGCAGAAAGCACACAGAGTTCCCATATATCTCATTCCCTCCCTCCAGTTTTCTCTACTGATGATATCTTGCATTATTGTGGTATATTTGTTACAATTCATGGGCCAAGACTGGTACATTGTCATTAACAAAAGTCCATAATTTATACTAGTGTTCACTGTTAGTGTATTGTACATTTATGGGTTTTAACAAATGTATAATGACATGTCTTAACCATTGAGTATCTTACACAATAGTTTAATTGCACTAAGAATCTCCCATTATCTCTTAGTTATTCCTGCCTCTCTCACCTTGAACCCCTGACCCACTACTGGTCATTTTACTGTTTCCATAGTTTTCCCTTTTCCAGAATCTCATGTAGCTAGAATCATATAATTTATAGCCTTTTAAGATTAACTTATCTCACTTGGAAATATGCATTTAAGGTTCTCCCATGTCTTTTCATGGCTTGATAGCTCATTTCTTTTCATCATAGAATAATATTCTATTGTCTGGATGTACCTCCATTTGTTTATCCACTCACTTACTGAAGGGTATCTTGGTTGCTTCCAAGTTTTAGCAATTATGAAGAAAGCTGCTATGAATATTTGTGTTCAGTTTCTTGTGTGATATAAATATTCAGCTCATTTGGGTAAATCCAAGGGAGTGTGATTGCTGGATCCTTTTGTAAGACTATGTTTAGTTGTGAATGAAACATCCAACCTTTCAAAGTGGCTGAACCATTTTGCATTCCCACCAGCAATAAGAGTTCTAGTTATTACATATCATTGCCAATATTTAGTGTTGTCAGTATTGTGAATTTTGGTCTTTCTAACAGATGTGCATTGGTGTCTCATTGTTATTTTAATTTATACCTGACAACATATGATGTTGAACATTTTTCATATGCTTGTTTGCCATCTGTATATCTTCTTTGGCAAAATATCTTGTCCACATATAGCCTATTTTTAATTAGGTTATATTTTTTTGTTGTGTTTTAAGAGTTCTTTGTGTATTTTGGATTATAGCCCTTTATCAGATAACCACTTCCCAAAGATTTCCTCCAAATCTGTGGCTCGTCTTTTTCATTCTCTTAACAGTGTCTTTAACAGTGCAGAAGATTTTTTTTATTTTTAACAATGTCCAATTGTTATGGAGTGAATATACCCCCTCTCAAATTCCTAAGCTGAAGTCCTAATCCTCAGTACCTCAAAATGTAACCATATTAGGAGACAGGGTCTTGGCAGAGGTAGTTACATTAAAATGACCTTATTATAGTGGAGCCTAATCCAATATGTCTAGGGTCCTTGTAGGAAAAGACAATTTATACACACGTGTGGAAAGAGAAGACGCTGTGAAGATCCTGGTAGAATAAAGCTATCTACAAACCAAGGACAGAAGTCTGGAATAAATCCTCCCTTCACAGCCTTTAGAAGGGACTAAATCTATCAACACCTTGATTTCAGACTTCTAGCCTCCAGACTCTGAGTAAATAGATTTCTATTGTTTAAGTTACTCAGTCTGTGATACCTTTTTACAGCAGCCCTAGAAAACTAATACACCAATTTATCCTTTTTTTTTTCTTTCATGGATCATATATTTGGTGTTCTAAGAAGTTTTTGCCAAACCCAAGGTCAGCTAGAATGTCCCTTGGTTTATTTTTTTCCTATCAAAATAATGGTATAATCTCTTTCCTTTTGTTTTGTTCTGTGTGTTTTGTTTTCAGTTGGGGATATATACTTTTACAAGAATATCATTAGAATAAATTATTAGCATTTCCCTGATGAGTGACGTTGAGCATTTTTTCAGGTGTCTGTAGGCTGTCTGGATGTCTTCTGTGGAGAAATGTCTGTTCATGTCTTCTGCCCATTTTGAATTGGATTATTTGGTTTTTGGGTATTGAGTTGTATTAGTTCTTTATATATTTTTGATACTAACCTTTTATTGGATATGTCATTTGCAAATATCTTCTTTCATTCGGTAGGTTGCCTTTAGTTTTGTTCGTTGTTTCCTTCACTGTGCAGAAGCTTTTTATTTTGGTGTAGTCCCAATAGTTGAGTTTTGCTTTTATTTCCCTTGCTTCAGGAGATATGTCTACAAAAATGTTGTTATGGGCAATGTGAGAGAGATTACTGTCTGTGCTCTCTTCAGGATTTTTATGGTTTCAGATCTCACATTTAGGTCTTTCATCCACTTTGAATTTATTTTTGTGTGTGGTGAAAGAAAATGGTCCAGTTTCACTCTTCTACATGTTGCAGTCCAGTTTCACAACACCATTTGTTGAAGGGACTGTCTTTTTCCCATTATATATTTATTCCTTCTTTGTCAAATATTAGTTGACCATATAATTGTGGGTTTATTTCTAGGTTTTCTATTCTATTCCACTGATCTATGTGTATATTTTTATTTAAGTACCATATTGTTTTAATTATTACCGCTCTGTAATATAAGTTGAAATTTAGAATTGTGATAGCTCCAGTTTTGTTTATGTGTTTAATATTCAGTCATAAAAAAGAATGAAATCTTGCCATTTGCAACAACATGGATAGAGCTAAAGAGTATAATACTGAGTGAACTAAGTCAGTCAGAAGAAGACAAATACCGATTATCAGAGGGGAGGTAGATGGGACGATGGGGGAGATAGGGGATGGGGATTAAAAAGCACATTTATCATGAAGAAAAAGAAAGTAAAATAAAATAAAATGAAAAAGAATTACCTATAAAAAAGAAAAAAAGAATAAATTCTTAGCAATGAAATTACCATTTCAAAGGGTATGTAGTTTTTGCCAAATATTTGCCAAATATTCTGTCAAAAGATTGTAATAATTTAGCATCCTAACAATAGTTGAGGTGCTGTTTTTATCTTACTTAAGTTAGAGTATTTTCAAATGTAATAGTCGTTGTCAATCTCACAGATAAAAGTGTGTCTTGTTGGGGTTCTTTTTTTATTCCTTATGTATGAATGAATTTAAGAATTTAAAAAATACTTATGGGTAATTAAAATTTCTTTTTATGAAGTGTCTGCTTAACTCTTCTATTTTTATTACACTTTCAGAATTGTTTTATTATATTCTTCCCTGATTTACACTTCACTAAAACTTGAAAGAAAAATCTAATTATGACTAACTATAATTATCCTCTCAAAATATCCTATGTGCTTTTAAAATAATGTGTATTCTCTATATTTGAATAAAATGTTCCATATATGTAAATTAGATCAAGAATAATATTTCCATGGTTCTAATATTATTTAGTTTTACTTATAAATTTCACATTTTTGGAAAGAAATTTACTAACATTTCCTCCATGGTAGTAGACGTAGAAGTGTTTCTTTTGAAGTCCCTTTCGGGAGAGCAGCTAAAAGTTGGCGTTGTTTGCTAGAAGATGTCTTTATTTAGTCCTTAGTTTCATCAGGTTTATACTTCTAGGTCGACAGTTATTTTCTTTCAGAAATTTGAAGACTTTATTCTCCACAGCAAATGCTTTGTCATGGCCTTTGAGTTTGAGGTGACACCAGACACACCGGTTTTATGAGTTCTGAGCACAGACCCATGTATAGGTGCTTTTGAACTTACACAGTACCAATTTTTTTTTTTTTACCTGTGTGACAAAGACTGTGAAGGTTTTTTTGTTGTTTTATTTACTTATTTATTTTGTATTTGTTTTTAATCCTTCTTTTACATATATATTGTTTTCATTTTTTAAAGTTTGTTTATTTTTGAGAGACAGAGAGAGTGAGTGGGGGAGGGGCAGGGAGAGAGGGAGAGAGAGAATCCCAAGCGGGCTCTGCCCTGTCAGCTTGGAGTCGATGCAGGGTTCGAATTCATAAACTGTGAGATCATGACCAGAGCAGAAACCAAGAATCCTATGCTTCACCGACTGGGCCACCCAGGCCCCCCTTATATATATATATATTTTTTAAATGTTTATTTTATTTTTGAGAGAGAGAGAGAAAACACAAAAGCAGGGGAAGGGCATAGACAGAGGAAGACAGAGATTCCAAGCAGCTTCCACACTGTCAGTGCAGAGCCTGACGTGGGGCTCCATCTCATGAACACGTGAGATCATGACCTGAGCCTAGATGCTAAACTGACTATGCCACCCCGGGGCCCCATATGTTTTTAACACTTCATCTAATTGTGTTGCAGCTGCACGCACACTGGTCTGTTTTCTGTCTCTATAAACCTGCGTTTTCTGGACACGTCATGTAAAGTGATCACACAATATGTAGTCTTTTGCATGTGACTACTTTCATTTGCCAGACTGTTCTTGGGATTCTTTCAGGCTGTCACATGAATCATTATTTTGTTCCTTTTTGTTGCTGAATAATATTCTATTGTATGGACATATATCTTTTTGGTATCCATTCCCCAGTTGACGGACATTTGGATTATTTACTTTTGTTATCACAGTGTCATGTTTCTATGGACATTTAAATTTGTGTCAGTATATACTTTTGTTTCTTTTGAGTAGAGTTCTAGGAATTAAATTGCTGGGTTGAATGAAGTTTACATTTAACATTTCAAATTAAAGTAAAAATATATTTTGCAAAATAATGGCATAATTTCACATTTCCACCAACAATGTAGGAGAATTTCAGTTTTTCATATTGTCAGTGACACTTGGGAGAAACATGCCCAGTGTGCCAACCTATGTGTAATGTTAATCTTAGGAAGAGAGGAGAGGGGGGAAAGGACATTATTATAAAAACAATGGCTGAAAACTCCCAAATTCAGTGAAATAGTAATCTGCAAATCCAAGAAGCTTAGACTTCCCTAATCATCATAAAAGCAAAGAGGTTATAATCAAACTATTGAAAACCAGACATAGAAAAATGTAAAAACAGCAAAAAAAAATTATTCATCATATACATGGGAAAAGTGATAAGCAGGTAGCTTCTTGTCAGAAACAATGGAGATCAGAAAGCAGCCGAATGAAATATGCAAAATGCTGAAAACAAAATACTGTGAACCAAAATTCGTACGTGTAACAAAACCATTCTTTAAAAATAAAGAATGTTTACAGGACACCTGGGTGGCTCATTTGGTTAAACATCCGACTTTGGACATCGGCTTAGGTCATGATCTCATGGTTCCTGATTTCAAGTCCTGCGTCAGGCTCTGTGCTGACAGGTCAGAGCCAGGAGCCTGCTTAGCATTCTGTGTCTCTTGCTCTCTCTTCCCTTCTCCCACTTGCACTCTGCCTGTCTCTGTCTCTCAAAATTGAATAAACGTTTAAAAAATTTTTTAAATAAGAATGTTTGATTTAAATCATCATGGCTTAAAAGTATTTGCACATAAATATTTAATCTAACCATGTATTTCACTGATTCTAAGATGCTCATTTATTTAATGTTCTTATATCTCAGAAATCAATAAATATGTTGTAATCAATGGCATCTTAATATCAATGGTAGTCAGTGAGCAGTTGTTTCATAGTAGTTCATCATTTGACAAAAAGTAAAATCATTTTCTACTCATAGTGGAGTGATTGGATAACCACTGTCCCTTAGGATTTATTATGGGCAATTTGAAGAGAGATAGTCATAATAATGATAATGCAGACAATATGTTTACATTAAAACATCTTAAAAAACATTTAAGATAAAAATATGGGTTAAATATTAATGAGCTTAAGAAAAATACAGTAAATATAATAAAATTTCCATAAAAACAATCAACTGCTAATAGAAATAGAAATAAATGAGAAAGTGTCCATTGAAAAGAAAAGCTCAAGAAATGAAATTCTCAGTTATAAATTTAGTAAGACTTGTATAGATAGGGCTTATATGGGTGAAAACTGTAAAATTTCTCTGAAAGATATAAAAATTGATTTTTAATAGAGAGACATGGCTTTTTCCTGCAGAAGAAAACTCAATCTTGTAAAGATGTAAGTTCCTCCAAAACTAAACAATAAAATGAACCAACATATCTACCGTACCAATGGCACTGTTTTTCTTGGAAGAATGTATTTTCAAATTCTGTGGGAAAAATAAATGAGAAAAGATACAAAAATCCTCAAAAATAAGGGCAACACTACTGTAATTAAATTAAATGGAAATATGCAGCAAGAATAAATAAGCAAGTTCTTTCAAAGTTCTTTGTGGTATTATCCTGCCTGAATAAAAAGCAAATGTCAGGGAACCTGGTGGCTCACTTAGTTGAATGTCTGACTCTTGATTTCGGCTAAGGTGATGATCGCGGGGTCCTGGTATTGAGCCCTGCCTTAGGCTCCATGCTGAGATTCTCTCCTTCTGTCCCTCGGCCCCTCTCCCTCACTCATGTTCTCTCTCTCTCTCTCTCTCTCTCTCTCTTGATCTCTCTCAAAAAATTTAAAAAGTGTCAAATATGCACAAGGAAAATAAATTATGAATATTGATTAACCCAAATGATACAAGTCTTATGTTTTGTATATTTTGTTATGTTTGTGTGTATTAAGAGAAACTTTTAAAATATGAAATATTCCCACTTACAACAGCCTTGCAGAATACACAACTCAGAAAAAGAGCCTTGCTGTTTGACATTACTTTAAGCTCAAATAATGCACTTGTTTCAAGGCTATAGTCTCAAGTCTGCAGTTAAGATACATAAAGAGATGGTTTAACTCTCTGACCTGTACCATGAAGTCCCACGCTGGAGACAGTTCAACTGGGTCTCTGCTGTTAAACTCCTAAAGGAAGAATCCTTGTATGAAGTAATTCCATAACCAGGACTAAAGTGTGAGTGTCTTCTCTTGAAGCTATTATAACCTTCTTGCAGTATGTTAGACTTTAATTATATAATTAAGTAAATACTGTATGATATATTTTAATTGTTCTTCATAGCCAGAGGACCACTTCTTCTGCTACTGGTAAAAAATTACTTTGACCATCCATCATGCATATTAAATGAACAAAATAGTTCTGAAATTAACAGAAGTTTTTCTGGACATCTTGTATACAATGGAGGCATATTTAAAATCTTTGGGATTATGATTAATTGATAACTGATGTTAAGACAATGGATTGGCCACTTTGAAAATAAAGCTGGATTCCCAGTTCCCTGCTGTTCCAATAAATTTCATATTCATAAAAATGACAGTAATAATATGAGAACACCACAAGAAAATCTTGAACATGTTTATATCAACAGATAGTAAAAACTCCAAAATGAAACCAGAAACAATATAACTGAGAGCCAATATATTTGAGAATCTAAACTGAAAGACTTTGATTAGCACAGAAAATAAAAGAAATAAAACTAAAATTCCAAAAACAAAGGAGTAATATAGTTGCGATATACATATAAGTATCAAAGAAAATATTAAAATCCTTATATACAGAGTTTTCAGAAATGAATTAGGAATTTAATTTAGAAATGACAAAAATGGGGAAAGGATAAGATAGGAAACTTCGAAATCAATTGGTTAACAAATATCAAAAGATATTTATTCTGGCTAATATTCAAATAAAAGCAAGTAAAATTTATAGAAAATTAAATTAGCAATATAATCTTAATAGTAGGTATTTTGACAGCTTACCTCAAAATATAAGCTGCACATACTTTTTAAATTTGTGACCTAGCCCTAGGAGCATATTCTTAAGCAGAGTAATCATATTAGTACAAAAAGATATATGTCATACAGTACAGTTTCTTAAAAAGTTAGAAAGACACTAATGCGCACAAAGAACTGATTAAAGAAATTATGATGTAAAGATACAATGGATACTATGAAACCATTTAAAATAGTGCCTATGCAGAAATTTAAAATCCTACTGGAAAAGAAAATTTAAAAACTGTTTTCTTAAAGGAATTAATGAAAAATTGGCTTTCCGTTTGTTATCTGATAACACTGCAATAAAAAAAAGGACTAAGAAGTAAATTTCCCTCAGGACATGTTTGCCTTTTAATTTCCAACAAGAGCAAAGATAACTTGACAGAAAATCTAGCATGAAAGATATTTAAACCACACACGCTCACGTATGCATACACATCCCCCCCCCCCACCCCACATAGTTCATATATGCATGAATTTCTCCAAAGATTCTGACTTACTAGTTACTCACTAGCTCAGGTCTTCTGTGTGTAGCCTGTATATCAGCTTGGTTTTCCCTGTCCTGGGACTTCTAAAAACAACTTGACTTGCAGAAGATCCTCCCCCACTCCACCCAGGCTTTAGAGACAGTCTGTATTTCTTCTCTCTGTAAAGTCCTGCAGGCTCATTTCTTCCAGTAATTTTCTATAGCTCCTGCATCCCACATGATCCTCCTACTTTCCCCCCTAATGTCAGACAGGATGTGAAATACAGCCTCTCTGTTCTATTTAAATTACAGCAAGCATTTTGTGAATGTAGTAACTTTACTCAAGTCTTAAAGTTTTATGCAAAGGGGCCAGTTTCTTCAGCGTTTGTACCCTAATGTATCTCTGACTCCCCACTCTTCTCTATAGAGTTAAAAACTTCCTCTCATGCAGAGTGGTTTTTCTTCCTTCCTTGACATCTGAGAGCAAATTATTATCCATTCCCCAAATAGACTCACCTACTACCAAAAACATGCTCTTCCTGAAATGAGTTTCTCCGTAAGAGCAATTACTGTGCCAGATGCAGTGTTTTCCAACTTTTTATTCCCGGCAATAGGTGACTCCAGCTCAGGAAGTCATAATACCATGGTTTGCTTATACTAGAGATGGCAGATATTGTGGACCTGCTATTCTGAAATTAGAAACACTCCCTGTCCCTTTGCCTTCCTCATGTAGGTGGAAAAGTAAATACTACCTTCCTGAAACGTTCATGCAGTTAGAGATGACCATATGGCCAGTTTTCACTCTGAGGTGAAAATATAAGTAGGCAGGCGGAGCTTCAACCTGGAAAAGCTACTTAATGGGATGGAAACACATTAGCCATTAGCTCTTTCACTCTTATTCCTGCTTGAAAAGCAAATGCGATAGCTTGAAGTATAGCATCAACCCTGATTCTGCAAAGATGAAAGCCTCACACAAATAATGGCAGGCCAGGACAACAGAATGATCTAAGTTCCAGGTGTCATTGCTGAACTACCCATACATTCCCAGGACTAACTTCATTCTCAGCTCTAACTGAGCTGACTTCTTAATGAAGGAAACAAACAGATACTTGCAGTGTAAGTCTCTCTAGGCCTTGCAGGTACAGGTTTCCATAAATATATGATGCTCATGGTATGAGGTTTAAGATCTATAAAGCAATTCCTAGTTTCTTTTACTTCATAGTTAAACCGGATGCTCCATTTATGGATGTTTATTTTATTCAATTAATTTTCTCTTCATATCCCTAACACTCGCAGTCTTATTTCCACCAGTTTGCCTTAGCTACCTGTTTTATTACCAATTGTTACCATGTAAAAGTATTAATAAGCATATTAGTAATGTAAAGTCATATGTTATAATTACATAATGATCAATTTCATTTTCATTTCAGAATGTAATGAACTGCACTGACCTGTAGAATCTCATAAAACTGTTCCCAATAGTTAGCATACTGTGTGTTATTTATTCCTTGAAGTAGAATTGTAATAAAAGAAAAAATAAATCAAAGCCTAGTTTGCTATAAGATTCTGATAACATTTATACATGTAACTTCTCAAAAATCCCAGAAATATGAATTATAACAAGGAGGGGCCAAAATCACAATGGAAAATCAGGCCTCCTTTCACCTCTAGTTTAAAAAAAAAGTAATCAACAAAACACAAAACACATAAATGCACACAACAACCTATGATGAATTAGGTCAGATGTGCAATGTGTCAACATCAGGAATTTTATCTCCTTTCCGTGTGTTATAATGGTTCATTTCTTAAAATTGACATTAGAAAATCATCTTTAGAAAAAGAAGTCAACACAAAACTCATTTTTCTGAAATATATTTATCAGAAAAAAAAGCCAATATACCCTCAGAATTAATCACCCCAGTACACACTGAAATTGGGGAGCTGAAGTGCATCATTGTGTCATGAAGTGCTTTGCTTTAGTGTAACTAGCACAAACGTTACTACAGAATAAAGCCTTAACTTTCTAAACCTTTAATACTTTAGGAACTTTTGCTTGTTTTTTTTTTTTTTCTGAAATACATTTTAGTTGTTGCTACATTAGCTGAATCCTTAGGTTTCTTCCTTCTTATACTAAAGTTCCCCCAAGTATATATGTGGTGAGATATAGAGATGGAAGTTTGCATGACAGATAGTAAATTAGTTTTACTTTTCCAATCTCATTTTTTTTTTCTGTTTAAAGCAGATAATACACATAAAAGTATATTCCTGCAGTGTATTGCAGGACTCTAAGAAGAATTAACATGACTCTCGGATGGTATATTGTGTACATAAAATGAGAACAAGAAACAGTGGTCTCTGCCAATGGAATATGGAGCCTAGAGAAGCGGTTGGTTTATTGGATAGTATTTTGATTTATACTCTTGTGTATTTTTCTTTCTCAGTAATGCCTTTAGTTGTGTGTTCCTTTTGCATTTAAATGAGATTTTGAAGTGATGCTCCCTTATCCAATGAAAGGGAATAACCAAAAACATAACAAAAATAGTGTTAATCTCTTGGTCATAAGGTCCAAAATAGTCTTGAAAACACACTCACCTTTCCAGACTGTTGTTTATTAAAGGGTGGATATTTTTTCTTCCCTGGGATCAGGTACTGTTTGGGATTCCAAGTTTGGCTTAGCAAGCAAAAGCAAATATTCAACAAATCATAGCATAAAGTATATATTATAACCCAGAGCTTCCCAAAACTGTAGCAACAGCACAATTATATTTCAAAAATGGGTCATAAATATGCCTGGGAATGTTTTTGGCTGTACACGCTTTAGAGTGATAAATGAATAGTTCTACAAATTTACTTTTAAACCCATTAAAAAATTCCCAGCATGAAAATAATTTTAAAAGTTTTTTTTTTTTAATGTGGCAATTCACTTTCCAACCACCAAAAAGTAACTGGTATCTCACTTACCTTCCACCTGTAAATAACCACTAAATTGGACAAACTATGAAACTAGTGCATTCTTTTAATGCACTGACCAATAAGCAAAGCAGTACTGTGATTCATTTTTTTTCTAAACTGGGTACTTGCAATGCACACGTAGCTTTAACTTGACCAGTGGTAAAACGTGTGATAGAATATACCCTTTATATGATGTGCTGAGGTCTTCCTCTGCAAAACTCATAAATATTGGTTACCCATAAAAAAATCAAACAAATCCCAACTGAGAGACCTTCTACAAAATAACTGATCAGTACTCCTCAGGGTCACTGAAAACAGGAGCCTGAAAAACTGTTACAGGGTAGAAGCATCTAAGGTGATATGGTGATTAAATGCAAAGTAGTATCTTAGATAAGATCTTGTATCAGAAAAAAGGATATTAAGGGAAAACTAATGAATCTGAAAAAAGCATAGACAGTAGCTGATAGTAATAGATCAATGTTGGTTCATTAGTTACGACAAATGCCATATACTAAGATGCCATATACTGTAAGATGTTAATAATAGAGGAAACTGGGTTATGGGATATAGGGGAACTCTCAACACTATCACTGCAACTTTTCTGTAAGTCTAAAACTATCCAAAAAATGAAAATAAAAAAAATAAATAAAAATGAATATGCAGAAAGAGCAGTGACTGGCCATGCTACAGACAAAATAAGTTGCACCATGGCTGAAATTAATGAGAACAGAGAATGGACCAAAATGCAATTGTACCTTCCTTAAGTTACCTCCCCAACCCTGTCCTGGAATTAGGTGGCCTTTGGAGGAAAGAGAAAGAGAAATGGGAGAGAATCATATTAATTGTAAAAGTCACTATTTTAAACCAGAAGCATCTAATTTACTTTGATTGGCAAGATTGTGATTTTTACTACTAAAGCAATGGGGAATTCACGTTTAATTCACTTATGGGTGATAAAATAAGGCTTATCTTGGGTTTCGTGGACAGCCATAAATTTGAAAATGTATCCTTTCTGCCCAGATATCAAAGGAAAAATTAATGAAGAGTGCAAAATGGAAAGTGGAAAAAGTACTACACACACACACACACACACACACACACACACACACACACAGTGGAATACTACTTGGTGATGAAAAACAATGAAATCTTGCCACTTGCAACAATATGGGTGGAACTGGAGGGTATTATGCTAAGTGAAATCAGTCAAAGAAAGACGTATCATATGGTTTCATACATATTTGGAACTTAAGAAACTTAAACAGATGAACATAGGGGAAAGGAAGGAAAAATAAGATAAAAACAGAGAGGGAAGCAAATCATAAGAGACTCTTAAATACAGAGAACAAACTGAGGGTTGATGAGCTTAGCGGGTGGGTTAAATGGGTGATGGGCATTAAGGAGGGTATGTGGGATGAGCCCTGGGTGTTATATGTAAGTGATGAATCACTGGGTTCTACTCCTGAAGCCACGGCTACACTATATGTTAACTAACTTGATAATTTAAATAAATAAATAAATAAATAAATAAATAAATAAATAAATTTTAAAAGTAAGTCTGGCTTGTTCAAAGAACTCCAACCAGAACAGTGTCACTTGAAGAGAGAAAGCGGGGGAGAGTAAAGTGATAACTTCAGAGAAATGATGGGGCTAGATACTGCAGGGTCCTGAAGGGCAAACAAAGTAAGAATTTTAGCTTTTACTCCTAGACAGAAAGCCACTGGGAAGTTTCCTCCAGAGGAGTGATATGATTTAACATTTTGACATGATAATTTATCCTAGAAATGATTTGGAATCATTAAGGAAATATATGAAGAAAACAAAGAAACAACTATGGAGAGTTTCTCAAGTACATAGAATATAAGCAGTGGATATATTTAACTACGTGCATCCGGAGATGTATAATATGTCATTTCCAGTCATCATTTCTAGGAAATAGATCTTTCATCCTTCTCTAACTATGTTAGCTATCACCTTTCACTAAGTAAGCATTTACATTTCATCATTGCAAATAATGCTACTAATAATTAGATTCTTCTTTAGAGGGTGTTTAGTTACACCAACACATATGAGGATTATACTAAAGGAAATTGGTGAAAAATATTAAGTATATATTAGGGGTTGAGGTCATACCCACATGAAATCATCACTATAAATACATAAAAATCCTCTGATACAATAGGGAGACAGAAGTACATAGTAGATAGATCTTTGGGCAGATAAGGAATATATGACTACCCATTCTGAACTACAAGTCTGACATTGGGTTCTAGTTCCTATTTACTTTATAAAGTCCATTCCCAATTGAAGTGATAAAATCTTCAGGCAAGGCAATTCAAGGCAGAGCATCTCTACAGGCTGTTGCACAATGAAGTCCCATGGAAAGCTCTCATTCTCATTCTCTCTCTTTTAATGGCCAGAAGCCCAGAGCTTGCACTATTAAACATGTGAGACTGGCTGGTATAACAATAAGCAGGTCAATGAAGAATGAGCTATTCCCAATAAGTATTCATGTGATCTCTCTCTTCTCATACATTTCTACATGTCAAGAAAATTAGAGGAAAGAGGGAGAAGAAATATAACCCAGACTTACATGAGCAACAAGCAATTGGCTTTATTTTATTTTATTTTATTTTTTGCTTCCTTCCTATCCCAGGGTTAAATTGTATACTATGGAGAATATTGAAGGAATCATTGAAATTCAAATTCAAGACATAATTTTAAGTGAAAGGGTTTATTAAAAATACAATGAAATGATGGAATGTATTCTAATAAAAACATTTATGTAGCACATTAAAGTTTTGTTTTATATTCTGTATTTAATATTTACCACAATATTATGAGCAAGGTATAGCTGTATCAAATTTTAGATGAAGTTATTACCACTCTGTGAAGAGATTTGTCTAAAATTGTCCCCTTACATAAGAAGGCTCCAACTGTCATTTATTCCCTAAAATTAAATGTATTTCCATTAGTCTGTGTTGCCTTTCCAGCTTTATTTATTTGTTTATTTATTTATTTATTCATTTATTAAATGTTTATTTCTTTTTGACAAAGAGAGAGCGGGGGTGGGGTGCGGAGGGGCAGGGAGAGGGAGACAGGGGATTCGAAGCAGGCTCTGTGCTGAGGGCAGAGAGCCTGATGCAGGACTCAAACTCACAAACAGTGAGATCATGACCTGAGCTGAAGTTGAACACTTAACCAACTGAGCCACTCAGGCACCTCCCCAGCTATATTTAGAGATGATAAATTTAAGTTAATAAGTTTAGCTTAACGTTTTCAGTTGTCACCATAATAACAAGCCCCAACCTCAACATTTTACTAGGCTGTCTCCCTGAAGTTCCTAAGACAGTCAGAAAGGTTGATTTCCTTGATACTTTCTCCACAGAGAACAACACTTTTTTTAAATTTATTTATTTAAATTCAGTTAGTTAACACACTGTATAGTATTGGTTTTAAGAGTGAACCCAGTGATTCATCACTTATATATGAGCATCCAGTGCTCATCCCAACAAGGCTTTTCGATTTATGTTGTTCCTTGCTTCAATCTTTTAAAACTGAACATTGGTAACTTGATATGAGAATCAATGATCAGGAGATAGAGAACTAGACGAATGTTCTCTTGAAAGTTTATACCCATAAACTTACAAAGGTTTCAGAGAGTTGACATGTATATTTCCCTGTGGATCAATTTTTAACTGGCAGAGAAAATTATTTTCTTTTAAATATTGAGTCAAGTCATGACAGGCTAAGGCAATAATGCCT
Source organism: Panthera leo (assembly GCF_018350215.1). Lineage (NCBI taxonomy): Eukaryota > Metazoa > Chordata > Mammalia > Carnivora > Felidae > Panthera > Panthera leo. The sequence goes on from NC_056685.1 coordinate 97,936,448, forward strand.
AAGATCAGAGTCCCATTTTCACAAATTATTTCATTTTAAAAAAATTCTCAAAGAGAGCAGTTGTTTTTTTAATTGTTTGTTTGGGCTTAAACTGCAAAATTTATTTCTCACAGCTCGGAGGCTGAGAAGTCCAAGATCAGGGCGCTGGCAGATCTAATGTCTAGCGAGGGATCCCTCCCTGGTTTGCAGGTAAGAGAGCTGGGAGAGGAGGCAAGCTTTCTTTTTTTACAAGGGCACTAATTCCATTGAGGAGGGCTCCACCTTCATGACCCAATTACCAAAGGCCCACCTCCTAATACCATCATATGAAAGGTTAGGAATTTAACATATGAATTTTTTGTGAGAGGACACATTCAACCCATAACACATACTTAATTCGAGGTCATACAGCTGCATATATTGAAACTGGGAGGAAAAAATACTTCTTGGATGTTTCTTTTTTTTTTTATTTTTTTAAGTTTATTTATTTATTTTGAGAGAGAGAAAGAGAAAGAGCGGGGGATAAGCATACAGAGAGGGAGAGAGGGAATCCCAGAAAGTTCTGCACTCTCGGCACAGAGCTCAACTCGGGGCTCCAACTCACAAACCACGAGATCATGACCTGAGCCGAAACCAAGAGTCGGATGCCTACCTAAGTGAGCCACCCAGGTGTCCCCCTTCTTGGATGTTTACTATTTTTTAAAAGACTTTTATATTTCCCTCAGGACACTAATAGCAATCCAAAGGTATTTCTACAATAATCAAATACTTTTTTTTAAAGGAAAAAAATATATATAGGAAGGAAAAAATATATATGTATGTATTTTATACGTTCAGAATTCTTTCAGATGCCTTGTAGTAATCCTTAAGGACTTATTAACTTTTCTTGGCTAAATAAGTTATCTATCTATAAGTATTAAATACAAATATTCTTATTTGTACAAAAAAATCTTATACAAATATAATTATTCTTATGTCTTTATTGCTTATATGATTAGGAATATAAAAATAACATGTTAAATTTGAGATATTTTGAAAATATGGAAAATAATAAAAAATGTTATCACATAATATATCATAACATATAGAGATAGCTATCTTTAAAAAACCCATATTAATATGTTCCTCTTATCCTTCTTTAAAAAAAATTTTTTTAACATTTATTTATTTTTAAGAGACAGAGCGAGACAGAACATGAGCATGGGAGGGCAGAGAGAGAGGGAGACACAGAATCGGAAGCAGGCTCCAGGCTCTGAGCTGTCAGCACAGAGCCCTACACAGGGCTTGAACTCAGAAATCACTAGATCATGGCCTAGGCTGAATTCAGACACTTAACTGAGTCACCCAGGCTCCCGGTCGTCCCACCCTTTTTTAACGCAGTTTTTACATGATTGACATAACACAGCACAGAGTAAGATGAGGCCCAATTGACTGAGTACTCTACTGCCTAAAAGGCAAGACAGCTTGCTAAGTGCTTCACATACATTGTATCAACATCCTATGAGCCAGGTATTTTATGCTCAATTTACATATGGAAAAACAGAGGATTTGTGAGTTTAAAAAAACTGAGAGCAGTTTTCAAAACAGAAGTAAAACACTAAAATTTGGAGCGGGAGTTGAAGGGTGATAAAATACTTAAAGGTTAATAAAATACCTGTTAACATTTTCAGTAAGTAAGCAACCAATGGACTATACAATCTGACATGTACTTATTTGATAAAGTGCTTTATGCCTAAAAAATAAAATTTCTCCTTTTCTCATAAACATAAAGTTGAATGGTTATCTTTTTTGGACTTTGGACTGATTTGAAAAGAAAAAAAAAAAGACATGTATTTTAACACTCCTTTAACCCAAGTATTTACTATTCAGTGTTCCCCATATATATTCAACTTTTTCAGATATGTTACTTGTACTGCAACTTTGAAACAGAAGTTAATTTCTCATCTCTCAAACAATTATATCTACACTATTCAAAATGAATAAAATAAGGCAAATAGATATCTTTGATATACCTATGGTCACAGAGCAATATAGAGGCAATAATATCGATGACACCTATACATACTTCACACATCCTGCCTGCCTGATTCATGTTAGAGTACAAAAATAAGAGAAGGAAGTTGAAAAATTAATTCCAGATAGTTTTAATTATTCATTTATTCATGCATTTAGCACTTATATTTTAACTATAAGGTATGTTCCAGGTATTTTCATTAGGTACTGAAGATACGGCAGTTACTAAGACAAAATGTCTGACTTATTGGTACTTATATTCTAATGAGAGTGATAAGATACAAATATATAAACAAGCAAATAGTATAGTTGCAGATAGAAATTGGATGTATAAAGAAATCAAGTAAGATGGGGTTCCTGGGTGGCTCAGTCGATTGAGCGTCCCACTTCGGCTCAGGTCATGATCTCACAGGTTGTGAGTTTGAGCCCCACATCAGGTTCTGTGCTGACAGCTCAGAGCCTGGATCTGCTTTGGATTCTGTGTCTCCCTCTCTCTCTTTCCCTCCCCTGCTCTCTCTCTCTCTCTCTCTCTCTCTCTCTCAAAAGAAAATAAACGTTAAAAAATATTTAAAAAAATAAATTAAGATGAAGTGAGAGCCAAGTGAGGATACAGAGTATGATGAGGAGGTTATTTTCAGTAAGTTCATTGGAGAAGTCCTCTCTGATGAGATAGTTGAGAAGAAACCTACATATTGAGAAAAAAGGGAACCGTGTAAAGATATGGGTGAAAAGTATTTCACACTGAGTGAATAAACAATCTGAGATAAGGATGAGCTTGTCAAGGAAGAGCAAAAAGGCCAGTATGGATGGAGCATAGTGGGTAAAGACAGAGAAGATAGGGTTGGAAAGGGAGCCAATGATCAGATTCTATAGGACATTGTAGGCATAAATAAAGAGTTGAAATTTGTCACTTACTATTAAGGAAAAATATTTGAATTTTAAGAGTGAGTATGTGTGTGTGTGCGCGCGAACCTGCATGTGTGTGTGTGTGTGTGTGCCTACATTAGATCAAATGAACTGTAAAGAGGAAAGAGTGTTAGCAGAGACACTCGTTAGGGGACTGTTGTCACAAATGAGGTGGAACATGATGGTGACATGGTCATGATGGTGACATATTCATGATGGTAGTAATAGTTAAGGAAGTGAAGAGTGATATGATTTGGGATGTATTTTTTTTTAAACCCACAGAATCCCAAAAGATGGATACAGATGTAATTAATAAAGAGAAATCAAGATTAAGTCCTAAATTTTTATTTTGGCTATCTGGTTGAACAGTGGTAAACGAGCTAGGGTAAGAAAAATGGAAAGGCAGTTCTCTGAGAAAAGTGGGGGGGAGATCAAAATTGTTGCTTTAGACATTTAGAGATGTTTGAGGTACCTAATAGACAACCAAATGGGGATGTAATGCAAGCAGGCAGACATTCAACTCCAGAACTCAGTATAGTTGAGTGGAACTCAAGATCTAATTTGGGAATTGTTTTACCAAAAGAGAAATCAGAGTCTTACTCAAAGTCTTTTAAACACATACATGAGAGTTGAATATATGCTTAAATATATAAGTTTGAGGTAATTAGAGAGGAAAAATACAACTCCTGCTTGGAACTCTCTTGAGTTTAAAAAAAAAAATTAAAAGGTTTAATAAATTCCAGAACAGTGTCAGAGTAAGTGTGCATGTGTTTATGTGTTCACTAAATATGGGGGAGCTGTTTCATCCAACTATCTTTGGGACACATTTTATTTTTTCTGATAGTAATTGATATTTTTCCATTTATAATATATTGACATTATTTTATTTTACTGTTGTGCTTCCTTATACCTCAGTGCTTCAAGTAGCACTGAATTTTACCACAAATTTTAAAAGATGTTTTATAGAAACATTACTATTTTATAGACATAAGTTTGTTTATCCACTGAGGGTCAATACAAAAAATCTAGATCCTTTGATACATGCCCATATATTTTTAATGAAATAATGTGAATATAAATTCAACAAACTTGTTTGTGTAGGAAAAGCTAGTAGCTTTTCTCCCAAACGTTCCACCTTTTTTTCCATTAGATTGAAAACGTGTTAGAAAGATTGCTAAAGATTAAGGAAGAGAATTTAAGTAAGACAGATTTTTCACCTGTGGATGTGATAGGGAATGACTCCATTCAATCCCAATAAGACACATTCCTCTCAATAGGACAGAATCAAACTCCATGGGAAAAAAATTATGGTTCTGATGCCCATATTAAGAAAACATTATACTGGGTGTTTTCCGCAATTTGAACAAAACATTTGTCAAATATTTTTCTCAGAAAAATTCACAACTGAACATGTATATAAAGATACTACTTTGTGTATACTCCAGTAACTTAAGATATGTGCTGTTCTATCATTTAAACCAACGTATATAGGGGTTTATCTCATATGAAGACTACTGTTTATTGGGTAATTGTTAGCAGACAATCAATCTTTATTTAGAAAGCTGTTTTTATTCACATCACATCTTAAAGGCTGTGGAATAAAAGGCATAAAAATACCAATGACAGATAAAACAGAGAAAATTGCTCTGAACAAACTCTTCTAGAATTGTGTGGTGCATATAAATTATGAAAACACTAAAACTTGATCAAAAAGGAAGGTCTTTAACTTTCATTTAAATGCATGAACAGATGTGGCAGACCTAATGTCAATGGATAAATGGCCCTAAAATGTGGAATACAAGAACGAGATCTCTGAATGTTTTTAAACTCATGCCAGGCATGGTTGGATTTCTCCAGCAATAAATGAGTCAAAGACCTAGGGTGTATGTAGGGCAGTTTTTTGTCAAGGTTTATAGGGCTTTGGCCACCAAAGGCCTTTGCTAGGTCTATGAAAAGAAGGATTGTCACTTGAAAACTAATTTGATTCTTCTCAGTCACCTGTGCATATGAAGACAAGTTGAGCTTCAGTTCAAAAATGAATACCATGTAAGTCTATTTGGAATTATGCCTCTAATTCATTCTTATAAGTTCTATTCCTATAGATAAAACACTATAAAAATGTGTAAGTCTATTAACTCAACAGTTCCTTTGGTTTGATCCAAGTGTGTGTTTATGTTTGTGTGTGTGTACATACTGTATTTCTGGTAAAATTTTAAGGTTTGGCCAATCTAATAATGTGTTGTAAGTACACAAGAAGCTTGAATTCTATGGAAACATATGGTGGCCAGTCTCCAAAGTTTGAAATACTGTATTTTAAAAGCCAATTTGAAGCTTTATAAACTTTAAGAGCAGATGATAGTTATATTTTGTAGGACAACATATTAATTGTGTCTTTTAAGTCATTGATTATACAATCTTGAAGGTGGATAACAACTGGAAATCATACAGTCTTATAGCTTACAAAGTACTTTTATTTAAATAACCTCAGTTCACTTTATCTGTCATTCTTTGAGGTTTTTATTGCAGCCCAAACAAAGCCTATGGATTTTACTCCTATGTATTTACCATAATTGTTTCCTTTCCTTCATCTTTAATTCTGTTGTATTAGTTTATGAATTTTTGATCTTTCACCTGGGCTACAATAATCTGTGAGTAACCTTGCTGCCCATAGTTTTGCAACATTCCATTTCATCCTCCACACTGATGCCAGAAAGACTTTCTAATATCAAATCTCTGGAAAAGCCCTTCAGTGATCACATAACTTTTTTTCCCAACCTCCCCTCCATCCCATCCCCAGCTTCAAACCACTGCTTCCCCCACTAGCTATATGGAATAACTTAACAGATAATGAATATAATATATTATTTCATGCCTTCATATTATTTTTTTAATGTTTATTCATTTTGGGGAGACACAGAGTGTGAGTGGGGGAGGGGCAGAGAGACGAGGAGACACAGAATCTGAAGCAGGCTCCAGGTTCCAAGCTGTCAGCAGAGACCGATGCTGGGCTTGAACTCAGGAACAGTGAGATCATGACCTGAGCCTAAGTCAGACGTGTAACCAACTGAGCCACCCAGGCACCCCTCATGCCTTCATATTCTTAATTATGCTTTTCTCTCCACCTAAATGTTCCTAACTCCACCTATATCTACTAACAAACAACATTCCTCTTCCAAGCCTTACTAAAGAGTCAAATTCCCACAAAAATTTCCCTTCCCTGCAAATAAAACTAACCACTGTATTTCGGGTATACCTTACTGAATTCTGTGCACATTTTTAGCATAGCTCTCGTATTTATGTTTATCTCTCTACCTCCACTAAGTAGCTCCTTGAAAGAGCAAGTGGACTCCTTTATCATTGTACCTCAAGTTCCAAACACAAAAGAAAAAATCTTCAATATTTATTGAATACAAGTGATTGAAAATCAAGAGTGTTTGAGTTCAGGGTGCCTGGGTGGTTCAGTTGGTTAAGCATCCGACTTCGGCTAGGTCATGAGCTCATGGTTCATGAGTTCGAGCCCCGAGCGGGGCTCTGTGCTGACAGCTCAGAGCCTGGAGCCTGCTTCGGATTCTGTGTCTCCCTCTCTCTCTGCCCCTCCCACACTCGTGCTCTGTCTCTCTCTCTCTCAAAAAATGAATAAACATTAAAGAAAAGAGTTCAAAGACTAGTATGTCTCTTACATCACTATACAAATATGTTTACTGAATAGTTAATGTCCAACATCAATTCACATTTTATTTTTCTGTCACAATTCCTTATGAGGAAAGCACTATTTTAATGTCCATTCTACAGACCATATAACTAACTCTGAGGTGTTAAGAGAACCACCTACGGTCACACAAATAGTAAGCGGCCCAGGGTGTAACTTCAGAGACGCTGGATTTAATCGCCATGTGTGCTTTCATAACAAAAGTGAATATGGGAAAAGTTATAAATGAATGATACCGGAGCATAGATGTAAGGAATTTGCTATTTTGAATACTTAATTCAAGGAATTACCGGTGCCAATTCGGAAACCAACATTTCCCCCACCTGTCTCCCATTTCTCATCTTCTTCCATGTTGTCATCCCCCCCTCCACCACCCAACCTACATTATACAATGATATTTGTATAGGATTATAATGGACTCTGTGCAGGAAAAAGTAGGTTTAAAAAAATGAGTTAATTTTTGTCAATTTGCAAACTGCCTAATTTAACTGAATTAACAGCCTGAAACTCTTAACCTGACTTATCTCCCCTGCACCACCAAGCGTAAAAAGGTACAGTGCCAAAAGATGGACTATCTCAAGGGTAGGAAGAGAAGTTTATTTTTTCTTAGTTCATCTTGATATTGAGGGTTTTTTTTTTCATTTTTAATTCTGTGTTGTAACTTGTTTATGTATGTAGGATTTATGGGAGCAAGTATTTGGGGCTAAAAAAAAAAAAAAGCTGACTTGTTATTTTCTTTGAACTCCCAAGGAAACATTAACAAAAACCAGAGGTAAGCATATGAAAATATATCTGCAAAAACACCCTCCTGCGTTAAAAATAAAGGGAACGGGCAGGCAAACAAAAGAAACACTATGAAACAAATTAGCTTCAGGAGCCTGAGGCCTGATCTAGAGAAAAATGACAACAGTACCTATGTTTGACCAGAAGAGAATTTCACTGCACAGAACTATTTCAAGGGCAGATGCCACTCGCATGTTTTAAGAGAAAGCTTTTTATAAAGCCAACAAATTCATTTATATATGAATGCTTGCGATTTTGTGTAGGATTCAGACAGGCTACTTCCCAGAGAACAACAGTTGACATAAAATACACTAAATCTACTTTGTCAAAGTTTATTCCTTCGATTTATTTCCTCTTTGTTTCTTGTCATTAATATCTAACCCTCAATATATCAGGAAAATTGTCACCATTATTTGCCATCTGGGTCCAGTGGGCCTGTTAAAAAATAGTTTTGCCATTTAATAAATAACTCACTGAAATAAGACTAAAGAGAGAGTGGAAAACAACTATGTTAGAAATCTTTAAATAAATGTAACCATTAAAAGACTTTTTGCAACAAGTAAATTTTGGTACAAAAACTTCATAAAAGATGAAAAATATGTCACACCTCCTTTTAGCAAAATAATTTCTTCTGAAAAACGTTGCCCAATAAAGGTCTTCCTAGCTAATTACTAGCTAAATGTAATTACCGTATGCCCCTTTTTTCTTGGAAATATATTGTTCACTTACAGATTCTAGAAAATTCATCTAGATACTGTCATCTGCAGACTCATTGTCTCATTGTCTGAGATTCCACTTACATGAGCCATTTCATATCCATGATCCATTTCACCATCATTAGACTACTGCTATCTATCCCTTTGAATTTATCTTCTAATTCATCCAATAATTGTAAAACATCTTCCTCTGTCAATTTTCTTCTCTACACCATTAAGGACAGAAAATGAAGATTCCTGAATTCTCAATTGTGTTCAGTAAGAGCTAAAAGCAGATCATAGAGGTGTTATCTCCAGCCTTCTTTTACACCTTCTTGAAAGATGATGCAGTATTTTGGGACACAGAATAGTAAAAGTGAGAGACAATAATTATTTCGCTGATATTCTATCCTTCTAACAGAAGGATAGCAGAAAACAAACTTTCTTGAAGGGCTATATTAAATAGTTTAGGCTTAGGAGTTATGTGGTCTTCACTGCAACTTTTCAATTCTGCCATTGAAGAAAAAGCAGCCATGGACAATACAGAAATTAAATGTAGCTGTGTCCCCGAACAACTTTATTCACAAAAAGAAGTAATAATCTTGATTTTGCCCATGTTTACCTCTATGTGACCATACGATTTCATCATTCTTCTGTTTTCTTATTGTTTTTGCCTTTTAAAAATAATTGATAATTATTGATGAAACAGTTATTCTAATAATGAAATAGAAAAATGTTTCAAGAATATAGAAAAAAATAAGATCACCAAGGTCCTATTAATGTAGCTTAGATTTAGAGATATGTCCAGTGAATCCATAAGATAGAATTAACTTTATTCTATTTTAAATAATTAAATTTTCACTTCATTCTTTGAGTTCTCAGAAAAATACCGGTTATGAAGCAACAATTTTACTAATAGTAGGTAATACTCAAAGACAAACTTTAATTCTAAACCTTGGTGCAGTAGATCGTGATGATATATTAAGTATTAAGGGTCTTTTATGAGGGTGCCTGGGGGGCTCAGTCAGTTAAGCAACTGACTCTTGATTTTGGCTCAGTTCATGATCTCATGGTTGTGAGATCGAGCCCCGCATCAGGAGCTCTCTCGCTTTCTCTCTCTCTCTCTCTCTCTCTCTCTCAAAAAACTATACATGTCATTGCATTAAATGACAACGATGGGACTTATCTATGTTTGTATTTTTCTGTAAGATACAAAGTCTAGTCAAGTAAGAACCACACAGGTCAGAAAGTGAGAAAAATGTTTGAGGGCTATGTTAAGGATGTATTCACAAATGACTAAAATTTAACAGCAATGGGGGCTGGCTACAAAAAGAAAATGAGTGGCAAAAGTAGATGTTGATGTTCATAAGGAGTGAAATTTGGTAAAGTTAGAGTAAGATAATGTAAGAATGATATTTTAGGAAATATTTAAAAAGCGAGGCTAGAAAGCAGCTAATAACCTCTGAGAATGGGGACAAATCAAGGATCAAAAATTCCTTTGAGAATTGAAAATCGAAGAGCAGTTTCAGATGAATGAAAGAAAAGAAGAGGTAATACAACATGAGGTTAAGTCCAGAAAGGAAAACTAGAGCTACTTTAATAAAAAAAAAAAAAAATCGTAATTAATCTGTGAAAGATTCTGAGATACCCTCATGTTAGTGCCTAAATTTGCTCTTACTTTTACGTTTACCAAGATTTTCACAAGAAAATTAATCTCTCACTTGGTGGCAAGTGCCAGATGCCTGTCTATGGAACACAAGAAGTAAAAGCATCCCACCCACCAGGTTAACAGCTTGACTTAAGAAAATATGAGACAGCTCTTGATGGGAGAAGACAAACAAAAACAAATCTAATGGACATTAGTCAAATTAGGGGGAAAAAGTATATTCAATTAATTACACGAAAACTTCTTTATAACTTGAATGCAAAGAACTATGGCAAAAGAAAGAAAATAAGAAAGATAGAAAGAAAATTTTGCACTGAGAAATTTAAAACCAATTTCGTAAAACCTCTAATACTTCTTAGACAGTAAGACCTTTTATATGAAGATTTTATTCTTAAAACCCTCAAAATACATTTCTAAATTAAGTTTATGATCTCTCTGTGTAGTGCATGGTTTGATAATCCAAAAAATGTTCCTTTTGAAGCAAAAGCTTCAAACAATCGAAATTAAAAAATAAAAAAATTAAATAGTACCTTGTGTAAATGTGTAGAGCTTCACTTTATTAGTGATAAATAATATCCATATTTTAGCAGCTATGGATAAGCAGAGTGCTTAAGCAATTGTATATGTCATTGGCCATTGGTAAATGCTACATTGGCAGTAAGATTTTGATGTAATACATATTAATGCTAACTCTAAAGTGTCTTTACAAAATGCATTTATTGTGTAACAAAGAGAAAATTAGGATTCACAAGCCCTGACGTCCTAATTCTGCCACCAATTAGTTGGACAATTTATTTAACATCTCTGGCCTTCATTTCTTTACAGACATGAAGATATAAGTTTAGTTTCTTCCTTTTTCTATTGGACTGATTAAGGAAAAAAATGCCATGGATTTTTCTTGGTGAGTTCTATGTTCAGCTGTTTCTGTTTACTCTGCTGTGCACTAGCAACCAAAAGGCATGTTTTACTAATCAAGACAGGTTGAAGGCATGTTTTACTAATCAGGACAGGTCCAATCAGGACAGGTCAAGGTTACATGTCATGTTACAATCTTGGGGGTTATATTTCTAAAAAGTATTGTGCTTGGCAAAACCGGAATTAGCAAGATCAAGCTCTCCTAAAGTACATGGACTAGTAGGGGAGGAAAAGGCATCAATATTACTGTCATTAAATATATTTAAAAACTAATGTAATAGAAGTTCCAGAAGGCATCTGTGTCCAAAAGAAACCTGAGTTGTCAGCATTGTAAACTCACTCTGGTAGATGAGCTTTCTTCAGAATCATCTTCATTTTTTTTTCTTTTGAGAGAGAGAGAGAAAGAGAGCAGGGGAGGGGCAGAGAGAGAGGGAAACAGAATCTAAAGCAGGATCCATGCTCTGAGCTGTCAGCACAGAGCCTGATACAGGGCTTGAACCCACGGACTGAGAGATCATGACCTGAGCCGATGTCAGAAGCTTAATTGACGGAGCCACCCAGGTGTCCTTCATCTTCATTTTTTTTTTTAATGTTTTATTTATTTATTGAGAAAGAGAGGGAGAGAAGGAGAAGGATCAGGGGAGGGGCAGAGAGAGAATCCCAAGCACGATGCTGGGCTCCATCTCAGGAACCCTAAGATCATGACCTGAGCTGAAACCAAGAGTCTGACCCTTAACCGACTGAGCCACCCAGGTGCCCCAGAATCATCTTCATTTTCAAGCAACATTGCTACAGCACCCTGATCTGCTAAGATAAATTTTTTTTTACCATATTTAAGGCTTTCATTAGAGAAACCATGTCTTTAAAAGTATTTTTATTAGATTAAAATTGAATGTCTTTGAACTTGTGTACATCATTGTTTTTGTTTTTGTTTTTTTTTTTTCAAAATTTTCTGCTATGTAATTGTTCCAGATTAAAAGAGACTACAAAGACATGACAAGTAAATGCAACATCTAGTCCTGGCTTGGCTTCCAGGAAAAAAATAAAAACTCTAGAAAGGACATTATTAGGATATTTGGCAATATTTGAATATGGATTGTATTTTAAACAATAGTATTAGTCAATTCTTAAACTAGTCAAAATCCTAAATTTGATCATTGTAATGTGATTGATAAGAGAATGTCGACAACCTTATGGCATAGGCACACTGAAATATTTAGAGGTAATAGGGCATGATATCTGTAACCCACTATCCAATAGATTAGAAAAAAACAATAATTCAGATTAGTTTGTGATAAGGAAATTCCAGAGGGGGAGGGAGAGATGAAGAGAGGGAGAAAGAGTGTAGAAGTGGCAAAATGTTAAGTAAATTTGGGTGAAGAGGAGATATATATAAGCTGTTTCTAATATTCTTACGATTCTGTAAGTTTGAAATTTCTTTAAAACAGGGGTTTTTAAAAGTCTGTTAATTGTTGCCACATCCACATTGCCTAATCAGAAATTATTTTCTGTGTTCAGGTTTACATTTTTCTGGGTCCTTCTTTGCGTCCAATTGTAGGTATACACATATCCTTCTCTGCACTACCATGCACACTCTCTCACACAGGGAGGATCCAGCAACAATTATTATATTGTCTTACGAAACAGATTATAACCTACAAGGCAATGCCATAAATACTTTTAAAATGTTTTTTAAAACATATTTCTGTACATACAAATGTATGAAAATCATTCCAGAGAGCCTCTAGAGCACTTCTGTAGATCAAACTGGTCTCAACAATTGATATATAGAAAGATCAACTGTTTAAAAAAGACTATATTATGCTAAGTGCTAAAAATTTTATTCATATACTACACTACTTACTAACTATAGTTAGCAGGATTACAGTGTCTTTCTCTTTAGAAGATCATAAGCCAGAGTTGTTATAAACGCCAAAATTCACTAAGTCACCTTGATTTCACAGTTGAGTAGGGCAGATTAAAATCGTAAATTTATTTTAGACATTGCAATTTTAGCATGACACCCTTATCTAATATCAAATTGTGGTGTCTCAGAATCTCATGCAAGGCATGATAATCAGTTTTTAAATGCAAATCCTGAAAAATGGATTTCAGCAGAGGATGAATTTGAAACTTCAAGCTGGCCATGCCTGGGAGGACGTGTGAGTGCTTACTGTTGACTTATGGCACACATACATTTCTTTTGGCAAACTATTGACAAGAAGGCATAATACTACATAGCTTATTTCTGACATAAATCATGGTCCAATGAAACTAAGAAGAAGACCGTATGGCCAAATGTTCCCTCCCTCTCTAATTTGCTATTCACTTATTTTTAAATACCTGGGTAAGTAAAGAAAAAAAATAAAGTTTTAATGAATATTTTATAAGTAAAAGTGAATTTCATAGGAGTCAAAATCATTACAGAAATTAAATTTTTCAGCTAAAATAAACATCTACAAATAACACCTTCGGATATTAGGCAAGATAATTACAACACTCAGCTAGTGTTCAGTAGATGAATAATTTTCCAAACCCTGAAGGTGCTTCAAGATGCCCTAGGTAGTAGAGCAGATTAGTTTGTAATAAGAAAACCCTTAGTCATCCAGTTGAGGACCTAACACTTGAGTTTTGTAGGCCAATATATATACATATTGACCCATAACTTGAAAAACCTATTTTCTTAGATTACTCAATTCACAGAAATTTAGTTTTAGAAAAACATTCAGAAAACATGAGCCCACCTTTTTTTTTTTTTACAAATGTGAATTCACCTTCTTGCCCAAAGTCACTTGATAGATTAGTAGCAGAAATAATAAATTAGTAGCAACCCCTGTGTTTTGGCTACCAGAACTATCCATGATGCACTCTACTATCTCACTTTTCTATTTCATGTGAACACATACACAGAAAAATGTGTGACTATTAAAAAATAGTTGTTTTATGGATTTTCAACCTTTCATAAAAACCATTAGATAACAATTTAAAGCATGTTCCTCTTTGAAAGAGTTGATTTTCTCAGTGCATGTATTACAACTGAATGGGGAGAAAATAAAGACAATTAAACTTTCACAGTAAATTCCTTATACTTACCTTAATTTGTATACTAAATATTTTAAACCTATATGATGTACATATTGTTTGAAGATCACTTACTTATGAAGAATTAATCCCCATCACTTGCTTTATATTGAAAAAATGGCTTGGATAATGGAGAATATCTATTTTATTTCATTTCATTTTTATACCAAAGGCTTAAATATCTTCAACCCTATTGACTGCAATAGAACTAAGGAGTTCCTTCTAACTTCTTTTTGTGGCATATCATTGATTTAACATAAAGACTTCAGTACATTTCAGTGAGAAGTAAGGCAATCTAGTTAAATGAAACAAATAGAAGAGAGGAAATAAGGTGATGATGAACATCAATGCAAATTTTCAATGTCACAAAAGTGTTGCTGTTCTAAAAGTAAATTTGATAAAATACGGACAGAAAATTTAAAACTAGCCATCGTCCTGATTATTTGAATTTCAGTTAATATGATGGTCTGCTTGTGATATATTTTGAAGTATATTTTATTGATGACCCTCTTCATTAAATAAACTGAGGACTTCAGTTCCAGCTCTCACAATATAAGGAGGACTTAAGGAGCAGAGAAACAATCTTTTATTCTCTCCCATCAAAATCAAATATGCAAAGGTCCTCATGATAATTTGGCCAGAACAAATTACATGGGAGACAATCACCATGAAGAACAATTGTCCACTATCAAGCCCTTTTAATTCCTTGCTACTCAAAGTGGTCCATGAACCAGCAGCATCAAAGTATGTTAGAAATGCAGAAACCCAGGCCCTACGTGAGACATACTGAACTATAATCTGCATTTTTAAAAGATCTCTGAATGGTTTGTATGAACATGAAAGTTTAAGAAGTATTGCTTTAAAACAGATTTGCAGAAGGCATGAGAGAAAAGGAGTCAGTTTTACATGAGTCCTTTATTTTAGGAGTCAGTTTTACATGACTCCTTTTACATGATTCCTTATTTAACATCTGTATTTTCTTAACTAGACATATCACAAAAAAATAATAATATAGTATTATACACTTTTGTTAGATACTTTGTGAAAATTTTTATATTCACTCTCATGTTTAAATCTCACAACAAACCTATGTGATGAGAACTGTCACCAACATTTTGGAATGAGAAAACAGATTTACATAAATAGATAGGACAAGTTCACACAGATAGTAACTGGTAGGAAGCAATCTGACTCAAGAGCTTGTGCACTTAATCATTATATTTTATGGATTAACATATGGCTACATGCAGATTCTGACCTATCAAAATATGGTACCAATTTTTGAGTGGAGAACATATAAATTGCATAATAGCTGTAGTAAAAGAATAAATTCTATTTAAAAATTTTTATCATGCATGAATCTTAAATGGCCTAAGCTTTCAAAATCTTTTATATCTGCCAATTTGTGATTTTTAAGATGATAAAATACACAATCAAAAAATTTGGATGGGTACAAGCACTGATAAATTACTCCTAAACCAAATAAGGTTAATTGGTACTTAACCTTCATATGAAGTGAGATAAAAAGAATGATTTATAAAACTATTTGAGAGTGTTCTGATAATCATATACATTATGAAAGATACGTGTCTATATTTTCCTTTATTCTGGAAAAGAAATTAAAGAATCAGAAAGGTACATATTTTAAAGTTTTTCTTTCTTTAGTTACAGCTGTTTTTGGATATATTATAAAGATTCAAGAGGCTGCTCTATTTAGTGGTGGTGGCAGGGACCAAAAAACTAGCAAAAAGTGAAGTACATACTACAGTATTTTTATTATGGTATATTCTAGTCTATAGTTAATATGATTAAAATAGCTCACATTTACTGAATGCTTGCTTACATGTAAGGCACTGTCACAAGAGGATTTTTTTTTTTTTACGCTATCATTTAATCTTAACCATGAAATAGAGACTAGCTTTATTCAGATAAATACAGAACGGCTAAATGTTGGATCTAGGATTTAAACTCCGGTAGATTGGATCTAATTCTCACATTCATGCTGCATAATTTTAGGGAAAGCTTCCTTTATTTCCCAGTATGCTTAACATATTTCAGGTTTCCTCCCTCTTTAATAGAGACTGGACGTGTAAATTTCTCTTTGCATTATTTTAGAGATGTATATGATAATCTACTTATAATCACTCTGATTTAATGGACTTATAAGTGAGATAAACGCCTTAGGTTCATGGGATCAATATATATGAATTATGTCTTTAGTACCTAGTTCTTATTTTTAAGACTGAAAGGCAAATTATATTGTAATTTGTTTCCTTGCACCATCTAGTGGATTTAAATGACAAATGCGGCAGTTAACTAGAAATAATTAAAAGTCAATTATATAAGTGAAATTTTCAAACGTATTCGGAGAACTGTTCCTAAAATCATATTTTGGATCCTACCAAAAGGCGCACGTCATTATTTGCCATTTTCATGAGGGAATCAATTAGGCATGTGTGGTGAATTCATTAGGGAATGTTTAAATCTACAAATAATAGAAAACAGCAGCATCCTTGCAATCCATTTACATTAGAAATAAGGAAAGTCCGACACGTTTAGCTCTCCGAACCAAACGAAATCGTAAACTGCGAGGCTTCCCAGGGACCTGCGCGGAGGGAGAAGTACCGCGAGTCTGCGCGGGACCAGTGCGCAGGCGTTCTGAGGGGCGGAAGTTAGGAGGCGGGGCTAAGCCCGGACCTGGGAGCGGAAGAGGCCGGGGTTGCTGGCTGAAGCGCCGAGACCGTTTGGCGGTGAGTCCGGGGCCAGCCTGAGCTCAAAGTCCCAGACCCCAGGAGACGCCAGAAGAAACCGAAGGACTTGAGGTTCGGGAGCAGTCGCCGCTGGCCGCTGCTCTGCCTCCGCCCCCGCGGACGCCTCCGCCCCCGCCGCCTGAGGACGCGGCCCTGACAGGCCTCTAGGCCTAGGCGCGGCCCGAGGAGCCCGACGTGTTGCTGCCGGTGCTGCTGTGAGTAATACGAGCGCCCTCTCCACAGTCGTTTACAGATTAAAATGGAGGAAATTTCGTTGGCTAACCTGGATACTAACAAGCTAGAGGCCATCGCTCAGGAGATATACGTAGACCTAATAGAGGATTCTTGTTTGGGCTTCTGCTTTGAGGTGCATCGGGCAGTCAAGTGTGGCTACTTCTACCTGGAGTTCGCAGAAACTGGTAGCGTGAAGGATTTTGGCATTCAGCCTGTGGAAGATAAAGGAGCGTGCCGCCTTCCGCTTTGCTCCCTTCCCGGAGAATCTGGGAATGGGCCTGATCAGCAGCTGCAACGCTCACCCCCAGAATTCCAGTAGCTGCAACATGAGAGAGTCAGAGGGTGACCAGGACAATAACATAGACCGGTCCTGTGGTTTGGAGAAGTTAGGTATCTAAGTAGAAAAAGAAAAAAAATAAAATAAATAAGACAAAAGTCCCAATTCCCATTGAAGATCCTAGCCTTTAAAAACCCAAAGTGGAGAATTTAGGAATTCGGATCCTTTTATAAGTATATTACCTGGAATCAGCTTTGAAACCCTGGGCAGGAGGAGCTGTGCATCCTGTGCACCGTACCGTGCAGGTCGAGCTCTACACCAGGAAGTGCACAAGTGTACTGTGTCCAGCGCACAGGTGAGCAGCTGTGTACCCAGCATATAAATCCTTTGGTTCCTCAGCCTTGCCGTCTGCCTGATGTCAAGGGCTTTCTCGGTAACTGACAGTTTGGACATAGCTGATGGTCAGGCCTTAATCACTGGGCCTCAGTGGGACTGCTCCTGTGATCTCTGAGCCTCTGATTTGGACTTCTCCAAGACAAGTGAAAGTCAGGTATGAGATCTGGATGTTAACAGTTCCAATTTGGGAAAACCAAGAAAAAGAATTACAACTGAATCTGGTAGGGGAAGCTCTGTGATCTTGGCTCCAACAAGAAGAAAAGGTCAAAGCTACCAGTTTCCCAAAGGTCCAGCATTTACAGTGACTTGAACAGACTTGGGGACAAGGGCTAACCTTTTGCTGAACAGAGCCCTTTGTCTTGCACCCCACCCGGTGGCATAGGCTTGGTAAATGGACAACTTGGTTATCCGGGCAGGCTGAGGATTTAGTTACGATTCCTTGAAGAGGTAGCAGGGGCCTCTGCAACTATGCACGATCTCTTAAACTGCAAGATTCCTATCTGGATATATGATGCTGTGAACAACAGTTTGGTGGGGCAGTCATTTTCCTACTCTGAGTTACTATAGTGTTACCTAGCCAGTCTGTGTGTCTGACTTGGTCATTATGCCAGGTCACTACCTGCCTCTCATGCCAGAGGCAGGCCTGAATTACTGAAAAGTATAATGGCCATGCAGGAGACTGATTTGAAAGCTGAGCCCAGAGGGGACCTCTTCCAGCTACCTTCAGTGTTAATGGGTTAGTACTAGGAGCCAAGGAGCAAGACTGGGTTGTCTCTCATCTGACTGCAGTATCCTATTGAATGCCCCTGTTCCTTGGGTTGGTCAGTCAAAGCTCTGTTACGGTGACCATCTAGACTGTCCCCACCTCTGTCCCTCATGAGGGGCAGCCCCTTCCATTCAGTCCCATTTGGACATTCTTGACAACAAGAGCTGTCCTTTTGTTGTCAGAAGTCAGGGAATGGGATAGGCAAGGATGGGAAATGTGAGCCACATATCAAAACTACCCTCCACTTTACTCCCTGATCGAGGGTTTATGAAGTGTAGAGGGGTGAGAGCCCCAAAGTGAGCGGGAACGGTGCTGCTTTATTTGAAATGTTTTCTTACCTCATTCTGTGCCCCAGTAAGGGGCCCAGCCTCATCTGTCTGGCTTGGCCCCATGTTCCTACTGTCCCCTGCTCCACTGCCTATCTGGTGCAGCTCACGACTCCAGGTGCTGCCTGCCACCCTGCTTTCACACTGACCAGTTTCAATTCATCTCTCTTGATGCTCCTGCTTCTGAAGCCTGCCCAGTTTCCCTTTCCTTGGCTTGTTTTAAGTTTTCCTTTTCTTCTTCTTCTTCTTCTTCTTCTTCTTCTTCTTCTTCTTCTTCTTTTTTTCTTCCAGGAGATCCAGAGAAGAATTTTTCTGAGGGGTTCCTCTGTTCAGATTAAAATGGGGAGAGAACATAATTTTTTGTATATGAAAGGCAGTGTCATGCCTAAGCATTTTCCTATAGGACTGCCTTGCTAGATGCCTTCCTGCTGTGTCTTACTTCATAAGGAGTTACATCTTCCCACCTCCACTTGGATACTGCCTCTTAGGACCTAAGCAGAAGACCAGTAAAGACTGACTGACACACATGAGGATGGAGTGGGTCCTGATCTGTTTTCTCTAAACCTTGCTGTGCATGTATCCTTATCCCAGAAGGAACTGTTTGGACTGTATGGACTGATTTGTGTTACATATAGACATTAAGGGAACCATAGTAATAGGGCTGGCTTCAAGACTGTCTATTATTGCATTCTCCCCCTGGAATTGTTCTGGTCAGGGTTAAGGTGTAGTTACAGATTGGTCTTCAAGAATCTTAATAACTTTTTAGAAAGTTAAACTTCAGCAAGAGCTAAGATAATTTTGGGTTATCTGCCCTTGATTTTATAGACATCTCCTTCTAAGGGGATACATA
Organism: Panthera leo; assembly: GCF_018350215.1. Classification (NCBI taxonomy): domain Eukaryota; kingdom Metazoa; phylum Chordata; class Mammalia; order Carnivora; family Felidae; genus Panthera; species Panthera leo. The sequence continues at coordinate 97,955,794 of NC_056685.1, forward strand.
GGGAAAGGAGGATCTAAGTAAAACTCTGGCCTATTCCCAAATAACGTCTGAGAAACAGGCTGAAGGTAGGGTCATCGTCCACTCTTCCTTCAGGGAGGGAGCTCTGATTGTGATATTACTGTTTGCTTTCTGGTCTTTCTCTTGGTTAGAGGAGGAAGAAGTGGAAAGTAATTTTGAAAAATCATTGGTTCATATTACCTCCCTCTTGGTTATTGTTTTTGTTTTTTGCCCTCACGTTATTAGGGCAGTAGCCCTAGGCCTCTCCTGGTTGGGTATGAAGTGGGCTAGGTCCAACAGGTGCCCTGAGGGGACAAGCTAACTCCTTTCTTTTCTGGGGAGTGAATGCTCCCTACCATATAGTTGACAGTGGTTAGGAACTCTCCCTTTCCCTACCTATCTTCCCTCTAACAGCAGAATTCCTATCCCTCCTTCCTTCCTCAATTAAGTATATTGATCACCCTGTAATTCTATTATGTATCTGAGTGTGTGTGTATGGGGGGAAGGGGTTCTTTACAAATTTTTGTGGTTTGTGGCTTTTTCTTCCATACATTAGTTCCCACCACCGCATGTCCAGGGGCCATTGCCTGGCATTATCGCATGCTGGGATCATTGGGGAAGTGTAGTGAAGCTCACCACTGTCCTTTGTTTTGGAGATTATTATTTTTGCATAAGTAGTCCATCCTATACAGATTGCTAACTGTGTATTCCCCTTGCCCCTATGGCTGCTGGTGTAAATAAACTGCATCTCCCCATTGGTAAACAGTACTAATAAAATTTTAAAAAATGACTTTATTTAGACTGTATGTTCATCTTTTAAGATTATACATGTTTTTCAGGTATTGACATAGTAAAATAAATGTTGAATTGCTGTTGAACCTTTATCATTTTCTCCTGAATGGGAGTTTTATCAAAGTAGAGGAACTTTGTCCAACTTTATTTCTCCATCTAGTCCTACACATTTAGCCTTCTGCAACATCCAGTGTAAGAAACGAAGTAGGTGGTAAAATAAATACAATCCAAGCCTGTCACTAAATGAGTCCAATATGAAAGTCAGTTCTCTTTGAGTGGAACTCAAGATACCATAATATATACATTTTATCACCTTTTCAAGCTCATACCCTTGCTCTCAAAAGACACATGATTCATAGCAGAAAATGAGTTGGCCTTTCTAAAGGTAATTTTTTTCCCAATACTTTTCATTATTTTTTTTACCCCAACTCTTTAGGTCTTTCAGTTTGTTTTTAAAGTAATTCTGAGAATTTTTATTCCTTTCAGTTCCTAATCCAGAGGTGGAGCACTTCTCTTAGAAATTATACATATTGCTTAGTGCTGTTCAAACTTGTTGGCTAAATGTTCTAGTTCATTAAAAAAAAAAAGTCCCAAATTGGAAGTAATATTTAGACGAGTAAAAATTATGATAGAAATGGGGCCAGCAGAAAAATAATCTCAGCACAATACCTCAGGGATGTTATGGACCTGTACCATGGTATTGAGTCACCTAACATTTAAATGTAGCTGCAACAAATACTTGTGGATTTTATTTTGTATGTTTAGATTTAAATTAAATGTATTTGGTGCTAACCTAATTTTCTAAATGAGGATTTGCAAGATCTCAATGCTTACTGGATCCATTTGATTTCAGGACTTTTAAATTCTTCCTTTTCATGTTTTCTAACTAATGATCTTCATATTTAAAAAGAAAAAAAAAAGCATACCTTTTAACTCCCTGGATACTGCATTTTAACTACAGCATGTACCTTGAGGTCAGGAACCTAATTAATGGTTACTTGATGTTGACAAAGATGAAGACCCTGAAAATAAAGTATGCTCTGTAGTTAAGTATTCAGGAAGAGCTTTATTTGCACACAGTAATAATTAGTAATAATTTAGTATTGGTCATAATAACTCATTAGGACCCATCTGAGTTACTTTGAAGTGTTATATATGTATTTTTAATGTTTATCTTTGAGAGAGAAAGAGTGTGAGCAGAGGAGGATCAGAGAGAGGAAGACACAGAATCTGAAGCAGGCTCCAGGCTCTGAGCTGTCAACCCAGAGCCCAACGAGGGGCTTGAATTCATGGACCATGAGATCATGACCTGAGCTGAAGTTGGATGCTTAACTGACTGAGCCACCCAGGTGCCCCTTATGTGTTATAATTTTTTAAAAAGGGGGTACCTGGGCGGCTCATTCAGTTGAGCATCTGACTTTGGCTCAGGTCATGACCTTGTGGTTCATGAGTTCAAGCCCTGCGCTGGGCTCATTGCTGTCCACGCAGACTCCACTTTGGATCCTCTGTCCCCCTCTCTCTCTGCCCCTCCTCTGCTTGTGCATTCTCTCTCTCTCTCAAAAAAGAAAAACATTTTAAAAAGTATAAAATAAGTATATTAATGTGCTAAAATAAAAGCCCAGCACTTATACTTTATTAAACACCTTTTCATGTTAGTCCTCAAAATAGTTACCTTGGTTAGTGCTGGTTCTCAGATCAGTTAGAGTAACATCAGACTTTAGAAGTTTCACTCTGCTGTGGAGGATGCAAGCTGTTTAATTCTCATTCATGTTCCAAATAATGCCCATGATGCTTAGGAGGATAACGTTTGTTACAAGTGATGCACTTGTTAAAAAATATTGCAGATAAACCTATAAATCCTTGTGTGGCTTTTCTCTTTCCATATTTTTCAAAATGTTTTTCAAAAATTTTCAATCATATATTACTTGAGTCTTGCTGGAAAAATGTGTGCTGAAAAGGAAATAGTACATTCATTTTAGAGATGAGAAAATATGTTCAAAACAGTGATTTACTCATATTTCAAAAAAAAATACAGAAGCAATAGAAGCAAAAGTAGAATTCTGGTGCTAGGCTAGTGCTCTTTGTTGAAGCAATGAATTTTTAAACTAATAAATGAATGGAGTAAAGGGCAAAATGACAGTTAAAGTAGAATTAAAAAATTGAGATGCTAGTGAAAACTTAAAGGCAATGAATCTGAAAACATTGAAAAAATGGAAAATCTATTAAAAATATAACTCCAAGGAACTTTTATCTTTTTAACAAATGAATACATCTAGAAGTTAAGAAAACTAATCTCATCTCTACCCAGATACATAAACACTAGCTACTTAGAATTTTATAGACAATACGACAAAAAAACATGATTATAAGCTAAGTGTATTGTGAAGATAGATGAAAAAAATGAAGATGTTAGCAAACCAACTCCTTTAAAATATCAAAAATAAACATTATCAACAAGTAAGGTTAATACCAGGAAAGAAAGATTTTTACTCAGAAAATCATTGAAGAAAAACCATGTGAAAATTTTGGTAGATACAGAAAAATAGTTTCAAAATTAAATACCAATTATTAATTTAAAAATGCTTATTAGTCACATAGAAACAAAGGCTAAAAAAGTTTCATACAATGATAAAGTATGTATTAAAAATCTACAGTTGCTTTGCTTAACCGTGAATACTTGGAAGTATTCTCTTTAAAAGCAGGAATGGAAAAAAAAAATTCTCATTCTCAAATGATATCAACATGGGTAATTTTATAGAATCTATTAACATACCATTGGAAATAATGGTAGAATACTGTAGAGTTGCTGGATATAAAATCAATATCCAAAATCAGAATAATAGAAATTTTAAAACTTAACATTTACAATATGATGCAAAAAAAATATAATGGTCTTATTAATTAATATGACAATAGAGGTATACAGTTTTATGGAGAAGATGATAAAATTTTCTTCTGGCATATCGAAGTAAACCCAAATACATGGAGAGTAATAGGGGGTTCATAGATTGGAAGTTCATTATCATCACTCCAAATATATGAATTGAAAGTAATCTTGATTAAAATCCAAGTAGATATTTTTGTGTAATTTGACAAACTAATTTTAACTTTTAGATGAAAGGCAAGGTGCAAGAATAGACAAGATCTTTTTAACAAATTGTCTTACATAGTGTGGTTTTGGTGCAGAAAAAAACAGAATAAAGATTTCAGAATTAAACGGAAAAACACACGCACATTTATATTATTCTGATGTATGACTAAATCCAAATCCTAATGTACAATAATTAGTGGATTATAAACTAATATATTGTTCTGGAATTACCCATAAAACCATGCAAAAATTTATGTATAAAACCATATAAAAATTATCATGTAGATTTAAGACTTACTGTGGAAAAGTAAAACATCAAACCTTTGTAGAGACATATAGGAGCATATGTATATAATTATAGGAAGATTTCTAAAGTAAACCACCAAAGTAAAAGGTAGACATATTGGACCGTTTTCATAAATGTAAAGCTTTCTGTGCCTTGTCATACTAGAAACACAAATGCTATGACATGCTACTAGAAGTGCTGTAGTTCTTATCACTGGTAAATTGTTAGGAAAATAGTTACACGATTCACAAATGAACAAAGTAAAAGAGCATCTCATTTGAAGAAATTCAAATGGCAAAAGAGATGTGAAAAGTTTACTTAGATTCAGAGAAATGCAAACTAAAAACATGAAATACCAGTTTATACCACTCAGTGTGGTTAAAATAAAAAAGGGTGATGATATCAAGTCTGAGAGTCATATAGAGCAATTAAAACTCTTACACATTTCTGGTGGGCTGTAAATTGATATATTTTTGAAAAGCAGTTTGGAAATACTGCAGTTGATAAGCATAACCAATACTCCAATTGTCAACCTCTTGTACCATTATTTGTAATAGGAAAAAGTTGAAAGCTATATACATTCCCATTTAAAAATAGTCACTAGGAGCACCTGGCTGGCTCAGTCAGTTAAGCATCAGACTCTTGATTTCAGTTCAGGTCATGATCTCACAGTTTGTGAGTTGAGTCCCACGTTAGGCTCTATGCTGACAATGCAGAGCTGGCCTGGGATTCTCTCCCTCTCACTCTCTGCCCCTTGCCCGCTCACACACAGGTGGTCTCTCTCAAAATAAATAAACATTTAAATAAATAAAAAAATAGAAATAGTCACTATACAGAAGTGAAGATAGCCAGGGCTATACAAATAAATACTTAGTAAAACATATATTCTTATAATTTGTTACCTTTTGTTTGAAGCTTAACAATGTGCAAACCAATGCTATATATTGCTTACGGATATATACATACGTAATAAAAAGTATACGCAAATGCTAAACTGGACTTCTACTTCCATGTGTATATGACCTAGATATTGGAAAAAGACGTCTTGATGCAAAACATCTGAATGCTGAATAAATTGCAACAAAGATACTACAAGGGTCTTGCTATCCTGCCGATAAAGTAAGGGAAACACACCAGCTTTCCCTCATCAATACACACACACTCAAAAGCACAAACCAGAGATACAAGGAAAAACAGAAGGTGGTGCTGCACTGAGGAACATACAAATACCAGAAACTTTCAGATGAGAATGGGAGATTATGCCTTTATCATCAAAAATTGAGACCATTACGCTGCACATAAATACAAGGCACCTGACATACTCTTTTCACCCTTACTGAAAGGATGGGCAGAGTGAAAGAGACAGAGACCTTCCTGACTACAGAGCAAACAGATAAGAAAGTCTGTGCCATGGCCTGAGCTGAAATTAAAAAATAAAAATATCATCATCATCATCATCATCATCATCATCATTTCCTTTGGGAATATGTACTCATACCTTTGCTTTCACATAGTTACCTACCCTGCTACTCAGAGAACAGTCCACCTGAAAATTACATAGTATATGTCTAAGATGATACACCTCTTGACCATGTGATAGAATTTGGGTCCCTCAACATTCTCACAAAATATAAGCTCGCAATGAAAGAAACATCTATTTCTTTAAAGATTTCAGAGACTGGGGCCTGTTTTGGATTCTGTGTCTCGCTCTCTCTCTGCCCCCTCCCCTGCTCATACTCTGTCTCTCTCTCTCAAAAAAATACATAAAACATTAAAAAAATAAAATAAAGTAAAAAAATAAAGATTTCCCTTATAGTTATCATATTCTGCATTTAATAATGCTGCTTACAAGAAAGGAGTTCTGATTCTGTAGATTATTATTTCTGCTAAGTCTCTACAAATGTAGTACTACTTTCCAGTAAATAAAATTATTAAACACAGAATATAAAGGCTATGAATTAGACCCTTAAGTCAGTGGATGGAATTACAAACATGAACAAGAGGGAATAATGATGATGCAGTTATGAAAATGAATAGAACTTTTCAAAATGAAAAGAATGCCAGTAAAATAAAAAATTCAATGTATACGGTAAAATCTCAGTTTAATCAAACTGGAAAAAAGAGATAAAGGAAAGAATCAGCATGAAGCACAGTCTGTTGGTGATGTCACTGTGCTTGCTTATTTAGACAGCAGAGGTGTGTTTGTGTTTGCCTCCTTGTCTCCCATTTATAAGCCCTCAGGCCACTTTATTTTGTTTTTTCTTCGCTGCACTTTCGCCTTTACCATTATAATTATACAGTTTAATTATATATTACATTATAATGATAAAAGTGAAAGTGCAGCAAAGAAACAAGGTGGTGGCACTGAAAGTGCAGATGTGATCAGAAGATGGCTGACCATGGGAATGGTGATACTGCCCACGTTCTCAAGACCCAAGGTAATGCAGCCAGAGGAACTTAATGAAGGCAAAATTATCAATGTAAATGAGAAAATGTGACAAAAAGAATAAAGATGTTTCAGAGGAAGTGAAACTACTAGTATACTTGACATTAAGGGACATCAGATATATTTCAAAATATTGAGGGCACAGGGGGCAAAATGTGTGGTAGGTGGAATTCTAAAGATGGTCTTGAGATTTTTGTTACCTGGTTATTCAACCAAACAGTAAGCTAAATACTATCGTGAAGGGATTTTGCAGATGTAAGTCAAGTGCCAAGTCAGTTGACCTGGAGATTATTTGACTGGACTTGACCCAGTCAAGTGAGGACTTTAAAAGCAAAGTGTTCTCCATTTCGTGGTAGAAGACATCAGAGAGATTTGTGTGGGAAGGATTCAATGAACCATTGCCGGCATTGAAGATGAAAGGGGGGCATGTGACAAGGAATGCAGGTGCGTCTTGCAGCTGAGTGGCCTTTCTGATAGCTAGCAAGGAAAGGAGTATCCATCTGACCAAAACCCACAGAAAATTAAATATGCCAACAATCTGAATGAGCTTGGAAGCTGATCCTTTCCCAAAGCCTTCAGATAAGAGCCTAGCCCAGCTGGCACTTCGTCTTTGGCTCCCGAGACCCCTCTGCCAAGCATGCCCTGACTTCTGACCCGGAGAACAGTGAGACAAGTGAGGACTGTTTTAAGCAGCTAGATTTGTGGTAAGTAATTACACAGCATTAAAAACTAATACAGCTGTAACTGATCCAAACTGAGGAAGGATTATGATAACTTTCCAAGACTTAGAAATATCCTCATCCCAAATCATGACTTATTTATGAGAATAAGGTAAGCACTGTTAAAACTAATCTTGATGTATTTTAATACAAATGAAAATTATTTTCAGTGTTTCTAATATTTATATTTACAGCGTAATAAATAAATACTGGTTTTATGATTTTTTTACTTCCTCATACATTTGCTCACTGAAAATAAAAGAGTTTTTAGGGGTGCATGGGTAGCTCAGCCAGTTAAGTGTCCAACTTCGGCTCAGGTCATGATATCTCAGTTCGTGAGTTTGAGCCCCGCATGGGGCTTTGTGCTGACAACTCAGAGCCTGGAGCCTGCTTCAGATTCTGTGTCTCCCTCTCTCTCCATTCCTTTCCCGCTTGCACTCTCTCTCTCTCTCAAAACTAAACATTAATTTTTTTAAGTAAAAAAAAATAAAAGCTTTTAATATTTTCACAAAAAAATTTTTAAAGTGATTAGATGACCTTAATTCTTCCACTTTGTTAAGATTACTTTGCACTGTTTCAGCTTGCATGATCAATTTTACTGTCCATACAACCTGCAAAGATAATGCTGCCTGTATTACTATCACTTATTTTATTAAAATATTTCAGAGATGTTAATACTGTATCTTTTCTAAAATATATTCCAAATTCAAAAAATTACAAGCCAAGAAATCACACATCAACCTTTGATAGCGTAGGTGGGTTAGCCTAAAACGCAAATGGTATGGGTCCCCCTAGATAGCTCTAAGACTGACTGAAGAAAAAGAAGGAAAACAGTTGGTAGCAAAAGCGGAGAAAGAAAAATATAGGCTAAAGGGAATGGGGAGTATTTAAACAAGAATCCTTGGGAGGAGGAAGGTACTATCTGCATTAATGAAAAATCTCAAAGTGAATTGCGTAAGAAAATGCAAAATATAAGAAGAGAAAAGTTGCTGGGCATTGCACTCAGATGTTTGTCTCTTGATACTCTATTAGTAGTGAATTTGGGAAGGGAACTCATTCTTTATGAATTCTGACTTTCTCTTTCTATTATTAGATATAGCAATAGTACTTCACAGTTATAAAAACTATGTAAGTTTTAGCCTAGTTGGGATAATGGGTAGTGCAGGAATAAATTAAGGCTTTCCTGAGAAAGTGATATTTAAACTGAAAACCTAGAGTTAGAGTTACCTAGGATAAATTTGTCAGAGTAGATGAAGAGTAAATTGGGAATGGATTGTTGGAGGGGGATGGAGATGGAACAAAGGAGTTGGAACCTGTGTGTTAGAGAGAGAGCCGTGTGTTAGAGAAAGAGAACCATTCAAATGGAAAGCTTAAAGCTCCAGGAAAATTATCATGTTATGATTCTTGTAGATGGGGGGAAAAATCTGTTAATTGATATAAAACCACGTATCCCTTCCATTTCTATCAGGAGCATCTTTCAGGATGCTCTTGAAAGCAAATGTCATTAGATGGTGATCTTTAATATTGGCATAAATCCCTTACTTGGATTTTATCAGGTAAATAGATAAATCATAATTAGGAATATAATTTCATAGAACTCTAAGCAAACAAACTCGTTAATATAACACCTTACACCTGCAAGGTTAATCTTACATCTGCAAGATTCGAGTGCTGCTTTAAATACATAATGGCCTCTCTACTTTTAATGTGTTTTTGTCTCCTAAACTTATTCTTCTCCCACTGGATTCTCCCCAGTCTCCCAGCCCTTTCTGTTTTCAGACACATGCACCCATGCATGCCCATATGCCTGTGCACACACAAGATGTAACTAAACCAAGCCCCAGTTCAGAGTAAGGTTAGCTAATCTGCTTTTGCTCTTGCTGCTGTATGAATTATTACCATTTAGGGCTTACTTGCAGAGCAACTACTTTTACTGTTTCAAGGAATATTAGTGTTGGCTTCTGAAGTACTTCCCTTACAGCTAAATTTTCTTTTCCAATTGAAAGTGCTTGTGTTATGTCTGCTTAATATTGGATTCAACAATGATGCAACAATTGATTTAGACTTTGTGTAATAGATTGGGGGAAAAAAACCCAAACAATAAGCTCAGTTGTGACTCTGCAACAAACTCTGTGACCCCAAACAGACAAGTTTTTTCACTGATAAATTAATAGGCTTAAATGAAGTGATTTCTTGGTTCCATTCCACTTCTAACATTCTGTGATTCCATGAGCTAAACTGTTTAGTCCAACTCATAAAGCATGGAAGGTCCAGATTCAAATATCTTTATCCTTAATTTTTCCATATATCCCAAATTACTCCATCAGTTAATCCACTGTACATTTTTTACTATATGCCAATGCAAGGCATACCTTTGTTTCTAACTTCTGATCAGTTTCATACTATTATCAAATATTACTTTCTGTGTAAATTTACCACTTGCTTTAAAGACTTACTGTCACCACCCCCATTATAGTTTGGACTTCAAATCTATTTTTTAAAAATCTCTGTTACTCTGTGGGCCTTAACTAGGTAATGATATAATTTATTGCCCAAAACATAATACTTTCGAAAGGACAAGGAGGCACCATCAATAACACCTAAATAACCGTTGTAAACCAAGACTCTCCCAAGAAAACCAGGATGTAGGGTCACTCTAGTAATAACCCTTTGGGCCCTGTTAAGACAGGAGGTCTGATAAATATTTTATACATCCACACGATAAAGCAGCTTAATTATCTTTTTCAATCTGAACCTAATAAATGCCCCTAGTATACCACTTTCTGCCTCTAGTGCTCCCTTGGAACTATCTCATAGCTTTCCCAAGTAGTAAAAATTGTAACTGTTATAGACCAGTTGACACTATTATCATGCAGGGTGAGGTAGATGCAGGGTGAGGTAGACTGTACTATAGATTATCTTTCTTCCTGTTAATAATGAATAACCTATAATAAGTACTAGATAAACCAATTGGAGTCTTTATTCTTTTATATATTCTACACTATTGGAATATTATTTGAATAGAGGTGGTTTTATTAATCTATTCTTGCATCCTTCTGTCATTACACAGAAGAGTTATTACAGCTAATGTTAATAAGTCGGCATCTGATATTTAGGGATCTTGGTTGTTGACTTTTATTTCCATCACAGGGAAAACTTATCAATAATATGTGGTATGTGAACAACAGATTGTGACAGCCCCCTCTTTGGAGCACTCCCCTGCCTACTCTACCTCCCACCACCTCGGTCTCAAATCTCTATGCAAATCACTCTCACCTCTCCCATTACTAATGGAGAGGAGCAGAGTAAGACAGTCCTTGTAAGCAGGGACCATTTACCCTAATATAGCTCCTTATGAGGTATAGAATTGTCTATTAGAATGTAAGTTTCATGAGAACTTACTTATATTTATACTTATACTGCCCAACACAGTGTCTGGCACATTATAGATGTTCAATAAATATTGCTAGAATAATGACAGAAGTAAATGTGTAATGAATGGAATAATGTTCTGTTATATAATTCAAGAATAAAACAATGGATTCATTTTGTTCTTAGCAAAGGATGAACAAAATTCTCTTACCATTATTTCAATTATGAAATCAATCTTCTTTCTAGATATTTGTATATTCCAGGTTTTCATTTATCTTTTTTAAAAATGTAACATCACACACTTTTAAGCAAATTCAATTTTTCTAAGAATCAAGAATTTTAAAATTATCTTTTAGAAATGTAGCAAACTACTATTTGTCCTTTGCCTAGTACATTGTTAATCCAAACAGTGAAATGGTAAGTTTTTATGTTTGGTTGCAAAAGGCAAATAAGATAAATTAATATTCATCTCATAGCTTCCATTTCCTATGAAGCACCTTGGCAATTAAAATTTGATGAGTTTATTTTCTCTTTTTGCGGGACAGCATGAATGAGATCATCACAACCTGCGTAAGAAGCTAAAATGTTAGGTTTCAAGGGTGGACTATTATATGATGATTTAGTCACAAATTTTACATTTTAGTTTTACATAGAAAAACAAACTTACGATCAGGTAGCTTATTACAGCAAAAGAAAAGTTTATAACAAAACATACAATACCACAACAAAAGTAGCCAACAAATCTTAGCTACAATTAAATTTAACCACTAGAACAAAGAAAACTCCTAGCTTTAAGACATTTCTCCATTTGCCTGCAGTGCTCATATATTCCATCATTTATTTTTACTGTTGTGCTTGCTAAAATTAAAATCATTCTAAGGTTTTATTAACCCTGGCATATTTGTTCTTGCCATGATGGAAACTGAACTCAATTTTAAATCTTGATTAACTTCTTTTAATAACCAAACAATAGTTTCCAAATAGTGGCCAAATCCTCTATCTATTTAGAGCCTCAGATAATTTCATGTGTGGATAAATGTCATGTTTGAATAGAATTTTTTAAACAAGTACTTTTCAAAAGAATTCACCATTGGAAACATCATTTTTAGATTTGTGAACAAAGACAAATTGTTAAGAAAATAACAACTAGATTTTAAATCATTTAAGCTATAATTTTAAATGTCACCCACTTTTCCCCAGTGATTTTTTTTCTTTGTTTTTAACTCTGTGGCTTTGCTACAGGTCAACCAATTACTCAACAGTTCAACTAGAGAATCAGTGAAGTGGCTTCTGAGCATCATTTAATGGAAAGAGCCTTTGATCTAAAAATAATTCAAGTGCAATCTCACAGAAGGACCAAATCAATGTACTAGATTATTTTAAAGTAATTGGAATTTATTTTGAACTAATTTGTGATTTGAGTTAAAGCCCCAGACTTGAAAACAAGATGATAGTACCAGTTCTGCCAAAGAAGAGCCATGTGATCATTGATAAATCATCTTGAAACTCATGTTTTCTCACATTTAAAAGAGGAACAATAGTTTCTACCATCGTACTTGCACAGTGATGTTGTCAGAATTAAATAAAGTCATGGCTATGTCAGGGTTTTTTAAATATCAGTGTATTTTATTCTTACTTGCCTCAGATCAGTCAATGCATATGAATATTGCAACTGCATACCCAATGTTCACTAATGTGAGAGAGATCTAGTGGAACGTTTGTGAGTTGCCCTCTATTTAATGTCTTGTTATCTGTCATTGAATTTTTAATTCTCTTCAAAGGATACATATTAATTATGTATTCTAGAAGGAAAAAGAAGTTACTTCTCTGCAGTGTGCTATCTCTGTTTATTTGGTAATTTAAACATGTATCCAAGTATCGCAGTAGTTTCACAGAAAGATGCTCTAACCAAAAAAAAAAAAAAAATCTTTCAGAGTAGTTGATGATGCATTTTGCTCTTAAAATATTTTTAAGTGTATGTAAATGTGTGAGTATAATTATAATCTTTACTGTGTCACATGTGAAAGAGAGCACAGCTTATGTAAAAGAGAGCTTACCCAAGAATTACACCTTTACCTTAAGTGCTTTGCTTATTCTAAAGGCCTATTTATTACATTGTTGTTACAGGATTGCCAATGTCTGCACTAAATATTGCACTAAATACTAAATGTCAGCAAAATATAACAATTTGACTTCTTCTATCATAATTCTTTGCCCATTATATATATCTTTTAATCATGGAAAAATACAATTACATAATTTATGTAGCTTCCTCCTTCTGTCTTTGCTCTCTTTTTTCTCTGTGGATATCAGCTGTGAAATGCTTGCCTGTATCAGTAATTCATCCCATTATGACTTAGCAATATGAGAAGTGAGTGGTCCGTCATGAGCAAAATATATAAATGTACAAACCATGTTTTGAAGAACTAAAACATTTTTTCTACATATACAGTCCAATTAATTCAGTTAAATATTGTACATTTATTGAAAATCTTTGTAATAGCAAATATTACAATTATGAAATACTCCTAAGGCAAGATATCTCTCAAAAACAGGTTTCATTTTCTTAGTCCTGTACTCTTGTGAGGGAAATCAGTAAACTCAGTTGAACCTTCTAGGCTAAGGTTTAAATCAAGGAAAACCTTAGGATATAAATATCATGGGGTTAGAGCATCTCATTTAACATTATACACTGAATACATATATTTTTCTGTTTTATCATGATGTTTGCTACAGAATCATTCATTTTGAAAATAATTTCCTGTTCCATCATCTCTTATTTAATAAAAGAAGTCATCCTTTCTGCTTCCAGTCTTAATAGGCTTTTTTCCAGTTGTCAGAATTGTTTTTGGGTTGGTGTGAGATACTTGTTTGTAAATGCATTAAGAAGTAAAAAAGGTTTTGGTATAGCCGTTTATTTAAGACTTATGGCCTACCCAGCATAATTAGAATTGGTAACTATTGGTAAATATACTTTTGATGCTGCAAATATCTCGCCCAAATAAACAATGTTAACTTCTCAGTTTGAGTCACCAACATCAGTATTTCCAAGAATATGTCACGGTGACTGTTGATCCGGGGGTTCTAGGTAAAAGTTAATATATATGCCATCTTAATAGGTATTGCATGTCTCTCTGTGTGGGCAGTCTCATAACCTCCAGTTATATCTCTATTAGACTATAGGATAATTATCTCATCCCTTGAGACTTCTCTCACAGATCCCAGGATGAATATTTGTATGCTAAGCCATTACAAATGTACTTTCCAAATTTGGGGAAAACCATCTGGCTCTTTTTACCAGATGTGATTTGTAGACAAATGGATAAAAACTGTATCTGTATGTAATAGAGATTGTATTTAAGTTGAATGGTTCTAAATTAGTGCAGCTTTAAGATGCATGAACACTCTGCCATTACCATCAGTAGTAAGCACAGGTGGTCCAAGTTGCTAATCCCTTGGTAAAATTTTAGATCTTGTAATGTCTTTTGACACTCAGTCGACTTGAAATGAATTTCTCAGTTGAGTCACCTCTATAAATTTAACTAAAGCACTGGGGTTATTGTCTACAAATATGAAAGAAGAAAAGAACATTTAACAGACTCTCACTTAATAATTTTCTCATGAGCTTGTTCAAAACCAAGTTGAGTCTTTAGAAAAACAGTACTATGCAGTGGCAAAGTGTAAGGATTTAAAAATTATAGAAATCTGGATTTTAAACCCAGCTTTATGACCAATAATCTTGCCATTTTGCATATTAGATAACTTTTCTGAGCCCAGGTTTTTTTTCATGTGCAATGGGGTTTTAAAAACAACTGTTTATGTTTATTATAAAGATGAAAAATTACATACACACAAACACATGCACGCAAATATGATTAGTGTATAATGACTTCATTAAAACAACATTATCTGTCCTCTGCAACAGCAAAACTATCTACTCGCTGATTTCCTCACCTTATCCTCACTTTATCTGCCCTATAAACTGCCAGAGTCCCCTGCCTGTAGCAGAGACCCTTGTTTGAGTTTGAGATACCTTATTTATGTTTGGAAATTTAGTACAGCATAGCCATCAAGGTTATTCTAGGGGATATGTCATGAAGAAATACTACTTTTATGGGCTGAATTGTGTCCCTTCAATATTTGTATATTGAAGTTCTAACCCCAGTACCTCAGAATGTGATTGTATTTGGAGACAGGATCTTTAAAGAGATAATTAAGGTAAAATGAGATCATATGGGTGGGCCCTAATCCAATATGACTGGTATCCTTATAAGAAGAGGAGATTAGGAGAGGGACTCACAGACCAAAGGGCTACCATGTAAGGACACAGAAAGAAGATGGCCATCTGCTGCTAAGGAGAGAAGCCTCCAAGAACTCAAACCTGCTGACACTTTGAACTTGGACTTCTAGCCTCCAAAACTGTAAAATAAATGTCTGTTGTGTAAGCCACTCAGTCTGTTGTATTTTGTTATGGTAGTCTCCGCAAAGTAATACAACTATATGTTAAAGCCAAGAGATTTGGTTTAAAGTTGATGACCTATCATCTGAAATGAGGGCGGATTCTCAGTACATACAGCCTGGTACTTATAATTCACATTAATCCTGCCAGATTCTCACAGAATTATGACCAATGCTCACTGATGACGCTGAAAAATAAAAGTACGTAAAAATTGTTAAGAAAAATTTTGCCATATTTTATGCCAACATTTGACAGCTGCAATACAAGCAGCAGACCCAGAAACAGAACTCAGGACACCAGATGGATCCCACATCACAGGATAAAGGAATACAAGCACATGGCAAGAGTAGGGGTGAAATTGAGAAGCATCAAAATGGGAGACAAAAATGGATGTCAAGTATTTTATTTGTAGTTTTTCAATGAACTTTTTAGTCCTAATAGCCCAGAGAGCACGATTACATATAATTACAGTTTATATTGAAGATGATTATTATATGACATAAAACTTGAGTTAGTCAAAGAGTATGTCTGTAGAGTGGGTAATTGGGGACACTGAAGTTATTAAAATGTATCTGCAGCCAATTTGGCAATTATTTGATTTAGGAATCAATCCAGAATATATTTAGAAATAAATGATCCTAATAATTTTACATAGATGAACAGCCTGATGAAATGAAGTTATCAAATACTGGCATTATTTGCCATTCAGGAAAAGCTAGAAATGGCTTTTTTAATGAGCGGTATGTTTGGAAAAACACAAGGTCTCTGAAGCCAAGTAAACAGCATGAGGCTATTGGGTACAATAAAATATAAACAAAAAAGCAAGACTAATCATGAACAAATTTTTGAATTAAGAAGTTTTCTCATTTTAAATGCTCAAGCTGTCTTTCCTCTTCTGCCATTTGGTAACGTTTGACTGCCATTCACCAATGCCCAGTGCCCAAATGTTGTTCAGTTTTCATACATGCTGTTTTTCATTTATTCATTCAACAAGTGGTTTTTGAGCCCTTTCTTTGTGTCAGTCACTCTTACAGTTCTAAGTTCTAGAGGTTTTTAAATAGCACAGAAAGAATCTCTAAGAGGATAGAGCGAAACTGGATTTCTTGGTAAGACTAGAACATGCTAGACCCATGTCCACCTCAGAGCCTTTATATTCACTGGTGTCTCCATTCGGACCACTCTCTCCTCACATCCTCACATCTCATTTTTCATTTTCCAGGCCTTTCCCCACATTGTTTTAGAATACTCCAATGGGTAAGGATGCAAGAGGCCTTAGGACCATACAATCAAGTCTCACAGGAGAAAAGGATGAGTTTCATGGCTGGAATTAAGGCTTAAGGATTTAGAGGACCCTATGAAATAAAACTGATCTCAGCAAAACCAGCTGATCCCTACTCTCCATATCTGCTATTTATTATAACCCTAACCCTAGCCCCTAGCCCCTAACCCCTAACCCCTAACCCTAACTTCCCCAGTTGTCCTTCCACTACTGCAGGTGTTACTGAAGGCCTTAAGAGTATGGACTCTGATATAAAAGTGTTGGACTCAACTAGATATATGATCTTTGATCAGTTTTTTTTTTTTTTTAATCTCCCTGTACATCAGTTTTTCACATCTGTAGGATTTGGAAAGATCTTAAAATCCTTGTAGGGTTGTTTTGATAATTGAATGAGCTGGTGTATGAAATAATCTTCCTAGTGTCTGGCTACATATGTCCATGTTATTATTGTTAAGTGTCATTTCATGTCTCTTCTCTTTTGCTCCCCTTGTATTTTTGATTCATTAGCAGCCACTTCTGCTTCACGGGTTTTACTTGGTAACTTCTCCCTACATTTTCAGCCTTCTGCTTACCCCCATATTAACCTATGTCCCTTTATTTATTCCTCAAAAAAGTGGTCTTGATTTAATCAGCACTGCCCATGTTTGACCAAACTTTAATGAGAACAAGCCAATCTTAGTTTCCCCAGTCTCCTACTGGCCCCATGACAGCTGTGACTCAGCAACAAAGAAACACATCCTCCATCATCAAAGGTACTTTTAGGCACTGAGACCCTAATAGGCTCCTCTCCAAGGTATCCACCACTCATGAATGACACATGTTATCAGAAGTCTAAATACAGTTTACAAGTGCTGGCTCCTATTAGAGAAGACTGTGGAGATGTTGGAGATACTCTTGAAAAGAATATCAGAAAACTAAGGAAGGAAAAAAGAAGTAAATAGTAAATGAGATTGAAATAAAACAAAACAGGAAGTCTGATTTTTTTTTTCCTCCCAGAAAAAGTAAGTTGTTTCCACAGCTGGAGGCTAAAAACAGCTGCATTATCTATAGCCCATTAAATGGAGATCAGTCATTAATATTTTACTCATGTACACACTTCATTTTGATGCAATTTTCCTGTATAACCAGCCAGAATCATTTGCAGGATATTTAACAAAAATGATGGAAATACTCAGCTGCATCTGTTCATCATTTGGCTAACCATATTTTTGCATAAATTTAACATGGGCGTAAGCCACCACCATTATTTTTCTCATCCTTTTACTTCGCTGTTCAAATCTGCATGCCAAAATTTATTATTATTCAGGTATCCAATCACATTACCATCCCGCAATCAAGTCAAAAGCAGCAAAGCAAAATTGAGAAGATGCCGTTCTCTACAACCGCAGGCACATACCCTACTTCCCTGAGACAACAACCAGGGGTTGTTGCAATGACAAACAGCTTTAATAATGAAAATAGACTCTCGGTTTTACCTACACAGATGCGGGTTAATTTTCTTCTTCCTTATTAGAATCCTCACCAGCTCGCCTCCTGCGCCCTGCCCCCAGTTAGAGGAACGAGTTGGCAAACACAACAACAGTTCTGTTCATTCTCAGTTTAATATACAATTTCTCTTATACACAAAGGGGTGAAATGGTTTCTAAAAACATTGGCTGGTAATGATGACAGTGGAATCTAATTCCCGCAGGTGCTCACTTCATACTTATCTCTCCGCTGGAGAGTGTAATAAGGTTGTCAGGATTATTGAAGTTGACAGAGCACCAAGCTCAGATTAATTACATCATAGAATTCAGAAGGAATTAGAAAAAGCAACAACACTGCTCCTAGCAAATGCATGTATTTTTTTATAGCTCTCTAAGGACTCTCAGTATAATATAATACAAGTGAGTGAAGGGTGACTAAGTATAATTGATTTGGAGGTTTTGTGATACAGATTTTGAAAGATTAATTATGCTGAGAGTAAGAAATTACCACCACAATTCCAAAGAAGATACTCAGAGTGGAATATCCTAAATTAGGGAAGAGTAATTGAAGGGTAAATGAAGGGTACAATTATATATGAGTCTCCTACCAAGTTCCAGAAAATTCATACTCATTGCAATATTTAATTCTTACAAACAAGGAAAATAGGTATTGTCCTTTAAAAATGGAAACTGAAGCTGAAATAAGAAACTTCCCCCAAATCTCATATCTAGCGAGCGGTCAAGCAGCATTTGAATTTCATACACAGATTTCAATCTTTTTGCTCGTTAACATAGGTAATATCAAAGTTTTGCTCTTGAAAAATTGCCATGTTAGAATGAAGAAAAATTTACATAGGAAAAAACTCATATGATAATAAATAAATGCATATGGAAATCCTTCTTTAAACAGTGCTAAGGACTTATATATTTATTTGATTAAAATATAAGAAGCTGTGAGAATTCAGTGAGTCACTTATCATTAGCTTTTAAAATCTAAAACATTTTTTAAATTATACAGGGCAGCCTACACCACCACACTCATCAAAAACTAGATACATACCACCACTGCTGGTTGTAAATCTAAAATACGCTAGGATAAAGAATAAAACATAATGAAAAACTCTGAACTCTAAGGAGCTGCTCACACACTCCAGACAGCTTACTTAGGAGACAGGTGGCCAAATGGTCATTATCAGTACCTATGCAAAGTCTCCAGGGGATGTAAAAAAAAGCTCGAAATTTATTAGAGATAGAAACTGCTATGGAATTTCCTCTCTTCTGTTTCCCAATTCTAGGGGTACAGAGAGGAAGGAGGCTTTTTCCTCTACATCTCAAAAAAGTGAAGGCTCCTTCTAAGACTACTTATAGGATTTGGAGTTGTTCCGCCATAGAAGAGACACAACTGAGCTGCAGAAACTTGTAGGGAAAGAATGAACGTGTTCTTGAGAAAATACTCCTAAATATGTGTTTAGAAGGGAAGAAAGAACAGGAGTCTGACCTTCTCTAGAAAAGTTCTCAACTCAAAACCTGGCTGAATGAACCTGTAATGCAAGACATGGAAAGAGAGTGGAAAGGCAAAATGTTAGCACACCTGAACTTCCCCTGTTTCATGGGACAAAGGATTTGTAAGTTTTCCAGTGGCCTAAAAGGAAACTCTAGACAGTGTCCAAGAATGTTGCTTCCCAGGGCAAGGGAACTTTCAAGCTAGGGCATGAGGGTGATGTGAGGTCTCCTAGAAAATAAGTCCCCCACAAAAACAAAAAGTGTTGGGGTTTAAAAAGCTGCTAATATGTTGTGGGAAATATGTCAAATATGGCCACCTGCAAAACTGAGGGAGAACCACAATAAGAAATTACTGGGATAGGGATGAGAGAAGAGACATTTGGAATAAACAGAGAGAACTAACAGACTAAATTTTATCCCTCTACCCCCACTCCTTCCTCTCTGCTAGGCCTATAGCATATGGTTAGGCCTCAATTGCTGGAAAGGGAAAGCTTTAAATTGAGTGCAAAACTATTGATTTAGGTTGGATCAGATATTTTACTATCTGAAAGTGACTTAAATTATAGTATATCCCTGAAAGGCCACCCAAGAGCAGAAAGGGGACTTTAGGAGAGTGTGATTAAGACAATGGGAAGACAAAATAAAGCTGTGTCTACCAGCCCATTGCATAAATTGGTTACATATGCACAGAACAGTCCCTTGGGCTTGTACTTACAGGATATTTATTCTGATTTTGCAAAGAAATTTATTATTTCTGCAGTTTTTATCATTTTTTAGAATATGGCTACATTAGACAGCAGGGGAATGGCTGTTACTAGCCTCTACAGTGGCATCAGTGAGCAATGACAGCTGCCAGCCTCAAAGCAGGAGAGAAAACAGCAACACTGTTTTCAAGTGTTTCAAGCAGATTCAAGAACTACAAAATCAGATCGGTCGTCGCCATTTTGCATCTGGGCAAAGCTCCCAGTAACCCCTCTCAAAGCCCACCCTCCTTCCCCAACACACACACACACACACACACACACACACACACACTCAAGTGGTTTCTGGGAAAGTGATTCAACAGGTTGACAGTAAGCCCAGGAATCTTTAGTTACTCTCAAAGTGATTTTGCCCAGATTTTGCCAATTCTGAAGAAAGAAAAAATGTATTAGAGCCATCCAGTTACTGGTATTAGTAATGATGTTCTTCTGTCCTGTGTATTTCTAATTTCAGTATCTTATAACCAGCCATAAGAAAAGCATAATACGTTCTAAATGATATCCACTCAAAATTAATTTTAAGAGTTTTCTGCCCATAAATGCATATCTTCAGCTTGTCGGAAAACCCAGTTGATTAGGATGATGTGTTTCCTACATGTATTAAGTAGCTAAGATTGCCCTGGATGAATACAGTAAGTACCATATAAGGGCATCCATGAAATTAAAACCAGAGAGATTCAAGCAAGACCAGATATGCTGGCTGGCAGAACATTTTCAGGAGCTTGGATTTAATTCTGGGACTTAAGACTAAGTAAATGAAGACATTTGTAAACGTTAACCAGCACAGAACACAGCGCAAAACTAATTCAAAGGGGAAGTAATTGCCCATCTAGTCCTCAGGGTGGGTAAAATTATTGTGAGAAAAGAATTTTGGACATTTTGCTCTCAGCATGCTCCTGCAGAGGGAGGACAAGCTGAAGAAATGGCTGGGTTTATTTATGAGATTGCTTAAAGGGTACATTACACAGAAGATAAACTGGAGAAATTGCATGGTCCCGTTTGCCCATATACAATCAAATGGTCTGCACAATTGATGTATCCAATAAAATCATGAGATGCTACATAGACTGTACAAAATAGCAGAATGAGGGCATTTTGCTTGGTGGAAGTCCAGGAGACAGTATATGAAATAATTTATTGTATTGCCTAAACCCTGAAATCAGAGATGTCTAAGGGGAAAAAAAAAATCTAAGAAAAACCACTGATAGCAAATCATGGAAGTCCGAGCCCTTACCCACAAGAGGGTTGCAATTTTTGTTCACTGAACATTCTTGTTTCAGAGTGATTTAGTACACAGTGAATATTAGAATAGTTGACTGAGGCTGAATATTAGAAAAATCATTCCCTCAGCTTGAGTAAATGAAACTCAATGCACTAAAACAAATAGCTAAATTGACAACTTAAACATATGTGTGTTGAATTAAGTGCTTGCTTCTTTTTAAGATTCCTTCCCCTAGCATAGAAAATGAAGGTTGTTTAAATCTCATAAGGCGTCACTATCTTTGTAAGCCAGTATTATTCACAAATAGGTAAAATTAAGGCGAAGACGAAATGTATTACCATGCCTACTACAAACTTCGGCTGGAGCTTCCTCTTCTTTCTAACCCATGCGGTCTTTTGTTTTTTTTTCTTATTTCCTACTTCATTTGTCAAATAAATGATCTTAAATTACTTACTCTATTGACTCTGCCCCTTCTGGGCAAATTTTCCTGAAAAGTAAAATATCCTAAAAATCTCTCTGATCAATCAGTGAGACCTCTTTTCCCATTTGCCTCATATATTTTAGTTTCTTTAGTTCCAAATATTTATTTAATATTTCTTTTTTTTTAATTTTTTTAACGTTTATTTATTTTTGAGACAGAGAGAGACAGAGCATGAACAGGGGAGGGGCAGAGAGAGAGGGAGACACAGAATCTGAAACGGGCTCCAGGCTCTGAGCTGTCAGCACAGAGCCCGACGCGGGGCTCGAACTCACAGACCATGAGATCATGACCTGAGCCGAAGTCGGACGCCTAACCGACTGAGCCACCCAGGTGCCCCATTTAATTAATGTTTCTTATGTCCAGACACTGTGACAGGGCTCCTGGTTCACCTGCTAGCATTTCCTTGGCACTCTGCAAATAGCTTCAGTCATGTTGTCCCTCTGCACGTTGTCCAGACATTCCTTCTCCTACCTAGAGCTGCTATGATCACATGTAGTACTTCATCCCTGAAAATAGGCCACAGTGTTAGAAAGAGAAGAGCTGATCAGTCCTCCTTGAGTTTCTTGTCTCAAGAAATTCAAACTGCAGAACAGGCAGTGCTTCACAGCTGGCTCAGAATTGGCTTCATTCCTGGTGTCCACAGTTCTGTCTACATACCCTGTGATGATGGTGGTTTTTGTTGTCGTTCCTCACCGTGTGGGACCCAACCAGGAGGACACCTCAATTCATTTTATACTGAAAACCTCTCACTGTCCTATTCCATGGGTGTATTGTAATGTATTTATATTTCTAGGGCCAAAAAGATGAGCATGCAGTTGTCTCTAATGCATTCAGACATCCGGCATTAAAACACAAATGCTTCATTCAACAATTCTGCCTACATCATCACATACACGTTCTCATGTATGTGGTAAATAAAGTCCTAAAACTGGAATACGATTTTACACATAAAAAAAAAATCAACGAATGAGGGGCGCCTGGGTGGCTCAGTCAGTTAAGCTTCCAACTCTTGGTTTCAGCTCAGGTCGTGATCTTAAGTTTTGCGAGTTCAAGCCCCACGTCAGGCTCTGGATGACAGCATGGAGCCTGCTTGGGATTCTCTTTCTCTCCCTCTCTCCCTGCCTCTCTCCATATCTCTCTCTCTCTCTCTCTCTCTCTCTCTCTCTCACACACACACACACACACACACACACACACGAAGGAAACAAACTTAACATTAAAGACTAAGGTACATTTAAAAAATTAAAGTCATGTGTCATTTACTTCCATTTGCCTCAATTACCCTAAAAACATATTTTGAGATTCTGTTTTCTTTTTCTCATAATATTCTCTACCTAGAGCTCTGTTATCACTTATAAAATTGTACTGGAATAGCTTATGTCCTCCTCTATCCATTCTTCTGGACCAGTGCTCTCTAAAGATGCAAACATTCATATGACGTCCAATGCGAGAGCCACTAGTCAAATGGAGCTACTAAACACTTGAAATATGGCCAGTGTAATAGAGGAACTGAACTTCAAATTTTATTTAATACTAACTAATTTAAATTTAAAATGTGTTTGGTGGCTTCCTGTTGGACAGCGCAGTTCTACCCGTTGGGTCCTTGAGGGTAGCAATTTTGTCTTTCATTGCTTTATCTCCAGTGTCTAAAATAGCCAGGACAGTCTAGAGTCTACTGTGGTAACACATCAACCTCAGTGTGTCAGTATTTTTTATATTACAAGGTCTATTTCTTTCCCATCATACGTGTTCAGTGTGAATTGGGGAGCTTATGCTCCCCACCATTATTCAAGGTCCCAGGGTAATGGAAATTCCAACACCTTATAGCTGCACTTGGAATACAAGGTCTCTGAGCTTCCCACAGTGTGATAAAGTCTGCAGGGAAATTTCAACCAGCTCCTCTATGCTTTGCTAAAAACCTGCTGGTTAGGACAAGTCACGTGGATTCACATCAATACCAGGAGGCAGAGAACTGTGGGGGGATTTATTATTATTAAGTGATGACTAATTATCTCTGCCACACAAAGTGTCTGGCACAAAATACTCTATGAATGGCTACTTGAATGGTGAAGGGAAGATTGTGGTTGGCGGGAGAAGAGTATTGCAGAGAAACAAAAAAACAATGGCACTAAAGTGGGAAAGAAAAAAAGTCTATTCTGGGACGGTTGCTAAGTATAAATTTGAGGCAGATAGAGAAATAAAAATAGTGGATGCTAGGTTAAGAAGTTTAAAATAGACTTGGGAAATAACCACCAGTGGATGGTTTGTTCTGGGCCATCAAATCATCAGACCCCTTAAAAACATTTTTTTTAATTAAGCTGAACATGACATTAGGGAAGAAGTCTTCTTTTACCAAGGCAGCAAAATAGAAAGAGAACATGGATGAACGTTTAAGAGAAATTTTGAGAGATCCAACAAATGTATGAGTAGGGGTGCAAAAATATCACTAACACAACCAACACACTGTCCCTTAGAAGTTCCCAGTCACTACTCTAAACACTTTACACCTATCGCTTCAGTAACCTGCACAAGAAACATGTGATATTCTAAAATTTCTCCCCAATTTTAAGAAGAGGAAACTAAAGGTTTAACAGAGCAATTAAGGAATTTACAAAAGTGATATCAGTGATGATTTCTTTGGTCTATAAACCAAGAGGTACAAAATCTTTGAAGACAAAGTACAGAAATTTGGAATGAGGGTTTGAAGAACTAACTGTCGAAAATGACTGAATAGTCACCCTGAGGAATAGAGTCAAGTCGGTAAGCCCTCTTAGGCCTCCAATTTTCCATCACAGGATCAGTAATCTGGTAAAAACTACTCAACAAGGCTAAAAGGAAATCTTAAAGATCTAGCTGAGGTAACTATTGTTCTATTGGCGGTGTTTCTTTATAGTAGAAATTTCAATGACCCATCTCTTTGATTACTTTTTACTTACATCTTAAGTAGCAATTCCACAGGAATTTTCCACAGGAAAATGCATCAGGGATAACAATATATCCAGTACTTAATTACTTTTATTGACTAGTTGCTCTAATTGGTTGCTATTTTTAGCAGTATTGATTAAAAAAAAAAATTTATGGGGCACCTGGGTGGCTCAATCGGCTAAGCGTCTGACTTCGCTCAGATCATGATCTCGTGGTTCGTGAGTTCTCACCCCATATTGGGCTCTGTTCTGACAGCTCAGAGCCTGGAGCCTGCTTCAGATTGTGTCTCCCTCTCTCTATACCTCTCCCCCGCTCATGCTGTCTCTGTCTCAAAAATAAATAAACACTAAGGAAAAAAAAAGTTTTTTTTTTAATTGACAGGGGTTGGTGCCTGGGTGGTTCAATCGCTTAAGCTACCAACTCTTGACTTCAGCTCAGGTCATGATCTCACAGTTCGTGAGATCCAGCCCCACTGTAGGGCTTTGCGCTGACAGTGTGGAGCCTGCTTGGGATTCTCTCTCCCTTTCTTTCTGCCCCTCCTCCTCTTGCACACACATGCATGCTCGAAAGAAAGAAAGAAAGAAAGAAAGAAAGAAAGAAGAAAGAATTTTTTTAAAAATGATGGGGAAAGAATTGGCTATTTGTCAAGTTATTTGTATCTTATTTGTCAATATTTGGGTTCATCAACTATCTGTTCACCATTTTCATGCATAATTGTAAGCTGAGGGTATGTTCCGTAGATGGAAGTACATAAAGTCTGCTATTTCTAAGATTAAATATATTTCCCTTTCAATTATTGATATTTATTCATAGCAATATTGATAAAAAAACATTTCTGAGGCAAATAAAGTGCTAGCTACAGGAAAGATATAGACCCTTTGTTGGCCACTTTGTTGCTCTACAAAATCAGTAAGGATTCAGAAAAATGTCTCTGGCAGCACAAACTCATACAGTTGCACATCGATTATTTGCCAGGTGGCAGTACATTTTGCTGAGAACAAATGAAATCTGTAAGAAAATCAAATAAGGCAAGGCAACAACTTCGAAAGTGCCATTTGAGTTTTCATTCGTTTCCTAATGTCATGTTTTTCAAATTGCATCATGTTCTCATTTCTGCTTTGTATTGCTACTTTGGAAATAGTAACCAAAAATTAAACGACGTTTTGAAACGTGACCTCCATTGAGAAATGAAGTTGTCATTATCCTTATGGTGAGCGTCATTATTTATCAATGCATTTGATTCTATGATATGCCAGGTACTAAAGAAAGATGTATTCAGGGACATTAAAGGGTCTTTGTTGCTCCCATAGATAGAGTTCTTTCCCTTTTTCTGTAATCTTGACAATGTCCATGAACCTCATTTCCATGTAAATGGGAAAAAAATGATACTGTGTATGTGTATTTTTTCTACGAGAGGACCTATCAGGGTAAGATTCCCAGTTTCTAAATCAGCCAAGATTACCTGCTATCTTTAAACAAAATTACTCGCTTACTCTTCTATTCCATTTTCTCCTTCCATAACCAAATTAAACTCAAGGGAAATGGTTAGTTATTGTGGTCAGTCTCTTCTTTGGAGAACCTACAGAAACCCATGACTGTCTAGGGAAATTCAAGCTACGTTCCATCATATCTACCTGATAGTTGAGAACCAGAAAATTACCTAGTAGGGAGTTAATTGTCACAGGGAGACACTGATTTTCAGGGCTTGTTTTTAAAAGATTCAGGTTCAGGGGTGTCTGAGTGGCTCAGTTGGTTGTGTCCAACTCTGGATATCAGCTCAGTTCATGAACACATAGTTGTGGGATTGAGCCCCATATCAGGCTCTGTGCTGAGTGTGGAGCCTGCTTGGGATTCTCTCTTTGCTCCTCTCCTGCTCACACACTCTCTCTCCCTCAAAAATAAATAAATAAACTTTAAAGAAATAAATAAAAGATTCAGGTTCAGAAAAAATAGAAATCAGGTTCACAGTTCACATATTGTTGTTGAGTATTATGGGGAGGCAAATCTGTGAGGTGGGAAGGAAGGAACGCTGAAAGAAAAAATAGGCACGGAGAGGATAAGGGGGAGATACAGTTGCACTGCTTTACTAAGGGAAGAAACAATGTAGAAGAAATTTCAAAGTGTAACTAATATATATTTTAATGTATTTATTGAGGTATAATTTACATGAAAAATAGTGATTCTTTTTAAGGATACAATTTGATGAGATTTGATAAATGTGTGTAGTATTATAAGTACAAACACAATCAAAATATGAATATTTATCTTTATCACCTGAAGAAAGTTCCCTCATGTTTCTTATCAGCCCATACCCAGGCCCTGGCAAAATTATTCACTTAATTTTTTTAAGTAATCTCTACACCCAAAGTGGTAATCTCTATACCCAATGTGGTACTTGAACCCACAACCCCGAGATCAAGAGTCACATGCTCCCCTGACTGAGCCAGCAGGTGCCCCAAAAATGATTCATTTTCTGATTTACAATATTGTCTTTTCACATGTCATATGAAAGGAACCATAAAGTGTCTAATCCTTTTTGTCTGACTCTGTCACTGTTAACATAATGCCTCTGCAATTCATCCATGTTATAGGACTATTAGCAGTCCATTCCTTCTTATTGCTGACCATTATTCTATTGTCTGAATTCTCCACAGTGTGTGATCCGTTTTCCAGTTGATAGACATCTGAGACATTTCCAGTTTGGGGCCATTATGAATACAACTGCTTGAACCACTCACTGAGCACAAGTCTCTTTGTGGACATTTATTTCATTTTTATTAGATAAACAAATGTCTACAAGTAGAATTTCTGGTTCTGGGTCTCCACCAACTTTATAAGTAATTCTCAAACTCCTTTCCATAATAGTGTACAATTTTGCATTCCCAATAGCAATGTTTAGCATCCTAGTATCTTTCCTAACATTTGGTGTTGTTTGCTGTTGTTGTTTTAAGCCATTTTAGTGGGTTTGCAGTGGTAACTTACTAATTCATTACCATTTTAATTTGCATTTCCATAATAAGTAAGAATGTTGAGCATCTTTATATTATTTATTACTCTATCTTTTTTTGTGAAGAAGCTGGTCAATTTTTTGCTTATTTGTCAAATTTTTACTATTGGATTTTAAGGGGATATATATATATGTGTGTGTGTGTGTGTGTGTGTATGTATGTGTATATATATATGTGTGTGTGTATATATATATATATATATATATATATGTATATATATATATATTCATTCCAGATGCAAGTCCCTTATCCAATATCTGTTTTACAAATATTTTTCTAGGCCTCTCAGAAATAATTTTGAAAAAGAAGAAAAAAAGTCAAGGAATCAATTTGCTCATTCCCAGGCTTTCTATAAAGCTATAATAATCAAGAGGGTATGACATCGGTATAAGGATGAACAAGAACAGTGGAACTAACTGGGAACCATTACAAATTTTACAGTTAGAAAACAATTTCATAAATATCTAATTATCTAATTTAACCCTCAATTATTTTCAAAGCAGCAGTGTATCATACATCTTTATAATTCTTCAACTATTGTAACTAACAAAATGTCCATAGGTTGCAATTCATTGTCTCATAAGACAGTTTAGAGCTTTTATTTTCCCTTTATTATTCAACTTCCACTTGGCCATAATGTGCATTCCCCTTCTAACTTGTTCTACAGACTAGTCATATATTGTTAGGCTTCTCTAAATTTCTTATTTTAAAGAGTCTTTATCTCCAAGACTGTGTCCTTTTTTAGCCTAAATTTGAGGCTATAATTGTTTTACAGTCTATATAATATTATCTTAGGGTTCTTGGCTATCCAACTTCATACTCAGGAACGGACATTAGGTAGAACTTTCACTGTACCCAGGTAAGTCTGAGCAAATATCTGTTGTTACACTCCTCTCAAATTTTCCTTGTAGCTAAAGTAGTCAAAGAGATACAGGAATTCAATCAGAGGTGGGGGGAAACTCCAGCCATTAAATTTCTCCTTTGTGATTCCTTCCTATTAGGCACAAAACCTCCTTGTACAGTCCTGGAAGTGCCTACAACCTAAGATGACGCCAGAACTGTTCAGGAAAAACTGTTAAACGAAAGCTCTCTGGTTTGCAGATCCTCCTGTCTCTAGCAAAGACAAAAGGCATCAATACTTGGTCAATCTTCACTGGGGCTCTGCACCAGGATTTGAGACTAAAGCCTTATATAAGCTATAGTTAGCTTTGGGGACCTTCCGGGATGAAGTAAAAGGTCAAACGTAGTATTATGGCATCCCTGTAAATCCCTAGGTCAAATATTATTTTAATCTTGCCTCACTTCCTCCCCACACGAATAGTCTCAAGTATGGATTTCATGTCTTTCTTTACTCGCATACCTCACTTGGGCAGGTGGTGTCCTAATTTTCCCAGAATCTTAACTGGAAATAAAGTCTTATGTTAACAAATTCCACATAATCCCCTGGCACTGTCTTCATATCTGTAATGCTTATAGCCTTGGGAAATTGAAACAGTGCTTGAGAAGGAACTCTGAGTCCTTCCAGTGCACGCAGGGCCTGGCGAATTGTGGGGTTCCCCATCCTGAGTGAGGGCGGAAGCAGCAAGCGGAGGAGCTATTTATGGCCTCTCTTCACTGCCTGACTTTAGCCAGAGGCAATGAAGCTGGAACAGAGATTTTGTAGAAAAATTCAATGAAGCAGTGGCATAAGATGAAGGAAATATTGTTTCAGCAATAAAATTCTTCACTAACTAATAAAGTTGTCTCTGGCATTTCTGCGAATCCTGGTGAAACCACGGTGTGTTGAAAAATGCATTACTTCTAGCTTTATCGACCCTGGTTTTTTTTCATCTGTACGCGTTTTTCAACCAGGTAATCATCTCATTCATCCACACAGCATACATTTATTGAGTTGCAGGCACAATTTTTGGCCTCTGGAATACTGAAATTAGAAGAAACTCCCTCAAGGTGTTCACAGCTACTTTAGAAACAAGTGAACAGAGACACCTGTTCTCGTGTGAAAATGAATGGCACATAGTGGTTGGAGGAGTGCGGAGGAG
Organism: Panthera leo; assembly: GCF_018350215.1. Lineage (NCBI taxonomy): Eukaryota > Metazoa > Chordata > Mammalia > Carnivora > Felidae > Panthera > Panthera leo. The sequence goes on from NC_056685.1 coordinate 97,985,640, forward strand.
AGATTGAATTACAGACACAAAGCCCTGCATCCAGTCGTGCAAATGTATATGCTGGAACCCAAGACACATCTTTTCAAGACAGCCTTTGTTCAACTCTATGTTCTAAGAAGAGCCTTTGGTAGTGTATTTGGGAAACCCAATTTTTATGGACTTCAAATTTTGGAAGGTGGTGATGGGATAGTGAAAACTCTCCTGGCTACCTCTTGCAGAATTTGGGAATATTGTTATACACAGGGTTTGCAATTACCATCTCCAGTGCCCTATACTAAGTACTGGGAAAATTATAAAACTCACAAAACTCTGTCTCCTAAGAAATAAATAATTTCAAGAATTGGAACAATTAAAAGACACCGTGAGTCTCTATATGTTTCACAAAAATTATATACAAAATAATTGTTTTATTTTTAGAAATAAAATGTATACAATATAATGGAGTATTTGTTTTAGAATGTTTTCACCAAGTTGTTAAATTTAGCTATTAACTATCAATAAGGTATTAATAATGACCTAAAGCATCTCTTGAAGATGAAAAAAATACATGTGAATGCATACCTTAATCATTTAATAAGTTCTTCCTTATTGATTAAATCAATGCAGGTTACTCTTAATGTGCTTTCCACGAATATGAAGAGTCTAGAAATACAAGACATTCATAGAAATTAGTAAATTGTCTGAGGAATTAATCAGTAATACCCATTCACAATTTAATCAAAGATTCTAAGATTTGTTTCTTTTTGATAACTTGAATATTTAAAAATGGAAAGTTCTATACAAACAAATATTTACTTTCAGAACCCTGACTTTTAGTCTGCCTTATTATTTATATATTTTTTTTATTTCACAATAAAGAATTTTGTTTTGAACTATGCTGTTTTATGAACTGAATCTTTCTTTCACATGACAATTTGTACCATAAGATGCTACCAAATAGTATTCACAAATCACACAGTTAGTCTATGCTTAAGTCTCTGTCCTAATCAAAAGCATAAATATCTCTTGTTCTCAAAAGATCCAAGTCCAATTTTATAAACTTGTTTCCAAGATCTTCATGATTTGAACCCAAACCCGTTTAACAGTTGTCTCTTGTGACTACTTGCCATGTTCTATACTCTCCAGAAAAATAGAACGTCTTATTATTTCCCAAGTATGCTATGAATTTTTCTTCTCCTGTGCTCTTGACTTTATCTTCTCTGAAGTATCTTCTTTATCAATACCTGTCTATTAAAATCCTACCAAACATTTAATCTAAAAAAATGTTTTTACTTTTCAATAATTGCATAAGTATCTTTAGGCAGAAATCATTTTATTAAATACTCTTTTTATGCTCATTTTAATATATGGTTTAATATTCTAAGTGGTTTATGGATCAATGAAAAAAGAAAAGGTTTCTTTCAAACATAGGAATTCAATTTGAAATCTGCTACAATTTAGCAGATCAGTTAATGTGTCTTGAGTGAAACTTAATGGGTTTGTATTCTGGGCCCATCACTTTTATGTTTCCTTGGAAAGGTATTTTTCTGTGCTCCAGTTGTCCATCTTAAAATGAGTTTAATACCAATCCAGATTTTATACGGTTGTTGGAAAAATTAAATTAATGAATGCAATTAGTATGTTTAGACTGTCAGCACATTTTAAACAATGAATAAAACTTCATGAATGATTAAGTGGAAGAAAAAATACCTGTAAGTTCTCCTAAGCGTATTTTACTTTTAGGTATATCTGGGGTCTCTGTTTAAATTATTTTGCTAGTCAATACCATTATTATACTATCAACCCAATTTGACTAAGAATCAGATTTTTAAAGTCTCCCTTACAAACCCTTCTATAATAATACTTGAGCCATGAATTTTGAACCCATTTCAACAGATTGATTCCAGATTATTGCTTCAAAATAAGCTCTATAAATGGTCCTATGTCAATGGTTTCCAAGTTTTTGCTCTTTTTCGACCTCCCTACCCCATCCATCATTCCTGCCAACATATTCTCTTATCATGCAGGCATGAGCTTTTTTGGAATTTCTGCCAATAAAGTGCAGTGATAACCCCTGGGATTCCTCAAAAACCTGTGGATATTAGGCTTTTCCCAACTGACTGGAAAATTTTGTTAATATAAAGCAATGACATAAAGGCTAAAAGAAAAAAATAGTAAGCACACATATACACACAAAAACTAAACAAGAATGTTTATGAAACATTTACTATTAATTCCTAATACAAATTAATAACATAGAAACTTGGAGCAAGATATGAAATCCTTCTCAAAGCAGGTATAAATCAGTTGCTCTACACAATGTCTTTCTAAATCTTATTTTTTTTTTTAGCTGCTGTAATCTCGTAACTTCTAAGTGTTTTTTTTTTAATGGTCTTGTTAGAGACTTTCTGTCTTATTAGAGACTTTTTGTAAGCCTCCATTCATACTTCATGCACTCACATTAGTGAGGATTATAATATACATGGAAAAAACTAGATTTCTTATGTTGAATTATAAATAAATAAATATATTTGGTCTAAGCTTTAAAATTGTCATCAAAAATTTGTGACCTATGTCCTCAGAAGTTATATAATGATAGGTTATGCAGTCCAATACAAACTGAATAATCAAGATACCTGATTTATCATGGTGAATTTCTATTTACTTAACATTAAAATATCACCAGTTTTCAGAATAAGATGGTAATTGAAGTAAGGATACACTCACAGTCTATGGTCTGAAACATCTTGTTGAAACGTCTTGTCTCTACTTGGGAATGATGCAGAGATGGGTAAAATGAGCAGGCAGATTCGTAAAGCATTGAATATAGGTCACACAATGATGAATTTTCTCTTTTAGCTGTAGATAAGTCCTTATCTCCGGTTAGTATAGAATTCAAGCTATCATCTCTATAACCTGGATTTGTTTATATCCACATATCTTCATCTTCAATATTTTTCCAGTTAGATCAATGAGAATTGTTTTCTTTTCTCTCTTTTTTTCCTCTTACTTTTGCATGTGGATATTTGTATGTATACAGAAGGCATAGCATTGCCTATATTATGAGACAAGTCAATGAAAATATGCATGAAATGCAATAAATTGGCAATTTGAATATTTGGGGTGCATTATTGTACCTTATTATTCATGACCTTCTACATTTCATATCAGTACATGGCATCGTCATAAGCACATGTACTGACCCTCTACTCAGAGCTTGCTTTCTGGTTATTTGCACATTCCGTTGTGTTCCAAAGGATGACAGAATATTCTTCATTAAATAATACTCTCCAAGATAGATATCATGTCTAGGCAAATGTGCATTTGAAAATGCTGTAGTGTTAATGATTTCTTTTGAGAATGAGTAATTATGTGTCACCATTTTGGCCAGAAAGATAATTTTGCTTTTCACTTCTAGGCAGACTGTGAAGATACTGATTCATATCAGCTTATTAAATTTCATGGTAGAAAACGTACCTTGCATTTTCAGAGAGAAGGAAGTTTCCTGTCTTCAAATGAGACTTCACACTTCCCTTTCAAATTAGATTTTAACTTACAGTGTGTTAAAGTTTTCCTAACAAAAGTCATTTAATTTTTCTTTTTTTTCTACTTTCTCAATTATTTCACACTGAGATTTCTTGAAAGGCATCAAAAGACTGAACATGGGACAGTATATATTAACAAGACCAGCTTCCCTCTCTGGTAGTGATAAGCTCTCAGGTAGACTATATACAACTGAAGTGTATGTGTGTGTGTGTGTGTGTGTGTGCTCACGTGCACATGTATGTAGACACACACCTCTCTGTTTTGTCTACTCTTAACTGCCTGAGCCCTCCAGTTGCCCCCAGTTGATAGATATTTTTAAATAACAAAGAAAAATAATGGGCCACCTGGGTGGCTCAGCCGTTTAAGCATCCCACATCGGCTCAGGTCACGACCTCATTGTTCATGAGTTCAAGCCCCGAGTTGGGTTCTGTGCTGACAGCTCAGAGCCTGGAGTCTGCTTTGGATTCTGTCTCCCTCTTCTTCTGCCCCTCCCATGCTCATTTTCTGTCTCTCTCTGTCAATAATAAATAAATGTTAAAAAATATTTAAAAAAAAGAAAAATATTGAGGCATGTGGGTGCCTCAGTTGGTTAGGAGTCCAGCTCTTGGTCTCAGCTTGGGTCATGATCTCATGGTTTGTGGGATAGAGCCACACATTAGGCTTTGCACTCACAGCACAGAGCTTGCTTGGGATTCTCTCTCCCTCTCTCTCTCTGCCCCTCCCCCTCTCACTCTCCATCTCTCAAAATAAATAAATTTTTAAAAATAGTAAAAAAATAAGAATAAAGAAAAATAACAGGTGTTTTCCTAAAAAATTAATAAAACAAAACATCACCTAAAGCATTTTAAATGAATAGTACAAAAATCAAAATATCAATAAATTACTTATAAACTGGTATAATGCTTAAAATTAGGAGACTTTTTTTGGGAAAAAAAACCATTGTTACTAAAAACACAAAAGAGTTAAACAAGATAAAAAAGAAATCAAAAATAGCAATCTAATGTTCCTTGAATGCCCAAGGGAGGGTGATGATCAGCTTACATACTATGTATTTGAGATGGCTTAGTGGATTGCTTTGAGGCTGTTCTGTTTGTCATTTCCAACAAAGAATAAGTTCCTCAGACAGTGTCATCAATATCACTACTAAAATCTTCCCTTATCAGCAATCTGATCTTGTGGCTATTACTACTGCAATTTACCTTCTATGCCTCATTACTTTATTTAGAAAATGAACACATGCTGTTTAACCTTTTGAGACAGAGACTATGTCATTTTCAAGTTAGTGAGAGCTGGAAGGGGGAATGTAATAAATGTACCTCAAACTTGAGAAAGATGGACTACAAAGTTGAGAATAAAGATGGGCATGGGCTGAGACCCTGAGAAGATCACACCATTGGAATGGAAGTAGTTGAAGAAGAAACTAAGAGCTCCATTCAGCTCCGATTTTAAAGGCATATTTTAAAAGATTTTTAAAAATAAGGTTGAATTGAAGAATTCTAGACTGTTAAATATTGCTTAAAAGTAGGCAGATCAACCTAATGGTGAAATACATGAATTCTGGAGTTAATTCCCTGGGTTGGCATCTAACTTTGCCTTTTGCTACTTTGTTTTAAGCAAGTAAGCAAAGCCTTCAGTCTAGTTTGCTGATCTTCAAATCAGGGGTATTGCTGGAACTTTTCCTTTGGCATTGTTGTGAAGATAATATGAGAAGTAAACACAGTGTCTCAAAGAGTACACAATGTATGTTACTACTATTTAAACATACATTTTGCGGGGGCAAACGGGTGGCTCAGTCAGTTAAGCATCCGACTTTTGGTTTTGGCTCAGGTCACAATCTCCCAGTTCATGTGGTCCAGCCCCACATTGGACTATGTGCTGACAGCATGGAGCCTGCTTGGAATTTCTCTGTCACTCTCTCTCTCTCCCCCTCGCTGACTTGCTCTCTCTCTCTCTCTTAAAAAAGAAATACACATTATGTGTGTATATATATATATATATATATGTGTGTGTGTGTGTGTGTGTGTATATATACGTTTGTGTGTGTGTGTGTGTGTATGTATTGTGTAGCTAGGTTAATGATGCCAAAGGAAAATTGTCCCAGACAAGGAAGACGTTTTTCAAGACTATTGCAATAAAGGGAGAGATTTCCTTCAATTCTTCTGAAACATAAGTCGGAGAGTGTTTAAGGGCTGGAGTGAGCAAGTGGAAAAGTACTGGCCAATGTTAACAGGGAGTTTGGTCAGTGTGATTTGTCCATATGTGTTTTATTCTCCCCACTAGGACTGGAAGATAGGGGTACTATCTTTCTTAATGATTACATTTCAAAGGGATGGCTCCCAGGTCCTTGAGAAAGATATTCTTGGGTTATAAAACTGGCAAGAGGCTTGGAGAAGATTTACATCTCAAAGGGACAAAGAAAGAATTTACAGTTGCAAGTTTTCTAAGGTAAAAGTTCTAAGAAAAACAGGTCAGGAGCCTAGAGTCAGGAAGAAAACTGTCTAAAATTTAGCCAGGCTGAGGAGAACATTAAGGCCATCTTGGTCAATGGGAACTAATGATTAAATGATAAAGTACCAGTTTTCAATCTCCTATTTTGTGCCTTTTTCTTTCTCAGGAATAATGACATACTGCCATTTTCAGTCTGAGGAAACATTATTCACATGGAATTGAATCCCAAGATGGGTGCAGAATTTTAAATCTGCTCCTAGCTGTTCTAAATGAAATTTAAGTTCTCTTGCCCAGAGAAATTAAATCCCAGGACACTGAAAAAAAAAAAAAAAGCATGGAAAGTTGTTGTCACCAGCTGTTATATTTTCATAACTATGCAGAGATTAAAGATGGGGAAAAAAGAGTCATGTCTTTCAGAAAGGTAGAAAAGTTAGATTCAACACTAATGATAGTTAATCAGGGATACATTTAACTGATATTTAACCAGGGAAAAATTCAAGAATTAATTTTCTAATATCAGTGTGTGTGTGTGTGTGTGTGTGCGCTTGGAATAGAGATAACTGGTAAATCCTAGGAGTGAGCTCATAAATTGCTAAGACTTATCTGGATAAAATGCTGATAGATGAGAAGAATCATTCAGGGATCTCAAACTCAAATGCTTTTAGAGGTCACATCAGGAACATAAAAGTGTGAAGCAGTAACAGTAAATCAATATGAGTACAGGGGCCAATGGAGAGTTGAGAATGCATGTCTTCCCTAAAGTCACTGAATTTCTTTTTTTTTTTAAGTCCTGAGGTCCAAAAACTACATGTCAACTATGAATTTCATCCGCGCCTATAAATTTGGCATCCCTGATTATAATCTGGATTTTGTCAAAGATTTTACCAATGTCTATCAAAATATTATGTGGCCATCAATGGAAAAAATTAGAATCGGAATAAAGTTAGGAGAATTCATAATTGGTGAAATACTGCCTCAAAAAAAGATTACTGAATAGTAAAACATGTCTGATTACATGTCCAAAAGTGCCTGTTCAAAAATCTTACCATTTGGAAGATGTTGTTTTTAAAGAAACAGTAAACAATTTGTATAGGATAAAATGATCCTATGAAGTTTGAATGATGGGGTAAGCATGAGGAGAAATTGGGATAAACATGGAGTCCTGAAATCCGGTCTAAAAATGATCTGACAAGTACAAAATAAGAACTTACGGTTTGGCTGTGTGAAAAAGAAATAAAGCACCAGGATTTACGGTTGCTTGTAAGCTTAATATACATCAATTGTATGGGCTGTCGTCTCGAATTTAAGTAGTCATTCTTAGACTTTATTACAAAACAATGTTTTAAGAAAATGGGAAGTGATAGAACTGCTCTGTCTCTGTTGGGCAAAACCTGAACTCATGTTCAAGTGCAGTAACAAAAAGAAACAGAAAAAGTGAAGATGGAACCCAAATCCCTATCAAATGACAGCCCGTTGAATAAATATGGGATGCTTAGCCATGATAATACATGAATTATGAAATATTTATCTTGATACATGCAAAGATTTCATATGCAAAAAGTATAGGCGTACTTTAAGATACTCTAAAGCAAACATTCAAAAGATGTTGGAGGTTTTCAATGTAATAATAAAGAACTGATTTTAACAACAAAAGCTTTTATAAATCGAATGATCTTTAGGAAGAAGACAATGTCCTAAACCTGGAAATGTTCATAAATTAGGCAATCCTGTGGTGTTTTGAAAGCATTATACCATCAGGTGACCATTTGTCTGTTCTGCTTGTGAGATCCTAGCATGCTCTGAATGACCTTTTATGCAATCCCATAAGAACCAACAGAGAAATTCAATGTACAAATTAAAATTGCTACAAGGAAAACTTCCAACAGGTTATTCTGTCGAAAATCGGTTTTGTTTTGATTTGGTAAATTATAATTTTTTTCAATTGTATAAGCATAATCAGTAGTAAAACAAAATAAAAATCAATTTACTCATTACTTGTGAAAGAAGCACTGACTTTGGGATCATAGTTGCATATGAATATCCATTCTATTACTTCCATTGATCAGATCAACTTAATCAAATGTGAAATGGGAACTAAACATATCATATGACACTTAGTGATTGTTAAATGGCATTAAGGCCATAGCATATGTTACTCTGTCCATGAAATATCACTGATTTTCAATAAGTTATTTTTTTCATAGAGAAACCATATATTATAATCCCCACATTAGATAATTGAGGCTGAATGAGACACCCAAACGTTAGATCTACTAATTAGAAGAGCCAGAACTAGAACTTGGATTTCTACTCCTGGCTTCTGTTCCTTCCACATCACCATACATTTTCACTCATAAGGAAAAATAAAATAAATATAAGGAAATGAGGCTGACTAAAGAAGTAAAATATATAATTTATTACTAGCACAAATCAGTAAGTCAATCTTTTCTATTGGGGAGAATTCGTCAGTAGTAGCAGAAACCATTGTTTAAAGGATGACTCTTATCTGGAAAATAAATCACAAAAAAACATGATTTCTCTTCTGCCAGGTATCTCTCTTTCTTCATGTGTATTTCACCCTTTATAACTGCAAAATATCATTAAAGTGAAAACTGAACCAGCAAATTCCTTTTAATCCTCATTTCCCTGTTGCTGCATTGATTTACAACAATCTTGGGTATCAGTCTGCCTTCCAGTGTAATCTTGTCATAACTAAAGGATTACATTCTTTTCTATTGAACAAATTTTAATGCCACTGTGCTAGGCATAAATGTAATGTAGTCCTTATGGTCATTATAAATTCAGTAATGGTTAAGAAAACAGGAAATTACATAAAGACATGGCACAGGAGTAGATGGATGGGAGAGAGAGATGACAGAAGATTAGATAGAAAGATAATTAGATGGGGGCACCTGGGTTGTTAAGTGTCCAGCTCTTGATTTCAGCTAAGTTCATGATCTCATGGTTCATGGGTCATGGGATCAAGCCCCACCTCAGGCTCCACGCTAACAGTGTAGAGCCTGCTTGGGATTCTCTCTCTCTGCTCCTCCTCCACTCAACCCTCTCTTTTTCTCTCCCTCAAAATAAATAAATAAACCTTTAAAAAAGATAGATAAACAGATGAAAAAAATAAATATAAATAGGTAGATGATAGATAGATAGATAGATAGATAGATAAAGATAGAGATTGGTTCTTATAGAGAGAACCATAAGAAAATAGGGGAGAATTAAAGTTACTGAGTCCAGTAAATTTGACTATGAAAATGGTTGGAAATATTGCCCCAAACTTTAATACTAGGACCATAGTATGCACATTTTTATCTTATTTCTGTCACCCAGAGAATAGTAATATGTCTTAAAATATTTGATGTCAAGAAATAGCCGTATGCCATCAAGTGTAAACTATTAATATCACATACGGTGGAATCAGCTATTCTACAAGGCAGTTCAGTGGAATGAACATGGACTTTAGAGAAAGACAATCCAAGATATTAATCCTGGTTATGGTACTCATGGGTCATGAGAACTAGAAAAAGTTATATTATCTTCTATATTGGCTTCATCTATAAAACAGACATGATGTCTATTATATAGGTTATTAGGAGGGTTAACTGAGATAATATTTGTAATATGGTGCCTGGCATAAAGATATATATGCTTTACTTTCCTGATCCATTTTTTTTTTGTTGTTGTCTCAGTGGCTGTCATTTTAGGGGACATGTTGAGTTCAGATTTTATAACAGTACAAGCTTAAATATAATTAATATCAAATTTTATTTTTAGTTAATAGAATATTATGTTAAAGGTAATAGAATTCATTTTCCTGATTCTATGTATTTAATTTGTTAGTATACATAATCCCTTGGCAGAGTTTATCTTATAATAAATGAAACTTTTATCAGTGCTTGAGTCACTGTATCCATAAAAGCCCATATTAAATTTCAGGTACTATACCTTTGTAAGCCTTCCAAATTAGAGCCAACCTGTGGGGCTGTTGTGTTGCCAGACATATTCATAATTTGGTTCTAAGATTTGTATATAAATACACAGAATTATTCCATTAATTGCTATATATTTTTTCAATTTTCCATTTCTTTAATGTCATAAGAAAACCTTTACAAAATCAGGAAAAAATTTTAAGTAAGAGATAAAAAGTAGATGTTTTCATACCCACCGCATCCAAGTTAAGTTATTGCCTCTAGAAGTCATGTCTCAGTGGCATTTGAAGGACAGAGGCTTTCAATATTCATGATATTCATTTGACAAAATGAATTAAAGACAAGATAAAATGAAGATATGTTATAAGCCTGAGGTCTTCTGAATGGCAGAGCCTGCAATCAACTAAATGACTAGTCAAAGGGAAGACAAAAGAGAAAGGAAATCCTGGTTTACAGCTTGTACTGTGTGTTTCCTCTAAGTCTGGCAATAAAGTGAGAATATTGCTTCTGTGCTCATTAATTATTTATCACTAGCTCTTCGAACTTCTGAACAATTTCTGTTGAAGGAACTACAATGCACATGGACTTATTCATCAAACGCAGATGTTTGCACATTCCCTTTAAGGCTATAAACACGAATGCCAGCTGCCCAACGAGAATCAGCAGAGTTCTGATTTATTAAAAGTAGCAAATTCTTCTATATATTGAAAGTAGCAAAAATAGCAGGTTCTGCTAAATTAATAGGGATATTGCCATTTATGGAAAAGGTATAAAACTATTATCTGCAGGATGGCTAATGTAAAAATGTGTTTGTCTATTGGAGAAATGAAATAAACACAGATAAAAGAAAATGTTTCCTGGTATTTATTTCGCAGTGTAACTCAAACCGTAACTCCCCTGACTTAGTACATTAGACTCATTCCACCAATTACACACTTAGAGTTCAAACGAAAATCCTTTGTACCAAGAGTTAAAGATAGATTCTCTAAGAGTATTTTGTTTCCTTAATTAATGAAGGATTCCTGAATGTGATGTACAGTCACCAGCAAAATAACAATTGCCTATCTTCTTCTTTCCTTCAAGATTTCTCCATAGAGCTTTTTACTTTCTTCCTCAATATCTGCATCTTTTTATCACTCCCTACTGCGAATTTATTTTGCCCCTAAATCTTTATTAAAACTACCCTCTAAAATAATAGTTTTCTTTTAAATTTTTTTTTAACATTTATTCATTTTTGAGAGAGCACAAGTTGGGGAGATGCAGAGAGAGAGAGAGAGACTCTGAGAGAGAGAGACAGAATCCAAAGCAGGCTCCAGGCTCTGAGCTGTCAGCACAGAGCCCAATGAGGGGCTACGACTCACTGACAGTGAGATCATGACCAGAGCCAAAGTCAGACGCCCAACAGACTGAGCCACCAAGACACCCCTAAAATAATGATTTTCTAATTTACTGTGCATAAAAAGCATGGAGAAAGCTTGTTAAAATGCAGATTCTTAGGGTCTATCTTGCCAAATTCTGATTAAGAAGGTGGAAATTAGGGGCACAGGTGGTGAGGCAGAATTAGCATTCAACATTATAAATCCAGTGACCAGTGTTTCAGATAAAATTAACTACAACTTTGCCCAAAATCTACCTTGGTTTTAAAATTTTTTAATTAAGAAATACAAGCTTAATTTTGAAAAATTCAAGCAGTATAGAGGTATGAAATCTAAACTGAAGACTCTTTTTCCACATTTTTCTACTCTTCTAACCTAGAGTTAATCCATGTTAACATTTGGATGAGTGTCCTTGTATATATATTATTTTAGTATATGGATTTGCATAATATGATTTTATTTATGTAAAACATGAGGAAGCTATATATAGCCAGCTACATTTCTAGCATTGTGGTTAACTTATTTATTTATTTTTTGTTTGTTTGTTTTTGAGAAAGAGAGAGCGAGAGAGCATACTTGAGGGAGGGACAGAGGGAGAGGGAGAGAGAGAATCTTAAGCTCGCTCCACTCCCAGTGTGGAGGCTGACATGGGGCTCAATCTCACAACCGTGGGTTCATTACCTGAGACAAAATCAAGAGCTGGAGCTCAACTGACTGAGCCATCCAGGTGCCTCAACTTTTATAGATATTCAGTTGATCACCTCGACTTTGCTAAATAGAAAATACCTGAAATTTATGAGAAGTCTTATACCCTCCTTCTCATTTTTCTGACAGTTTTTCAAGAGCAGTAATAACAGAAAGGCTAGATTTTTCACTCAATGAATATCATATGTACTATAAGATTTTGTAAGGAAACTTCATCTGTGTGAAGACATCCCAAACCACAGTACCAGTCCCAACATATTCCCTAAGGCTGAGAGTTTTCAGCTTTCTGTTTGATATCTTCATATGGATATTATGCCAATACAGTAATTTTTATAAGTCACGTTAAAACTTGTCTTTGTTAAGAAGGATGCAAATGCTGAGAGTTATGTCTTCATTTGTTCTCATAAAGTACAAACCTGCCTCTCCTATTCCTCTGTAAATTATATCCATTTCTTATATTCAACTAAACCTTAATCTCTTCTATCCTCCATTATTCTACCTTGGAAAGTTATAACTTTGAGAGGCCCTGTGGTCAGTAGGTAAGTCCCCAATGGCTACATGCTTCTTCCATGATAAATGGGAGTACTAGAATCATTGTTGAGTTTGATGCCCCAGTACTAAGGGTCTTGTCCCCAAGTTAACCGAACAGCTATACAGTTTAAAGCCTTATAAACAGCTTCACCTTCCATCTTTGTTGGTCTGTCTTGGCTCCCGTAAACAATACAGCATATTACAGGAAGTATAGTTGTTATGGCCGAGAGAATGGAAATACTGTTTGAATCCAAACCCTGGCTCAGCCACTTACTTGTTTGTACCATTGTGCAAGTTACTTAGCCTTATCTTTCTCATCTTTAATTTAATTAAATTAATTAAATTAATTAATTTAATTACTATTGGTGCTGACCTAACTTATGAGGCTGATAGAAACAAAAGTAATAAAGCATATGACGCACTTAGAATTGTGCCATGCACAGAGCTACTCACCTGTGTTTTTTTGGTGTTTATTGTCCTAGACAGTGAGCATAATCATTCAACCCTCTACAAAGAAAAGGAAGTACCAATGACCTCAAATGATGCTTGATTTCCAACAGGCTGCAATGAAGATGGCAAGGAAAGTCAAAGCAGAGCTTCCAGCTTGAGATAGAGTAAGTATATTTAGAAAAAGCACAGGTCATTATACTTGAAACAAAACAAAACAAAACAAAACAAAAAACTATCCTGACATACTAAATTATGGAAAGAAGGGAAGCATTAATTGCCATGTCCAAATTAGATCATCTGTTGATTTCGTGGAAAACAGAAAGTTAAGGACTCAGAATAAAAATCACACAAAAAGAACACTGTAAACGTTTAGCAGCAATATAGTGAAAGTACAAAAGGTTTCAATGTAATAGTATTTGATATATTTTGTTCTAAGCACAATATAGATGGAAATACAACTGCATCTAAAATGATATTTTCTGAACTATTTTATTCCCACTCAAAACAATTAAACAGTTTCAACTAGTTCTGTTGAAATATATTTTAGTTCTCTTGGTATATATTAGTTCAAGACATAAATTGAAAAGATAGACACCTATATTAATCCTTTCTTCCATCACGGATAATTACCTGAGCTCGTCGGAGAATGTAAATTCTCTAAAGAATAGTTATAATGTAAATACTGTACCATTCACTAGATATTTTTCCATAGTTAATTTTACCAGGTCATCATGAACATTCAACTGCATAACAATTTTGGAATTAGTCGGAATTGAAACTTGGCTTTATAAGAAAGTATAGCCAGTAAAATATAAAATGCTACATCAGATTTAAAATTATGCACTGGTTCTTTAAAACCTTGATAAATATCAAACACTTCCTTCAATTATGCAGGGCTTAACATTTTGCAGCCTCAATGGACCTAAATAATTAGCACTGATTTATGAAGAAAAAAAACAAAACAAAATAAAACAGGTTTAAGATGACTGTTGTTTTCTGCTAGTTCTATTTGATTAATCTATGACATGAAAAGCTGCAGAATTTAGGGAAATTAGTGGGTAAAATATTTTTGAAAACTTTAGTAAAATAATGAAAGAAGCAGAAGGAATTGGATGTGTTAAGTATGAAAAAAAGCAAACAACAACAGAAAAAAAAAAGCTTTCAAAAACTTGGTGAGGGTTGGGGGTACACCTGGGTGATTCAGTTGGTTAAGCCTCTCTTGATTTCAGCTCAGGTCATGATCTCAGGGTAGTGGGATCCTGGGATCGAGCCCCCACCCCTCCCTCTTCCCATAGCCTGCTTGAGATTCTCTCTCCTCCCTATCTCTCTGCCTCTTCCCACTCTCCCTCTCTCTTAATAATAAAAGGTAGGTGGTGGGGATCACTGCAAAACTGTTTGCCAGTTTATAAAATCAAGTTGGGACACTGTCCTTCTTTCTTGTTTTCTCTTTAAGAAGACATCAGCTTCTTCAAGGCAATTCATATTAGTCAAAGTAGATTATTTTAACTCTGGAAGAAAATTGAGTGCAAATCACACAAAGGTAAAGAAGTGAGGGAAACTTCCTTTGACTACTTCCTGTTTATAGTAGCTTATATAGTCTGATTTTTCAGGTGCTAAGACACTGATTTTCTGTGAAACAATCTTAAACTCATTTTAGTGGCTTAATAATCCCATTGCAGATTTTGTCACTCTTAAACGTTAGAGTGATGTTATTTCCTCTGGATTCAACTGTTCTTTAACTTGATACTACCTATCTTTCCCAGAATTTTGCTTAGCTTTTCTTCAGAAGTCTTTTTCCATAGTTCATTCTGATCTCCTTGAAAACAAAGAAACAAACCTGCGCTGGTTCTCATTGCTCACAAACCAGGAAGTGATTCTCCCCTGGCTAATTCTATAATTTTGCGTATATCAACACATACTCTGCCACCAAGAGTTCCTGTCTGGACCTTTTACTCTTAACACCCATCCATGCCTTTAAGTCTTTTTAGATTTGGAATACTTATTTTTATGCTTCTTTTTCTTTTTGCATTTTTATATTTACATTTTACTTTATGATTTTACATTTCATATTTTCTTTGATTTGTTATCCTAATATAACATCATGTTACTTAAAGTCTATATTTGCATTTAAAGTTTTTGCTTAAAACATTAGTGTAAAACATATTCATAATTATTCAGGAAATGGATTTTCATCACAGACCAAATGATTAGTTCAATATGATATGACATGAAACATAAGAATGAGTTAATCAGGGGCGCCTGGGTGGCTCAGTCGGTTAAGCGGCCGACTTCGGCTCAGGTCATGATCTCATGGTCCGTGAGTTCGAGCCCCGCGTCGGGCTCTGTGCTGACAGCTCAGAGCCTGGAGCCTGTTTCAGATTCTGTGTCTCCCTCTCTCTGACCCTCCCCCGTTCATGCTCTGTCTCTCTCTGTCTCAAAAATAAATAAACGTTAAAAAAAAAATTAAAAAAAAAAAAAGAATGAGTTAATCAATTTCTTTCAGGTTCAATTTCTAGAAATATGAAAACCAGGAGATATATGTTGGATCAACCAACTATTTGGACACATATGGCTTATGTAAGCAAGGTCTGAATTCTATTTTAAATTTGTTGAAACAATATCTTCCATTTGCAAGCTATTTCATGGCTTACCTAACATTTTAAAACAGGATATAATTTGTATTATTTGATTTTTGCAGAGATATTGTTATAAAGATTATATACGAATTTTACCAACAAAAAATCAGTACCCATGGCTACTAATCACAGGTTTAAAATCAGCATTCAAATTTATATTCTACCACTCCATACTCTGTTACTCCTTCCTCCAAAGCGCCTAACTTGGCTGATGGAGGCTTTTTTTTGTAAGTTGATTCACACCTATATAAAACTGAGTTAAGAAGGTAAAAATATTTTTGTAGCTTTTATTTAAAAATCTGTAGGTAATTACATTATGTTTGTAGTAGGATTAAAGAGAATTTTTAAAAACATATAGTGAAAACAATTTATTTTCCTAAAGGAGATCGAAACTTAAAGATGAGTAAGTTTTCCTAATTTTCAAAAGAAGCAGACACTGAGGGATAGACATATTAGTCATGTTTCTCTGATTCCTTTATTTCTGCTGTCATATGTTCCATAATAGGGGAAATAAGTGAAAACGTCTCATTTATCTTTACATCTTTTCCAGTTCTAAAATTTCTATATATTATACAAAAAAATAAATATTTTTAAAAATGTTTATTTATTTATTTTGAGAGAGAGAGGGATAGAGAGCAAGCAGGGAACGGTCAGAGAGAGACAGAGAGAGAATCCCAAGCAGGCTCTGCACTGTTAGCACAGAGCCCAAATGGGGGCTTGAACTCACGAACTGTGAGATCGTGACCTGAGCCGAAACGAAGAGTCAGATGTTTAACCAAGTGAACCACCCAGGCACCCCTAAAATTAAATCTTTATTAACCAAAAGAAAAAAGCCCTCAACAACAACGAAAACAATTTAATAAGGTGACACAGGTATACCTTTACCTGTGAACAACTATACCTGAATCAAAAAGAGAAAAGAGGAAAACTCTTGAATACAGTTTTATATGGGGTCCAACCCCAGAGGATTCTCACTGGACCCAGGAATTGATCCGTGCTGTGTTTTCTAAGACAATAGATGGCCATATATTAGGTTTCCGGGATAATTGATTTAATACTTAATTGATTTAATACAAAGTGTATACACCTTGTAAAAATATTGAATTTTATAGTTAGGGGAACAAAAAAATGATGTCACCATATTTAGTAAGTGAAAATATGCAGAACCCAGTGTAATTTACTCAAGATTACACAGACAAGAAATAAGCCTGGACTCAAGTCCATGACTCCAGATTCTCAGTTCGATTAATGTTTCCTTTTCAATAAATTGTTACATTTAAAGAACAATAAAAAAGATTTTTTGAATGTCTGACTCAATTTGTAGTATTACAGTAGGAAATACTAGGCCATCTGATTAATTTAGCATAGGTTATCTCTTAAACTCAAACCATGAAGAAGGAATGAATAAAGCAGCAGTTATGTTATATCGGTGAGGAAAAATTTTCATGAAAATCCATTAAAATCCATTATGAAATACATTACACAAAGAGCCACTTTGAAAATAAGGTAGAAATCTGAGCTGAACCATCATCTATTTCCAGAAGGGTTATGAAGAAATAATTGCTTTTCACAATTTAACATTATAAATAAAACAACTGTGATATGCACACTGCATTTGTTGACAGAGAATTTATTTGCTCATGTCCTAGTTGGATGGTAGGTGGAAATGAATGGATCAAGTACCCTTTCATTTCACTAGCCTTCAGGTTTAATTGAAGAAGGCTGCCTTGCTAATCTCCATCTCAGGCACTCTGTGAAATTGCTTATTAGGTTATCTTTCAATTTTAATCACTCTCCAGACTGAAGAGGCTCAAGCACCTAGCACAAGGATTGAGAAAAAACAAAATCGTTAGTATATAGTTTCCCAAGGAATATGTCTGTAAAAGAGACATCTCATTCATCCTGAATTACAAGACTATGATTCTGATTAGTCATATGTCATTTAAAATGAAAAAAAATAATAATAAAACCATGATAAAATTGTTTGGTAGCTTTGCTAAATTATTATTAAGAGGATAAGCACTGATTTAATTCCTTGATACGGCAAAATACATTTTCAGGTGGCCCTGTGCCTGTCAGAATTCTGTGTAACTTGCTGTTAATGAAAGTTTGGGCCAGCTTTCCAGATCCTCAATATAGGTACTTCTTTCATCTCAGGTCATTGGACACTGAGTACTAAAAACCAAGTTTTAGTGTGTGTAAAAAGATTTCCTGTTACACATCAATGCATCCATATAGCATTCTTGTACCATTTGACAGCAAAGGGCAGTATACTTCCAACGTGAGTCAAAAAAAAGTGTGTGTGTATACACACATATATGAACATTTTCAGAATAACTCTTCCATAACTTAATACTGTAAACTTAATAATTTGCAGTAGTGATAGTCTAATTTTCTCAAAGCTACTAGCTAGAAATTATTTTTTCCTCTACTTTGAATAAAGTAAACTATTGTCGGCCACCCATAAAATGATAGTAATTAGACCAAAACACTATACTATTTCTGTGATTTGTCATCCTCTTCATACTTTCATTCCTTCAGTTTGTATTCAAAGTAGAGTCCATGACTTTACAAGAAAAAAAATTCCATAGAGTAATAAGAAAGTAGCCATCACTTTTGATCACTTAAAATATTTCACAAAATTGACTGAAATAGGAAGAATTACTCAACATATCATCTCTCATTTAACATGCACAGCATTCTGTGGTAAGCCACTTTATCCCCTATTTACAGATGATGAGACTGAGGAGTAGAGATCTTAAATTATTTTCTCCAGGATACAGAGCTGGCAAATGTGAAAGCTAAGAGTTCGGATCACATTTGTTGAATGCTAAAGCCTATGCTCTTACCTTCACAAACACTGCCTGTCCTAACAAGGTTAAATTCAACAACAAGGTGATTCCAGATAACCTGTTCAGAATTTGAAAAGTACCTGCACAATTTATCTCCCATCAGGAACAACTTCACAACATTCTCTAGTGAGGCATCTCTTGGGGTAGAGTCATATATTCCATGTGTTTGTATGACTTAGGAGGTTGGTCATGATATGAAAAAACCAAGAGACAGTTTAAAACTTAAATATCATGGTTAATTATTTTTTCTAATTATAAAGTAATGTTCATTTTTATAGGTAACTTAAAAAACATAGAAAAATAAATGGTAGGAAAAAATTATCAACCAAACTTCCATAATCCAGGAGTAATCTATATAAATATTCTGCACATTTCCTTCATATATATATGAAATATATATGCATATATAATATCAGTATATTATACTGTTATAGTATATATTATAGTATAGTATATACATACACTGTATATATACATATACTGATATATAATATATACTGTATACAGTATACTGTATACTGTGTACTGTATATATACATATGATATATCATATAGACTGAATATATACATATATACATATGATATATAATATATACTGTATACTGTATATATACATATACTGATATATAATATCAGTATATTATACTGTTATAGTATATATTATAGTATAGTATATACATATACTGTATGGTATATACATATATTATGTATTTATATTTATTTATAGGTAAATAATAAGAACATAAATCTTACATATTTGCCTAATAAATAAATCTTTGTCATGTATTATTTTTTTAGAAAAAAGTTCTAGAAGTAAGGGGAGAAAAACTTCCATTTCCATTTCCGAACTTGCTTCACAGGAAATTTATACCAACTTACACTGCCAACAGCACTGTAAGAGAGTAATTAATATCTGACCATTTAATGCTGCCAAGGTATGCAGTCCGGGTCCCCTTTCAGAGCTAAGTCTCTCATGGCCCAAGCTGCCAAAGAAGACTGCTTGCTGACGGTTTACACCTGAACTCCTCCCCCAGTAGTCGATCAAGGTTAACCGCCCCCCCCCCCCCCCCCCCCCCCCCCCCCGCCCAGGGCACGTATTCAGAATGACTGGTGTCAACCTTAAAAATAAGATGACCAGTTATTTTACTAACGAAATGAGTTTATTCAGGAATAGAAGGTGAATTACAATTTGAAACATGTAAGCTAAGGTGAACCATAGGTAAGTCCGAAGAGACAAAGGGAAAGTCAATTTTTATTAGGTTTTAGGAGGAATTTGGGGACGGTTGTTTCAAACTGAAGTCCACTGGAGAGCAAGAGGTCATGGTTGTGGCGATCTGTCATTGGTTGCAAGTGGTGGTTAATCCGTTGTTGCTGGGATTCCTTTTTCTAAAGAGCAGAAGACGAAATTCCATCTGGAAAATGGCTTCCTTTGTCAAGCTAATTCTTACCTTCTTTCTTTCTGCGGGTTATGCAGGCTGCAAACAGTGGTTGTGTGTGGACAGCTCCTTCCTCAGAGCTTCCTGACGCCATGTTAAATAAAGTTCCCTTTATTTATTTTTTCAGACTGGTGAAGGTACAGGGACAAAGGTCCAGACCCCTTGCCTTAATTCAAGACATTTCTAAAGGGTTCAAATTCTCTCTCTACCTAATCCTTCTTCCCATTCCCTCACAGGTATTGTTACCAATAAACTCTTCAATAAACTGCCTTCAAACAAGTTTTCCTTTCAGGGTGTTCCCAGTGAAACTCGACTATGAAAGTCATGAAAGTCGTATCAGTCCTATCAGTCATATCAGATATGAAAGCCATATCAGTTATTGATATCTCCACTCATAAACATGTTATCTCTCTCCTTTTATTCAAGACTATTTTTTTCCTTCTGTCTTTTGGCAGTGTTCTGGGCTGTTCTTTCTAATACTCTTAGTTTATAAATCTAGGTATTGTGTGTTTTTTGTTACTATGAATGAAATGAATTCATACATTTTACCTTCTAAAAATAACAATTTCTTTTCATTTCAATCCATCAAACATATCTAAAGATAAACTAGGAAATATTTATAAGGAATACAGGGTTAATACGTTTAAAATGCATAGAGTTATTACTAATTAGTAATCAATTGCTAACACTAAAATGTAGTGATTGCCAGAAGTATCTTCTACATATTTACTTTAGATGAGCCAATTTAGATTTACCCACATTGTAAAGTGGATAGGGGCAGAACTGCAGGTCAAAGTCTGGAGTCTGAACACCCAGAAAAAAAAAGTCTGGGGTCTGAACAGCCTCTCTTTTTTACCTACTCTCCTGGTTTCCCAATGAGTATGATGTATCTGTGTCATTTTGTCACTAAGCCCCACTTTTTGGTATCATACTGAAAGAGTACAAAATGCAATTTGTCTGTTAGTTGGAAATTATTGGTTCAGGTTAGCAAGTGCAAATGGAGAACTGAGGATCAGACCAGCAGGTCAGTTGTGATATAATTAATTACAGTCATGTAATTTGGAGTTCAAGCTGATGATCATTCAGTTCTACAACCCAGAGAGAGAGCATGCACAAACTGATGCTGTCTCAAATAGTTTGCAGAAAAGGTCACTGTGTCTTATTCTGCTCACAAGTTTAACTCATAAGAAATTATCATCTTAATGGAAATGATGAATGCACCTCTTTTCTCATTAAATTCTACTTGAAATTGTTTTTACGAGTTATAAATGGCTAATGCACCAGTGTTCTTCACAGTTAAGGGCTGCAGGAATTTTTCCTTCCATTCATGAAATACTATACAGAAAAAGAGCCAGTTAAGCCACATTTCCTAACATGTTTCTACTTTACTTAAAAAACATATAGTATCAGAAAAAATCGCTAAAAGAAAAATCAATTATTTAATATTCTCTTAAATTCCTTTAACTTTACTGGAGCATATATATTTGAAGGGAATGAACACTTACATTAAGTAATTTATTCTTGTGGTGCACCTTATATGTGTTAGGTTCTGAGTCACAGTTTAATTTATAAGAAAAAAATCTGGTTTCCACATTGATACAAATGAATGAGATATGTTTTCTATACACAAGAAACAATGCCATTTATTGGATTTTTTAAAAAGCACAAAATGTTTAAGAGCATGAGTTTTCCCGTGCTTTCTTCCAGTTTTCATTTCTACAGTTTTCATTTCTGAGCCTTTTAATGTGTCAAATTTCTCCTAAAACTTTCAACATTCTTAG
Source organism: Panthera leo (assembly GCF_018350215.1). Classification (NCBI taxonomy): domain Eukaryota; kingdom Metazoa; phylum Chordata; class Mammalia; order Carnivora; family Felidae; genus Panthera; species Panthera leo. The sequence goes on from NC_056685.1 coordinate 98,007,309, forward strand.
AAGTAACTCAGTGTATCAATTGTTTTCTAGTATTTCTCAATGATATTTTTGAGTCAGTATGAAGATCTCAAAGATATTTTTGAGACAATTCTCACTACAAATAACATCAGTTCTACATCTTATCCCAACAGTGATAGTGAAGCTTGACTGCCATATTAAGGAGGCTGGAGTTTTCTTCTTAAAATCAGTACAGGTGGTAAATCTGTTTGTGTAAGGGAACAGCTTAGGAAACTTTATGCGAGTTTGAAGGTACTAAGCAAGACTACTTGAGGAAGGATGGAAAGGAAGTTAGGAAAACTTCAAATATATTGCATATTTAAATATATTATATTATTCCCAGGTATTATTCCAAGATACCATTTGAAGATATTATTCTAAGATATTTTTCCAAATATGAATTTATAAGTTCCTAAACAAAAATTTAAAGAAGAAATTTAAAGGAATGGACATCTCTGATGAACTTCGTTATTACTATTCCTTAAAAATGTTCTCAGTGGGGCTCCTACGTGACGCAGCTGGTTAAGCGTCTTACTCCTGATTTGGGCTCAGGTCATGATCTCATGGTTCATGAGTTTGAGCCCAGACTTGGGCTCCACACTAACAGAGTGGAGACTGCTAGAGATTCTCTCTCCCTCTCTTCCTGCCCTTCCCATACCATGCATATTCTCTCTCTCTCTCTCTCTCTCTCTTCCACACACACAAAGTAAATAAACTTAAAAAAAATGTCCTCAGTAATGTCATTTTCACCTCCTATTTATTGCCATACTATCTTCCCTCCCTTTCTTCTTTTCTTCTCTTTACAAATATTAATTTAGTGATTAGTATAAGCTAAGAAGGGGCACCTGGGTAGCTAGGTCAGTTGAGCATCCGACTTCGGCTCAGGTCATGAGCTCATGGTTTATGAGTTCAAGCCCCACATTGGGCTCACTGCTTTCAGCTCAGAGCCTGCTTGGGATCCTCTGTTTTCCTCTCTCTGCCCCTTCCCGCTTGTGCTCTCCCCGAAATAAATATAAGCTAAATAGTGAATGGGCACCAGGAAAAGAAAATGTATAACCTGCAACTCTACCTATTTACTCCTTTCCTTTATTAGTTCTCTTTTGTATTTGTAATATATTGACTGTATTTTATTATGTTCTTACCCACTCTTCTAAAAACTTTATATGTACTCTTTCTATATTTACCAGAAGTTTCTTTTGTACTTGTTCAAAAATATGCTAAAAAACTATATTTCTCTAGTAATAAAGAGAGAAAATAACTTCTAATATTGCTCTATTAAAAGCTTACAGTGTTATATATCTTTGCTTATTCACCTATGTGCTTCTCCAAAATTAAAAGTGTGTTTTAGATACAGATACTTATTTCACTGGTTTTTTAAAAATGTTTATTTAGTATTTATTTTGAGAGAGAGAGCGTGTGTGCAAGCAGGGGAGGGGCAGAGAGAGGGGAAAGAGAGAATCCCAAGCAGACTCTGCTGCAAGCACAAACTGTGAGATTATGACCTGAACTGAAATCAAAGTGGGATGCTTAACCCACTGAGCCACCCAGGTACCCGTTCACTGTTTTATATATGTCTTCTTTCAGTAATAATTTTTGAGAACTGCAGCATTTTATCATCAGGTTAAAATAATTATCTAAACTCTCTTTCATAGAATCAGGACTCTGGTTCATTATTTTATGTGATGACTTTTTTTTTTTGTAATGTTTATTTTTGAGAGAGAGACAGAGCACGAGTGGAGGAGGGGCAGAGAGAGAGGGAAACACAGAATCTGAAGCAGGCTCCAGACTCCAGCTGTCAGCACAGAGCCCAACGTGGGGCTCAAACTCACCAACTGTGAGATCATGACCTGAGCTAATGTCGGACTCTCAGCCCGCTGAGCCACCAAGGTGCCCCCACGACTTTCTTTTAAATAATGAATTTAATGCTTGTACAAATGACACTTGCTCATTACAAAATGCTGGAGAAAATCACAACAAAGAACAGAACATATTGTAATTCTGTGTATGATTCTCCTAAATATTTTTTCTTTTTTAAGTCTTCAAGTATGACAATTCCATCTTTTCATACTTTTTAAAAAAGCTCTGTTAGCACCTCAACATGAAATACTTAGGTAAATCTAACAAAATATGAACAAGATCTGAAAAAAACTATGGAACTCTGACAAAAGAAATCAAAGACCTTGCTCAAAAATTTCTATACTGTTATTTTGATCCCTTAATTCGGCTGTATGATCCATTAAATTTTTTAATGATATTTTTAAATTATGGAGGTGTACTTCTTGACCTGAATAATATTTCTTGCATAGTTGCTTCTCCTTTGTCTTCTGCAAACAACTACCCTAAACTCACCTGAAATTTATGCCCATGCAGAAAAAGTTTTTTAATTTAAGGGCTTCTTTATAAAGTTTTGTTTTGTTATGCTTGTCATTCAGAAACATTCCAAAATAGTTCCAAATATTTTTCTTTGATTTTTTTCTTGAATGAGATGCAGCACCAGTTTGAATACACAGATTCTATTTAATTTCAAAAAATGTTAAATCATGTTACCTAGATTATATTTTTTATTTGTTTTCATTTCTCCTTAGAATATTTTGTCTTCTCCCTTTTCTCTATTTAATATGATCTCTCATCTGGTTTATCTTTTTGTCTTTTTCCTTTGCAATCTTGGAGAACTTCTCAAGTTTGACCAGTGGTCAGTGATTTGATTTCCCTTAATGTAAATTTCACTTTGTATTAATTCCATGAGGATTTAATTTTGTCTTTGCATTTTGTTGGTATTCTTACAGTCTTTCATAATGATGTCAAGTTACTGTTTCATTCTGAAAGCATCTTTTCATCTGGTTGACTTTTTCAACTCATCTTAAAGAATTTCCATTTCAATGTCTTCTGTCCTAAGAATTATTTTCTCCTATTTTATAGAGACCAACCCATTCTTAATTCTGTGGGCAATACAAATAAAAATGTTTCCAATGTTTTCTTATAAATTTTGCAGTACATTATTTTTATAACTGTGTTCTTCTTCCTTTTATTTTTCTTGGTAATTAATAGTTTCTTCCCCATTCATCCACTCACCTCATGGTGTTTTCTCAAAGGCATTTATTTTCTCTTTCTTTTCTTTCTTTCTTTCCCTTCCTTCTTCCTTTTTCTTTTTCTTTTTCTTTTGTCTTTTTTCTTTTTTTTTTTTTTTCATTTGTCCGTTCTCAGTGTTACCAGTAGAAAACATTTGTCTTCATTTCAGGCTTTTATTCAATTTCAGTTTTCTTGTACTCAGGAACTCTGACCCAATCAAGTATACAAGGACATGCTAAGAATTACATTTCTTAGAAACATTACAATCTGAGATTTTTCATCTCTCTTTCCTGCCTATAGTGTTTGAGTTTTGTATAAATCACTTTCTAGAATGTCTTCAACCACATATCAGCCAGGTTATGATTATTTATTTCCTGAGAATTGTTGTCCTTTCCTACATATTGAAGTAGATGTTTGAAATGAAGGAAATTGACATTTTGGTTTTCTTTTACTGATCTCAAAATAAAAAGATATTTGTACAAATTATGTTTTTACTAATACTGGTTCTGTGAGTCAAATGATTGACAGTAGAATATTTATGAAATAATTTCCAGTATGTAGTTGGGTGGTATTGATTTTGTAATAAAAATCCTGGGTGTTCTTTGGTGAAATACTTAGTCAAGTATTTATTATGGTCAAGATTTTCTTCCCAATAAAGAATAAAAGTCCTTCCAGAGAGTTGCTTTTGATTAGCAGATAGTATTTCATATTATGAGTTCTGTTGTTTTAAGTCTATCCAGATATTTATTAAGATGTTGAGAGTGACAGATGGTAGCCAGACTTATCATGGGGATTATTTTGTAACATACAAAAAAATGAATCACTATGATGTATACCTGAAACTAATAAGATATTATATATTAATTATACTTAAATAATGAAAAGATTAGATCAACTGTGTAGTGTGCATAATAAGGGGAAAAAGGCAGAATTCTAAAACATGACATAGCAGGGTATGCAACTAATGGAAAGAACTCTAAAGAAAATGAAAAGGAAAAATCAAAAAAAGAGAAACATGGGAAAATAGCATCTCTAAAGCCAATGGAAGAGAGATTTTTTCCAAGTGAATCAGTGTCCAAGAGTGCAACTGACACAGAAACAAAATGAAATAAAGGTAAAGCATCTACTGAGTTTGTCAATTAATGTGTAAACAACATTGTCAAGTGATGGCTATGAGAAGATATCAAGAATCAGTGGTATGTAAAGGTAATGAAACCTAGACGTTTGGTCCTTTCTCCTTTTTCCCTTCTTTGCCTCCTAATCCCCCTCCTCCTCTTCTCTTCCACCTTCCTTCCTCCTCCTTCTCCTAGTTTTGAACTGGGGTTAACTTGAATATGCCTTTAGGCTTTACAGATGATGAAACCACAGAGAGAAAAAAAGAGAGACTACTAACAGGAAATAAGGTCTCAAAGTAATGATGGGACATCAGATCCACAACATAAGCAGGGGTATTACCTGTGAACAGAAAACAGGATACCTCTTTTTCAAGAAATATAAGGATATAGGAACGGCTTCAGATTCTTTCTTAGAGCAGAGCACTTGAGGGTTTCAGTCAGGATTATTTATCTTCACCATTTTGAATGCATATTGAAAACCAGCATAGCATTAAGAGTTGACACTAAATTTAGCTAAGGACTGAAGAATAATGCCGGAGTTACACTCTTAATAGTTTATTGTATAGAGACTTTTATAATAAGCTGCATATATTTATTTAGTGCAATCATCCCATAATTCTTTGCCATCTAAGAAAATCTCCAGTAATAACCCAACTATATATTAGAGAGAAAAAGAAATAGAAAGACAGATAAATGTAATAGTGGTGGAGGAGGAAACAGGACCAGGTAGGTCATAAAGGGCTTTTAGAGACATTTGTTTCCAAAACAGCCACATCAACATCAATGACATAATTCTTTCATTATGAAGTTTATTTATTTTATTTTATTTTATTTTATTTTATTTTATTTTGAGAGAGAGAACACACGCGCACATGGGTAGGGGAGAGGTGTAGAGGGAGAGACAGGAAGACTCTTAAGCAGGCTCACCCTCATCACGGAGCCTGATGCGGGGCTTATGTCAAGACCCTGGGATCAAGATCTGAGCTGAAATCAAGGGTCACTCAACAGACTGAGCCACCCAGGCACCCTTGAAATTTATTTCCATATGAATTTGGGTATTAGTAGAGCTAATTTTATCTCCTCTCATCTAAACTACAGAATTAAAGCCTATAGTCACTGAGGAATTTTAATTTCTAATTGTATAGGAAAATTCCTTAGAGAGAGAAAGACAGAAAGAGGGAGGGAGGGAGAGAGGTGTGTCTCTGGTAGTTCTTTTCTGTAATATTCATATAAAATAAGCACATAGAAATATCTTACATAGAGTTTTTGAACCTGCAAAGAATCTAAGGGAAAAAACAATAAAATAGTAACACAATCAGGGAAATTAAACATTCTTGACTGAAATTGGAATTGCAATCAGACTGAAGCTTAAAATCCTGGGTTCACTTGCACCGTCACCTTCTAGAAAAATGGGAGGGTCCCTATCAATGTATTCACATGACCAAGTATTTTTGTAAAACTTGCAATAGTAAGATATTTTAATTGCTATTGGTTAAGAGCACTGTCTCTCTCCACTCTTTCTCTTTCACATCCATTGGCATTGAAGTGGCCAAAGACATCTTTTAGGCTCCTGTTGAGAATTGATAATATTCATTTTAACTGCCATTTATAACAACTATTCAGAAAGTTACAATACAATAATGAGAAATTGCGAACTCCTTATTTGGACATTTGTAAAAGATTTTTCTTTTGTCATTTTAAAAATGATTGTTAAAAACTAAAAAGGACCTATAGAAATAATCAAGTACAAAATAAAAATGATGAATCTGAACATGTAAATTGATGAAAAGCATTCTGATATAAAGGAACAAGCTGCTATAAAACAGTTTTAATATAACAGAGATGCAAAGGGGGATAAATGAAATGAACAATTAATAGAAAACATCAAACTGAAAACCATAATTTGCACGAGAAATAAGAGAAAAATCGATTTAAATTTTTTTTACATTTATTTATTTTTGAGAGACAGAGCAAGAGAGAAAAATCTATTTAATTTTTTTTTTGTTTTTACATTTATTTATATCTGAGAGAGAGAGAGACAGAGCACAAGTGGGGGAGGGGCAGGAAGAGAGGGAGACAAAGTATCCAAAGCAGGCTCCAGGCTCTGGGCTATCAGCACAGTGCCCAATGAGGGGTTTGAACTCACAAACCATGAGATCATGACCTAAGCCGAAGTTGGACGCCCAACTGACTGAGCCACCCAGGTCCCCCTAGGGAAAAATCTATTTAAATATTAAATAGTGGTAAATATGTAATGATAAAGTATATCATTTAGGGAAAGTAAAATACATGTAAAGAATAGAGTCTAAGAATCTATTTAAGTATGTTAGATATAACTTATACAGAAAACTGAGCATTTAAAATGATTACATACAAAGGCACAAATTAAGAACACTGACCAGAAAACTAAAATATAAATGGACGTATTGACAGATTTCCATACAGCTAGTAAAAACATACTTATACCCTGACATGCCCTGACGGAACATTTAACATAGAAAAGAAGTAAAGTTAGCGTATAGTCTAGCATATGGGGTGGAACAAGAGCCTAGAAAGAAATAGAAATCATCTGGATGTCAGAAACATACTCTATGACCCTAGGTTCTACAAGACAGAGGAGAAAAGGCATGCAAAGTTCAGGGCAAGCTTTTAAGTATAAGACTTAGGATGGCTGGTGGTGCAAGGTGCAAAAAGATGTTTCTCAAAGATGAATGAATATGAAAATCATTGAAACACTGGTTCTTAGTCTTTCCTCCAGAGAATCTGAATTCAGAGCTATGGAGTGGAGGCCATGAATTTGCATTTCTCCCAAGCTCCCAAACCATGCTCATGTTGCTAATCTGGTCTGTGAACTATATATTGAGTGGCACTGATTTAGAAGCTTAGATTGGTACTTCCAGCATAGATTGAACCCATAATTAGATTTACTTAGTCAATAGAAAAATAAAAATTTATGATACAGTGTATTTGCTTCTCTAATTGGCAACCAAAAAAAAGCTTAAAAGTGTTTGGTTTTAACATGAGTGTAAGAAATTTGGCATCCTTACACGATACCAGTGTTATTTCCTGAATTCTTAGTAGCCATTTGTAGTATTAGCCTTATATGTAAACCCATGCTTGGATCTAACAGTTCTACTTTTGTGCAAGTAGTCTTGGTAAATAATCAAATATGTGTTCTACAATATACATATAAGATTATTAATCCCAGGATATTACCTAAGAACTAAATATACAAAATTCACTGATCTAGATTCTGGGTAGTTAGTTTCTTTTCTGTCAAAAAATATTCCTTTGTGATTTCTTCTTTCTAGATGGAAGTTTATATTACTGACTTCAAATCTTCCTTCTTTTCTAATACATGTGTGAAATGCTATAAATTTCCCTCTAAACACTTTTTTTTTTTGCTGCGTCTCAGAAATTTTGAGAAGTTGTATTCTTTTTTCATTTAGTTCAAAATATTTTTAAGTTTCTCTTAAGATTTCTTTGACCCATGTGTTATTTAGAAGTGTGTTGTTTAATCTCTGAGCATTAGGGGTTTTCTAGCTAGCTTTTGGTTACTGATTTCTAGTTTAAGTCCATGGAGAGTGTAATTTCTTTGGCTTCTTTTTAATTTCTATTTTTTAAATTTTTTTCTATTTATTTCTATTTTTTAAAAAATTATCTTTACTCTTGTAAAATGTGTAAAGTCTTATGGCCCAGAATACAGCCTATTCTTGGTGAATGTTCTGCATGAGCTCGAGAAGATTGTATTCTGCTTTTGTGAGATCAAGTATTTAATAAATGTCAATTAGATCCACGTGATTGGTGGTACTGTTCCATTAAAATATATTCTTACCTATTTTCTGCCTGCTGCATATGTCAATTATTAATAGAGATCTCTTGAAGTCTCCAACCATAATAGTGGATTGATCCCTCACAATTCTATTGGTTTTTGCCTCATGTACTTTGACAATCTACCGTTTGCCATGCACCCATTTAAGGACTGGTATGTCTTCTTGAGAAATGACCCCTTTTTCATTGTGTAATGCCTTTCTTGGTCCCTTATAATTTTCCCACCTCATATTTTCTGTTTTTCTCTCCTTTTTGTCATATCAGCTTCACATTTTTTTCTTTTTTACTTTTTTAATTATCGTCCTTTAGTTCACCAAATACGTTTATATTAAACAAAGTCAACTTTCAAAACCCATTTTACCAGTGCACAAGTAGTACAAATACTTTATACCACAGTATCCTAAATTCCTCTCTTTCTGCCATAATAGCATTACTGTAATTCATTTCACTTATCCATAGGCTGAATTCACTGAATACGCTATCGCTATTATTATTTTAAGCAAACCATTTCTTGTTAAATCAATTAAGATGAAAAAATACATGATCTGATCTTATTTTTCCTTTTCCAGCACTCTCCTTCTTTAAAGAAATGTTCAATTTCATTCTCATCCTTTTTTCTCTGTTCCCCTCTCCCCCAATTTCTTTCACAACTTTCTCTTTGTGATTTTTTCTCTGGTGTGAATATGTCTGCCCAAGTGAAGACCTTTTAGTATTTATCTTGCTTGGTGTTTTCTCAGGTTCTGAGATCTGTGTTTTGGTGTCTGTCCTTAGTTTCAGAAAATTCGTTGCCATTGTTACTTTGAACATTTCCTTTGTTATTTTCTCCCCTTTATCTTCTGTAATTCTCGTTTTACATATGGTTTACATTTTATAAGTGTCCCACACCTCTTGGATACTCTGTTCCATCTTTTTCACCTTTTTTTTCCCTGTTCACATTTCTATTTTAGACATTTCTGTTGACATTTCCTTAATAGCTAAATTTGTTTTTCTTTTTTTTTAATTTTTTGTAACGTTTATTTATTTTTGAGACAGAGAGAGACAGAGCATGAACGAGGGAGGGTCACAGAGAGGGAGACACCGAATCTGAAACAGGCTCCAGGCTCTGAGCTGTCAGCACGGAGACGGACGCGGGGCTCGAACTCACGGACCGCGAGATCATGACCTGAGCCAAAGTCGGACGCTTAAACGACTGAGCCACCCAGGCGCCCCAATTTGTTTTTCAACGGTGTCAATTTGTTGATGAGCCTATCAAAGACATTCTTCATTTCTTGTACAGTATTTTTTATTTCCAACCTTTCCTTTTACTTTTGTTTATTAATTTTTATTGATGAGAGGGAGTATGCACATGTATGAGCGAAAGAGGGGCAGAGAGGCAGGGAGAGAGAGAGAATCCCAAGCAGGCTCTTCACTGTCAGCACAGAGCCTGACAGGGAGCTCGATTTCACAAACCATGAGATCATGACTTGAGCTGAAATTGAGTCGGAGGCTTAACTGGGCCATCCAGGCACCCCTCAAGTATTTCCTTTTGATTCCATCTCTCTGCTTATATTACCCATCTGCTTTGACATATCCTCCACTTTTTCTATTTTAGCCCTTAGCATATTTAATCATAGTTGTTTTAGATTCCTGTTCTGATAATTAATTAGAGGGCTAGTTCTGCTAGAAATTTCTGCCATATCTGCTGTATCTAGATCTTGTTCTGATGCTTGATCGATCTCTTCGGACTGTGTTTTTTATTTGTTATTTATTTTTCATTTTTTAAAATCTTTTTAAATGTTTATTTATTTTTGAGAGAGAGAGAGAGAGAGAGAGAGAGAGAGACAGAGTGCAAACAGGGGAGGGGCAGAGAGAAAGGGAGACACAGAATCCGAAGCAGGCTCCAGGCTCTGAGTTGTCAACACAGAGACTGATGTGGGGCACGAACCCACGAACTGTGAGATCATGACCTGAGCTGAAGTCAGATGCTCAACCGACTGAGCCACCCAGGCGCCCCCAAACTGTGTTTTTTAAATGCGGCTATTTTGTCTCTTGGCATTAATTGTGAATTTTTTGAAAGCGGGACATGATGAACTGGGTAAAAAGAACTGAAGTAAATAGGCCTTTAGTATGAGGTTTTATGTTTATCTGGCAAGGGGTTAGGCTGTGCATACTGTTGTCTGTAACAGTAGTGTCTGAAGGTAAAGTTTCCTCTTGTTTTTGTCTCTTTGGATTTCTCTAGAGATTCTTAAATAAGGTCTGAGATATGCAGTTCTTTCAGTTGTAATCCTCTGTAATTATACAGGAGCCCTATTGATGTGATGATAAGCTGTATGGGAAAGAAAAGTGTTCCATAGTCCATCAAGTCTGTCTTTTAATGAGCCTGTGCTGGTTAAGGCCTTGCTAAAAATACAATACTATGGATGCATTTCAAAACAGTTACTTTCCTATTCTGGAAGCATGAGAGAAATTTTGTTTTTATTTTTCTAGTAAGATACCTAGAGATAAAACTCATGAAAATGTAGGGACCTCCCCCCCCCCCCCCCCCCCCGCCCCTGCCTCCCACCCATGACTGGATTCCTTTGGAGTTTTTAACTCTCAGGTTCTCCACGCTGAGCTTCCAGCAATTTGTCAATTACGATTTAAGTTTTACTACCCCAGTACCGGGTCTAGCAGACGTTCATGCTCCTGGGCTTCTTTTTAGGTATCCACCTCTGTGCCTACAATTTTTGGAGCACCTGTTTGTCCTATGACCTCAATTCTCTGCTCAGGCAGTTGATTACTCTTTCTCCTTTCCACCTTTAGTATATTTACAGTAAATCTTATCAGAGCTTTCACATTTGATGTTCCCTGGAACACTTGTTCCCAGTTACTCCCATGGCACTCACCTTTCCATCATTTAGATCTTTGTTCAAATAATGGACTGATCATCCTTTATCATCATAGATTGAATGCCATGAAGAAATCTCTTGATGGATTTCTTTCCTGACTTCCCAATCCAAAACAGCCTTACCAATGCTAACCCATGCTGTAGCCATAGAACCTAGAAGAGTAGTTTTTCAGTAGATATTAATGAGTAAAGGAATATTTTCTTCTAGAGAAAGATATATATCGAGAAGTCTATTTCTATAGCTTTCTGTTAGCATCATCTCTATGTGTACTCAGTAAACAATGTTTAAAATTTAAAATCACCTTTCTAAGTAAACTTTTCTGTAAGGAAGACAAATGCATAAAGATTATATATTTTCAAGGTTCACTAATATATTTTGTTACTTAATATTTACATATTTAAGGGTTAAATGTATTTTCATTATTTTCTACAAATTAAAAGTACTTTTATTTCAGAAAAATCTTTTTTCCTATTTATGTGCTCTATACATTCTGTTCCATGTGCTAAGGATCTAGTAGTGAATACAGCCAACAAAAGCCTCGACTTGCTGGAGATCAGTAAGGTAGGAATAAAAATCGAAGATTGCCGTGGTCTGGAAGCCAAGTGCAGAAAATGTATCCAAGGGGAGTGATCAACTGTGTGAAATTCCCCTGAAAGGTTAATTAATATGAGCTCTGAGAATGGAAGATTGGATTTTGTTAATTGGAGGAATGTTTTCAAGTGGCTAGAATCCAGACTTTGAAGTGATAGAGACCTAGATTTGAAAATTTCATGTACCTCTATTCAAATTGTTTGTGCTCTCTGAACCTAGAATCCTGAAGACTATAAAATAAAAATCATAATGCCTACCTCATTGGTTTCTTCAAGGAATTAAAGGGAATAATGAATATAAAGAGCCTAATAAAGTAGCACATGATAGACCCCGCATAAATGTTATCTATTATGAGTTATTAAATTAGAAATGAGATGAATTAAAAAAAAAGAAGTTGGATGAATTTTAGAGTTAAGGATTTTTTGTTGTTTCTTTGCTTTATTTAATTAATTTATTTATTTATTTGTCGTTTCTGTGCTTTAAATTGTAGTGATGAAAATTTCAAGGCAGATCACTGACAGTGAATTTTATTTTGTTATACCTGCTGCTCCAGTTAAACAACTGGAAGTCTACGCCTTTGACAAAGGATTATGTTTTGAAATTCCCAAGAGAAATTGGGTCTGAGTATTTTAATGTTTGCATATTGAATTTATTTTAAACTTTTTATCCTGTAATGACTCTGTTTGGTGTTGATGCTTTATGCACCATTGCCTACCCCTTTGCATCATGTTTTCCTTAATAGTTTCTCAGAAAAAAGATCAAAAGATCATTTCCTAAGTAAGCATATCAGACACAATTCTCAATTTCTCATTGTATATTTTGCTCCTTCAAACTAGATTTAGTTCTTTTACATTTTGCACATTCAGTAAATATAGGATTGATCCTCAAAGCTTTCAAGTTTTTCAGCATAATTGTTGCAGCCAACCTAATATTTAGAGGCCATTTTTAAAGTTCATCTTCAGAAGAACTTATTTAATGCATAAATATATAGAGAGAGGTGAAGAAATATCTGAAAATTGAAAAAGAGTTACATACAAATTGAGCACAATTTGTCCTATGACTTTACAATGAACATTTTATTTGTTATTCTAAAAACAAAACAACATTTAATTCCATGTAACTCTTTTATTTCCGAAAGAATTAAATTCTCTAGTATTGTAAGACACATTGAGTCAGGCACAGATTCATCCTCCATTGAAAAGGGACTGCTTTGTAGAATTTTTTGTTATGAAGGGAGGTAGTCATAATAAAGATATTATTGAAACACCTGTTTCCTAGAATGAATTTTGATCCCACGCCACAAAGTCCTGAAACCAGATGAAAATAGAAACAAAGATACAACTTTCTCTGTAACCATGCTTTCTCTTCTTGAAGGGCAATGGCTCCTCCCAATGGAAAGAGAAGCAATTGAAAAACAAGATCAGCTTCCTTTTTATACCTGTCATAAAATAAACCAGCTATTGCTAATTTCAGCATAATGTTGATGATTGGGAATATTCCACTGAGGTCATTTGATTGTGTTACATATTAATCACCTAAATGAAGCAATGAATCCTCCTGGTGAACAATCTGAACACGTGCATTAAATTAAACAGAAAACAAGATAGTATTTTTTGCCAAATTTGAATGTAGCATGATGGAACTTTAAAAAAAAAATCCAGGTTCATTACAATTATCCACTGGATTTTGTCAGGGACAAAAAAAAAAAAAAAACACAAATCATGGGAAAATTAAAGCAAAAGCACTTCCGTTTTCAATTTGGCAGCATCTTGAATGTTGAGCAGTCTGTGAAGGATCATTTTAGTTGAGAAATAGATGAGAAGATGAGGCATGTGTGATTAAGAATCTTTTTCACACAAATAAGCAATTATTATGGACTCAGAAACTTTGTGTTTTTTGTTGTTGTTTGTTTGAGAAGCTTGTTAAGTCATAGTCATTTTTACTAACATCTGCTAGTTCCATTTATACTCCCCAAGGACATAGTTATAAGTAGAAATTTAAAGAATTCAGCAAGATGCTTAAAAAACCATTTTGAATGTGATTCATTTTCCTTGAGAGAAAACTAAATTTTCTGAGTTTTTAGAATGGGAATCACACATATTAAATATTATCCTGACTTTTCACTAGTAACTAATGTCAGCTTTGTTGTTACTCTTTTTTGGTGTCTTGGTTCATTTTCTTTTTCTGTATTTGCAGGACAATATTTTACTTCCTTTAAATTCTATCACATGCTATACATAGACTAGAATAGAAATTATTTTGATTTTTGATTGATCGCTAGAAACAATTGTCATATGAGAAGGTGTCAAATTAATTCTTTAAAAATATTTCTCTTAAGAGGCGCCTGAGTGGCTCAATCCGTTAAGCGTCTGCCCGACTTCAGCTCAGGTCATGATCTCGTGTCCCTGAGTTTGAGCTCCGTGTTCGGCCCTGTGCTGACAGCTCAGAGCCTGGAGCCTGCTTCGGATTCTGTGTCTCCCTCTCCCCTTGCCCCTCTGCTGCTCACACTCTGTCTCTCTCTTTCTCAAAAATAAATAAGCCTTAAAATTTTTTTCTCTTAAATCACCCCTATTTTTATATTGCAGCTGCCCTATTCCAACTTCCCCACCTATCATTTCAAATCTAGATCATTCAGTAGCCTCTTTATTGGTATAGTTGCCTGTAGTCTCTGTCATGAGAGCTATTTCAGAATTATATTATCAAGACTGACATAATATTTCTCTGTCATTATATTTACCTCTAAAGTTATCACTTGATATAACTAGGCTTAGTCCTTTATATTTACATTTTAAGTTCTAAATAAATTATACTCAGAGACCTTTAAATCCATGTTTCGAGATAAGGCCAGAGATTACATATTTAAATTAATTTGAATAGTAATATTCACGCTTGTGATACAATTTTGTGTCAAAGTAAGATTTAATTTATTCTCCCATTCAGCAAATATTATTAAAGGTACTACAGTGGATTTCGTCAGTATTGGGGGAAGGATATATTTCTGAAAATAAGATAAAATAGTAGAAGCAACTAAGAAATAGGCAGTTTACCCTCATAATTTGTGAATTTCATTATTATGAGTTTACCTAGTCATTAAAATTTATTTGTAACCCCACAATCAACACTGATGAGCTTCGAGATCCATTCCATTCTTGGACATACACATGCACACTGTAGAAAAATAAAACTGAGCTTCCCAACGCACACATTCACAGCTGAGGTCAAATAAAGCTTTGCTCTGACATCTTGTTTCCTTTCATAATGTAAAAAGTGCCCTTTTCATGCTCTATTTAGTGCCACAGTTGTCACGTTTGTGTACTTTTTCTTGGTGATTTCGCTGTTTAAAACGGCTCTCAAGCTTAGTGTTCAAGTGGTGTCTAGTGTTCTGAAGTTTGCGAAGGCTGTGATGTGCCATATGAGAACATAGGTGTGTTAGATAACTTTTATTCAGTCATGAGGTATAATGCCATTGTCCACGAGTTCAATGTTAACGAATCAGCAATACATATTAAGTAATACTTTTTGAAACAGAAACCCACATAAAACAAGATTATCCATTGATCAGTTAAGGAAAATGTTATGACCAGAGGCTCGGAGAAACCTCACTCTTTATTTTACTTTTATTTTACCAAGAAACGATTCAGTGTTTGCAGTGACTCTATAGACCATAACTACTGCTAATAGTGACAATTGGCTATAAATTTCTTAAAGTGAAGTACACGCTATAAGACTACTGTGATATTCAAAATAAGAAACAATTTAATTTCTGGGATAGGTTCATAAAGTATGTTGTTGAAGAAAATAAGTTTTGAGCCTGATCTTGGAACTGTTGAATAGGCAGAGTGAAGGCTACTGGGGGAGCGAAGAGCAGAGGAAGAAAACAAAGAAGTGAGATTGGCCAAGAGGTGCTGGATATTGTTGGGTGGCCTGTGTCAGGATTCCAGGGAAGTGGGTGGATAGGTGGAAGCTGTATGATCTAATGATGAAAGGCATTGAGTACTGAGCTGAGAAACTTGTGTTTACTTTAATAGACAAATGTTGTTATGAGATCTAGGGTGAGAGAAGACTTGTTTAGGATTCAGATATATGTAGATGTTCCTCTATACTATATAAAATGCTATCAATGGAATAATATGTCTATGGCATCCATAACAAATAAATTAGTTTAATATTTATTGCCATTATAGTTTTAGATCTAGATATAAATAGGTTTAATACCTACAACCTAAACTCTGAATTAACTTCCTTTTCTAATTGGTTAATATTTATTAATGAAGACTCTTGATAAACAATATATATTGCTTTCCCCACAGTACTCATCCAACAATATAAATAATTGAGTGAATATGAACTCTCCTCCTTTTTTTCTTTATTTATTAACAATGGTTCTAAAATGTCTTTCAAGTCTACACAAAATTGATATTTTAGAGGTCTTTTTGGTTGACTTTTATTGAGACGATTAAATATTTTTATTACATTGCAGGAGAGGCTAATCAACTAGCTGCAATTAGAAATTAACATTTGTTATATTTTCTTCTGTTTTATTCTATTTGCATGTCTTAAATTAATTAATTCGTTAAAGATTTATATTATTAATTTAGAAAATAAGATGTAGAGAAGCCATATCTTAGGACAAGCTGTGTTCCTCTGTGATTCATTACTAAAAGGACCATCTGGAGACATGAAAAGAAAAATCTATTCCCTACACTCCAATGAAAGCATGATTATCTACTCCATGTGAAGAGAGATTTGGGAAGCGTTTTCTAAAGGCACATTTCAAAGATTGAAGAATTGTCTATCCCACTGAAGAGCAGAAACAGCACCGAGGGCATGGCAAAGTTAAATGAATTCCAATTACTAAAAGCAAACATATAAACATCTGTAATTCTAATAGCCATAATAAATCTTAGCAGTTGAAAAAAGAGAAAAGTTCTAGTTGGCTTGATAATTGGATCAATTTTTCACTTATGGGCTGTCAATTACTTGACATTTTAATGCATGCCAAATACAGCTAAAAGTATTTTAATTAGAATAACGTTGCAAAAACTAACCCTACAGCCTTAATTGTAGTTTTGAAGCACAAAATGTGCATCTGAATACCTATTTACTGAGCGGAAGTTAATTAAAAGCATAGTTTTATATTGAACGTGCACTGGGCAGAGAGAGGGAAATAATTGGCAATTAGGAATATGTAAGAGTCCATTCTATAAAGCTAAGCACGCTTCCCACAAACTTTAAACAAGTTGAGAATTTCATTATTTTGAGTAGTATCAGAAGTTGTAACAATTCAATTTTTTTATATAATATACAATACATATGGCTGTTAGTTTCAAAGCTTCAATTTTGCTATGAAAACAAGTTATATTTACATGATAATTTATTATTTTCAAGTTAACCAGAACATAAATGATTTTGACTTTATGAAATGCTGACGTTTGTTTGGGGGGCCTCAGCAAATAACACCTCCCTTTTTTTCATTTAAGTTGTGAACCAATTGAGCACTAACTCCTCAAAGCATCTCCTATGTGGGAAAAGTATGGGAAAGAATGTGAAGCCCAAATGGGACGACTTACGCCCTGGGACTAGGTGTAGAACAACCAAATTATACACTGCTTGCTCACCCCACCTCTTCTAGAGTTTATAAAATTGGAAGAACTTACTTTCCCAGGACTTGGAAGGCAGAATCTTTAGCTTGTATATAGTGTGCTGGTGGTTCTTTTAGCAAAGGTTCAATAAAGAAGAAAGAAAAATAGTGAATCTCCAGAGACCATTTTGCCAAAACAGCAAATGCTTCAGCTGCCCCACTATGATCCAGAGGAGAGAAGAAAGGATAAGGCACCAAATACCTCCTATTTAGAACCATTTCTAGCTTATACTCCTTCAGTCAAGAATCTTGAATTAATGCCAATTATCCAGCTTTAAGAAAATTGATTCCACCGCTGAAAGAAATAAGGGCAGGGCAAGAGGCTAGGGATATTTAGGGGAAAATACTCCTTTTATGAGAACCCGAGCAATGGGAAAAGAGGCCTCTTCTAACGTAAACCATCTTGAAAGTTAGTCTTTGAGAGGTAAAGAATTTATGTTCTACAACATGGCAGAATTAAGATCAGAACTGAACTGCCGAATTACAAACCTAACACTTTTTCCACTATATATTGCTGCAGCTTTGTCTTAGGTCTGTGTGTTTTTGTTTTTGTTTTTGTTTTTTTTTTAATTGTTTCAGCTTTGGCCATTAGGAGCCCTTTCAGTTGGCTCCTGTGACCCTCTGATATATCCCCTTCCCATCATTGTGGATCTTTTTCTTTTTCTTTCTTTTCTTTTTTTATTATCATTTCTTTACTTTATGTACCTAATAGATAGATGGTCTAGGCTCTGTAATTTGACCAGGATTTTTCAGAAAAAGGACAGCCGTATTATAGTCAATATTAGCCATATTATAGTCAATAATGAATGAAGAATCTAAATTGCTTTTTAAACTAATTTGTATATGACCAAGGGTATTTTTGTACTTAGGTTACATATTAACATTTCTAATACTCTGATAATTAACTATTCATTATCAATTTTCTTCAGTTAATTTGTGATTGCCTACACTAATCCCTAAAAATGTTATCTGCGTAAGAACACATCAACACAAACATACGTTCAATTGATTATTCAAATCCTCAGGGTAGCCAAAGGACTTGAATAGACATTTTTCCAAAGAAGACATACAGATGGCTAAAAGGTTCATGAAAAGGTGCTCAACATCACTATCAGAGAAATAGGGAAAAGCAAATCAAAACCACAATAACATATTACCTGTTAAAATGGCTGTTAAAATGGCTATTGTCAAAAAAAAAAAAAAAAAACCAAAACAACTGTTGACTAGAATGTGGAAAAAAGGGAATCTTTTTGCACTGTTGGTAGGACTTTAAATTGCTACAGCCACTATGGAGAACAATATGGAATTTCCTCAAAAGTTAAAAATAGAACCACCATGTGATCCAGTCATCTCACTTCTGGGTATATATTGAAAGCAAATGAAATCACTATCGTGAAGAGATGTCTGCACCCACACATGCACTGCAGCATTATTCACAATAGCCAAGCCATGGGAACAACCTAAGTGTCAATGGAATAATGGATAAAGACAATGTGATGTATAGATAAATATAGATATAAAAAATGAAATATTATTCAGCTACATAAAAAAGAAGGAAATCCTGCCATTTGTAACAGCATGGATGAAACTTGAGGGCATTATGCTAAGTGAAATGTCAGCCAGAGAAAGAAAAATACTCTGTGATCTCACTTATCTGTGGAACGTAAAAAATCCAGACTTATAGAAACTGAGACTAGATTGGTGGTTGCCAGTGGCTGGAAGGTGAAGGATATGAGGAGGTGGTGATCAAAGGGTACAAACATATGGCTATAATATGTAAGTTCTGAGGATCTAATGTGCAGCATGGTGACTACCCTTAACAATACTGTATTGTATACCTGAAATGTGCTAAGAGAGAAAATCTGAAATGTTCTCACCACACACACACAAAGGTAGCTATGTGAGGTGATAGTTGTGTTAACTAACCTTATTGTGGCAATCATTTCATAATACATAAATATGTCAAATATAGAATGTCATGATTTGAAACAACTTACACAGTGCTTCTTATCAATTTTATCTCAGTAAAGATGGAAAAGATCCTCATGACATAAAGCATAAGACGTGATGGTGTTTGGGGTGGGGGGATGGGGAAGGAAGGAGGAAATCTATGTTCTAAGTGAAGGGGCCCAGGGAGCAATCCTGAGGATATATGGCATCTTGAATGGAAGCGTTCAGGTCCTTTTTCTCCAAGCTCCTTTCTTCAAATCTGAAGCCATTTGCCTGGAACTGGCTTTTATCAGAACTAATACTGACATTAGTCAGGTGAAAATTAAATTAGAACTCAACATTCTCACTTGTAGTGAAGTATGATGTTACAACTCTAGCTATGACTCCTGCGGTGGTGTCCAGCCAAGTCGGGTCATTGCCTCGTAAAATTCTGGTGCTAAGAACCTTGCCCTTACTCTCCATCTTAACAACAAGCTACGTGGGACAGTTCCCCTGACACTGGCATAGCAACTCGCTCGTATTATTGACAGTCTCCTAGCCTTCAACCAATACCTAGCAGTTTTAACCAGGGCTCTGATACCTGCTGAGGGAAATGTCACTGACTCTAAATTTCACTGCATCCTTTGTCCAATTCTCTCAATTAAGATTCTTCAAACTAGCTATCTGCCAATTCAGTGTCATTTACCCTGGAAAACGTATGTTGCTGAAAAATAAGCTACTCTCTTCTCCTTCCCCCAGATCACACTAAAGGTGTTGACTTATTAAACTTAAAGCAGATGTTTTAGCTTTAATAGGTGATTCCGAAATTCTGAAAAGTCTTCAAATAACATAGTGGGCGCATAGAGGTAGAATTTACTTCAGAATTCCCTTTTCAAATCACATTTCCTCTCCTTCCCTGCATTTCTGCAAACCTAACATTCTATTGTACATACGCCTATTTGCCACTCTCAATCCACATGATTTGGTAAAATAGAACCTCTCATGCCCAGAAGCTGACCTTGATTTATCTCTATGTGAATTAGTATATCTTATTTCTAGCCAGTGATTATATTTCAGAGACATGGATATTGAAAAATGAATAGGAGGTGATGAGATCTTTCCTGGAGAATTTCAGAAAAATGAAACACCAGCATTTTATTAGATGGTAGTAGATATAAGGCTTGTTTCTACAGCAAAAAATGTAGCCAACACAAAGGAGACAAAACCGCAAGAGTATGAGGAAGAAACTGGATGGCGAAGATATCTTTTGAGCACCCAAATCAAACTGCACTTGAAGTCAGCTCTACTCTTTGAACTTTCAAACACACGTGTGAATAAAATTCCTTTTTGCCAGTCTCTGGTACCTGGTAAAACGGGCAACACAGTGTGAAAGTTATAGGACTAGAATAAGGTAAACTTGGATCCAATTTTGCTGTTTTCTAGTTATACAAATTGAGTCAAATTGCTTAACATCTCTGCACATATAAAATAAATACCCAACCTACTCAAGATTTTACCTCATCTAGTCATTAGTATTCTTGGGCTGACATTGTTTAAGACAGTTTGGTTATTAGAGTGACGGTCTTTTAAGAGACAATTTCAAAATAAGTAATTGAGTAATTGATTTAGACTAGTGACTTTAAATTGAAGCCTTACTAAATTTTTAATTAGTGATATATTTAATCTATTGGACTTATCAGAGTGTTTTGTCTTCTATTATTGATTGTTTTATTTTTGTATCGAGGTATAATTCACATATTAGCTTTAGAACATTATAACAATATAATGATTTGATGTTTATATGTGTTAGAAAATGATCGCCACAGTAAGTCCAAATGTCATCTGTCACCACACGTAGTTACACAGTTTTCCCTTGTGATGAGAATTTTAAAGACCCATTCGTGTAGCGACTTTCAAATATGCACTGAAGTACTATTAACTCTAGCCATCATGCTGTAATTACATTCCCAATACTTAGGATATATTTTTTACCCAGAAAGCTTAAGTATTTTGAAAAGAAATCTGATATAATAAATTTAGAATTTCATTGTTTAAGGTTTAAGTTCAGAAACAGAAGCAAACATTACTTAAGCATCCTTAGAAATCATTATTAATATCCAATGAAGTTAGAAATAGAATTAAAAATTTGTAGAATAAATTTAAGGCACAAAGGAAATATATTTTTAATTTAAAAAATTTTAATATTTAGTTTGAAACAAAAATAGTTACTCTAGGTTGCTCTTTTATATATAAAAATCACCCTCAAGTGTATCAGAAAAGCTCACGTCAAAGTCACGCAATCATTTATCCATAACTATCACTTTGGTGACAGGATCATGACAAAAGTATGCCTGGTGCATCATCTTTCCTTTCGTCTATTTTATGTTAGTAGATAACACACTTAAGTGGTAAAAATAAAAAATAAGATTGATCTCAAGATACAATGGATGGGTGTCTGGGTGGTCGGTCGGTTAAATATTCACTTCGGCTCAGGTCATGATCTCGAGGTTCGTGGGTTCCAGCCCTGCGTTGGGCTCTATGCTGACAGTGCAGAGCCTGGAGCCTACTTTGGATTCTGTGTCTCCATCTCTCTCTGCCTCTCTCCCACCCACACTCTGTCTGTCTCAAAAATAAATAAAAATTTAAGCAAATTTTAAAAAACCCTTGTAAAAAGAAATATAATGGAAAATACACCCTGCTTTAACTGTTTATCCCCAAACACAGCTCCTTTTCCCAAAGATAGTGTGACTGGTTGTTCATTCTACATCCTCCATAGATATTCTGTACATACATATCTTTTGTTTATATGAATAGGACCACATTATACCTTTTTTTAAACCTCAAATTTTTTACTTAAATATATCTTAGAAATGTATATGGGTCACCTCATTTCAAAAACAGCCAGACAGGGGGGCCTGGGTGGGGTCCGACTCTGGCTCAGGGTATGATCAGTTGGTTGTTTCGAATCCCGCATTGGGCTGACAGCTCAGAGGCTGGAGCCTGATTTGGATTCTGTGTCTCCCTCTCTCTCTCTCTCTGCCCGCCCCCCTTAAAAATAAATAAACATTTTTTTTTAAATTAAAAATAATAAAAATGGTCTGGCATTATTTAATTGTCTAATTTATCACTATTTAGTTAACCGATTCCCTATTGGTAGCTAGTTAGGTTTATTTTTCCTTCTTTTCTATCACAAATAATATTTCAGTGACTATCTGGTACAAGGTATTTTCAAACACATTCATGTATATATGGAGAATAAATACTCAGAAGAAAAAATGTTAACAGATATGACAACTTTTAATTTTGAAAAACTATATAATTATCTTCCATAGAAATTATTCCAACTTACATCCCCTGCCAACTCCCACTAGTTATAAATAAGATAGTGGTTTTTTTTTAAGTTTTAAGTAAATTCCCTATAGTATGAACTGATTCTCACAAGTCTTTCTACTATATTAAGTTTATATAAAAGTGAGAAAATCAGTATTAAGAATAGTAATAACAGTTAAGGGGATACTACATGTAAGACACATTACAGGTTATATTTCTTTACTGTCACATTAATCCTTTACAATGAATAATAGTTTCACTTTTTATAGATAAAAAAAATTGAAGCAATGGAGAAGTTTCCACAGCTAGAAAGTGGTTAAGGCTGTAGCCAGTTCTTAAAATTTTTTTAATGTTTATTTATTTTTGAGAGAGAGAGAGAGACAAAGCATGAGTGATGAGGGGCAGAGAGAGAGGGAGACACAGAATCGGAAGCAGGCTTCATGCTCAGAGCTGCCAGCACAGAGCCCAACGCGGGGCTCGAACCCACAAACCATGAGATCATGACCTGAGCTGAAGTAAGACAACCCACTGAGCCACCCAGGCGCTCCTATACTTTCAAAAGTAAAAGTGTACCTGGTAAACAACTGAGAAAAATAGGTTCCCAATGTGTTTAAGTCTATATTAGCCTGAATAGTTGCAAATAGCAAATGGATAAAGAAATGAAGGGAGAGGATGTTAACAAGAATAAATATGTGGTTTTCAGAGACCATTCTAAGGTGTTAATGACTGTTATATAGAAAACTAAAATCAAAATTACAAGACTGAAGAAACTGTAAAAATGGAAGCTGTAATGGGGCACCTGGTTGGCTCAGTCAGTTGATCAGTTGAGCATCTGACTCTTGATTTCCGCTCAGGTCATGATCCCAGGGTTGTGGGATGGAGCCTCGCCTGGGGCTCTGTGCTGAGCCCGGAGCCTGCTTGGGATTTTCTTTCTCTCTCCTTCTGCCTCTCCCTACCTGCCCCCCTCCACTTGCATGAAAGCAGGTGCGATCTCTCAAAACAAACAAACAAAAAACCAACCAACCAAACAACCAACCAACAAAAACCCAAGAAATGGAAGGTGTAAAAATTACCTTGGTTACATTCTTAGTATGTTTTCAGGTGATGACTCTTTGTAGTGCTTATACTTAATCTGAAAGTGATTTTACATAGTGATGCCCAGAGAGATGGAGTGGCTTAAATCTACTAGAAGTTCACTTTAATCTTCATGAAATCAAATGCTCTGTTTTGCACTTGCAGAAACTTCAAAGTTAGCTGAGGTAGTTTTTAGGCAATATTTTATCTTTTATTGGAATAATAGAATAAAGCAGTAATTTTACCTAGGTACCCCCAGGATGAATGTTGGATATGTTTGCTCTTCAACACATATATGCTAATGCTAATATATGCTAATGCAAGTGGTTTTACATTTTGTTGATGTGTAATAATTTCAAGAGGATTTTAAATCTGCTAAAGTGAAATTGGCAACTTGTTTAATTTGATACTATTTTTATGCAAATATTGTTAGTAATATAATAAAAGAGAGGTGCAGAAAATGCAGTTTGGAAACAAAGCTGTTTCTAAGTGCAACATTTGTCAAACCTCTTTGGGATTGAGCAGTTCTGAAAATGATTAATTGTGCATGAATGACTGAGAAAACATAAATTCAAATAAATAATTGTTTCCAGAAATGATTAAGTAGGCAGAAACCAATTTTATCATTTATTTTGGCATTGCTAAGTGAAGAAGGGGATTACATGTTGATTTATATGAATAAACATTAACTATAAAGCATCTAGTTTGGTCCTAGTAAAGTGCAAATCTTAGAAAATAAAATTTGAATCAATATTCATCTAATAAATCATAATGTTTTATGGAAGTCAAAAAATATTTGTAGCAATTTTATACATGTGTTTTTGGCCTACATTTTTATTTATTCTTTAAATAAGTCCCAGAAACCATGGAATTACAGAATTAAGATACTGAACCTGAACTTAAGCTAGAATTCAAGAATATTAAAACACAAACAGAAAAGTTTAGGATGTGGGACTTTGAATCCTCCATAATGACAGTAGCCAGTAACTGGTTTTGTCTAAATATGGTTATATAGAAATGGAATGCTGTTTCTATGGAATTCAGACTGAAGAAATGAACAGAAAGATGTCAGCCACATCAGATCTGCACAGGAGGAAAGATCTTCAGAAATCTGACGTAAAAAGCCAAGCCTAGCCTCTTACTGACCAGCAATGTTCTATCAGGTTTTCTTTATGGATGTATGCTGAGAGACAGGATTTTATCCGCAGTTTATCCACATATAATACACAGCATATTCAAAGATGCTCCTCAAAAAACAGGTCATTGACTTGATAATATGTTGCTATAATCAGGAATGGCTGAAAAATATCCCAGTTTTGGTTAATGTTCTATATTTGTTGCTTAGGATATACCTTCAGATATAAAAATCATCTATTCTTTCTCATTTTGATGTTTGAATTCATATATATATATATATATATATATGTATATGTATACATATATATATACATAATTAATGCATTCTGAATTATAATGATGTGCATTATAATTTAATTACTAAATATCTCATGATGCTGATGATAGAAAAAAGAATAAGTAGAAACACATATTATGAACTCTAATAATTTTACAACAGTTTCATGAAGTCACTTTTCTTGTTATTCTTTTGGAACTACTTTTAAAAAGTTCAGTGTCATTTGATGGTGTTTTTTTTTTAAATGTCAAAATATCACACTTAAAGATTTTAAAAAACTAATGTGACATTTCAAAAGTAAAGATCTACTGTATAAAGAACCATGCCATTCCTCAAACTTCTAACACATATTTTAGCTAAATGTATCTTCATGCACAATTTGCTCTTCTCTGAAAATCCTTTCTGTCCTAATAACTCCATTGTCTGTCTCTGCCTTAGCTCAACAATTCAAAAATCACATATTAACTGCCTACTATAGAACAAGTCTGTGCTAAGTTAGAAAGATACAAATATTAATGAAAACAACAATCTTTAACCTAGACCTCTTGTATTTCAATTGAGTTAACAAATACATGACATATAATTTCAAATACGGTACTGTGAAAAGTGCTATTATGAGATCACAGAAGATGGTCACTTATTGTATTCAGAAGATTCAGGAAAGTATTCTTCATGGAATAAAATAATGCTTGAACTAAGATTTGAAGGATGCTTAATGTTAGATAAAAGGTGCCTGAAAATGCATTTCAGAGAAAGGAACTAGCAAAAACTCAAGTACAGAGGCATAGAATAGTATAAAATGTTCCATGATCATTTCAGGCAGACTGCTTTTACTAGACTATAAAGTAAATTCAGAACAAGATGGCATTGAGGCTGGAAAGGTATGTATGCGTTAATTTGTTAATATTTTTTAATCTCTTATTTTGGCTCACAAAATGAAAATTTTGTGGAAACATGAAGGTACCTGGAGGCATAGTGGATTTTTCCCTTTACAAATGTTCTTGCTGTAAATATTATAGGAAAGGCACAATGACATCAGCAAAATATGAATTATCATTATCTTCTTAACAATAATTTAGGAAAGGAGAGCCTGGGTGGCTCAGTCGGTTAAGTGTCCGACTTCAGCTCAGGTCATGACTTCACCATCCGTGAGTTCGAGCCCTGCGTCGGGCTTTGTGCTGACAGCTCAGAGCCCGGAGCCTGCTTCGTATTCTGTGTCTCCCTCTCTCTCTGCCCCTCCCCTGCTTATGCTCTGTCTCTCTGTGTCTCAAAAATAAGGAAAAAAAACATTAAAAATTTTTAAAAAATAATTTAGGATGATGAAATACTAGTAACGATGACATTATTGTCTGGAATGGCTTTGTCACTTTCTTCCCTCACTGTCTGGCTTTAACTTTAAAGAATCATACATACCCCCCACCTTTTCACATTTCTGGGCAAGGGTCTTCCACCAGAACAACACTCCTGGTTTCTCATCCACCTCCCATGTTCACTGACCTGAAGTGAGTGCAATGACTTATCTAATGGGCAAATGGGGTAATGAAGGGGCCATGTGTAGCTTGGCTCACTCTAGTTCCTCTTCAGTTCTGGCTGCCTGTGATAAAAGGTGTTGCCCCAGTGCGTGTGTGGATATGTGAAGCTTGGGGGTTGTCCAGCTGAGCCAGTGACTGGGTTAAGTTAGTAGGTAGAATTCTGGGGTCAAGGATTACAAAGCCACTTGGACAAAAACTTAAGCATAAAATATGGAGACCATTATGAGCGAAAAACTGATATTATAATTTTCTCCTGTCTTTCCATTTCTTGGTTTGTTCCAACCTCAAACAGAGAAGAGAGGAATGCTATGAACTGTCCTTCTAGAACTCTAACATATATGAAGTAATCATTTAATATGTATTCCTAATTAAAGCCGGCACGCAACAATGTACTTGTAATTGTTTCCCTCGTTAGTTCACTTCATCATACCTAGAATCCAGTTGCTCATGATGCCAAGTCGTCCTTGCAGGCCTCCTTTCCTCAGATGAAACTGTTCTTCTCTATTCTTCATGAGGATACACATGCGCATTTAATGATCTTGTCTGTGGTAACAAGATAATGAGCGGTCATGGGTTTTTGAGCTACCATCACTAAATAATACATATACAGTCTAGCATATGTTCTCTGAATGGCAAGTATCTTATTTTAAAATTTATTTATTTATTTTGAGAAAAAGAGTGAGAGAGAGAGAGGGAGAGGGAGAATCCCAAGCAGGCATCTCACTGTCAGTGCAGAGCCCTAAATGGGGCTCAATCTCACAAACCATGAGATCATGACCTGAGCCAAAATCAAGAGTCGGACGCTTAACTGACTGAGCCATCCAGGCAGCCCATGACAGCAAGTATCTTAATCCAAATATGGGATCCTAAAACTAGAAAATTCACATTTGATGATGAAGTTACTTTGGAAAGGATGGGTCTTTTGGTATGTTTAATAATATCAAATGGTAACTAAATATTTCATCTGAAAAATGTGAGTAAGCTTTGGCTGGAGCTCAGCAGAAGAGCCCTGGGTGACAACAGCGACTAAGACAATGATGGTGTGGGAAACATTGTAGGATATCTCATTCGACAATTTCTGACTTCTACTTCTTTGCCTGTCTCTTCTAAAAGCAGGATAATGAAATGCCAGCATTCATGTTTTAGAGAGGTCATGCAACAGTGCTAGCTGATGTCAACAGAAGTCCCTGATTATGACCTTCTTTCTCAAATAAAAGAATGTTAGAAGGAAGCTTTGATGCACCCTTATCTGCTACTTTGTGTGCAGAAAAAAAGAGAGATGCAGAAGTCATCTTGTAACAGTGAAGTCAGAAATCGCGTGCTGAAGATAATTCCTGGCTGACATCCTTGAGCAGTATGTGAAAACAAAAGCCCTATGTTTAAGCCCTTGTTAATTGGATATTCTGCTACTAATTGCCAGAAATAAAAAGTACGTTTCAATTTTCTATAGATCCTCATTCTTAGTTGTGGACACCTGAAACTAATCTAGCTGGCTTATTCATTAAATAATTGGTTAGTGGAAGTCATCTAACAGAATTGTTGGGATGGCCTTTAAGCCTGGGCACTACATTTCCAGAAGTATACGTAAGGATAACATATCCAGGAAACATGCCCAATCATACCATAAGGTCATTAGAAAGGAAAAACATTGCCATTGCCCCTACACAATAGGAACTAGGCACTCTGGCACAACTGCCCCAGGAGACCCACATGCAACAGCTGCCTCGTGTTTTTTATTTTCCTCATCCATGCTTCATGGGGGTTCACGTACATGACAGAGCCGAAGTCCCACACCTGCATTCTACCTGATAGGATGTTTGGAAAATGCGCCTTGTGAGTTGTCAGCCTCTATTGTTCAAGAAAGTAAGACTATGAAGCATGGAAATGAGTGGTGAGTGAGCTAATATAAAGTGTCTGCAACAAACTGTGCCAACCCTGATTGGTATTGGCTTCCTGGAGTGGTGCCCTGAAGATTGCCAAACATATGCAGGCTCAGCAAGAAAGAGTGACATGATTCATTAGTGATGTCTGCTGAGATACAGAGAGGGAGAGTTTGGATATGCCTGCCACTCACTGTTCCATCCCCAAGCAAAGACGCAAAGAAGCAGCAGCTGGGGAGTGGCAACTGAGGAGCTGAGACAGATAAATAATTATAGGAAAGGAAGATCTGGAGGATACTAAACTACTATAATAGTTGAGCTTGCTCAGAAGCTGGAGGAACAGAGATAACAAAGGGAGATGAGAATTAAAGTGGTACAATCCTGTAACAGAGATACTCAAACTAATTCTCTTCTCCTGCGTTGAGGGTATTTTGGCCTCTGTTCAGTCAATCCTTAGTTTCCAGGCAGAAAAATATCACAAATAAACTTGAATTACATTGTGGCTGTGCATCTCTATAAGATTAAATCTTACAAATCTTTATAAGATTTCCTGCCTCTGAAATCTTATGAAGGAATAACACATGAAAGGGCCCTTCACTTCAAGATCTGTGGAAAAGAATGGACCAACACACATTATATAAATATGAATTTCTAGAACCATAAACCTTATCTGACCATTTCATTTTATATGTGAAGAATCTCTGACCCAGAGATATGCTGTGACTTATTCAAAGATTTTAGCAGAGTACTATCTACTTCATCATCTTTCAGGCCTATGCCTTTTCTGTGTACTCACATGTTCATTCAATCATCTATATTAAGACAGCACTTTGCTGAATACTATAGATGATACAAGACATAAATAACCAAGAGTTCCGAGATCAAGCAGTTTATGAGTAAGTAGAGGAACAAAGACACACAAAGATTTTATTCTTTACAAAGTCCAAAAAAAGGGAAGTCACAATGAAATGATGTATACAATGGGAACATCTCAAGTTTTTGAACCAATGAACAGAAACTAGCTCTATCTGAAATGGAAGAAAGCGAGTTTATTAAAAGAATCATTGGAAAGACCAAAGAACCAAGCTGTAAATTAATTGCCAGGGATCACGCGCGCGCACGCACACACACACACACACACACACACACACACACAAAACCCACTGCAGAACCAGTATGTTAGAGAGCATTCCTTCGAGCACCAGACACTTCCATTTTCATAAATGTCACCTTTCATGATCAAACACTGCTCTCCCTAGCTGAGAAAGAGAACCTTGTTTACGAGCTATTGAGTCAGTGTTGGCTACGTGGGAGGTTGAGATAGTGAATAGCTAGCATTTTTAGTTTTTAGACAAGGAGGGCATTTTTTATCCTCTGCCAACATTCTTAAAGAATTCTCCAAACATAATCAGATGATCAAAGGCTAAGTGGCCATAAATCTTGAAAGGTGTACACCCACAAAACTACATGGTATAATGATTCTCCCAGTAGAAATGATCATACGAATAATTCAAGCCAAACTTATTTCTTTTCCACGCCGTATCTCTAGGAATGAGAATAATTGTTAGTTATTCCACAAACCATCACAGTAGTAGGAGAGTTATACAGGGATTTTATATTGATTTATATAAACACACATACACCTGAATGGCAAAGATTGTGTAAGTAAGTACATACATGAAGCAAGGCGAATATAATTTGGTCCCTTCTCTTAAAAAGAAAACTGTATTCTAAAATCAATCTCAACATCAACATCCATCATCTTGCCCCAAACCAAAGTTCCTGATTTGAGCTAATAGGTTTTAATTCTTTGTCTCCCAGGGTAAAAATCTTTCCAGTCAGTGCACCTTCTGGAAATGAAGGGGCAAGCATTTCCTCTCCTCTAAAGCTAAACCCAAGCTCTGTTAAAGAAATAAGTTTTGCATTTTAAGCACATTCTCTTGATACTACAGGTAACATAAAAGACATTTAGACAATCAAGTCATTTTCTCTTTCCTGCTAATAATGTTTGCTTATATTGAGTATATTCAGCCGGCACATTCGCTCTAATCATTAGATTTATATTTTACGATAACCAGTGCAGGTGTTACCTAATAACCCTTCACTGAAAAAGAAATTCACCTTATTGAAGGAAAACAGGGAGGATAAATCATACATGAAAACATGTAGATGAGATATTAACAATACCCCTGAAACTTGTTATCATCTCTAGACTGGTGGTTTAACCTTTAGAGAAAGTAAATAATTTGTTCTTTTCTCCTGTGTGTCTATATCATTTTAGCAGCTTTATAAAAAGCAGTTCTGTTTCCACTTTTTCATTAGCTTTTCAAGCACAGACATCTGTCACCAAACAACTTCCCAGAAGCTGTGGCCAAATTGGATGGAAACTATTTGCGAATGTGTATTTATAAATAAAGACCTGCCTGAGACTCAATAATACTTTGCTTTTATTCTTCTTGTGGAAATTTTATTCTGAAATCGATCGACTCTAAATACATTTTTCTTCTGATTATATTATGATACTGAAAGCTGAAGATGAATAACTTCATTTATAATGAAATCCATGGAACTTAAAGGTAAAATACTATTTCTTGCTTTTTCTCTTGCAAAAGTCAACATCTTTTTTCCCCTTTCAATGACTCGTTTGTATCTTTTCCTTTTTCTTTTTTTGAACCGCTTTATTGAGGCATAATTGACATACAAAAGCTGTACATATTTAATGTATTCAGCCTAATGAGTTTGGATGTAAGTGAACACCCATGAAACCATCACCACTATCTAAAGGGCTTTTGCTTTGAAGCCCTTTTCAACATGAAGTTCCATGGTTCTCTGATTCTCAGAGTGTTCAGACATAAACAGAGCATTGCATTAGTGCTCAGCATTGGGCAGTGACAGAATGTCCCATCTCTGCCCTCAGACAGCTTTATAGCCAAGAGGGTGAGCAATATTAAATGTTTAAAGTTACAGATTAAAAAGGTGGTCTTGCATGTAACAATGTGGAACAGGGGTGTGGCTGAAGTACCCAAAAGCTTACCATGGTAGAATGCCATCATTTGTGTGCCTACCCCAATAGACAGTACAAAGAGCACAAACCAAATGAAAAGGTGCTTCTTTTTAACTTCTATCATCCCTTCTCCTGATGTTTTCCTGAAGAAGTCAATGCGAGAAGAGGTGGTGTGAAAGGAAATCAAGAAAGGAGAGTGTAAATAGATAGATAGGTAGATAGATAGATAGATAGATAGATAAATAACAAGTAGGGGCAGCACTTGGGTGGCTCAGTCTTGAAGCATCCAACTTCCACTCAGGTCATGACCTCAGGGTTCATGAGTTCGAGCTCTGCATCAGGCTCTGTGCTGACAGCTCAGAGCCTGGAGCCTGCTTCAGATTCTGTGTCTCCTTCTCTCTCTCTCTGCCCCTCCCCTGCTTGTGCTCTCTCTCTCTCTCTCTCTCTCTCTCTCTCTCTCAAAATAAATAAACATTAAAACAATTTTAAAAAATAAATAACAAGGTAGGTAGGTAAGTGAGTGAATGAATGAATGACCCTGCATTTTCTCCTTTCTTGTTCCTGTTCCACTTAAAGTCTAAGCTGATCTTGGGGAAAGAACATTGAACTAGGTGAGGGAATAAGATTTTAACTTTGATTAGTTTATACTTTGAAATAAAATTTTAAGAACACCATACAACCAGAGAATTATAATATGCCAAAATTATCTCCAAGGAGTTGGGAAAAGAGATCCAGTGGGTATTTAGGCAGTGTTAGAAGACAAAAACAAGTTGTCTTCTACTTATGCCCTCCACATTGGGCATATTCAATAATTTATAAGCATCTTTCTCTGCCACTTAGTTATAATTTTTTTTAGGGGCAGGGAGAATTTAATATTCAATGATGGTTAACACAGAGTTTAGCATCTCATATGTTATCAGTCATTTCAACACTCGGAACAAGTAAATGAATACACTTTAGAATGGAAGATTGTTTTCTGTTCTCACTACTGTTTTTCTTACTCCAGCCTTTAAGCCTATGGATCTCAATATTCATGTAAGAGTCACATGTAAAAAAGAATTGATACCTAATATGCTTTAGAGACTTTTCAGATATGATTCATTGGAGTTGAAATCCTATACGTTTATTTTGTATAATATACCAAATTATAGTGCTTTGAGGCCTCCACTGCTTGGTTATCATTACATCAAATGCTCTCTTAAACATTCCCCAGAAAGTATTGAGTTCCCCAGACACTGAGCTCAACTGACCTTAAGAACGAAACCTTTTTGTTCTCCACTTTCTATTCTGCTTCCTCCTCTACTCATGACCCTCAGGAGCTCACCTCTCTTATTCAATTCTTTTTAACTCCTATTCTGACCTCCAGGTGAAGTACAAAGGTCTGGCTTTCCCTGAAATATAATTTCTCTAAACTGAGACAAATCTAAATTATAAAGAATATTTATTTTAAGTAAATAGACAAAAAATAAATAGACAAAATAAATAGACAAAAAAGCCCCTAGCATCCATAAAATAAAAGGTGTGGAAATTCTACTCAAGGGATGTAATCACACTTTCTATGTAAGCTGATGCAGATTCCATTTTTAAGAAGAAAAAATTCAAAAATTATAAAGTTTGTATTAATATCTTCCTTTCCTTATTTTATTTTTTGCCCTAATCTCAATTGGTATAGAATTTACCATGTAAATCTGTGTCAGCCTATGTATTGGCTTTGTTAGCCTACCTTTTGTACATACAAAAATGTTTAATACTTTTAAATATTCAAGTACTGCTGGTATCCTCCACTTTTGAAAGTTTATGTTATGCCACTCACTTTTTTGAAAGACCTGCATTACTCCCTGGTTTTGGTAACTGAAAGAAAGAATTCTGGAGAGGATTTTCGCTTTTATAAAAAAAGGCAAATAGCAAAAGGAGTGTTTAGCGTTTGTTTTGCAGGGAACTGCAAAGGTTACAGAGGCCACAGAGGCGGCGTGCACCTTGGGTAGCTGGAGTGGCGCCGCCAAGCCCCTTACCCTGGAACTACACTCAGCATCAAGCCACGGGAGCTTTGAACTGTGCGAACGACTGTGCTTTATCTATATTTATTTTATGCATCCATTAGCAATTTGTGACCTAAAGTATCAGGAAAGCCTAACGGAGGTCATTTGGGGGGCCTGGGAGCACGCAAAAAATTTTTTTCAATATAATTTAATAACTGTTTCTTCAATGTATGCCAGTTCAGAACACTCCACTTTCAGAGAGCGGGGGAAACGTGTATCAGCAACCAAATGATCACTAGATGGCAGCATAATTCAATTCTTATAAAATACATTTAAACTGGTGATGTTCTTCTTCACGACTGATATTTGTTTCACAACTTCAAAGACCAAAAAAATAGATTGAAGTAAGATATTAGTCATCTAAAATATTAGTTTTATCTCACTGCCAATGTATTTGTTATGCTCCGGGTAATAAGGCAACGATCTCTTTGATGGCTACCAGAGGGGGAGGGAGTGGGGAGATGGGTTAAACAGGCAATGGGGATTAAAGAGGGCACTTGTTGGGATGAGCAGCAGGTAATGTATGGAAGTGTTAAATCACCGTGTTGTACACCTGACACTAATATTACATTGTATGTTAACTAACCGGAATTTAAACAAAAAGTTAAAAAAAAAAAAAAAAGAAAGTAAAGTATGTAATGCTTAGATGTAACAAAGTACACGAGTTTTGGACTCTGACATGTCTGGGTTTATTTATTTATTTTTAATTCTTTAATGTTTATTTATTTGTGAGAGAGAGAGAGAGAGTGAGTGGGGAAGGGGCAGAGAGAGAAGCAGACACAGAATCCAAAGCAGGCTCCAGGCTCTGAGCTGTCAGCACAGAGCACAACACAGGGCTCAAACTCAGGAACTGCGGGATCATGACCCGAGCTGAAGTTGACCGCTTAACTGATTGAGCCACCCAGGCTCCCCTGACATGTCTGAATTTAAACCTGGCTCTCTTCTCTTTACCAGTCACAGAACTTAGAAAATATGCTGTGATTGTCCTTCTCTATATCTCAGTTCCTAAATAATCTCTGTAATTGGCATCTTTTGAAGCAGCCTTTTTGTGGACTGTAAGAGAATTTTTTTCCACGGAAGATAGTCATCTTTATTAATTCGTCCTACAATAATTAAACTTCCATAGTATTGACCTTTTATAGCATAAACACTGAAAGTTAAATTGTTTTATTATTTTATAAATGTATCATGCAAGTAAATATTATTCTTCCACTGCTTTTGTACATATACTGTCTTTAATCTGTGTCTCTCTCAATTCTCAGGGTTATAAAGACCATACAATAGATATTTGATCAATGCCTGTTATCATGATTTGAAAGAGATCATTCATGTGCTGGTGATTGATTTACCTCAAACATATTAAATCTTTCCTGCAAAAGGGAATATAGAGAGATGAACTGGATAAAGGATCAGAGACTCTAGTCTCTGATAATACACTTTTATAAGGTCACATAATCTGTTGAGGCAGATCCAAGATTAGAAACAAATTATCTTTCCAATATACCACATACTGACTCTTGTTTTGTTCGTGATCATCTACCATGACCCCAGCTAGAAACTTTAGACATAATTATTCCCTCCTACTCCCTGATCTACCAAATTTAATCACAGATTCATGCCAAATCTACCTTCGAAAGCATCTTGACTCCATCTCATTTTATCCATTCCCATTTCCAATCTTTTGTTAAAGCCTTTATTATCTCACTTGTATAATTATGATGGAAACTGAAAAGATCCTCTATTCCTAGTCAGGGATCACTTCCGTTCTACTTCTGCCACCTTTGTGATATCCCAGCTCACTTTGATTTAAATGTAAGCCTAAATCAGCTGGACCTCTCAAGACCGTGATGTTTTCAGTTCTGATCATTTTGCAGAAGTGACCCACGTGCTTACAATGGCAGGGATAAATTGCTGTGTGTTATATCCCACGTGTGAACATCCTAGAGCCTAAGTATATGCAGCTCTTCATCTCATTAGGGATGCTTTATATAACTAAAAATTAAAATGAAAGAAAGAAGAAAAGAAATTTGTTTTGTTGTTGTTGTTGTTGTTGTTCCTTTGCTATATAATTGAAGCTTTAGAGGAAGTTAGAGAGTTCCACACTGACTCAATACCTCTTTCTGCATCTGGTCAGATTATACCTTTCAGATGACAAGGAAGGCAAATGTAGAGTGCTAAATTTCATTCTGAGAATTGTGTAGGCCAAAAATAAAATGAAAAACAGCCTGGCAGCACTTGGCTTGCTGGGTTCTCATGGACTTCTCCTATGTATCTCCAATTTAGTTAGAGTGATACAGAGTGACAATCTCATGTGAGGTCAGCCTTTCTAAGTGGAAGTTTAGGTTAATTGAGCTATAACACATGTCAAAGCAAAAACTACACGAAAATTGATCAAACAAGCAAGATTGTATTGTAGATTATCATAATAGGAGAGACCTAAGCTCAATGCTAATGAAACAAAGGATAGAGTTTTTAAGCACTGAGGGGGTTGGGTTGGAGGATCATAATAAGCCTTCTGTGTTGGCTGATTGGCCTTATCCCAAGGAAGAGGAAACCTTCTGATATTTTCCTGACAGGAGGTACTTTTACAATTTGGAGCAGGGGATGTTAGGCTCCTATTGGCAATTTTGTTTTCATTATTATATTTCAAAGAGATGTTCACAGATCCTCAAAAAAGACATTCATGAACTTTAAAACTGGCAAGAGTTTATATCTCAAAGGGGCAAGAGGGCAGGAGCCAAGAGTCAAGAAGAAGTCTGGTCAAAGGTTAGTCAACCTGAGGGGTGCCTGGATGGCTCAGTCGGTCCAACTCTGGCTCAGGTCATGATCTCATGTATGTGAGTTCGAGCCTTGAGTCGTGTCTCTGAGGTCAGCACAGAGCCCACTTCAGATCGTCTGTCTGTCTGTCTCTCTCTCTGTCCCTCCCCTGCTCTCAGAATCTCTCACTGTCTCTCTCAAATAATCATTAAAAAAAAATTTTAGTCATTCTATGAGGAACATTAAAGAATTCTTATTCATTTGTGATTATCAATATGCTATCCAGCTGCAAATCTTAAACAGATATGAAACAAGCCTATGTGAGAAAACAAAACGAAGCAAAAAACTTGAACAAAGAACCATCTGAACAACCTGAATGACAGAATATGCAGAGTTTAGCTGAATCTCTGCCTCACTGGGGATATTAAAAACAAATACACAACTAAAAACTGTTAAAACACAGGCCTGTGAAGAATTATTTCAAGGCAAATGAAGGAAATACCACCTTGGAGACTTGGAGCAAATGTAAGCTATAGAAATGATTTACTGTAAGAAAGTAAATAAATTTTATCAAACAACTACATTATTATAGTGTAAGATACAGTCCCTATAAAGTAGGACTCAAAATTCATAAAGGATAATAGACAAATATAAATCTGAAATGTGAAAAACAATTGGATGCTAAGAATAAGGATAGTAAAGATATTAAAATATATAAAATAACCTAAAATAGAAATTTAAAAAATATGGAAAGATATTAATATTCCCTAATCAATGTAAACTAGTAGGATAAATAAAAACCTTTAAAATGATGAATGATAAAGCTTATTGAATTTTTTTTTTAATGTTTTTTATTCATTTTTGAGACAGAGAGAGACAGAGCATGAGCAGAGCATGAGCACAGCAGGCTCCAGGCTCTGAGCTGTCAGCACAGAGCCCGACGCGGGGCTCGAGCTCACAGACTGTGAGATCATGACCTGAGCTGAAGCCGGACACTTAACCGACTGAGCCACCCAGGCGCCCCATTATTGAATTATTTTGAATTCTATTGAAATCTTTGGATTTTTTAAATCTCTGTCTAAAAGTTAGAAATATTGAAATATATATCATATATGTATACACACACACACACACACACACACATATATATATCTTAAGAAAAAATAAGCATAAATCAGCATTCCCCCTGCCCACGCTCATACATTCCCATGTTTTTTAAATTCCTTTGAGTTTCTTTTCTTTCATATAGATGTGTTTTCACTGCTTCCTATCTTTATCAATGCTTACTATTTTTAAAACTTTTACTTCTTCTCAATTTAATGGGTATTGTCAAAGATAAACAAAGCTGGACACTAGTTTGAGTGTAATCTGTAATGTACTATGGGTATTGAGTTTAATCCGTAATGTACTATCGCAACAGGGGAAAGACTCCGACCAGTTTGAATTGCATTCAGCTTCGATTTTTGCAGAGGTGAGTGGGCATTATAAAAGAAGAATGAAGGAATAGAGAAGAGGGTGAGGAGGGACTCAGTAGAGTCAGGGAAGTGAAGACTTATGGAAAGCTGGAGGTACAGGTTGGTCCATGTGAAATTTATCTGCTGACTACTGTACTCCTCTAAGTTAGGCTCCTTCCCTCCAACAGAGACTGGGATACAGAGGCCCATCTTCATGTTGGCTGGAACCAACAGTAAATTCTTTTGTCAGATTAGGGTTTTCTCAGGCAGGCACTTTATGAGGGGTGGGGGGACATCTAGGGATATGGCCTTTACCTATTAGGAACTGTGGTAGAATAATGAATGCTTCTTTTGGAGTGAGAAAATGCAATTCCAGATTTTTGTTTCTCTCCTATGTGACCTTGGACAATTCATATGAACTCTCTGAGCTTCGTATTTGTTATCTATAGAACTGGAATTTCAGATGCCCTTCCCACGTCACAGAGTTGCTGCAAAAATCAAATGAGATAGTGTGAACAAAAAGAAATTGTGAACACATAAATATTTCCAGCAATAATAGATCGCTGGTTTTTGTAACTGCAAATATACAATTATGAAATAAAGAGTTGAAGAAGAACAAGGAAAAAAAAGTGCTAATTTTGACAGATAAAGCCTTCTTTAGATGGTGATACAGTTGTGATTGACTTAATTTTGTAATTATTTTTCTACTCTCTCACTTTCAGTCCACAGTTTACATATTTAAATTGCATAAGATTTCTATTTCTGTCAGATTCCCAGCTGGATGAGATTCCAGACCCATGTAAATATAAATGACATTCTTTGGCATTTACAACTAGAAGCTTCAACCTAACTTCATTATCATATGGCTTAATGTTTTCTTCCCAGCAGTCTGTGGGCCTCAGAATTGCAGCATATAAGATTTCACGTTTGAGTCTCCCCACAACAGCTGAGACACCAGCTAACTTTTACTTTGAATCCACCTGATAGACTTTAAGGTCAATATTGCATGTGTATCTATCTCTTACTAGAAAGCAAACTTCTGAAGCAGGCTAACACTATGCAGGATGTTTGTATCACAAGAAGACTTTTGTCTTAAATGATTTTTATTTTGACCAGGGAGGCTAGGAATCCATATGCCTACCTCTCCTATCACTTATCAGTTGGTAGCAAAAGAAAGAGAAAATGTTACGCAATCCCTCATTCCATTCATAGTAATTAAATCATTTACTAAGCACAACTTTGCCAAGCACTGAACCAAGAGCTTTACATGTTTTACTCCTTTTAATCCTAAAAGTGGTCCTCTGACTACTACAAAGTCTGATAAAGGTCACATAGATAGTAAATGGTAGAGACAAATTTTAAATGAAGATCTAAATGAATCCCAAATCCATTTTCTTCTACACTCCTCTTTAGGATCTTTTTTATTTCGCAGCCCTAGGAAATTTTTTGGAAAAAGTAATTTCAGTGGCTGCCTGGCACTCTCTTCCTGAAGCTCTCCAAATTTCCCAGCTGAGACCGCTTAATTCCCACCTGCAAACTCTGTCCCCTCCCAGCAGCTGGGAGCCTCTCTTAATTTTTTTTTTAATGTTTATTTTTTGAGAGAAAGAGAAAGAGAGTGTGATCAGGGGAGAGGCAGAGAGAGAGAGGGAGACACAGAATCCGAAGCAGGCTCCAGGCTCCGAGCTGTCAGCACAGAGTCCGATGTGGGGCTCAAACCCACAAACCGTGAGATCATGACCTGAGCCGAAATCTGATGCTTAACAGACTGAGCCACCCAGGCGCCCCTGGAACCCTCTCTTTAAGAAGCTCTAGGCCAATGATTGTTCAAAATGTCATCTTGTTAATTCTGTGGATTTCTGTACCTCAGGAAACTTAATTACCAAATTGACTATGTCCTGTTAATTGGTGCCTGAAGCCTAATACTACTCTGTTCTCAGCAATACATCCGAGGCCTAGAGTCCTTTCTGTTTTTAAACTTTTCGTCACCTTTTGATGCCTGTTAATTTCCTCAAGATTTATATAATACTGAATCCCCATAGCTATGTTTTGTCATTTGTCTGGAAACTCATCATTTATCTCGTGCTAGACTTCCCAGCATGACCCTTCTGCACTTCTGGATCATTGCTTGTCATATCCTCTGAATCCCATGCTTAACCAGAGAAACTGAACTGTCACCACTGTCTTCTGCCAACTTAATCTTAAAGACTTTGTTTCCATCCCAATGTCTATCACTTTTATCTTTGGCCCACTTTATCAGAGACCACATACCCATTCTGATAATTCACATTTTTACTCAGCATCCTTCCGTTTGTCTTTTTGGTGACAATGTCTACCTTAAGGCCAACATCCAGTTGTCCAGTAATTTAATTCTGTCTGTTAAATGAGCTTTTTCTCCACCTTCTATTTACTTAATGTGGTTCTTGGGTGGATATTTAGAAAGCTCGAATAGTGAATTCACATCAAGTTATAAACAAAGTTTAAACACACACACACACACACACACACACACACACACACAGTCCTTTGGAGGGGTTTATATTTTAATTTTGTATTTTAAGATAATTTTAAACTTTTAGAAAAGTTGTAAGAATAATATGCATAACTCACATATACCTTTGCCCAAATCCACCAATTCTTAATATTTTGATACACTTACTTTATTTTGCTCTCTAGTTGTATACATACATATTTTTTTGAATCATTTTTTAGTATGTTGTGGTTATCTTGCCCCTTGACCCCACAACACTTCAATGTGTAAATCCCAAGAACAAGGATAATTAATCTCTTGCACAAATACATTACAGTTATCAAATTCAGGAATTTTAACATTGATATATATAATATTTTTACCTAATTTGCAATCCATATTCCACTTTCAACAATCTTTCCAATAATATCCTTTATAGCATTTTTTTCCAATATAGAAACTATGTCAGGGGTTCTCAGGATCACCCTCAGGCTTGATGATTCTAGAAATACTCACAGGATGCATAAAAGCTTTTATATTCATGGTTATATTTTATTATACTGAAAGGTTACTGATTAAAATTAGCAAAGGGAAAAGACACATAGGACAAACTCCAGGAGAAACAAAATGCAAGCCTCTCAGTGTCTCCTCCCACTGGAGTCATGTAGGGACACACTTAATTCTCCCACCAACCCACCAATGATATATGATAACATGTGAGAAGTGTTACCAACCAGGGATGTTTACCTAAGTTTTGGTGCTCAGGGTTTACTGGGGGTCAGTCACAAAGGAATGTACCACCTGCTTGATTGACCTCAGCTATTCAGACTCCACTCTTCCTACCCAGTGCCCCAACACAGCAGCAAAAAAAGGTATCCACCATAAATCACATTATCAGAATAAACTTATCTGACAGATTGATAGAGTATGGCCAAAGCCCTCAGGCACATAAAAACATTCATATCAAGAAGAATATTCCAATATCTCTGAGATTATTTCCCAGAAGCCAACCAACCACTAGTCCTGAAGATGGAACTGTCTTTGGAATGTGCAGTATGTGAGCAAACAGAGCTTCTGAGTTAACCCTTTCCTGTCCAGGAACCAATCAGTAACATAATATTACATTTAGTTGTCATTTATCTGTTAATCTTTTTAATCTAGAACAGTTTTTCAGACTTTCTTTTGTATTTCATGGTAATGTCTTTTTAAAAACTAGTTAATTTATAGAACTTTCCTCAAATTGTGTTTGTCTGAGGTTTCCTTATGATTATATTCTAAGGATGTATTTTTGGCTGGAATACTGTAAAAGCAATCTGTGTGTGTGTGTGTGTGTGTGTGTGTGTGTGTGTGTGTGTGTGATATAGGCTATAGGGATGAATCTCTATAAGAGTTCAGGCTTCAGTGTCATGGCGGTTCATCAGGAGAGGACCATATCCTGGATCTCTTCAGATGACAAAACTTGGCCTCTTACTAAATCAGTCAGTATTTTAGATCAACTCTGTCCATTAACTTAATGTACAATTCCTAAACCAAATTTCACCGGAAGGGCTTTTGTGTAGGTAGTACCCATTACCTAGGTTGACCATATAATTAATTATCTAAACTGGGGAACCTTTGAAGTAGGTAGCAGGAGAAATATTAATGATGCTG
The DNA here is from genome assembly GCF_018350215.1 of Panthera leo. Lineage (NCBI taxonomy): Eukaryota > Metazoa > Chordata > Mammalia > Carnivora > Felidae > Panthera > Panthera leo. The sequence continues at coordinate 98,048,950 of NC_056685.1, forward strand.
GGACAAGTACGTATCAAATGAGAGGTATGATTACTCCATCCGTATCAAGGCCATGGCTGAACATGAGTAGTAGTAGTTGAGATTAAATTACTTGAGATAAAGGTTAGCTTCTTGGTGGCAACAACCAAGTCACATTTATCTTTATTTCTTCATGTTGAAAAAACATTTCACATTTTCTTGGACTCAACATGTGATCAGTTTATTTTTCCACTGGGCATATAGGCAGATTGTGAAGACAGAATGATATGAAGCTTTCTGAAAAAGCAAGGAAAATATTGTGAAAATACAGAAAGGGTTGATATAAAGGTTCTTTACAGATAGTTAATCATAACACTGCTGGTGTGTACTTTATAATTTACATAAGGTAAATTCAATGATCAGTCACAATTTACTACACATACATGGGATGAGAATACAATTGCCTGTAACAAACAGGAAAAACAAGCTTAGCAACAATCATAACCTTAAAGGTAACATTTAATTCCACCCAAATAACTACTGTAAAGAAGTTACAGAACTTCTGTAAAGAACTACTGTAAAGACATTTTGTAAAGAAGACTGTACAGAATTTTTAATAATTTTCAGCAAGTAAAAAATAGCAAAACTACCCTTTACATTATGGCTTACACTGGGCAGGTTCTCTTCTAAGTACTTTACCAGCATCAATCCTCAGAGATAGGTATTTTTTATTCCAATTTTATCTCTGCTTTATAAGTGAGGGAACTGAGGCACAAAGAAATACATCAACTTGCTTCAAAATCATGAAACTAGGTCGAGGTAGGATTCTGCCCGATTCATCTGGCTCCAGTGGTCATGTGTTATTAACCTCTGTGCGTCCTACCTTTCTATTTATAGCATGCCAAGAGCTCAATTTTACTTTACACTTATGAGACACAAAATCCACAAAATTCAATTTACAAATTTTTTTTAATGTTTATTTATTTTTGAGAGAGAGAGCAAGCAGGGGAGGGACAGAGAGAGGGAGACACAGAATATGAAGCAGGCTCCAGGCTCTGATCTGTCGTCACAGAGCCTCATCTGAGGCTCAAACTCATGAACCACAAGATCCTGACCTGAGTCAAAGTCAGATGCTTAACCAACTCAGTCACCCAGGCATCCCTTAAATTATCTTAATTATCACTACTAAGAGGGTAAGTGAAAACGGTTGTTTTGTTTTGGCGTTTGAATTTGGATCAAGTGTGCTTCTGAAAATTTTATTTCAATTTAAATTTAATTAAAACTTAGCCATTGGCAGAGTAGAAAACAAGATAAAGATAATGGCAAAAAATCATATATCAAAGGTAAATTTCAAAAAGATAATAGAAAGGAAATATATTTTAAGCATAAATAATATTTTCTGAGTATACCATATTCAGATGACTATGTTCAGATCATTTAAAAAAAATCATTGTAGGGGCGCCTGGGTGGCTCAGTCAGTTAAGCGCCCGACTTCGACTCAGGTCATGATCTCATGATCTGTGAGTTAGAGCCCCGCGTCAGCTCTGTGCTGACAGCTTGGAGCCTAGAGCCTGCTTCGGATTCTGTGTCTCCCTCTCTCTGACCTTGTCCCGTTCATACTCTGTCTCTCTCTGTCTGAAAAATAAATAAACGTTAAAAAATTCAAAAAAAAAAAAATAAAAAAATCATTGTATTGATTTTGACTAACTACAACAATTTTAATTTATGGAGGTCCAATTGGATGGTTCACATCCAGGTTTTTCAAGCAAATAAAGGGCATTCTAAAATGATCTAAGCAGGTATTTTATTCACTTTGGCCCTCCCCCAATAAATGATAGTGCTCTTTTCTCAAACTTGGCTGCACATTTCAGTCAAGTGGAGAGCTTAAAAAATACTTTAACTTGGATCCCATTCCCACTTTGCCTAAGGTTCAGCCTGGATAACAGGATTAATTTTAATCATCCCAGGGTATTCTGATGTACTACCAAAGTTGGGAATAGTTAGCCTGTGAGGACTTCTAAGAGGACAAAATAAGGTGGACATTTTGATTGACAGGTGATTTTCACGTGCATGTCAGATTGCTTTCTTCCAGTTTGTGACTTCAGCCTGCACCAGTATGGTGATGATTCTCAAATACATACCTCAGCCTCAAACATTCTTCTAAACCTTAAACAATAGTTACAAACTTATACAATCAAACCTCTTCCATCCCTCTCTTCCACATCTCAGTAACTGGAACTGTTGTTCTACTGAGATCCCCAAGCCAGAATCCAAGAATCTCTTTTTAATACATTTCTTTGTTCCTCCAACCCTTCATAAGTCAGGTCTTAAGTTATTTGAATTCTACTTCTCTAACATGTCTTAAATATATTTACTTGGTGTTTCTGTTCTTTATTGCTGTGAAACCACATCAAAATCCTGTAGCTTGGAGAAACTATCATTTGCTCACGATTCTGCAACCTGGGCAGGGATATTCAGGAGGACCCATCATTGTTCCATGTGGTATCCGCTGAGGTCTTTCACATAACTGCATTCAACTGTGAGCTCGGCTGAGGTGGAATGTCCAAGATGGCTTCGCACCCATATCTGACACCTCAGCTGAGATAACAGGGAAGGCTGGGCATCACTCTCTTTCTATAGGGTAGCTGGACCACTTTACATGGTTCCAAAAACACCAAAGGAGCTACCAGGTCTCTCAATGCCTGGAACTTAAACTGGGACAGGATCACTTGTGCCACATGCTGCCGATCGAAACAAGTCACAAGGCTTCCTCAGATTTTTTTTTTTTTTTTAGCATTTATTTATTTTTTGAGAGGCAGAGAAAGACAGCATGAGCAGGGAAAGGACAGAGAGAGGGAGATACAGAATCCGAAGCACGCTGCAGGCTCTGAGCTGTCAGCACAGAGCCCGACCTGGGGCTCCAACTTACAGTGAGATCATGACTTGAACCCAAGTCGGAGGCTTAGGAGGCTTAATGGACTGAGCCACCCAGGCGCCCCTAGGCTTTCTCAGAATAAAGGGAGGGGAAACTGATACCACCTGTTGGTGGGAAGTGATGCATGTGCATACAAAGAAAATTTTATCTATCTATCCACTGGGGGCCACTGTTTTGTTTAAGCACTTGTGTTTCTACAAAGCAATTTCCATCTTGAAAACAAGTTGTATTAAAATGTTACCTTTAAAAAAGTCATGATTTGGACCTTCCTTAGTTCTCCACGTTCATCTCTTGACCTTCTCCCTTTCTATTTTCTCCAATAACATTAGGTCACCTTTTAATTTCTCACATCTTTTCTTTTGAACTCTTGCCTATTTTACAGGCCCTTCTCTCTGGCTAAAATACCATCGCAACTTTACTTACTATGCCATTTTTCCATGAAGGATTTAGCTTTGCTCCATTAAAAATATTCCCTGACTACCATCAGTATGGTATATTTGCCTCTCAAACTATGTTATACCATCCCAGAGAAATCCTCATACTTCAACAATAATGCTTATACCACTACCAAAACAAAAAAAATCATCTGGTTTTTTTTTCCAACTCTCGATTCCTGTGCTTGCTTGAATCACTTAAGATTTTTGAATGCCAACCTACCACTATATTCCTATATAGTCTGTTCTGCCTTAAAAATCTGTACTTGTGGGAATGCAAATTGGTGCAGCCGCTCTGGAAAGCAGTGTGGAGGTTCCTCAGAAAATTAAAAATAGGCCTACCCTATGACCCAGCAATAGCACTGCTAGGAATTTACCCAAGGGATACAGGAGTAGTGATGCATAGGGGCACTTGTACCCCAATGTTTATAGCAGCACTCTCAACAATAGCCAAATTATGGAAAGAGCCTAAATGTCCATCAGCTGATGAATGGATAAAGAAATTGTGGTTTATATACACAATGGAAAACTACGTGGCAATGAGAAAGAATGAAATATGGCCTTTTGTAGCAATGTGGATGGAACTGGAGAGTGTGATGCTAAGTGAAATAAGCCATACAGAGAAAGACAGATACCATATGGTTTCAGTCTTATGTGGATCCTGAGAAACTTAACAGAAACCCATGGGGGAGGGGAAGAAAAAAAAAAAAAGAGGTTAGAGTGGGAGAGAGCCAAAGCATAAGAGACTGTTAAAAGCTGAGAACAAACTGAGGGCTGATGGGGGGTGGGAGGGAGTGGAGGGTGGGTGATGGACATTGAGGAGGGCACCTTTTGGGATGAGCACTGGGTGTTGTATGGAAACCAATTTGACAATAAACTTGATATATTGAAAAAAAAAAATCTGTACTTGGCCCTTAAACTGAAGTGTCATCCATTTCGATTAAAGGAAACTATAAACCATTATAAGTCTCCTTCAAGTCACTTTGCTTTTCAGTTATTCATTTCTTTGTATTTTTTCCTCTGTATTCTAAAAACTGTATCTTTTACCCAGCCAAGTTTTCAGCAGGCACCATTCTTTTTCAATTTTAAATCATAAGATTCAAAAATCGTTTCTAGCTGCATACTATATGTTTGTTGCTTCAATTTTGTTTTATAGATATCTACATTTTTCTTCATTTATCTAGTCACCACATTTTTTTTTATTTGTCATATTAGGTTTCCCCCTCTAGTTGGTAAATTCATTTAAATAGAATTAACCTACTATATGGATTCATTAACAAATGTGCTGGTGTGATTTCTGGGGTCTCGTTTGCAATTTTAATCTGGCAGTCAGGAGAAAAAACAGTCATCTTTGTTAAATGGACCAATATGTAATGATTAACAAAATGGGAGCTTCGCTCCCTTTGACATCAAATGCAGGGATTAATAATCTAAAACCTTTCCCAGTATAACTAAGAGGCCAGTTACAAATGACATCAGACTTCTACAACTGCAGGACCAGATGCAGTTCAAGCCAGGAATGCATTTATAATGCCAAGGTTCCCCTCCAGGTACCAGGAGAATCCTGTGGACCTCCCAGAAGATACTACACAGCAGGTTGGGAAGTGGACCCTCCACCACTTGCTCTTCAGGTGTCAAAACCATTCACCAGCCATGGCTGCTATGGTAGCTGCAAAAACTGCTGCCGTTACTTTAGACTCTCTTCCTTTTGTCTGGACAACAAAGCTCCTCTGCTATCTTCTCCAAAGAAATTACAACTCCCAGTGTACATGTTACATGAACAAATTGATTTCGTTTATGGAATCCTTCCAGCAAAGTTGAGAATTACAAGGATCTGGCATATCCTTCAGGACTCCACCTTCGCAGGATGACCCTAGGCACAGCGTAAGCCATAGGTGTACAATGAGTGAACAATATTTGCACAACTCAGGTAATCTGAGGTATCTTAATAAATATGTAAGTGTATATGGGGAAGAGTATTTTTTCTTGATTTATCATTTTCAAAACATACTTAACTGTTAATCCTAGGTCTTTTTAATTAGGAGTTTATACCAGTATACTAATAAGTAATACAATTAAATATTTCCTGTAATATTGATAAAATTCATTCTATTGTGTGTCAGTAATCATGAGACAATTCTCTGCTACACTTTTATATTTTAGTTATAGACAAAATGAATTGGATGCACAGTAGCATATAAAAAAATGCAATTATCTGGGTCTTTTTTGAAATGTAAATTCTTTGCAAATAAAAGCAGTGAAAACTGTCCTTTCAATGATACTGTACAATAAAGCTCTCAACTTCTATAAAAGACACAAGGGAAAAATGTATGTGCACTTTTATTTTCTTTTGATACAAGATGGTAGTGAAGCAACCGAAAGAATAAAGTAGGCTTTAAATAATTTCAGGCTAATACCAATATTTAACTTGGAAAATAACTTTAGCAACTATCCAGCATTTATTTGCCATGAAAAATGAGGCAACCAAGTGTGACATTTAAGAGCACAATCTTTGAAGCACCCTGTTTTCACTGTTTGAATCCTACTCACATTCATTCGCTATATGACGTCAGGGACTCCCTTAAACTGTCTGATCTTCAGCTTCAGTTTCCTCATCTCTCAAATATGGAAGATGAGGGGCTGCCTGGGTGGCTCAGTCTGTTAAACATCTGACTCTTGATCTCGGCTCAGGTCTTGATCTCAAGGTTGTGAGTTCAAGCCCCTTATTGAGGTCCACACTAAGCATGAAGCCTACTTAAAAATAATAAAATAATAAAATAAAATAAAATAAATAAAATAAAATAGTATCTATTTTATGTTATGAGGAATAAATGGCTTAATATGTGGAAAACATTTAGAATGGTGCCTGGCACATAGCAAACACTGAATAAGAGTCCATTTTTCCTCCAGTGTCACATCCTCCGTAATGTCCAGGATCTGTGACTGATATTTCCCACGTGTCTAGGAGAGTTAATCAATAGTGTTAGCTAAATGAATGAATATGCTAAGTAATTCTTATTCTTAATATATATGAAAAGATGATAATGACACTTTTTCTACATGAAATATATCATCATGGAAACTCATTATTCATAACTATACAGGGATTTGGCCCTATCATAACAGAAACAATTTCTAATACATTAATCTCCACTGTAAAATAATTTATTGTGGACGATTTTAAGTAAACTCCCCCTGTAGTAATGTTATTCCATTTCTATTGTGACTAAATTACTAACTTCGTGTTTCAGTATCTATATCCATTTTAAATCCTCTATTATAGATTGCAAATATTTTTATTAACATATTATTGAGAAAACCACATTGAAAAATAATTATGTATGTATATTTACAAATCCATCTTGTATTAAAAATTGCAACTATATTATTATTTATTACATTAAAATAATAATTTTCTACATGTTTCATGACATTTCAGTTATTCATTAAAATATCATTTTAAGTTTAATTATACATTTAAAATGTATCTATTTTAAATATTTATAATTTTCTAAAACTGTATATATTTTTATTGCAAATCATGATAAAATACGAAATGCTAAAGAAGAAAATTAAAAATAAAAATCTTACAGTTAGAATAGAGATCTATAGAATAGAGTTTATAGAACTGAGATCATCCTCTATCTTCAGCTTTAAAGATAACAAAAAAAGAAACCCTTAAAACAATTAGAAAAGTACAAATGTACAATCATCAAAAAGGAAAACACATTTTATTTAGAACTCAAAACCATAGAAATTTTTGTAGATTTTGGGCTTTTTTGCTCTTTTAAAACATTAATCAACATGTTAACTATTATTTTGACCTGTATGTATATAAGCAGAAGTATTTAAAGAAAGATAGATTGTATTTGAGATTTATCACAGTTTTATGCATTTATTGATATAGTAAAAAAGTTTCTTTCTTTGATTAGTTAATATATTTAATATTAATGAACAAATGACTATTTCATCATTTAAAAAAAGAATGCACCATAAATTTATAAACCTAATAGGTTTGTATGTCATCTTAAACAACCAAAACAAATTTTAAAAAATGTAATACACTTTTTCAGTAATGTGACAAATCATATACACAGTCTGTGTAGAATATGTTTATGTTATTAAATAAAAAACAAAAGACCATCAACTGCTGATTCCCTAAAAGACTATAAGAAAGGAAGAAAGGAAGGAAGGAAGGAAGGAAGGAAGGAAAGAAGGAAGGAAAGGAAAGGAAAGGAAAGGAAAGGAGGAAAGGAAAGGAAAGGAAAGGAAAGGAAAGGAAAGGAAAGGAAAAGTTTACAACACCTGTCCATCAAGCAAGATTTAGTTTCTTACTGCAGTAAGGGAGAATACCTCTTTGAATCTTAGGAGTGTCTCAGAAGACTTCTAAGGTCTGAGTTGCAATGGCCTAAAGTGGATCTTTCAATGCAGGAATCTGCTTCCTATCGGGTTAAGTTCTTGATATAATACTTTAGGATTGGTGGAAATATCAGGTTGGGGATGTTTGAGCCACTTTAGGTCAGTAAAGCATTATTTGATAAGGGAGCAGTTTCGCCCAGTTGTCCTGAAAAGAAAGTGACTGAATCAGATCATCAAGTTATTAGGCTGAGAAGGGGCCTAGCTGAGCAATCTATTGTTTGGATAAATGGATTTGGGGGAAGTTCCTGAAGCTAGGGATAACCTTATTTACTGGTTTGCAGTCTTATTTTAGTAAGCAAGAATTTTCTGGAGCATACAGTATAACAGTTTTGTAGAAGACTTTGAAGGGCCCAAGGCCAGGCTGCCCCAAAATATGCCACTTTGGCATATTGATTATATGCATATGTATATTGATTATATACAGCAGTGCAAGGACACCCAGTCCCTTCTCTCTTCAACTAAAAGCAGCAAACAAATCTCTCTTATGGCCAATACCCTCACTATCCTTATTACCAGAGATAGAACTTTAAAGCCGAGAAAGCTGTGGAAATAAACCTTTTTTTTCCCTAATCTATTACCTCAGCCGGAATTCTGCTTTAAATTCCTTACTGAAAGCTCCCAAATGCCCATTTTCTTTATCCTGTCAATTCCTCACATATTTATTGTCTCTTTGTATAAAATGTATAAATACTGTCAGCTTTGGTCATTTCTTTAGGTCTCAATTCAATACTGGGCCTCCATATGCACATAATAAAACTTCGGTTTTCTCTCCTGTTAACCTGTCTTATGTAAATTTAATTTTTAGTACAGCTGGAAGACCTTGAAGTGTAGAGGGAGAATTTTTCTTCCTCCACTTTTGTTTGTGGTCCTGGCAATTAAGTGATGGAGGACAGCAATTTCAGTTCTGAGGATGAGAATTCCAATTATTGTACTTCACTAGCAAAAGAGGAAAAAGCATCTTTATCATCAGTAAATTTTGATGATTATAATGATTTCAGCACTACTCAGCTAAATATGAGTTCTAAGGTAATTTTTACTTTTATTTTGAATTCAGCTATTTAATTATGTGTATTTTTCTAGGATTGTCAAGTAAGTGTCAATGACTATTACCAATAAAATTAAACAAGAAGACTTGGTGAAAAGTCTGTGAACATATTGAGGGTCTGTATTGGTTGAGAAGGGTGGATATAATGTGTGTAGTTTTTAAACTAAAAGAGTTTCTTGTAATTAGCTAGTGGATATATAGGAGCCATATCCATTAAATTTCACATATGGTTGACCACTTATATTAATAGTTGAAAATGCATTATATTTTAAGATATAAGCTAGTAAAACATCAAAACCGCTCGTGCTTAGAATTTAATGCAATTAATTCTACTAGCAACCTAATATGATTTTGATAGATTGGGATGTGATGAACAAATCAAGGAAATTTCAATGGAAACAATACTGTAAATAATACAACTGTCATGAGTATGCTATGAAGGCACACACAAGTTGTGTCTTTGTACAGAGTCAGCTTTATTCAGTCATAAAGCAAGATTAACATCATTATAAAGCAGGTTCAGGATTCCAAACTCAGTGATGTTTCACCACATGATTACCTTGGCTTCTTACATGACACACAACGCAGAACACAAGACAAGTCACACAACAAACAAGATCACACAGCGGGTGGGACATTAACAAACCAAAGGGAAAGTCAGTCTGTGGATGCGCAGTTGAGATAAGGCCTTGATCCAGTCCCCTCAGCTCTCAGCACTTACTGCTTGTTATGTTCCAGCAGTGAAGGTGCTCAGTTGTGTTCGGAGAGCAATCAGACAGAACTTTCCGTGGCAGCTGCCTTTTTTAAGTGTTCATCCCTGGTTCCAGGGATATCTGGTGTAGTTGCAGTACCCTTAACTGCTTGTGTCATTACTTGACACAGGCTGTGGCTTGGCATGAGTGACTCCATCTTGCTTTCTACAGCTTTATTGTCCCACGCATATCTCACTTTCCATATTTTAGGAGAAAAGTATTCAAAAGCTGATTACCACAGACAGCTTAACCATATTTGTAATCAAATTTCCAAGGACATATGGATCAGCTTCAAAGGCAAAACAAAAATCACCATTTTTTCCCTTTTGATTGCTGTACCAAAATGTGTGATCAGAGTCATAACTAAATTGAGAATTTTGCTTCTATTCCTGTTATAACATAGATTTTTTTCTAATTTGCAAAGAGTTTGATTATCTAATTGCCATAAAATTTAACTCAGTTTAATCAAATGTGAGGCATTAAAATTAACATTTCCTTCCTTAAATAGACAGAAATCAGTAGCTAGAAGGGGACTTTGAAGTTATCTAGCCCAGTGTTTCCCAAAATTTGCTCATTGCAATTGCTAGGGATGTGTGGTACTTTCTCCCAGACCTTTTCTATTGTAGATTCTGCTTCAGCAGACGTGGGACATGGCACAAAAATCAAATTTGTTCCAAGGGGTTTCAGGTGATTTGATAATAAGCCACATTTGGAAAACACAGATTTGGTCCAATAGCACAGGAGAAAAGTATTAGATTTAGAATCAAATATCCTGTGTGTGTTGTGGGTTTTCAAGTAATTAAGACTTGGTCCACATATTAAATGTCCTTCTTTCTTTCTTTTTCTTTCTTTCTTTCTTTCTTTCTTTCTTTCTTTCTTTCTTTCTTTTGAAGATTTCATGAGATCATGACCACTTGTAAATTTCAAGGTTCTAATTTTATTTCTGAAAAAGAACCGTTAGTCACTTATACAACACCACCAAGTGTCTTGACCAAATTGGGATCATGTAAAATAATTATTTGCTCAAAAAAATACTTGCTTTATGAAGAATATTCAAAAAAGCTATTTTAAATATTAACTTGCCTTCGTTTATTCAGTTATTTTTTTAAATCTAATATTTATTTATTTTTGAGAGAGACAGAGACAGAGCGTGAGTGAGGGGAGGGGCAGAGAGAGAGAGGGAGACAGAATCTGAAGCAGGTTCCAGGCTCTGAGCTGTCAGCACAGAGCCCCCCATTCAGGGCTCAAGCTCACAAACCGTGAGATCATAACCTGAGCCGAAGTCTAACCCTTAACCGACTGAGCCTCCCAGACGCCCCAGTAATTTTTGAAACTTAAATTTAGATACAGATTTTTCTATAAATTCATTTTTATAAAAAAAGTATCACATTTATCTATTTGACAAATATTAGCTTTTGTTTTCTAATCACAAATTTTGTTTCAGTCACTGAACTGAGTATTGCATTTATTCTTGAAGCTATTAGGAAAGTATTATTATTCCCATATTCCAGTAGCAAAGCTACAATTTAAATGCATGTCTGTGAAAATAAAAAGCTGAAACAGTATTGAGTGACAAAGTGATGCTATTCAATTATAAATTTGGACTGCACAGGTCCAGGCTGGGGGTGTTCACAGGCATTTTGATCTTTTTCTATTGAAAAAAAGACTAGGTCCAGAAGAAAGAAGAAAGGGAAAATAGAGAAAAAGCTGAAGTCTTGAGGAGTACAAAGGAGAATATTAGGCAAATTGACAGGACATGAGAACTTGACATGCCTTAATACGTTTTTAAGATGGTTTGCCAAAGACTGTGTTAAAAACACAGGTCACCAACCTATCCCCCGTCCCTTTATTTCTGCTTTTTCTTGAGACTTCAGTAAGTACTTATGTTATTTTCTAATTGGCAGAGGCAGTAACATCATATATTTCTTCGGAATATGATACTCCATAAAGTTGTGCTTTAAAAGAGTGAAGGGAGGTTCAGGAAAGGTTTTCCCCAGAATTGTGCCACTTTGGCATGTGAATTATTTGTGCTGAAGGCAATCAAGACCCTGCAGGCTTAAGAGAAACTTTTGACCCTGGCTTAACAAGAAGAATCTAAATTGGGGGTATTTCTAGGAAAAGGGTTATTAGGGAAGATAAATTTTATCTGAGTGACCCATCTCTATGGCAGGGCAAACATCTAATTACCAAACATCTGCTCATCTTATCACCCTGTGAAGTACATTCCTTTCCTCTGAAGTCCTAGACCCCTAGTCCCTACTTCTTGGTTCAAATGACATATGTACCTCATTTTGCCTGACTGTCTTTGGAATTTCCATGTCCGTGTGGATTTCTCGTACGTATGCTATTAAATTTTATTTTCTCCTGTTAATCTGTCTCATGTCAATTTGAATCTCAGTCAGCTGAAAGGACCTTTGAGAGGACAGGAATTCTTGCTCCTGACAATAGTGACCCCCAAAGCAAGATTTATCTTTTTTTTTTTAACAAATGCCAATTATCTTTAAATTCTATGAACCCCTCAGCTTTTCTACGTCTATTTGATGTCAAATAATTTACATTGGTCGGAGTTAAAACTTGGTGGGAATTTTGATCAACTATTCAAATATTACCTTTCCATCATTTCAAACATATGTAGTAGTTTTGAAAGATTTTGTGAATTTTTTTCCATGTGCCATCCAAGTGTTCAACATTATTTAAACACCCTCTTCTTCCTCTATAAAGTAGATATTCCAATCATTTAATGGTTGAATATGTATCTATGAAACAAGTTTTTCAGAGATAGCTCCAATGTACATACAACCAGAAGACTGGCTGTGACCATTCCTAGTAGTGGTTAGTTCATGCTTTCAGGTTTTACTCACAAAGACAGATTTTCAGGTCCTAAAACAGGTCTGTGCTCCTGTGTTAGGCCACAGGTACTCTAAAGGCTCTGGGAAGCAAAGCACTGGATGCAGAGGTTTATTATTAGGTGGCAATTAAAATGGAAATGTTGTTTTATCAATCTGCTCTATGAATTTCTGCTTGTCTCTATATGAATCAATTTCCATAAATCTATTTGAATCAATAACTCTTTACAACCATAAAGAAAGAGAAAACTGCCATAAATTTCAAGACATGTTTTTAGATTGTTCATGCTTTTGCATTTTGTTAACACTATTAAAATATATACTCAGCAATTTAGTGAGTGATATAAAATTTTATTGCAGATAAGTTTTAAATATAGAGACTGGAGACACACAGTCAACTCCTTACTCTTCTAAATTCCCAGAGACATAATCAAAGAAGGAAAACAGGCTTGAAAATGCCTGTAAAAATAAGCAAGAATATAATGAACAAATCTAATATGTTTAGAAAGTCCTTCAAGTGCAGGAAAGATGAGACTATCTCATCTGCAGAGTAATTCTAAATTCAGTTGGGAAATAAATGGGTAGAATTGCAGGAGAACTTCTAAACCCCAAGTCTGAAGCAGCAGCAAGGACTGAGGAAGAAGATGGGGCTTATGTGAGTCAACTGGAGAAAACTCTGAATTCTGCAAGAGACTTCTGGAAATACAGTGAAAACCAGCACTAGGAGATGATCCACTCTGTCCTAACTAGGTGGAAGTCTATAAAATGTGAGAGAATCTTATTGCAGAGATGTTCAAAGTCTCCTGCCCCAAAACTGCCATCCCAGTTTATGCTCCCTCTGTCTTATTGTGTTGTGTCTACTCCTAGAGTCTCTTCTAGGATTCTAGAAGATTCTAGAAGCAATGATGTAAGTCAATATAGATATAAAAAAGAAAAAGCTGAGAAAGAAGAAAAGCTAGTGGAAAAGTAAGAGAATGTTTTATGGTTCTAGCACAAAAGGATCAAGATTGGGGGATGTGAAAGGGTTAGAGAAAAGTGAAAAGGGGCTTTAAGAAATGTTACTGTTATGACTTGCACTCCTTTTAATGTATTTTGCAGTATGGGAACAAAAATTACAGTATCTTTTTAAAAATTAAATTCTAGGCATTAAATTCTCAATCTCAAATTAGATAGTGTTCACAAATTGAATTATGTGGGTAAAAACCTCTTTTTTGAGTGCTAACCCAAGCTTTTGTGCTTAATGGACATTCCATATAAAAACCATTGATTTAGAAGTTATTCCAAGCCACATGTAACATCTGGATTGCTAACATTGGAAGGAGACAGGAATCCTTTAAATAAGAGGCATAGTGGGCATAGTATGTACTCAAAAGCTGCCAAAGATACAAAAAAAAAAAAAAAAAATCCCTGAAGACTTGCTGACTGCAGAGATGAAAATAATAGAATGATCTCCGTGGATATGGATGTGTCATCTAAGAATGAAACCTACACAGTTCTAATGTAAATTTGTTTCAGATGTTCGTTTTGACTATTCTGTTGGACTATTTAATAACCACTCATGTCAGTTTTCAATTCAAACTCAAGCTACAGCATGCCGTTCAACAGTTAGCAAAATGAGACGTTTGGGCTCAAAAAACATGAACTAAATTCAAAAGAATCAGAAATATGCAATGTTAGACATCACTTCTATACTCAGGAGCCATGTGATCTTAATTCTAGCTGGTGATTAAATAAATTAAGCCTGAGGGGGGGGAAAATAATATATATATATATATATATATATATATATATATATATATATATATGTATGTGGACCAAATGGCCAATATGGAGCAGGACTGACCTTAGAAATTTACAAACTAAGACTCTAGAGCAAACGTAAGATGTAAGAAGAAGTTGAGATATCACTTCACTCAACAATAACCAAGGATCCAATGAGTAGGAAAAAAGTGGGAAATACACAAAATATACAAAAAAGGTAAAATGGCACAAAAGTAGGAAGCCCAAAAAACAAAAATAAAATGGACTTAAATGTAAATATATCAGTGATGAAAATAAATCTAAAAGGGTAATAAATCTATGGAAAAGAAATAGAGCTAAAATATACCCTAAAACATAATAAACATGAGAAGTGAACTTATCTATAAACGTTCAACTTACATTAACATGACTTTAGTGTTCTATATTCTTCATTAACATACCTTTATTAAAACCAGGAAAGTTTTCCTTAGTAAGAAGAACTTGCAAATAACTTTAAATTTGTTTCAGGAACTTAGTGAAAATTCATTTATCCAAACAATATACTACTCAACTATCTACATTTGCTAGAATCCATAGGCAATTTGAAAATTGCACTTGAGGGGCACCTGGGCGGTTCAGTTGGTTAAGCATCTGACTTCAGTTCAGGTCATGCTCTCAAGGTTAGTGGGTTTGAGCCCCGCATTGGCTCTGTGCTGACACCTCAGAGCCTTGAGCCTCCTTCAGATTCTGTGTCTCTGTCTCTCTCTAACCCTCCTCTGCTCATTCTCTGTCTCTGTCTCTCAAAAATGAATAAACATTAAAAAAATATTTTCTTATAAGAAAGTTGCACTTGAAAAATGAGATATCAATACATTTCTTTAATATTTACTAGATCCAGTGACATGCAGCATAGTTGAACTACACAAATAAAAATCTTGATTTATTTTAAATGCAAAGAATATTGCCACAAGTATTTACCATCTCACGTGGACCTTTCACAAAAATTGATTATATTCCAGTTCTAAAGCAAGTCTCAACAAATTTTTAAAAATCAGTAATATTCAGACCAAGGTCTTTTACTTAACTTATTGTGATTAAATTCAAGACCATGAAATCCAGCAGTAACACCTGCACCAGATGCATAGAGCAGCTACTTGAGGACTCTGCAAAGTCAATAACAAGCAGATTGGGGAATAAACCAGAATTTGTGGTGCCACCAAACTAGTGTGAGTTTAGCTTTTTTTCTTATATCTTCACACTACTTAGGCCTGAATACAGCCATAGTCACAGGCAGTGCACAGCAGAAAAAATAAGCAGAGCCCCCAATTTCCAGCAGGAAGAACAAAAGGGGGAGCCACAAGGAAGTGGAAAATATCAGTGAGACTGAAAAGATGGAGAACTTGGGAAAATTAGCCTTGAAAGTAGCGTACAAATCCCTGGGTTTACCTCTGCCCTTAACATGCATAGATGTGATTGATTTTAAGTATCTTCAGAAAGACTTTGAGAACTGAGTTAATAAATAGACGACTACCCAGATCCCAGATTAGTCACAGGGTGGCCCCACAGGAAGGACAGATTCAAATAGACTACAAATGTCTTGAGCACAGAAAGTTCTCACATCGATAAGCTAAATTCCAATGTCATGCAGCAAAATAAATCCAAAGCAAGCAGAAGGAAAAAATAAAAATAAGACCAAAAATCAATGAAACAGAAAACAATGCAGACCACCAAAGAAACCAAAAGCTGAAAAAATCAAGAAAATTGATAAACCACTAGTAAAATTGACAAAGGAAAGGGGAGAGGGCACACACATTACTAACATGAGTGGAACCCTATAAAAACGATTATTATTTTGAAGAAAAGACAGACCACTCAATGAAAAAAATTGACAAAAGATTGAAACAGAATCTTCACAAAAGGAGATTCCAAAGAGCCAATAAATGTATGGAGTCACATTTAATCTCATGAACAGTCAGGAAAAATCACTTTAAAATTATAAATGAATACTACTGAACACCTAGATAAAGATGAGGAAAAACTGTGAAGTCTGACAAAGACTAGGAAAAACTGAAGTTTGACACCCAGGGTAGGAAGATTGTTTAATAATAAGCATTATTAGTGCAATTGCACTATAAATTTATATAACCATTTTTGAAAAGTTGGGGATTATCTAGTAAAGCTAAAAAAAGTTACATACCTTAGCAACCAATAATTTCATTTCTAGGTATATATATCTTAGAGAAATTACTCTATATGCACACAGAGTAAAATCAAAGAATATGCAAAACATCACTGTATGAGAGAAAACAAGATAGAAACAACACAAATATTAATCATGACTGCACTTGAAAAATGTATAGTGCTGTGTTTGCTTACTGGAATAATGCAGCATTGAAATAAATGAACTCAGGCTACATAAAACAACATGGATTCATCTCACAAAAAATGTTGAGAAAGAAGCAATTTCAGACAAATTCACACACTCTAATTCTATTTATATAATATTAAAAATCAAAAAGGATTGGTTCTCAAAGTTCACTGCATGAAAATGACTCAGGATCCTTCTTTAAAAACATGATGCACACCATGTTTTAAAAAACACATTGCTGGGGCGCCTGGGTGGCGCAGTCTGTTAAGCGTCCGACTTCACCCAGGTCACGATCTCGCGGTCCGTGAGTTCGAGCCCCGCGTCAGGCTCTGGGCTGATGGCTCGGAGCCTGGAGCCTGTTTCCGATTCTGTGTCTCCCTCTCTCTCTGCCCCTCCCCCGTTCATGCTCTGTCTCTCTCTCTGTCCCAAAAATAAATTTAAAAAAAAAAACACACAAAAAAAAACCACATTGCTGTTTTCAGATGCAAAAACCCAATCGCCAAAATAATGTATATAGGGATATAGAAAAGGCATGTACATGCATGCATTCACACATACACACTCACACCTCATATCCACACACATACATCAAATTCAACACAAACTAAGTCTGTAAATTCGGAGTATTTCAAAACTTAGAGGAAAAGGGTAAAGGCATGGACATATTAATTACAGATAAATAAATTAAGTGATATATTAAAATATGTATTTATACATATATGCCATTTTTACATATGTCATGTTATTATACATATGCAATATCAGAAAATAATAATACATCAGAAAATAATAATACATCAATCAGTAAAGAAGCAATAACCAATACATAAAGTTTTTTTATCAAAAGGAGTCAGTGATCAGACAAAAATATAACCCTCTCTAGACGTACTTTGGTGATCAGGTTTTTCAACAGTAAAAGGAATTGATTCTAGGCTGGCATCAAACTTTTCTGCGTGCAATGTTGATAGTGGGGAAGACTGGGCATGGTGGGAGCAGGGGAGGACTCTCTGTGCTTTCTGTTTTACTTTGCTGTGAATCTAAAACTGCTCTAAAAAATAAGTCTATTCAACAAACAACAGGAAATTAGGAAAAACAACTTTCCTGTGGCCTCAAGTAATAGCTATGGAATGTTAATGGAAAAAAATATAAACCTCATATCTATGATCATGTACATACTATAAGTTCAATGGCCTCAGGACATATTCTCAGCTATAAGAAATTAGGCTTCATTTTATCCTTTAAACCTACAAATTGTAAGAAAATTATTCATAAGAAATATCACTAATCTGGTTCCTCTTCTAAATAATATTATTTAAATAGTTAACACTTACTTGGGAAAGAAGTTTAGATTTACTTGCAGGAAAGGCAGACGGTAACTGCTAGTTACGTTGCTTCAGCTGGCATTTGCCAATAATAAAACAAAATGTCTGTAATTAATAACTGGATTTAGCCTCCTTAGAATGCTGTATAGCAACCATCTGTAACTGATTGCCTAATACCTTACCCCAAGAGTCTTCCTGTCCAGTGTATAAAACATTTTCCTTCAGTGAAGTCCTAGTAAATAATTTTTCACTTTCGTCTTTACATATTCATGAATATTTTACTGCTCCTTGGAATTAGTGTTCCCAGGAAACTGCCCACCTGTTCTATGCTTCAATCCAGCAATATATATAGCTTATAAACACTACAAAACTCATCACCAGATTGTACAAAACAGTATACTACCTAAATGTTTAGGTTATAGAGAAGGCTTTCCTATACTTTAGAAGTTGTGTTTTGTTTTGTTTTTAGAAAACAATTTTGCATTGATATTAGAAGAAAATATATGTGGACATTAAGCTTCCTACAATGTAAACTCCAGATGAGTAAGGCACATATTTACAGTAGTGATTGTTATAGATGAACTTGAAAAACATTTCCCAGTAGTTTCCATGGTATCTGACATTATGTAGAAAAGAAGTATGTTGTAATTAGCAAACCAGAATCTGTTTCCAGTTTTTATAGTCTATTCTAGTAAAGTTATATAATTGAACTTATTTTATCAGCTGGCTATGTTTAAGATTGTTTCCTGATAGACAAGATTAGATGATACATTATTTTGACCTAATCAATGTTCGTATCTGATATTTCAGTTCTTGACTCTAATACTCCTTTAGTTGACTAAGATAGTGAATTTGTTTAAATTCTCATTTAGCGCCAAGAATATTTGCTGATGGAATCATTTAATCAAAAGCACATTTAAAACTAAATTACCTAAATTATAAGAATAATTAAGCACACTGGAGAATGTAGCCTAGATTAAGCTGACTTGAAAACCCACTTCTGTGCACATTCATAAATTTATGTTTTTCATATTGGAAAAAATGAAAACTGGTGATCTTTATTTTTTTTTTTTAATTTTTTTTTTTATTTTTTAATATATGAAATTTACTGTCAAATTGGTTTCCATACAACACCCAGTGCTCATCCCAAAAGGTTCCCTCCTCAATACCCATCACCCACCCTGCCCTCCCTCCCACCCCCCATCAACCCTCAGTTTGTTCTCAGTTTTTAACAGTCTCTTATGCTTTGGCTCTCTCCCACTCTAACCTCTTTTTTTTTTTTTTTTTTTTTTTCCCTTCCCCTCCCCCATGGGTTTCTGTTATGTTTCTCAGGATCCACATAAGAGTGAAACCATATGGTATCTGTCTTTCTCTGTATGGCTTATTTCACTTAGCATCACACTCTCCAGTTCCATCCATGTTGAAAACTGGTGATCTTTAATCAAGACATTATGTCAACTCTGGATGTGTCTCTTTTTGCTTGAGTATATAGTTTAAGTGAAGTTTAAAAATCAGAAAATGGACCTATTGAACACAATGAAATAAAATGTTATTATACTTTAAAGACAAGCAAAGGAGCGATCCTGGCTTGAGAACTCCAGCTACAGAGAAAAAAGAATGAGGCTAGATAATAGATATAGAAAAAGAGAAAACATTTAACCAAGATATCCAACCAGGAATTTCCCTATAGGAAAATAAAATAGAGCAGCTTATAAACCGTATATTAAGAACAACACCCCTTCATTCATTTTTGTTGTTGTCAATAAAATATAAGATATTAAGAACCCACTACAGGCAAGACATATTATCTATAATTGTTTCATTGCTGCAAAGAAACCAATGGAAAATGTTGGAAGGAAAATGAAAGACATTGGAATAAGTTTAAAAGTTAAAGCTAAGAAAAAAATGAGGAATAAAAAGGAATGTGTTTTTGAAAACTGGTAGCCAAGAGCTAAGCTGTAATGGTATAACTGAGCATTTAAAAAATTTACAAATTGCCAACAATAACAAGATAACATTCCATGTGTGTAGTAGAAACAAAGAACACATGACCACTTGGAATCATGTCTGAACATAAAACAAAGACAAGGACTCCACATCAGAAAAACAACCAAATGTATCCCTTTCCAGGTCTATGTGAGTGAAGACTAGTCCTTTACCAATGACAACTCATCCTCCATTTTCCTCCTGTCTCCTAAGAAAAGCAAAGATACCTTATCATTAAATCTCCCCTGCGTCCTAACTGAACCAAGCAGAGCTCCGGCAGCTGAAAAGTCTGACTATCTTGTAATAAATGCCAAATCTACAGCAAGTTATTACAAGCTGGCACTGAGAGTTTGGGACACTGACCCCTGAATTCAGTGGCTGGTGGCACCTTGAAGTTTCACTGTCCTTTTGCAGTCCTGCCATTCCCAAGGAACTGGGCTTTTAAGGAGGTACGAGGATACTGGACTGGACTACCTGACAAACCAATGTGGGCAACTGCACCATGCCCCCTGGCTAAGCCCTTAATGCTGGAACTGTACAAAGCACATTACTTGTTCATCCCATTCTTTGGGTCAACCATACTAGCTAGGTGTTAATATATCCCCACACAAAAGACAAATCTGGGTCTTAGGTTAAGTACTTTCCCAAAGCCAGGAAGTCAATTCATGGTGTAGCCTCAGTAAACAGAGATGAATGTAATTATCTCTGTAGAGTTTCTGCAAAGAAGGTGGGCCACAGAGAATAACTGAAGTTGAAATTGCAAAACAAACACATAGCTCACTTAGTCCAAACTCTTAATTTCAAAAATGAAAAAAACAGAGACATAAGAAATTTGTTTCCTAGGGATGCTCAGTTGGTTAAGCGTCTGACTTTGGCTCAAGTCATGATCTCATGGTTCGTAGGTTCGAGCCCCACGTGGGGCTCTGTGCTGACAGCTCAGAGCCTGAAACCTGCTTTGGATTCTGTGTTTCCCTCTGCTCCTGCCCCACCCACCCTCATACTCTGTCTCTCACTCTATCTCTCAAAAATGAATAAACATAAAAAAATTAAAACAAAAAAAAGCAATATGTTTCCCAGCATCTGAGAAAAGCAGATAATGAGCACCCTGTCATAAGAATGTCAGCTGTATAGTTTTTATTTGATAAAATTTTTAGAGGCAAATGATCATTTTAAGAGAGATTCAGGTATTAGATAATTAAATTGGAGGACAGTTCACTACATGACAGCATTTCACCCAGAACAACTTGCAAAGGCATGATCTCTGTTGTATTTCTGAAGCTTAGCAAGTGCTAATAAATGATCAGTAAATGTGCTTAATGAATGAACAAACAAAATACATGATTATGATAGCTCATCATTAGAGTTATGTCGTAAATGACACCAGAATGTTACAATACACTATCTTCTGGTACTAATATCTTTCTCTTTTTATTACAAACATTGTTTTTTTTTAATTTTTAAATGTTTATTTATTTTTGAGAGAGAGAGAGAGATGGAGCATGAGCAGGGGAAGGGTAAGGCAGGGGCACAGAATCTGAAACAGGCTCCAGGCTTTGAGCTGTCAGCACACAGCCCGATGTGGGCTGGAACTCACAAACCATGGGAGCATGACCTGAGCCGAAGTTGGACGCTTAACCCACTAAGCCACCCAGGTGCCCCTATTACAAATATTCTAATGTCATATATTAATTGATTTTCTTCATAGAATAAGTAATAAGATTCACACATTGCTTCTGCAACCAAACTGAAGACATTATTTTCACTTTGTTTTTAAATCCTGACAGAGCATCAACTGGTGACAACTGTAGAAATGAGAAAAAGTGGCCTCCATTGAAAATAGACAAGAGTACATGGGGCATCTGGGTGGCTCAGTCATTTAAGCATCCAACTTTTGGTTTAGGCTCAGCTCATGACCTCACAGTTCATGAGTCTGAGCTCCACATAGGGCTCCCTGCTGACAGTGCAGAGCTTGCTTGGGATTCTCTCTCTCTCCCTCTCTCTCTGCCTCTGCCCTGCTCATGTTCTCTCTGTCTCTCAAAATAAATAAGTAAACTTTAAAAAATAAAATAAAATGGACAAGAGTATATATGGAAAGGAGCTACAGAAAGACATGAGAGTTCATATCCAGTCTATTCAAATTTCACCAGTAACTCAAATATCACATTATTACAGCTTATAAAATATTAAAATAGGCCACCCAATTAAAATTACTGATACGAGAGTGTTATACTTCCACACTTCTCTGCAAATACTCATAAGAAAAGTAACTTTTTTTTTCAAGATATCAGGGAGATTACTGACTCTGACAGCTATTCTGAATGCAATGTTATGAAATCTGGAAAACTACTTCAAGACTGTAAAACTATCCATAGCATGTTAAGCAACAAAGAATTATCTTTTCTGTATTGTCTTTTATTCAGAATAAGTAACACACAGAAACCTATGGAAGAATTGCCATATTATATAAGACAGCATAAAAATTAAAACATGCAATTAGCATTTCATCCAGATACCAAGATATCATCCTGGTAGAAATAGTCATTGCATTATGCTAGGATTATTCTAATTACTATATTTTATTAAATCTTTTCATTATAGTTTATCAAATTTCATACCAAAACTAGAATTGAGGGGCACCTGGGAAGCTCAGTCGGTTGAGCATACAACTCAACTTCCACTCAGGTCATGATTTCATGTGGTCAGTTCGAGCACCACATCAGGCTCTGTGCTGATGGCATGGAGCCTGCTTGGGATTCTCTCTCTCTCTCTCTCTCTCTCTCTCTCTCTCTCTCTCTCTCTCTCCCCATCTCTTTGCCCCTTCCCCATTCACTCTCTGTCTCTCTCTCAATATAAATAAAAAAAACTTTAAAAAAAGAAACTAGAATTGAGCTGTGGAAGTGTCAGAATGTGTTGACTCTGTAAACTATGTCAGATAAAAGATGGTTGAAGGAACAATTGGAACATTCATGGGCAAGAAAATACTGATGAGAACATGCCTTAAGTCTGAACTTGTTCTAGCTGTAAGAAGAAATAGATTTATTTCTCTGTAACTCCAAAAAACAAAACTGATTCCAGTAGAATATAATCATCAAGACATGTAGCTTTGTTTCAACCATGAAAAAAAAATGTCTTGTTTGAAATTAAGCAGTATGGTTTAGAATGGCTTTACAGATAACTAGTATTTCAACTTCTGGTAGTTTCAACCAAAGGTGAACGCTTAATTGGAAAGGGATTCTTGCACTGATGGGGAGAGTTTGGATTAAGTTTCTCTAAGGTCACTACAAAGTCTGAGGGCATACAAATCAGTGAAAAAATTTATGTAACGTAAGTGAGGAAGTAGCTAAAATTGGTCACATTTGCTCATAAAGTATACATGCTCATTTGAAAATAGCATTTTTGGAATTTTTAATTATTTTTAAAGCATGTATTTATATTTTTAGCACACTTTTTCAATCAGGAGATTTGAGAAATCATTGTGGGATGATACTACAGAAAATCCAGAAAGAGTATTGGATAATGCCAAATCTGCCTATACACTTTTTTTTGATAGACACCATTAAATTAGTAGATAAATACAAGTATCTATCCTGTTATTCATTCAAACAAAGTCAATTCAAATTATTTCAATCTTAATTACTCAGTAAAGGAATCTATTTGTGGATACTTTAACATGAGACTTGTTTATTTCAGAAATGAGAAAAACTCATAAGACAAGCACAGGGCCTTGGGAGACGCCCAAATTTAACTCCATACACTAAACTGCTGAGAAGAAAGGAAATGCATTTTTTGGACAGTTGGATGAGAGCCAACAACTTGTTACAATGAAGCAGATTCTATTCTTTGGGATATTAAAGGATGCACGTATTCTTTGGGGGATCATAAAAGTAAAGGTGATTTATTTCAGTGTTATTAGTTGATCATTTACGTGGGCTTCACTTTAATTATTTTGTATAAAAATAATACAACAGAAACAATTCTTTCTGGAAAAACAAAGGTTATATACATATTGAGAAATGTCTTTTGGATTCAGGCATAGAATAAAGACTTCCAGAGGATCAACGAATGAGTGCAAGCAATAAATGAAAAAAAAAATTGAAGCTGTACACCAAAAGAACACAATCAATTTATGAAATCCCAAAATACCAATTTTGGAATTGAGAACCTGTTGGAGGAAACAATACATACTCAATTTAACTGCAAAAATTTTTTTTCTTAAAGCATTTGTTAGATTGATCATCAAAATTATTTAGGGGCATCTGGGTGGCTCAGTGGGTTAAGCATCCAACTCTTGATTTCAGTGCAGGTCATGATCTCACAGTTCGAGGGTTCAAGCCCCATGCTGGGGTCTGTACTGATGGCACAGAACTTGCTTGGGATTCTCTTCCCTGTCTCTCTGCCCCTCCCCTGCTTGCATGTACTCTTTCTCTCTTAAAATACATAAATAAACTTAAAATTATTTAAACAATTTAACTGAGAAATTATTCTGATGCTTGGTCTGAAGAAAGAAAAAACCTACCTTTTATTCTTTTCAAAAATTTTTAAAAAATGTTCATTTATTTTTGGGAGAGAGAACAGGGGAGGAGCAGAGAGAGAGAGAGAGGGGCAGAGGATCTGAAGCAGGCTCTTGCTGTCAGTGAAGAACCCAATGAGGGGCTTGAACCCACGTACTGTGAGTTCACGACTTGAGCCAAAGTCTAGGAAGCTCAACTGAGCCACCCAGGCACTCCCTACCTTTCCAAACTAGATATTCTATCAGTATTGATTACTATATCAAACATGAAGTCATCCTTTACATATTGGAATGAATATTCAGACATAAATAAAAAAACAATATTGATCTTAAATTATTTGGAATTGAAAAGCTGTACTAGAGTTTGACCAAAGCTTTGAAGAACAAATATGCTAATCTAACTATTGGACCCAGTCTAGGACTTGCCAGTGTTTCTTAAGGATCTATTTGACAGATACTACTTGAGTCAGCATAAACGAGGGAGGGAATGTGTTTTAAAGAGTTTGGGTTATTTTTCTGAGCTCCATTGCAGGAAGTGCAGCTGGGATGTCAAGGGTCACCTGGAATTGGACAGCCATCAGGAGCTAGAATAAAAGCTCTTTTAATTGATTTCCAATTTACAAACCCACTGCCTTAGCCAATAATTCCCATCCTGCTCTAAAACATACTGATTAATTCTCTCTCGTGGCATTTGAAACACTTCTGTTTAATAACCTCTTGTGCTCCAACAGTTCTGCCATTTAGGTTTATAGGTTTGCTTAAAGTGCTTTGTGTTGTTTCTGGCCTTTTTATGCTGGTTGTACTTAACTTTTGTAAGTACATAATGCAATTATTATGTAAATTGATGAAGTAAAATAGCATATAGTCAGAAAGGCTTTTTCTATGGAATTTAATTTGAATGCTTTGGAAATACTTGACAAAGATGCATTACAACCTTACAGTTAAATAAGAGTGTGAAACTACAAAGGACGGAGAAAAAATTTTTTTTAAAAAGTAGAAAAAGTCTTCACTCAGTATGCCTCAAGAAGGTATTTAAGTTCTTGCTCCATTCAAAAAAATTAAAACAGAAATTACAAATGATAACTTATGTATTTAATGTAAATACATAATGTAATTTTATGTATTCTATAAAAATATCACAAAAACTCCAATTAGCAGATGTATACTTAAAGAAAAGGCTGTGGAGCTCCATGAGAAGATATGGGTATAAACGTGTATTTACATTAAAAAAAAAGCTAGAATTTTTAGAATAAGTATTTACTCCTTTTTAGTGATTTCTTGCTTTAACCAAAGTTTCAATTGCTCATCTTTATTTCATAAAATAAAAGGACTTCCTTCTACCATCCCAATCTCTATATCTCTCTGGGATCACTTGGTCACTTACTCCTACTTTTCTCGTGTGCATTATCTCACTGTAACCTGCACTTAAAATGAGCTGAATTCATTGTGGTGAAAGTAAAAATTTAGCAACAGACAAACAAGACATCTTTTCTCTTTGACAAGGTGTAGACTCTATCTTATCCTCTTGATGAAGTCTCAGGAAAGCCACACAGATTTTTTTTTTCTCATTCTTAGATCATAAAAAGTTCTTTAGGCACTTTTACTACCAAGAAAAATCTCATTTCAGTAATAAATGCCCAATCCCATATCATAATTATATAAATCCATACTCTCACCTAATTCAAAATTTCTTTCCTATCCAACTCAGAACTGCATTCTCCCACTAATTTCCTTCCTTTATTGTTAGCTACTTACAGAAAGAGCTGAAAATTATTCATCCTTAATTCTCTGTAACTGAACATGTAGCAAGTGTTCATCACGTATGTGTGGAACTAAAATGATTTCCCAGAAAAGAGCATCTCCCTCGGAGATGTAGAGACTTTTACCCATAAGTGAGGATGGCAAGTGTCACATTCATTCCACAACATAATTCCCATTTGCCTTCCCTCCTTTCTTCTCCTTTCAGCCATACCGCAACCATGGCTGATCACCACCACCAGACCACAACCACGAAGAGCAAAAAACTCTATTTATACAAAAATTGTTTGGTCAAATGATTTCTATCAGATCTGATTACTTTACAGGTAATAGCCTGGCAAAAATAATTTTTCTTTATATAATGCCAGAAGTCAAAGAAAAAGACTAATTCATTTGACTGAGCCCGATAAAGTCATAGCTGCTCAGTCTCTGGTTATTGGATCTTTAAATTGAGAAATTTAAATTCATAAGTTTGCCTAAAGTAATTCTCTCTCCATGATTAAACTAACACCTACTACCTCTGCCTTCTCATTCAGAACAATTATGTGAATGCATGAGTATTAATGATTACATCATCACTGGGAGATTTGTTTGACTTAAGAGGTAGGTTTTGAGCAGAGCTGTTACTAAGGAAGGCAGTTCAGGAGATCAAATTAAAGATGAGCGGATTCATAGAACATTCATTCAATCATTTAATCAAAAAGTATGGAGTCAATAAGGTTTTATTATATGCTAGATACTGTTCTAAGTGCCAGAGGTACTATGGTGAAAAAAGCAGGTTATATTTCTTCCCTCATAAAGATTCACTTGAGTTAGCTTAGTTAGGAAGGGGAAGGGATAAAAGGCAATAAACAAAGTAATTTTAGGGTGATGCATGCCAGGAAGTATTAGCTCTAATGACGATTGACTGGGGAAAAATTCACTTTCAATAGGGTATCAAGGGAGACCTCACTGAGTAGCTAAGAGCTGAAGGACCTGATTACTCCATCTACTCCATGGGCAAAGGGCCTGATTAGGTAAGTGTTTGGCATAAATTTTTGAAAAAAGAAAAAGAAAGTAAAGATTTGGGTTCAGAATTTCTTACTCTTATGCTGACTGGTTCTCAAGATAGCCATGAGATTTACAATAAGAGAGAGAGAGAGAGCACACTCATCTTAGGTCTTTAGTCCAAGAAATGTCTAATACTTTGGAGTACTGAATATTCTTAAGGGATATGTTCTTGAATTCTTACAGTCAGATGGAGAACTTTTCTTTGCCTATCTAGAGATATTTCTTTTGAAAGAATAAGAACAATCCCTTTCATGGCCATAGCTGGTGAAATATTTACAGACTTTTACTTTCAACTTTGATATTTTATGTCACCATGTGGGTCAGGCAAGTCATTACACAATTATGACAGAGTTTTCCTTTGCATTAATTATAGTTAACTCCTCTGTAATTATATATTATGCATTAGTTCCTTGATTGAAAATGCAGTAAGGAATTTTCTGTTCACCAACGCTCTGAGTGAATATCCTATTGCTGCAGATGACTAAACTCATTCATTTATTCATAAGCATTTATCAAGGACTCACTATGTGTCAGATGTAAGATAGGAGCTGAACATACACGGGTAAATAAGCCTGGAAGTTTTCCTCATTTCATGGACCTTGTATTTTTGTTTATATATGTGAATTTTGTTTTTATTTAAGAAAAAAAGTGTTTTTTTTTTAATTTACTTCATCTCCAGGCCTATAAACGTGTTTCTGTGGTTCATAACTGAGAAGTGACATGTCATTCTAGGTATAAATATAGTTCTAAAGTTGTAACTCTGCAAATCATTTACTCAAATTTCTCATTAGAGGTCTCTGCAACAGGATCCTGCTGTGAAAGTTCTTTTAAGAGATCCTAACTAAGCATTTTGTTTTGTTTTGTATTTTTCAGAATGATGAAAATGGACAGCAAGGATGATCAAAATGAATTTTATCACAGCAGTCACAAAACGTGATGGGTTATTTTCTCATTTCAAAAAAACAAAACACTGACTTTATGTGCATTTTGGGAGAAAACACAATGGAAATCCCCAGAGTATATTTAAATTCATCACAATTAACATGAAGCAGCAATGTTTCCTCCTCCCAAGCATCACTATGGGTTAGAAAGAGGCACAGGCTGCTGTGTGTCCACTGCTTACAATAATAGTTTTAATATTTACAGTAGCTCACAGTAAAGCTAATAAGGTAAGAGAATTTAAGGAAACTCAGAGTGCCTATGTTTAGTCTGAAAAATTGACAGACATTTTGAGACCTCAGCGATAATCCTATGACGATTCCCACCTTAGAGAGATCTTGGTGAAGTGTAACAAACTACTTGACTGATCACTTCTCTTACATGTAAACATCAAATGAAACCATCCCTGGAATCAGTTGCATCCCTAAGTAGAACTTCTTTACACGTGATTTGTGGCTGGGAGCAAAGGCAAATGAGCCAGGCACCATGGCTCTGGGTCTCTGAAAGAATAAGAAAGGAACAAGCCTGGGCTCTGAAGATAAGCTTAATTTCCTCACAAGTTTTTCTGTCCAGTCCTACTCTATTTACTAGAGAACAATTAGGCATAAGCTCATGGTCAAAGAAGACAATCACCTATAGTTTTATGTTTCATCAGTGAGAGAAAAGGACAATGGTTGCTACCTGGAAGAATTTGACCTACCAAAAGGGACCAAGAACTTTCAGCACCTTACCTAAATGTTATGGCCTCTTGCATTTTTCTTTCTTAGCTTATTTTCATGAAAAAGTGTTCTCCTCCTCATTGGTACATTGTGTCATATGGATTCTGTAAGCTTATAAGGAAGCTTGGTAACCATCTTGTTTAGTATTTGGTATCTCAGTATTAGAAAGATTATACTTGACAGAGATTTTAGCTAAAAGCAGGGAACAAGAAGACAGTTTTATAAAAGAAGGTTTTGAAATAAAAATATATTTAATTGTCATGAATGGGAGATTAATGGAAGTGTTTTCTTTTTTTTTTAATGTTTATTTATTTTTGATAGAGAGAGATAGAGAGACAGATTGTGAGCGGAGAGGGGGCAGAGAGAGGGAGACACAAAATCTGAAACAGGCTCCAAGCTCTGAGACTGACATGGGGCTTGAACTTACGGACCATGAGATCATGACCTGAGCCGAAGTCGGATGCTTAACTGACTGAGCCACCCAGGCACCCTGTAATGATTTCTATTCCTAAATTCCAGCTATAAGTAAAACTCTTCAAAGCATTTCTTTTATCTTTTCTACCCAACCAAAAAAGAACAAATTACATAACAGGTTCTTTTCTTTTTTTTCCTTCTGTCTACTTGATTTACCAATATGGTAATTAATTGGAAGTCTTTCTACTTTTTGTTTCCTCTAACCAAGTCTTTAGCTAAAGAGTGGCATAAATCCTAATGTTGAGAAATGAAATTCTAAAATAAGAATCCAAATATTTATTCAGCTATAATTTCCTCTATACTCACAAATGGTAATTAAATATTATGGCAGTCAAGTGTCCTAATTATTTGTGATTTCTTAATGAAATGCAAATTTATTCAGATTTTCTAGCAGAATGAAGTATATAATTCTGTATTGTTAGGTGTTATTCACTCATCCACCTATTCAGTATTGTTAGATGTTAATCGGATCAGATACTAAAAATTTTCTTTTTCTATCTTTAATCAAAGGATAAACAACTATGTACTAACTAAACACTGAATGTTCAGCATTCCAGTTAATTATCATGTAAAAGGGGTGTGCAGATAGTGGTCTCTGAGTCCAGGAGTTTAAAAGAAAAGTTGAAAATCCAGGATTACCAGACCACTTCCACTGAATGTGGAGAGACCTTTATTGCTAGCAAAGAAGAGTCATCAGAATTTAAGGGCTCATTGTACTCACTGCCATTAGGGTCTTTCCTCCTATAGATCCCATTCTTTCTCACTCAATACCCTCATTTTTAGCCAACAGCAGGAGGAGGTCCTGTGTTTGATTTTCAACATTGTCAGCCCTATGGCTAGGAGAGTTAAGGCTCTCCTTCGGGGCACACATACAAGACCTGAGGTCATTTACGAGGTCCCTGAACTGGGAATTTGAATCCCTGAGTTCATCCTTTTCTTTCAACACTTTGTTCAGTGATAGGAGCAACCAACCAATATCAGTATATTCCTAGTTTTCCAAAAATGTTCCGAAGTCTTACATGCAGAGTCACATAGCTCCTTGTTTCTTGTAAGTGGTTGACCAGGGGTAATCAGTGCAGATATTTTTGCATATCTCTATAAACAGTTCACACTATGAACTGTCAGTGCATAGAATCATTTGCATCTTTAAATCTAATCAGATAAGAGAACCAATTCCAGAACCCCCAGAACCAATTTGGAAAATTCATCCAAAAAATTCTGTTCTTTTAGAACTGCTGTGAATGCCAAATTCTGCATTAGCCAGGGTTCTCCAGAGAAGCAGAACGAGTAGAATATATATGGATATGTATATAAAAGGAGATTTATTACAGGATTTTTTTCATGCTATTATGGAGGCCAAGATCCTATGATCTGCTATCTCCAAGCTGGAGAATCAGGAAAGCTGGTGGTATATTCAGTGAGACCAAAGGTATGGGAATCAGGATTTTTAAGGCAGAAGACAGATGTCTGAGCTCAAACAAAAGAGAACAAATTTGCTCCTCACCTTTTTGTTCTGTTCAGGTCTTCAAGGGTTTGGATGATGCCAAGTGCACTGGTGAGAGTGATCTTTGTTACTCAATGACCAACTCAAATTCTAATCTTTTCCAGAGACACTCTCACAGAAACACCCAGAAACAACATTTTACCAGCTTTTGGGGCATCTCTTAGTTCAGTCAAGCTGACACATAAAATTAACCATCACAGTGAGCAAAATGTGTGTTCTCATTTTTTAATGTATTTCTATAAACTTTTACCATGCCTGGTACATCATAAGTATTTCATAAATACATGCTAACTAAATAAAGAAAAATTTAAAAAACACTGGCACATCCTTCCTTTCGTTGATTTTTTCTTTAGTCAAAACATCATTACTTTTCATAATGTATTCTGTAGCTTCCTTCTTTCAGTATCTAGAGCATAAAGGTACGTTCTTACATTTTTTAAGTACAAGATTCCTGAAGGATGTAATTAAATTATTTCAAGTTATTAAATAAAAGTAGGAAATAAATTATGTGATATTTACGTGATAACTTTTCTAAATTTTGTGAGCATTACTGGCATACAAATTCATCTTCAGGGTCATAGTGTAAGAATTTATGAATGACTGAAGATGTCCACCTACATGTGGAGAGATACAGAAAAGAAGAAAATAATATTACTAAAAATATTAGTATGGTTAATTTCAAGTTGTTTTCTGAATGTCAAAATGGAGCAATTGAGGCACAATAAATAAGCCCTTCCAACATAACACAGTTCAAGGTGATTCTGATATTGTTACAGAATATATTTAGATGATATTTCTATCTTGCTCACTGTATACATGTCTCTAATTCTTGATTGCAAAAGCAGATGGAGATGCTAAGATTGTATTTTATGGGAAATCAGACATTACAAACATAGCTCTCAAATGTGTATTGCTTGTTTAGAAATGTATTCACTTGAGATGTGACCGGAAGGCAAAATTCTTTTGCTGCTTTTTCAATCTACTTATTACTCTACACATGTAAAGTGATGTAAGTGGCACTGCCAGATGTGATCAATTATCACAAAAGCACTTTTCTTAATCCAGGATCTGAAAAAGTCTATAGCTAGACAGTTCTTATATTTGATATCTCAACCCCAATTTACATGAAAGCTGTTACCAAACAAAAAATAATGCAGCTGAAAAATTGGGCTCCAAAATCTGAAGGGTAAAAAGACCTCTATCACAGAAATAAAGTATCATAATCCCCATGCATCTATATTTCACCATTGGTTGGAATTTAAATTGGAACTGGCATCCAAAAATTTTAACAGCAGATTAGAATTTCTGAGAAAATAATATATCTATTGACAGGAGTGCTTTGAACAGACATTGGGTTAGTGACTACAGCCCATTAAAAAAATAAGGAAGAACTCATCCATGCTACCATGAAATTTAACTCAATACTAATTCTGAATTCAGTCATCATTGAGTCTTCATAAGACTATTGAAAAAGTGAAAATAAATAATAGTAACAGTTACTGTGTGCTAGGATGTGTTCTTTGAGCTTTATCTGATCTTCTGAATATTGTCAGCTAGTTCTCAGCTCTATCTCATCCTCTTTCACTGCCTTCTTGTACTGCAAGCTGAGACAACTTAAGATGAATAAATTTTATGGTATGTAAATTATACCACAAAAAGATTAATGAAAATATTATTTGAAACTATTTATTTATGTAAGTCAAAATGAAATAACTCAAATAGATTAATTTTACTTTATATATAAATATATATACTTATTAATATATTATTAATATATATATATTAATTTAAATTCAAGTTGGTTAACATACAGTGTAGCCTTCAGGAGTAGAGCCTAGTGATTCATCTCTTAAATATGACACCCAGCGTTTATTCCAAAAAGTGCCTTCCTTAAAGTCCATCACCCATTTAACCCATCCCCCCAGATATATCCCCTCCAGCAACCCTTAGTTTGTTCTCTGCTTTTAAGAGTGCCTTATGCTTTGCCTCCCTATCTGTTTTTATCCAATTTTTCCTTCCCTTCTCTTATGTTCATCTGTTGTGTTTCTTAAATTCCATGTATGAGTGAAATCATATGATATTTTTCGTTGACTGATTTATTTCACTTAGGATAATACACTCTATTTCCATCCACATTGTTGCAAATGGCAATATTTCATTCCTTTTCATTGATAAGTAGTATTCCATTGTACATATATACCACATCTTCTGTATCCATTTGTCAGTCAATAGACATTTGGGCTCTTTCCATAAAGCTGTAATCATCGGGGCACCTGGGTGGCTCAGTCCATTAAGCGTCCGACTTCAGCTCAGGTCATGGTCTCACAGTCCGTGAGGTCGAGCCCCGTGTGGGGCTCTGTGCTGACAGCTCAGGGCCTGGAGCCTGTTTCAGATTCTGTGTCTCCCTCTCTCTCTCTGACCCTGCCCCTTTCATGCTCTGTCTCTCTGTCTCAAAAATAAATAAACATTAAAAAAAAAAGCTGTAATCATCAATACAGTATGGTAATGGCACAAAAACAGACACATAGTTCAACGGAATAGAGAGACCAGAAATGGACCCACAAATATATCGCCGAATAATCTTCCGCAAAGCAGGGAAGAGTATCCAAAGGAAAAAAAAAGACAGTCTCTTCAACAAATCGTGCCAGAAAAACTGGATAGCGACATGCAGAAGAATGAAACTGGACCACTTTCTTACACCACACACAAAAACACATTCCACAGACCTAAATGTGAAAAAGGACACCATCAAAATCCTACAGGAGAAAACAGGCAACAACCTCTTTAACTTCAGCCACAGCAACTTCTTGGTTGGCATGTCTCTGGAGGCAAGGGAAATAAAAGCAAAAATGGAACTATTGGGACCTTCTGCACAGCGACGGAAACATTCAACAAAACTAAAAGTCACCCGGAGTAATGGAAGAAGATATTTGCAAATGACATATCAGAAAAACGGTTAGTATCCAAAATCTATAAAGAATTCACCAAACTCAACACCCAAAAAACAAATAACCCAGTGAAGAAATGGGCAGAAAACATGAATAGACACTTTTCCAAGACAGACACAGGAAAAGATGCTCAACATCACTCATCATGAGGGAAATACAAATCAAAACCACAATGAGATACAACCTCACACCTGTCAGAATGGCTAAAATGAACAACTCAGAAAACAATAGATATTGGCAAATAGATTAATTTTAAAGTGCAATGCAAACTCTTTTCGTACTGCACAATAAATCAACTTAAAAATAAATTTAAATCTTTTAAATAAGACATTACTTTTTACATCTTGATATTAAAATATGAGCATTACATTCATTCAAAATAATAAAGGCAATTTTTGGTCAAATGAACTTAAATAACACAGTACACTAACATTTAGATTTATTTCCTTAGGAATGTATTTTATGATTATATAAGTGCCAGTAATTGATTTAAACAAAATATCGACCCAACATAAAAATGAAACCCAAAGTAGTTGGCCAATCATTTGGTAAATATCACTATGTTACTAATGTATGCCATATATTTCTTATCCCAATACCCAGGACACAGCCTGCAAAATCTGCAAAAGCTCAATAAGAATGGGCTTTTGAGAGTAGAAGCAATCATATAATAGAAAAGCATCATCATTAATGTTGTGATCATCATTACTGTGTAAGAGTTAAAAGAAAAATGTTGAAGAAAATACAAGTACTAGCTGCACTTAAATATATCAGAAATTGCTTAGCTATTTTGTCATGAAAATGGTAATTAATCCTTAGAAAACACCAAGAAGTATCATGAAATTGAAAACAATATAAATGCACATTAAGTCAAATACTTAATATAACAATTAACCATTTGAGTAACACCATTGAGAATATTGTCAAGAAATTTTTAAAACTCAATGGTAGAGTAAATAAATGAAACATATTTTGATCTGTTTGAGCAAGTACTACTTTAATGTAAAGAATGATTCTTTGTTAGTATTTAGTTTCTTACCTAACACACCTCATTTTAACAGATAAAAAGCAGACATCTGTGAGAAAGTTTAAAACTTACTTATATAGCACACAGATACTACTTGTTGAAAGGCTGTGATGAATACTGAAAAGCGTATCTTTAGTTAAGAAGCATATTAACAGATTTTTTTCAACCTCAGTAGCTATTTATTCATTCTACCATCCATCCAAACGGGTGTTAAAAACCTACTATATCCCTACTAGTTATTTAAAATCTTCCGAAGTATCAATGAGCTCAGACTCAGATTTTTCGCGGTTGGGTTTCCTCTAGTATATATTGAGAATGTGTAGGAGGAGAAATCCTATGTGTCACCTGTCACAATGTGACCTCTGCCACCATGTTCCATTGTGAACCATTGCTTCCTTGGTTCCCTCCCCAGACTGAAACTCCTGGTCATGATCTCCCTGACAGAAAGTTGCTCCCTCTCCAAGAGAAACACAGAATTTAACAGCAGGACTGGGTGTGTTGCTCTCTACTCTTATGTCCCTTTCTTTTTCATAATACCACAATTGAAGATACTAGAACGAAACAGTCATTCCCTTGCCTTTTAAAATTTATTTGACATGATATTGCCAATTATTTTGATCCAAAAAAGTAATTTGCTCAAATAACCTCAAAATTATCAGTATAAATGATAACTATCTTTGATATTTTTTAAATACTTGTTTCTCAGATTCCCCTATTGCTTGCCTTTGAAACTTTGAGTATCTTATTAAAATTCTTTTTAATTTACTTATTAAAAACTATCATTCCATTTCAATTTGTGAGCTATTTAACAGTTTTGATTAATAATTTTTGTTTTGTTTTGACTTGACTAAATCAAATCAAACTTTGTTTTGTTTTGATTAATAATTTTTATCATTAAGACATTTTTTGTTTTGATTAATAATTTTTTATCATTAAAACATTTTTCAAAAGCTTATATTTTCTCCTAGTGTTTCTGTACTTATTTTTCTGTTTAGCTTTTCATATATTTTTGGTATGAATATCCAGTTAGTTTTATTGGAAAGAATACCATGTCTCCACTGATTTGAAAACCTACCCTATTACAGAAATCTCATAAATGTGCAGCTATATCTATTCCCATAATTATCCACTATGTTAACTGGCTGTTTGTTATATGAAGATGAAAGTGCTTGTGGTAACTAAGACTTGACCTTGGTGGCTTAACACTCCTGCATGACTTTCCTAACCTCTGCGCCTTCCATATGGAAAATGCATTTCTCTTGTCATTGAGGCAGGAACTGATTCCCTAGTGTCATTTTTAGTCAGGATTTTTAAACTATGTCAAATCCTTTTAGTAGCTTGAAAGATCCACAAAGACACCTCTAGGGCAGGCACTTGATTATTCATCCTTTCATTTCTGGGGTATAGCAAAGATCATGAAGAACTGAAATTACTTTGCTCTTGTGTGATCTAAAATAATCTGTGGAAACTATGTAACACTTTTTACATTTTTAGATTTACATCTACAAGCTTTACATTTAAATAGCTGAAAATGATATGCAACATAAGTATTTATATTTTGAAGGACACTGTTATACCACATGTTTAAATAATTCTGAGGACCTAATCACATAACCATGGTATACAAAATCACTTATTTAAAACTACACAAATATGACCCTCTCTAACAATGACCCTCTCTAACAAATAAAGTTTACATTAGTCTCTTTCTATACCAATTTTCCCTCAGAATTGTATCATACTTTTCTGCAAGAAAATATGTTAATTCAAACATTTTTTAAAGAATTTCTTACAACCATAAGGTTCTAAGTGTTAAAAAAAAAAAAACTGGAGTCTAGTTGTTACTAGAATAAGAGAGACCCAAATAACAAAAATATATTGCATATTTTGATAAATAAGAAATTATTAAACATTAAAAAGTCAATTTCCTTGGGAATTAATTTATTAATGAGATGGATAGAGCTGGATTCTTTTCAATTAGCTAATTAGTTAATGCAGCTAGCATGAATAGTAATTATTCTTACAATGGAAAACTTTTGTTTAGAATCTATTATTTTCTAATTCTTTATTTTTATTAACTGGAAGAGCAGAAAAAGCCCGTCTCTCATAATTGGGTAGAAATGGAAGGTATTTGTTATGGCAAAATAATTCCATTCTTAAAACTCCATTTATATTATTTGCCAAAAATAAAGTTATCTAGCATCAAAAAGTACAATAACAATTTCATTATATCTTCTTCATTTATGTGAAATACAAGTAATTAGAAACTGCATGATGTGCAAAATGAGTTATTACCCAGTTATTAGAGGCTTCTGTGACCTCAATTCGCTGCTTATGCCAAGAAGACTTTGCCACGCTTTACTGAGTAACTTTTCATTGTAAAGACATGTATACCTCATATATAATGTGGGATCAGTTCCACACCACTGCAATAAAGTGAATATTACAATAAAGTGAGTCAAATGATTTACGTTTAGTTTTGGTTTCCCAGTGCATATAAAATTTAGGCTTACACTATAGTCTACTAAATATGTATTATGTGTAAGAAAGCAATGGACATATCTTAGTTAAAACATACTTTATTGCTAAAAAATGCTAACCATCATCTCAGCTTTCAGTGAGTCATGATCACTGATCACAGATCACCATAACAAATGTAATAGTGTTAAAAGCTTTGAAATAATGTGAAATTACCAAAATGTGGCACGGAGACATTAAGTGAACAAAAGCTGTTGGAAAAATGGTGCCACAAACCTTCAATTTGTAAAAATGCAATATCTATGAAGTGAGATAAAGCAAAGGGCAATAAAACGAGAATTGCCTGTATATATTCACTATCAGGTGCATTCCATTTCAGTTGAATCCTATTTCACCTGGTGAAACTCCATTGTCATTTACCTTTATCAACAGCTTAAGAATAAGGAGACAGAGACACACAGAGATTAGGTAACTTGTTCGCCAGCACAGTACTGCTAATGAGCAGAGTCTGATATCAAATCTATGTCTTTCTTTGAAAACTATGTGGGTCTATCCAAAATGTAACCATCAATAAGTTTTTTAAAAAGAAGATATAATTGCCCTAAGATACAAGAAAAATAGTTAAACATAAAATAGTTGAAATAAGGATTCCCTATGAAGCTCAAATTCATTTTCTGATGACAACACCCTTTGCACCTAAGACACCTATTTAGTTCCTCATATTTCCTAATTGTTTGAACAACAGGAATTGATCTAGTTAAAAGTACTTCATAATAGTGGCATTATTTTCTTGCTCATTAATTTTTCATATGTGTTATTCTCATCCTCCTAATCTGATTGGAGTCTGTGTAGACCTCTTTGCTCAATTTCAGGTCCTACTAATTTCTTGCCATTTTCACTTGGAAATCTTCAGTGATTCCAGGTTGAAGACTTTTAGCCCTTTCTACCTATTAGCATCCTTTTTCTGTTTCCTCCTTGTTTTGTCATTCTCATCGTAGTGGACACTATTCATGAGTTTTCCCATATCAAAAACCAAGCCAGTACTTTGTCTCACCCACCACATCCGGTCCTATAGTGTCTATTTGCTAGAGGTCTCCTGTATCTTTCTCATCCTTCTTCAACCTCATGGCAGTGTTGTAAGATGAGGATTTCAACCTCTTTTTCTCGGTTATTGCATGATCCTTCTAGCTTGTTTTTCTATACTTGCCTTGCATTCTTCCAATCTATTCTTCTCCATGCTCCAAGACTAGCATTCTGCTATTCAAATAACAATGTACATTCAATGAAATATTTCCAAGAAATATATTTCATGTCCATGAATTTGCAAGTATCACTATAGGTGTGAATAATACAGCCATAAGCAAAGCACAAAAGTTAAACCCTCCCCTACACTTTATTATCTGCCTAGTTCTCGTCCTGTAAAACTAAGACACAAACGTTGATCCTTCCTCCACCTTCCCACATATTACACATTCTCACTTGAATTTTTTCTAATGCATTATGGTTCTTCATGCCTCTAGAATTTGATATGTACTTTACACTGCCACGAATGCCTTTACTTGTCCATCTCATCCCACTACCTACAGTTAGATAACAACCAATCATATTTCAAGGCTTTGAACTGAAACTGTCACTTTTTAAAATAGTTCAAGAGAGATAAAAACTACTTCACATGGTATAGAGTTAATAGTATAATTTTAATTAGGTAACTCAGGGAAGTTTAACGGAGTCAAATGTTATTTTCTTTTCTTACTAAACAAGAATAAGTAATTAACTTATTAACTATTGAAGAGTAGTCCATTGTTTTCCACTACTTGTGGAAAATTACAGTTTTTACATTATATAGTAGCTTTTAATCTATTTTTTAAATAATAAAGTCATTTCTCCATATGGAATTCTCTATTAAAAATCTTTCATATTCTGACAAACTCATTTTAAAATATCAAAAGTTCACAAAATAGATTTTGATGTTGTTGAAATATTAGGAATTTTACTGTGAAGAGTGACTTTCATTCAGTTCTATGTGTCAAATTTTAAGAAACTCTAATAAAGCAATGCCCTAAATGTTTCATTGAAAAGAGTACTTTTTTGTGTGTAAAAATGTGAATAATTACCATGTACACAGCAGGAACACACCTGGAAAAATATCAAGCAGAAAGGAAAATTAGCATAAACACAATGTTCCATTTCATTTAAGAGCTTTTACTGATTGAGGGAAAATGAAAAGAAAGAAAAACAAAAAGAAATGACATGGTTGCCTTAGTTACAACCATCATTTCCATGATTACCTGTCCATCCAGTCTGCTGTTGCATTTAATAACTTGAGAGCAGTGAGGAAAGAAACAGCAAAGAGTGTACAATATTCTCCAACACAAATGGCTTAATTTTGATTTTTTGCTATTATGTCTAATTGATTAACTCCATTAAAATATTAATTCACAGAAATAGAAATTAATGGTATGTGACTCTATGACATATTTTTGCCTTAAATTTAATTTTCCAATTTTAAATAAGCACTTGAAAATATAATTAATCCTCCTAATTCAACAATGTCGATTGCTTGCTTTCGTTATACCACCATAGTCACTAGGTTCTAAAGATAACATAGAAAATAGAGAAGGTTCTTTTACTATTAAAGAAATTGAAGACTTGTAATAGAGATACACAAAAAATTAACAGTTACTATATACTGTGATGTTTTTTGAAAGATATTAATTATAGGACATTAATAGATACAGCACACCGAGTTTCTCCTAGGTGTCCCAGACTCTGCTATGTGTTTTATATACATGATTTCATTTATTCTTTTGACAATCTTAGGCATTACCTGTTATTCCTGATGTCCAGAGGAGAAACTAAGGCTGAGAAAAGTTATTTTTTGTTGCCCAAAGATGCACAAGCATAAGGCAGAAGAGCCAGGATAAAATGTCAGTCATATTTGATTTCAGAGTCTGTATTTTTTTTTGTACATATATTAACTATGAAGGTCATTCAACTAACTCTCAAAAAAAGTTAAATAAATACTTACATAAGATAAAGTGAGGCATATGATGCAATTGGAGAACTACAACTATTTTATTAAGACTCTAAAGTGAGAAAAGTCACAAAATGTTGCCTAGAGAGAGGTTGGGGACTAACTATAAACAGGCTTGTGTGCCTTCACTTTACTATTACAGTGGCTTGCATATCATCTTTTATGTTTACATCCATATATAACCATTGTTTAAACTATAATTCCTGAGCTTTACCATATTTAGCCATGTGATACAAACTTTCTCAAAATCTTATGTCTTGCCACCTACATAGGAATTCTTTAGTACATATTTTTCTTGATAATTCTAATTAAGTCCATGGTCACTAAGCACTCTCTTTTGATCTGCATCATTTCTCCA
Organism: Panthera leo; assembly: GCF_018350215.1. Taxonomy (NCBI): domain Eukaryota; kingdom Metazoa; phylum Chordata; class Mammalia; order Carnivora; family Felidae; genus Panthera; species Panthera leo. The sequence continues at coordinate 98,089,554 of NC_056685.1, forward strand.
TGATTTTAATTGGTAAATATGTAAGTGGTTTCATTTTAAAAATTAGAACTATATAGTATTTCTAAATTGTAAAAGAATAAAATATTTCAATCGCAGTATTTTGCTAATATTCTTAATATATTATCAATATTAAACAGAAGAAGCTATTAAACAATTTTAATATGATTGAAACTCCAAATGCATGTTCCAGTTGCATCATTATCTTCTTCTTTAAATATCCAGAAGTTATTTAGTGTAGGTATCATGAATATCTGCCTACTTTCTTAATTTCTGAATTTCCAGTGACAGCAGAGGGAGCTCACAGTGTATTCTTTTGAGATTTGCTAAGTTACATATTTTACTTCTGTTGCTCAATGGAGGGGTTGTAAAACTAAAAGTTTATTTTTTCAAGGGAATTTTCATACATATGTAATAGACAATATAATTTGTGAACTATGTCTTATAGCAATAAAATAGAAAAATAAATTTGATGACTTCACTACATACACATTCATTAAGTTCAAATTTAGTTTTTATTTTTTTTTATTTTTTTAATGTTTATTTATTTTTGAGACAGAGAGAGACAGAGCATGAATGGGGGAGGGGCAGAGAGAGAGGGAGACACAGAATCGGAAGCAGGCTCCAGGCTCTGAGCTATCAGCCCAGAGCCTGACACGGGGCTCGAACTCACGAACCGTGAGATCGTGACCTGAGCTGAAGTCGGACGCTCAACCGACTGAGCCACCCAGGCGCCCCCAAATTTAGATTTTAAACTTGAACTACCTCCAATTATCATTATCCTACATTTTTGTATATTGCTCAAATCTTTTTCCTGAACTCCAGACTTTGATATCTGTTCGGTGTCTCTGCTCAGATGCCTAATAGACATCTTAACCCTGTCCAAAAGTAATCTGTCCCCTCTGCAAACCTGCTTCGCCATAGTCTTTCCCAACTCTGTTGAGGACAATATCATCCTTACAGTTGCACAGGCCAGAAGCCTTGAAGTCATCTTGACTTCCCTCTTTCTAGTAAATCTTAGGTCTAACCCAACACACTATTCTTTCGACATGTTTTTGGAATCCAACCATTTCTCAACACCCTTATGTTAACACCCATCTCCTCTCTCACTTGGATTACTGCAAAAGCCTCCTAAAAATATCCTGGATTTTTCCTTTTAAAACACTTCCCTGTTCTATTTTCAACGTAGCAGCAATAATAATCTTTTTAAAACAAAGCGTATGTCATGTCATTCCTTTCCTCAAAACCTTACAATGGTTCACTGAGAATAAAAGCCAATGTGTCTCTAATAACCTACTAGACCTTGTATGATTTTTCACTTCTTTCCCACTTACCTCTCTGACCCTATCACCTGATTTTCTCCCTCAATAGCTGCAAAGCTACTGCTCTAGCCTTTCCATGTGTCATATGGGTGTGATCCTATTTCAGGGCCTTTGCACTGACACTTCTTTGTTTGAAAAGTCTTTCTCCCAAAGGTCTACACAACTAATGCCATTAAGTTCTTTGTTCTTCACTAAATATTATCTTTCAATGAGATAAGCTCTGAGCAACCTATATAAAATTGCAACTCACATCATCTCCCTGACCTCTCAATCTCTCTTGCCCTACTGCACTGTTTTTTTTTACATACTTCTTATTACCTTTTAATATACTGTATTGTTTGATATACCATATATATATAGTATATCAATACTATAGCATAGTATACTATACTAGTATAGTATATCAATACTATAGTATATCAATAGTGTATATATATATATACACTACATCATTTGTTATATTTAATATCTTTTCTAAAATGTAAGTAAAAGGCAAAGACTTTTTAAAAATCTCTGAATTAGCCCAAGCATGGAGAACAATTTGTCACTCAACAGGTGCTAAAAAGAGATGCTGGTTGGATAAATATATAAGTGATAAACATTAATTTTGATAATGTTTATGGTATGTATGCTATTTTTAGTCCTGTGCTATAGCAGTCATTTTTTAAATTTAATACACCAAGGTTAGAACTTCAGAAATAATCTTGATAAGGGTTAGCAATTTTATATGTACATCTATGTATATATGTCTGATAAAGCATAGTAGGTATTTGATAAATATAAACTAATTTATAGTGTAATGTACTTTAAGCAGAAGGGTGCCAAAGCTTTGTAATAATTTCCAGTAGAGAAATACAGTGTTACTTTCTCACTTGAAAGATTTTATGATAAAAATAATTAGTTCAGATCTCAGTATAACCCTTCTTCCAATTTCCTTAAAATAATAATGCTAATGTATTATGTAAATCAGATGAGCCTGCTGGTATTTAAGCTGGTATTTTGTACTAGTAGGTATCTGATTGCCTAGTATAACTGAGAAATCATAAATCTTAACTGTTTGGTTGGCTCACAGAACATATTTACTTTAAGGTTAAAGACTTGTTTTTATCAACTTTATAGGCTATAATAAAAATATGATAAAATCTGCCCATTATTCAAAATAATTGACTAGCTCTACTCCACTGTCTAAAGAACAAAATTGAAAGGCTTCTGCGTGGCTTCTATCAAACTATAACTTGTTTCTTTCTAAAATATACCAGGCATGCTCAAACTCGGGAACTTTTGAACATGCTGTTAGTTCTTTTATTTGAAATATTTCCTGAGGGCAAAGCCCATCCACTGCCCATCAAAATTTGTTGCCCCTTTCTCCAGATCTTTCAGCTCCAGATCTTTCCCTGCAGTTAGGTGGCATGTGACAAAGCGTTCTCCAACATCTCTGAACCAAAGAGATGTGTGCCGCTTCTAGGTCTAGCCCACAGAGCCTTCAATAAGCATTCTTTCGTGTTCCTCTCCTTTGGCTGATGGAAACGACTGTGCCCAGAGGTCCTTGGAAGGCATGTGTTAAAAATCCAAGTGACCATCAGCTTGGCCCAAATAATTGTGTGCAGGCACTGCCCTGCTGTATGAAACCTTGGCCAGCATGTTTACATATGACAGAAATAGATTTCTTGCTCTATAATCACAGAAATGGAGCAGGGTGCTTTTTGTTACAGGATTTTTAGCTTACTCTAACACATGGCTACCAAATACCAAATACCTACAACTATTTAGTAGATGCCTTCTGTGACCATAACCCCACTTGGAAGGCAGAACTAGAATCCTCTGACCAGGCAGAAATATCTACCTTTATTCCTCCAGAGAAATGAGAACATTCAATGTTATATATTTGTTTGCATATTTGTCTTCCTCTTACAATTCATCTCCTACAGGAAAAGGAATGAAGCCTTTCTACCCTTGGAGTCTCAGTTACAGAGTATCCAGAACACTCTAAGTCCTAAATAAATAAACAAATAAATATTTAAATATTTAAATATTTAAATTAATACTTATTAAATTAAGACATGAGTGAATGAATCAACAGCGTCAGAAATAATACATATGTTATTCAGCTCAGCAGCACTTCCTTTATAAAAATTTTAGGTACTCAAATATTTAACAATTACAAGATGATTCTATTTCCTTTTTCCTCACCCTTCTTTCTCTAGACACACTGACACATGAACTTGTTTCAGTCACATGAATCAATTACAAAGCAGTGTTAACATTTTAGAGGGCAGGAGACACTATTACCATGGGAGGAAAAAAGTCTGAGTAAAATCAAACAAAGGAAAACAAAATGGAAAGAAATTTTTCATCCAACCAACCAATCAAACAAACACAAGAGTGAACAACAACACAGAAATTCGACACTGATATATCTGGGTGAAAACGATGTGTTGTAGAATCCAGATAGTCACGTTACAGATTATGAAGGATTTTCAGAAGTTCATCCTGTCAAACTTAATTTTCAAAAATGATTATTTAATGTTGAACACAAGACAGTGTAGTAAAATATAGGTCATAAAAATTGCTTTATTCAAACTGCCAATTTTTCCCCTTTCGTTGCACATGAAAGACGCTTAAAATTTACATTGGAAGCACACATAAGTACAGTAAGGGCAAAGCCTTCAAAAGGTCAATTGTTATTGTGTGCATGGAAACCTTAATAGAATTGCATTGCTCATTCACTGGTAGGGGCTAATTAGTTAAGCCTTCAGTGCTACTTAGCAATTTTCACACACGTCACACAGTTCAAGTGCGCACAATACAAAGCAATTACACAGCAGTAGAAATTTGACAAAGAAGCAAAGCAAGATCAAATTCAACAATACCTACTTTTTTCTTCTGAAAAGAATATAACTTGGGCTCAAAATGCAACTTGTGTCTACTTAATTGCTCTACATAGGAAAACAAAGTATAAGAGGAGCAAAGAGAAAAGATGATATATCAAGAGTAGATCTAACAGTTAAACGCATAGCGCAACAGCCACTACAGAATTAGATGGTTCTAGAATATTGTAAATAACTGAAAAATGTATCAAAGCAGAAGAACTACAAGGCCATAAAAATGTGGAGTAAGAAGTTAAGCTGGGAAAAAATTTGATTTTTTTTTCTGCCCTCTGTTTTGAAATTTAAAGCTTAAAAAATCTGCAGCAGTTCTTCTTTGGAATAATTGTGCAATATTTTTAAATTATTTGTTTTTAAAAGTCATCTATTACTTTCAGAGTTCCAACAACCTAGGTCGATTTAAGAACTATACATACTTTTACTCTCACTTTTTATTTCCCCCTTTCCAAATGCCTTTTTCTGACTGCTTGCCAACATTTCATTAGAACACATTATTTCAAGAGAAAAGCACTCTTTCAGTTTGTTTATTATAGGAGGGAATATTCATAGGTGCATCTTTCTTAAATAGTATATTTTCTATGAAATTTACATTTGAAAGAATTGTGTAAGTTTGCAGAACTATTGTATAGTATAATTTTCAATTCGCATGAAAACAGAGTAAGCAAAACTAGGGAAAGGGTACCTCCAACCAGAGATCTGACCAATATGAAGTCTGTCATATAAATGGAGCCCTAAATAAAATTTTCTTACACCATTAATAACATGTCATACATTCCCCCTAACCTGTGATCTTAAAACAAAAATCACAGCTCAAAACAGAAATTAAAACAAGAATCATACTATGGATATATGAGGAGAGACACATAAGCAACATTTGTTGGTTGAACAGAGGGAGAACAGATTATTCTCTCTCAAGGAAAACAGGCATGGCATTGAAAGATAAATAAGATGTTAAGGGCATCTAAGGAGAAGCACAAGGAATAATAAAATCAAAACCATAACTCATGTTCATTAATGTTACATAGAGATTGAGGGTTTATATTGAAATATTATATTGGAAAGGCTAGTTGGAATTTTCTGGCCCAATCAGGTCCTCTACACCATATAGTTCACAATTCCATAAATTAAACTGATCCTCTTACACAAAAGTTTAAAGCTAGAACCATCTAAACTGGTTCATGTAATGATATTCTCCCCAACGAGCACCAGTTTCTCTTTGTCATCTAGCCTATGTCATCTGAGATCAATTTATGATCTCATTTGTCATGTGGAACTCACACACCATGGGCCTCCCATCACAGGGACCTCACACATTTGCCAAACAATGTTTTACAAAACACCTCACCTCATAGAGGGTCTATCCACCCTTCTCCCCCATCTCATTTCTCTGTATCCCTTTCTCTTTGTGCTGAAGTACACTGGCTTTTTGTATTTTTTTTTTTTTTTTGGTTGGGGGGTCTTTCATGACAAAAGGGCTTTGTCCAAACTGGGAGCTTACTTTTGCTCATTACTGTTTCTTCAGAGTATGGAAAAGAAAGTACACAATAAGCATGCAATAAGTGCACAATAGGCATGCAATTCACAATTGCTGACTGAGTTACGGCACCAAATAAATGGATATTCCTCCCATAGAAGACTCAATCCTTATGATTTGGAAATCAAGTCTAATCAGAAACCATTTGGGGTAGGGCCTTAATTATATCCTGTAAGCAGTAGAGAATAAAGTTTTATTCAGACAGGTAGGCTGTTGAAGCTTTCAAAAGTACCCAATTCTGACACCCTACCACTTTGCTTTATTAAGTGCTGAAGTGAAAGACTTTTCCCTTCATAAAGAATATTAAAAATATGCGATTTTGGCAAAGAATATAACCTGGAAGTCTCTCAACCAACCCTTAGGAAAACTCCAGTCTGTATTATGTACAGTTCTTAACTTACAACATATGCAGTCTTTTAAATAGTCTGAATTTTGTAGTTGCATCATGGCATCAGAAGGCTATGAAGCTGGGTCACAATGATCAGGCTACGAGTAAAGTACTTTCACGTGTGTTTTGATGTTGTGCCCTCTACTTTATAATATTCTGAGTAACATTACTCAAAGTGTGATATAAAATTCACTATTGTATTTCATTTCGAGGACATTGTCAAACCCATTTCCTGTTATATTAGTCAGAATGTCTTTTGTGAGGCTCTCTCAATAGGAATGCCAAATGTGCCAGTTGAATAGCTCTTAGTCGTGCTTTACTTTATTGATCTTAACTTCTGATTTACTAGTTTTAGGTCTTTATTTTTCATCAGAAACCATCTTTTTTTTAAATGTTTATTTTTAAATTTTATTTTTATTTTTGAGAGAGAGAATGTGAGCAGGAGAGGGGCAGAGAGAGAGGGAGACAGAGGATCTGAAGCGGGCTCTGCGTTGACAGGCTCACAGCAGCAAGCCTGATGCGGGGCTCGAACTCACGAACTGTGAGATCATGACCTGAGCCAAAGTCGGAGGCTCAGCTAACTGAGCTACCCAGGTACCCACAGAAACCGTATATTCTATCTATCATTTGTCTATCTATCTGCCTATCATCTATCTATTTAGCTATCTATCATCCGTTTATATAATACCTATATACCTATTTTATTTCTTTGAATTGTTTGGGGGGACAAATCCAACACTATAAAATAAAATTTAACGTAGATTAATTTTTTGATGAACACAAAACCTCCACTATGTATGGAAGTTTGTATGCCTACTTGTTTATTTCCGCAAGAAATGGTACTTGAGTTTTGTAACATAACTGAGAAAGATCCCTCCCTTGAGATTAATTATCCAAAATGTGGAGTATTTAAGCACCAAACTTTAACTTCAGACTCCCAGATGAGTTTAAAACCTCTCATGCCTAGAAAGGACAAGGAGATTAGATAAATCCATGAAACAAGTTTAGGGGCATTTGTTTATCTTGGATAAAAAGAATATTTGCATTTTAAAAACATGGGGCTCCACATAGAAATATTTTCTCTCTCATTTTTTAAAGGAATGTAGTCTTTCCATTTATCTTTCACTCTTGCACTATTGATAAAGCCATAAATAAGCAGAAACATCTCTTTATTTAAGAACAATAGTGCAAACCCTATTGCGAATGCCAACTGATCATGTGCCTCAGTGTTGGGAAAAAGTTGGAGGAGGCAAAAACATGATTCAGGTATCGCTGAGCCACAGCACACTGCTGCCCCGGGAAAATGTGGAACAAACGTAGCCGATTTTTTATTTAATTATTTTATTTAATTATTTTTATTTAATGTAAACTACAACTAGGGGCTCCTGGGTGGCTCAGTCGGTTGAGCGTCAGACTTCGGCTCAGGTCATGATCTCATGGTTTGTGGATTCAAGCCCCACGTCGGACTCTGTGCTGACAGCTTGGAGTCTGGAGCCCGCTTCAGATTCTGTGTTGCCCTCTCTCTCTGCCCCTCTCCCACTCACGCTGTGTCTCTTTCTCTCAAAAATAAATAAATGTTAAAAAAAAATTAAAAATATATAAGCTGCAACTGCAAAATTTCAAAAATGTAAAATAAAAGCACAGTTATGTGAGCCACACAAAGCCTACCCATGTCCTGGTACAACCATAAGGGGCTACTTAGGACCTATATGAGAGATATCAATTTATTGTCCTCTGAATTTATTGTCGTTGAGGAAAATTTTCCTTGAAATCATTTGTGGTTAATATTTTTTCCCTGTCAAAGTATTTGTAAAGTTTTAAAAATGCTACGGAAATTTTAAATGTTTAGTTCTCTAAGTTTGAATTCCTTTATTCTCTCTCCTTGGTGCATTGTGAGCATTATTTTACTTACATATTTAAGTCTTCAACTCTGGAACATTTTTCCATTGTACTATTGATTTTTAAATTTTACCTGCTCATTCATCGTTTTCTGGTTTGTAGGCAGTCCCTATGCTATCCTCTATCTTCTACAGCTGTCATCCCTCAGCACATTTTTTAATGTGTTTGTCCAATTCCTCTGCATATCTGAAGAGTTTTCTAAAGTTTTCCTACACAGCATCGCCTTTTCTCTGGCATCATTCTCTCACTCTTGCTTGATTGAAATACAATTGGAGGGGCACCTGGGTGGCTCAGTCAGTTGAGTGTCTGACTCTTGATATTTCAGATCAGGTCATGATCTCACAGTTCATGAGTTTGAGCCCTGCATCAGGCTCTGTGCTGACAGTGTGGAGCCTGTTTGGGATCCTCTCTCTCCCTCTTTCTCTGCCCCTCCCCTGCTCATGCTCTCTTTCTCTCTCTCTCTCAAAATAAATAAATAAATAAACTTAAAAAAAAGAAATAAATATAATCGGAGAATTTAGAGGGCTAGGAAATTGAGGATTACCTAATTCTTCTATCAGATGGGACTACGGCTCTGTTATTTAGGTGGTTTCCCACATCTCTCTCTCTCTCTCTCTCTCTCTCTCTCTCTCATCTATTTATAATGTATCTACATATAAATAGAGAAATATAATATTCCTTATTCTACTAGTTAAACAAATATAAAAAAGCAAAAACAGGCTTGGAGACCTGCACTGTTTTTTTTTTTTTTATTTCACTTTCCCTACCTCTCAACATCTGAACAAAATGTTTAAAATTTAATATTTTAATGGTTTTCTAACATACCTCATAATCAGAAAGATAATAGACAGTATTTTCCCTTTGCAAGCCGAGACCAGAGCTAACCCACTTACATTCGGCAGCGGGTGTCATGTGGGAGAAGAGAATGGAGAAGGGAAAGAAAGAGACCAGGCCTCACCCTGTGCCCAGAGCCATCCCCATCTTAGTCTGATGACATCAAAAGAAAAACTGGAAGAGAAGATCCAAATCTGCTGTGATTCACCACTAGAAGGAGGATCCTGTTAATGTTCTCAACTTTGTCAAACAATTCCTATCTCATTGTAGGGAATGAAGACAAAGATAGGTACAGAAGGAAAGGTCAGAGACCTTACATTCCTATGCAGAGTTGATTAAGCTGGTTCTAATGCATTTTATATTGTTTCCTTATAACCTTAATTCTAGTAAGCTTTTCTCTTAGCTCATTCATTTCTTTTTATATTTTGAACGCCTCTCAAGGAATCCTTAACTCATCTAAATCTAATTTCTTACCATCTCATCTCGTATATCATTTTATAAAATCTACATTTTATTAAATTTTGATATCAGTAATTTTTCAAAAATATTCTCTTATTTCCTAGGAAAACTACTTTTTAGCAATATCTTCTTTCTCTGCTTCTTTTAGGTATATGTTCCTTCATTGTGCATAAGCATGTATATATTTTGCGTGTTTACTAATACTTGTGTTATAAAACTTACTCCAGCCACAGTACTAGGCTCTCAAAGAGTTTGAATGTGTTTTTCTTGGGTTTGCCTTGTTTTATATTTATTTATTTACTAAGTATTCACCGAGACCCTATTTTCATACTATGAGGATGCATTCCATTTGGCTTTTGATATATAACTCCTCTCAGATATCAAATTTATTGCTCCCTCCATGGTTCTCAGCCTTGAGGAACAATAGGCAAAACTCATGTAACCTATTAACCTTTTCTCCTTGTCTCTCTTTTTATTTTCTTCTTGGTGCACAAACTCTGACTTGGGACCTACTCTTTGTGATCCTTTCTAAATCTCATGTTTATCGTAACAGAGGAGGTGACTCCAAAATGTATTTGAAATTTTTTACATGTGGATGACATCTTCCCTAATATTAACACCAATAAGTATTTTACTATGGTAAAAAATAATCGCTTTCCGATTCAGACAAATTCACTCAGTCACCCTTATTGTTCACACTACCAACACAACTCTAGCTGGCTTGGTTAGAGTGTCCTCTTGCCTTAGTGCGAGCTGCTCCACACAATACCAAAGGTGGTTAAGGAGCTCCTTTCCCAGACTACTTCAGTACTCCCTTTTGCCTGTAGTAACTCACCCTTTATTAGACTCCTCCAGTTTAATATTATAACTGTTTCTTTGCATACAAAAGCTCTATAGTGTTGGCCCCCAAATCAAAGTACATTGTGTTCAGAGTTAAAGATTTTCTTTATTTTTTATTATTTTTTTATTATTTTCATTATTAGTCTTTAGTATTTTTTATTAACCTTTGTGTGTGAATACAGTAGAAATGAATCGGAACACAGAGGATTCAATTTAGCATTTATCATTAGAGTTGTTTTTAAAAGATGGCAATAAGTATTGCCTTCTATTCTTATAATATACGAATTTTATAATGTATTTATAAATTTCATGTAGATTTCTCCCCAATAAGTTTCAATGAGCAGTACACTCTTGTGCTACAGTGTGCCTCGTATTGGAAGAAGGGAGCTTTCTGTGATGATTCAGTGCACTTTACAGTTTATTTGAATGTTAGCTTGCTTTTCAATATTTTTGTCCTATCTTCAAAAGATTAGAAGAAGTGATTGGATTTATTTACATCAGAATTTTAGGTATAATGTAAGTATTTTTTTAACCTTTTTTAAATGTTTGTTTATTTTTGAGACAGAGAGAGAGACAGACAGAGGCAGAGCATGAGTGGGAGAGGCACAGAGAGACACTCACAGAATCTGAAGCAGGTTCTGAGCTGTCAGCAGAGAGCCCAACGCGGAGCTCGAACTCATGTGAGATCATGACCTGAGCCCAAATCGGCCACTTAACTACTTGAGCCACCCAAGCACCCCTATAATGTAAGTATTAAGTCATTGATAAGTGAATTATTTCGAGTTAATTTGACTTTAACAAAAATGGCTTAGATTTAGAAGTGATGATAATATGGAAATTTATCTTACCACATATATTTTGGTTTTATAAACTATTGTATAAGTTTAAAGAAAATGATCCATATATGCATAAACATTTTACATCTGGGTAATGGTTTATTTTTCCTCTCCAAGTGATGGGATCTGCTTCATTTTAAGCAAGCAAAAATTTTTTTCCTTAATAACTGATAACCCTAACGATTCTCAGATTAGGTGACCAAACACATATTAAGATATTAAGTTGGGAAGAAAAAATTTAACATTTATTAATATATCATTGTTTCCCAAGTGAAACATTTGTTTATGAAATTTATTTATGAAATTCATTTATTTATGAAATGAATAAATTCTAATAAAAACAGTAAGTTGTTGCATATTTTTGTGATTTTTTTCAATGCTGATAGATACATGCATTTCTAAAAAAACAAACAGGATTCTGGTTTTTGGTCTACCATGTAAGAAATTAGAAAAAGAAAAGCACATTACATCCAAAGTAAGCAAAGGACAAGAATTAATAAAAATTAGGGCAGAAATCAATGAAATTGAAAAAGAGGACATCAATAGAGAATATCAATAAAACCAGAAGCTGGTCCTTTGAAAAAAATCAGTAGAATTCAAAAAGCCTCTAGTCAGGCAAATAAATAAATAGGATAGTACAACTAGTAATATCAGAAACAAAAGAGGGTTCATCACTAGAGAGCCTGTAGGTATTAAAAGATATAAAAATATTATGGCCAACTCCATGTCTGTGAATTTGATAATGTAGACAAAATGGACAAATTCCTTGCAAGGTACAGTCATCCAAATCTCACACAAGAGAAAATAGTTTCAGTAGGCCTATATATTAAATATACCCATTCTAATAGGGCAGAGGCAATAGTATCTCACTGTGGTTTTGATCTGCATTTCCCTGATGATTAGTGAGTGATAATTAGAACCATTTCATGTACCTGTTGGCCATTTGTATATCTTCTTTGGAAAAGAAGTCTATTCAGGTCCTTTGTCCATTTTTTAATAATATCATTTATTTCTTAGTTATTGAGTTATATGAGTTTCTTATATGCTTTGAATATTAACCTCTTATCAGATAGATAATTTGTAAATATTTTCTCCCATTTCCATAAGTTGCCTTTTCATTTTTTTAATCATTTATTTTGCTGTGCAGAAGCTTTTAGTTTGATGTAGTCCCCCATGTTGATTTTTTGCTATTTTTACTTGTGCTTTATGTGTCATATTAAAAAAAAAAATCATCGTCAAGAAGACTTTAAACCTATGCTTTCTTCTAGGAGTTTCATGCTATGGCTTATGGTCTTATATTTAGGTCTTTGATCCATTTTGAATTAATTTCTGTGAGTGGTGTAAGATAGGGATCCAGTGCTATTCTTTTGAATGTTAAAATCCAGTTTTCACAACACAATTTATTGAAGAGACTATCCTTTTCTCTGTTGGGTATTCTTGTCTCTTCTCAAATATTAGTTGACTGTATATGCATGGGGTTTTTTGGGGGAGCTCAAATCTCTTCCATTAGTCTGTGCATCTGTTTTTATGGTACTATCATACTGTTTTGGTTACTCCATTTTCGAAGTACAGTTTGAAATCAGGAAGTGTGATACCCCCAGCTTTGTTCTTCTTTCTTGAGATTTCTTTGGCTATTCAAGTTCTTTTGTGGTTCCATAAGAACTAGGATTTTTTTCTACTTCTGTAAAAAATGCCACTCGAGTCTTGATAGGAATTGCATTCAATGTATAGATGGCTATGGGTTGTAGGGATACTTTAACAATATTAATTCTGCCTAATCATGAACAGAGACTACCTTTCCATTTATTTATGTTTTCTTTAATATCTTTCATCAGTGTTTTTTTTTCAGACTTTCTTTTTTTTTTCTTATCTCAACTTTTTTTTAATAAGTCCAGTTAGTCAACAGATGGTGTAATATTAGTTTCAGGAGTAGAATTTAGTGACTCATCACTTACATACAACACCAAGTGCTCTTGCTCATCACAAGTCCCCTCCTTATACCCATCACCCATTTAAAATTTTGTTTCTGAAATTTCATATATGAGTGAGATCATATGGTATTTGTCCTTCTCTGACAGGCTTATTTTGCTTGGCATAATAGTCTCTAGCTTCCTCTACCTCATTGCAAATGGCAACATTTAATTCTTTTTTATGGCTAATGTTCCATTATATACATAATATATTATCTTTATACATTCTTCTTTATACATTCTTTATTCATATTCTTTGTACATTCACTAGTAAATGGACATTTGGGCTCCTTCCATAATTTGGCGATCATTGACAATGCTGCTATAAACTTTGGGATGCATGTGTCCCATCAAATCAGTATTTTTATATCCTTTGGGTAAATACATAATAGTGCAGTTGCTGGATTCTAGGGTAGTTCTATTTTTATTTTTTATCTTTAAATCTAACTTGTTAAACTCCATACTGTTCTCCAGAGTGGCTGCACCAGTTTGCAGTCTCACCAACAGTGTAAGAGGGTTCCCCTTTCTCCACATCCTCACCAACACCTGTTTTCTTGTGTTGTTAATTTTAGCCATTCTGATAGGTGTGAGGTGGTATCTCACGGTGGTTTTGACTTGTATTTCCTTGATGATGAATGATGTTGAGCATCTTTTCATGTGTCTGTTAGCCGTCTTTGTCAATGTCTAATAGTTTCCAGTGGGCAGTTCTTTTACCTCCTTGGTTATATTTATTCCTAAACATTTTTATTATCATAAATGTTTTTTATTCCTCTTTCAGGTAATTCATTGTAAGAGTATACAAATGCAATGGTATCTTGTCTTTGGATAGTTGCTAGTTGGTCTTCTTGTGAGGGGAACTGAAGTTGGGAATGATCTATGTCACCATTTGGATGACCTGTGTTAGCATTTCCTTACTCATTTGTATTTATTCATTATGATATCACCAGCAAAGATTATAATAATTGTAACATCATAATGCTGAATTGCTTTACCTCCAGTGAAGCCACTGACTGTTCAAAGATGCCCACTCTGCACTAGAAACATTATTCCTCCTCTTGACTCCTGAACTACTTAATGAGCTTTATTGAAAGTACATCTATCTTTAGCATAATTTTTCATAGTTATAGTGCTCATTGTTTCATCATTTCTTCAGTGTGTCTGTAGAGTATAGTTTTCCTTTATAAATATAAAGGATGGTGAGTCCTGTGTGTGAGATAATTAAACAATAACAGTTAACTGTAATGTCAGTGTCCAAGTGCATCAAGAGTATAAGATAATTGGGGCACTGGGTGGCTCAGTCAGTTAAACGTCCGACTTCAGCTCAGGTCATGATCTCGCAGTTTGTGGATTCGAGTCCCGTGTCAGTCTCTGTGCTGACAGCTCAGAGCCTGGAGCCTGCTTCAGATTCTGTGTCTCCCTCTCTCTCTGCCCCCCCCCCCCACTCACGCTCTGTCTCTCTCTATCAAAAATAAATAAACATTAAAAAATTATTAAAAAAGAGTATCGGATAATATGGGAAGCACATTTAGATTCTATACAACTCTAGATAATTTGAATGTCAACACTAATAATTAATTCATGACTCTCAAAATTTAAAGAACAAAATGATAATGTAGAAATAATTTTGGACAAATATCTCTCTAAGTAAATGTAATTAATTAGGCACTTTACCAGAATCAGAGTTATAGCCAGAGATTGGACTTAATCATGTGCTTCTGGTTTCTGGGCCCAGCAATATTAGCTTCTTCCTATAAAGTACTTGTGCAATAATAACTTTGATTTTAAAAATTCTCTGCAAAATATTTTGAGCAGTCCACATATTCAGGGCTGCTGCTGTTACATAAGACTCACTTGCTGAATTAGAAAAAGGGGCCCCCTCTGGGAAGATGAATTAGAAAAAGGCAGAGTTTTCCTCAGGGCTGACACAACTTTGCATCAAAAGCACGCTGAGAGGATTTTTAGCCCCAATAGGCTCCCTTGGCTGAGGGCCCCAGTTCAGGGCACAGCTTGCATGACAGTATAAGGATTGGCCTGAATATATTTTTCTTAAATTCACTTTCTTCACAAAGTGATGAGAATAAAAGCTTAGTAAAATACAAAAGTGCTGTTTTAGGCAAATGCACTCATTATTTGATTATTTGCTAGTCTCTTGTTTTCTTTAAAACTTGATCCAAGTACCATCTTGTTAGCCTTATGCATATGAACACTGATAAGTTCCATGAGAAGATGAAAAGAAACTACAAAAGCTAGTATTTATAACCATTGTTACAAGTGCACTGACAGTGTGTGTTTTTATAAATTGGCACTGAGAAGTTTGCATAATCTCAAATATCATGTATGAGCAAATAAAATGGTGAAAATTTTCAATATTCCAAAGGAAATTTATTTCTGTACTGTTAATGCCAGGGTATAAATATGATATTTCCTTTTAAACATGCAAACTGACAGAATCCATTCCATTGTTCCTATGGTTGATTACTTACTAATCAGAACTATCTCCCAGCAATTTGTGATATTCACTATTGCAATGCTAGCAAGGAAGGAAACGTAATCTCAATGCATATAGTATAATATCATAACTTCTATAATCAGATGACCTAGTTTCAAATCCTTGCTCAACAGCTTACCAGCTGTGCAACATTGGACAAACGATAGTTTGCCTAAAATACAGGGTGGGGGGTGTGAATAACAGAAATCAAAAAATGAGTTCTAGCAATCAAAACCTCTTCCAAAAATATTTTGTTTTCCTTTGATTTTTTATGTGTGGGAGACTTTTATGTCTTTCCAGGACCTCTCATTTTGCCTAAACGGAACAGTAGACAAACATAACTAGAGATCTTAAGCTTTACAGGAAATTTAGAATATGTCAAGACTTATTTTAACTTTCGTCATCAGGTTATCAAAGTACTTTACAGCACAATTTTCATCTGTAGAATGTGGGGCAAATATTCCATCCATGTCTTAGGGTTATGATTACTGAGTGATAAGTAGGGTTCTGATGGCTTACAGCTCTTAAAACTGGATCTGGCACTAAAGAGTAGGCACTCAAGAAAGGAAGTTATGTCTAGTAACATCCTTGGATTTCACAGAAATGTAAAAATTCACAGAACTTGAGATTTGTATTGATGTCATAAGAAACTAGTTTATGATAAATTTTAAAATCTTTGCGAGGTCATCTGGCTCTTTGAGTTTTTTCTTAGGGATTTGAATAAATGGCAATAGCAGAGTAAATTCCATACTTGTAGATTTAGTTCAAAACAGGTGATGTCGACATGCTGAACGTTTAAAGGGAAAAGTCAGTAAAAGGAGAA
Organism: Panthera leo; assembly: GCF_018350215.1. Lineage (NCBI taxonomy): Eukaryota > Metazoa > Chordata > Mammalia > Carnivora > Felidae > Panthera > Panthera leo. The sequence continues at coordinate 98,105,829 of NC_056685.1, forward strand.
AAAAAACCCTAAAAGTAAATGATGATGCGTGGGCATCTGGAAGAAGAAAAATATTATGTTGTTATTATTAGAATCCTTTTAAAAATACCCGGTTTGTGTGCTGCCTTCTCAGAACCCACACACTCAGAGTGTTAAGAGGAGGAGTTGTTAGGACTGAAGTAATTATAACAAGGGTGTAAGTTTCTGTAGGTGGGAAACAACTTATTATATGGAGATGCTTATTTTAATCTTAGATAATATTGTATTGAATTTGGATATTTGGGCAAGTCTACAGTTCTTTCAATGTGGAGTAGAGGATCGACAGAACGAAAGTGCACGTCTGTGTATAAGAGACTGAACCTACCTTGTGCAGCAAAATGAAAGTCAGGTCCTGCATCCCTTACAAAAGACAATTTCGGCATTTTCCTTTGAAGATTTACTTGCCTAATATCTTCATTGTCATTAAATACTAATAAGAATACTCTAGAGCACTTAAAGTTTGAATTGCGATATAAATAACTTTTATATGAGAATATAAAATAAATGTCTTCATCACTCTGTAAATAAGTACAACGTTCTTTCTCTTTTTTTAAAACAGTTCTGTAATCTGATCACTATGCACCACTGTTCAATGTTGTTTCTGGGCCACTTTAACCTGAGTGGGGTCCTCCATTAGTGTCGTTACTCAGAAAAGGAACTGTAGTACCATGATTTGAAAATTTCCCATTAGTTTATCATCAGACTTGAAGAACCCTGTCCTAGTAGCTAATATGTACATTCTATGTGAGGACATATTTTTTTTATTAAAGACTTTTTTTTTATTTTTTAAAGTTTATTTATTTATTTTGAGAGAGAGAGAGAAAGAGAGAGAGAATCCCTGGCAGGCTACACACTCAGAGTGGAGCCCAACCTGGGGCTCAATCTCACAACTGTGAGATCATGACCTAAGCCAAAATCAGGAGTCAGATGATTAACCAACAGAACAACCCAGCCCCCTCTCAAAGACTTTATTTTTTAGAGTACTTTAAGTTTACAACAAAATTGAGAGGAAGGCAGATATATACCATATGTCCCTTGCCCCCACATATGCATGTCTTTCCCCATTGTCAACATCACTTACCAGAACAAATGTTTGTTACAATCCCTAAACCTAAATACACATCATAACCACCCAAAGTCCATTGTCTATTTAAGGGTTCATTCACTCTTGCTGTATGAGTTGGGATAACACATATAGTCTATGAGTTTGGGGAAAAGTATAATAATGTATACCCATAATTATATCATATAGACTATTTTCACTTTCCTAAAATTCCTCTGTGCTCTATTTGTCACTCCGCCTCGCTCTCTTTGCAAGCACCCTTTGCATACTTTTCTCTTAAGACTCTATTTGAAGATGACTGCAGTGGCTGTTCACTGTGAGAAAGTTAGACTTGTTCCATAATCTACAAACACTGCCCTCTGCTGTCCCTAAGGATGCTCCTGTCATCCCCTGGCCCTGATACCAGGCACCTCCACTCCCTTCACTGATCCTGGGAGAGTCCTAGAATCCTCAACATGTTACTTCGATATCTGGAATCCTTAGTGCTATGCTTATTTTCTCTTTTATTTTACATTCTTCTAATATGTGTACTAAACTTGTATATTCTGATGTTTTGCACACATTTCCCACCACCTTTTCTTTCTCTGTATTTCAAACATGTGCCCATGTAAGCGCTGAACTGGGAGGAATTAATTGTCCAACAAACAACAGAGTGTACTCAGAACATTTATTCTTTGCCTTAGGAGATTTTCAGTGGAAAATATAATTTTCATTGCAATGAAAAATATATAATATACTTCATCTTACCCTATATACCCATTTTAATATATGCTTTACTAATATTTCTGAGTTATGTCCTCATAATCCTTAAGCGGAAATTTAAAAACAGGCTAAATTGAGTCAAAATCTATCATTGGCTTCCAATGAACACTTCATAGTTTCAAAACACAATTTTTATGCATTCTGTGTACAGTAAGGAGTGTTAAATTTATAATGTTAAGGGGAAAAAATAACCAATACAGAAGATCATACAAACAGTCTGAGTAAAATATAAATTCAAGAGAAATTTGCTTATGAAGACAAATATTGCTAGGTCCTCTCTTATAATCTTAGAAGTCAACCTCGTGATTTTACTCCTACCTGTTACTCATACCTGTTCTTTCTTACCTATATTCAAGTGACTGTCTAAACTCTAATTTTTTCCCATTGATGTCCACTCCTACTGGTTTGTTAATTTCCTAGTTGCTGTAAGATCCAAGGACACTTAAGTTGGCCTTGTTCCAAAAATAGCTTTTCTCCTCCTGTGGGAAAAATAATGCAGCTTACTGTTTTAATCCACTTTGGTTTGTTTTGGCCCCCAGTGACCCAGTAATACCTATAAACTCAAAAATCACATAGAACAATTGGATTTTATGCTCAAATATTTCTTCCTTAAACACACATTTTATTACCTTCTTCTCACTTGCCATTATCTTGCCTTCTTTTCATTCATTTGTTCCCTCCATCATTGTTAAATTTCTTCTCTGTTCAATTTTAAGTCTAAAGGCAAATACTTTAATAATAGATTTCTAGTAACAATCCAGAAGTTCCAATTTCCTTTGTCAACTAATGTTTTGCTTATCTAATTAATTGATTTGGCCTACATTAATTGAGTTCTAGTTTTAATATTTCACTTATTTGTTGAGATTTTGTGAGAATGTATAAACAGTGCCTGTCCTTGAAAAAGTCAAAAGCAATATTGAAGTATAAACTTGTTAAAATTACTATGGTAGGACATCTTATGTTTCATGATACCTATATGTGCTAAATGTTTTTGAGTTACAGTGGCTTAAATTATTACTTGCTACTGTTGTTTTTTTCACCAGAATCAGAGAAAACTCCACAGAAAAGGGATCATCTAGACTTAGATCTGAGGCATAAGTAAAAATTCACCAGGTAAGGGAATGTAAAAAGGGAATCAGAAAAAAAAGCTAAACTAAACTAAAAACTAGCTAATAAAAATCAAATTAGGGAAAACATAGGTGAAACCATGGACTCTTGAGATTGCGGTTCAGCGATTAAATCACACTAATCCATTTGCTTTAATAATGGTAAGTATGTACGTTATCCAGCAAGAAAGGGGAAGTACAACAAATACCAAATTATTATGTTGTACACCTGAAACTAATATAATGTTACATGTCAATTATGTCTCAATTTTTTTAAAGGAAAGAAATGGAGAGTCCACAGAGTTTTAAATGTGGGCTTTGTCTATGTCTTTAAAAGTTTTCAAACACACCAGTCATTACTTAATAGCTGTATGTGATTAAAATATATAGGTATTAAAAATTAAATATTTTTTCCATATAAATGACCCTTATCCAGCTCCATGAACCTCACTTCACTTGTTTGAATTAAAACCTTGAGAATTTCTGGGAAAAAAAACCTATTAACTTACTCACAGTTAACATGAATTAATAAATCAAAATAGGTAGCTGAAGAAAAACGCTTGCATGAAGGAATATAGAGGAGATTATTTCAGTGAAAAGAAATAAACACATACATAATATCTTCTAATACATAATATCTTCTAGATAATATTATCTAGAAGAGCAAATTCGGGAGGGCACCATAGTCATATCCAAGCAAGTTACACCAGTTTCAGGAAACCAGAAAATTAGTGCCCACATCTGAAGTTGGGGAAAATGTATCAGCGACTGTCTTGATAGAAAAAAACAAACTGACCTGTCCAAAAGAGCGTAACAAAATAACTTAATAAAGGGGATATGAACCAAGAGGTTAAGGGAAGTTAAAGGAATAAAAATCAGCTACAGAAAACTGTTACCAGCTCTAGATCTGAAGGGGCAAATGGAGGGAGCCATGTTGCCAGAATCCAGAGAATGCTAGAGTCATGAGACAGGGGCTCCAGAGAGGAGCTGGTGCTCTGGAATGATGGATGACACAGGTGTGCAGTGGGGGGGGGGGGGGGGGGGGGGGTTTGCTGGATAGTGGAGCCTGTACACACAGTCTCTTTTCCTTCTTACATGCTGATCTCCTGACCATGCCTCCAACTGGAACATCTATCCAGAAATCAAGAACCAGAGAACCTGGGTGACTAGTCTGTAAAGGTCAGTCTTTGGGAGCGTGAATCAAGGCAGAAAAGGACAAGGAAAAGACAAATAACTCAATAAGTAGAGAGTGTGAAGAACTAAGTGTGAAGAATTTATGGAAAATGCATTTCTGGAAGAAATACATGTTTAGATATTTCAAAATGGCTCACATTGTGAGATATATGTGTATGTGAATACTTGCCAAAAGGTACTGTTCCCTGAGGTAGTTATTTAATAGGCTACCTACAATATCTTCCACAAAGTAGGTTATAGTCCATCCTTTTCCCCAACCATGGCAATGCTTGTTCTATTTTCTCATGAACAAAATTGTTAAGATGGCAGAGATGAAGTTTACACAAGGTTTAACGAAATCAACCTCCCCTCAATTTGCCAAAAGAACCCAGATCCACCACCATGTTAGTGGAAGATTGACCCCCCAGAACTTCTCTAATGGACAGATGGAGCAGCAATTTTTATTTGCTAGAATACATGCAGTGATGATAAAGATTTAACTTCTCTCACTGCCAAGATTTTACCTGCATCACCATCCATAGACTTCCTGAATTCTTTACTCACATAATAGTATCCCACGTTAATATTGCTTGTCAAGAAGAAAACCCTTTTAAGGCAAATCAATGAAGGGAATGCAATGATTCTTAAGGGTCTTATTAGTATTTCCATGTTTTCTTCCTGCATCTAACCCAGAAACAGCTGTCCTTATAGAATAAGTAGAATGGCTTACTGAAGATAAGTTTTTGGTGCAATATATATTTTAAAATCTTGTGATATTGGGATATGATCCAACAGGATCATATAATTATATAAATATAATAATTTATATACATAAGTATACACACCCACACACATATACTTTGAAGCAGTTACCAAAAAATGGTGCTATTTATATGATAGACTTCATCACTGTTACACCTATTGAGCCACACACAAATGTCAACTCTCTGTTTATGCTGGATTTGGATGTTTCAGAGATCATAGTACCTAATGGAGAAAATCTTCTACCAGGAATCATGACAACATTTCTATTGAATTCCAAGTGGATATCTTTCTGCCATTTGGTGCTCTTCATGACACTGAATAGGCAAAATGGGGATGATTTTGTAGCTACCATAATTGTCAAATGGAAAACGAATTACTGCTACACCCAGTGGGCAGGAAGTCATGTGTCTGGGAATACTCTAGACTACTTCCTAGCATCCCCATGTCCACCAAACCATACAAGAGGAAACTCTGAAAGTTCAAGCCTGTTTTCACTGATCACTTTGCTGTGTCATGAAGAATATTCTGTTGAAGTACAGGGGACATCAGGGAGCTCTTCAGAAGATAGTTTCAGTGTTCCAGACAACAGATGATGGCAGCTTGGAAGTGAGTAATGGCTATAGAAATTGTGAGAGGAAGGCATATTCTTATATATTTGGAAGCTATTTCTCATATAAAATAACAATCTACTAATAGAAAATATATAATTGAGCAAAATACAAGATTGAGATATTAAGATATTTTCTGTCTTGAGAGAAGGTAGAATTTAAATTTAAGCAAATTATGGATGGATTAAAGATTAAAATATAAAACAAAATTATAAAAAACTTCAGTTGAAATATGGGTGCATTGATAACTGATGTGGGGTTACAGGGAGACTTTCTACACAGAAAGACAATAATAAAGGAAATGACGTGTACAGAGAAATTGAAAAGGCTTGACATCATAAATACCGAAAATTAAAAGGCAAACATCAAAGTTGCAAAAATATCTGCAATATTAATAATGAGGTTTTAGTTTCCCTAGTTAAAGAAATATTTTCCAATTTACTTGTTTAATCCACCCCCCTCCCCCAAAATGACTCCTTCTCTTTAATGGCACCTTCAGTCTGTTGATCTGGCCATTGTTTATCTCTATTCATTTTACTTGCCTGTTTTTTTTTTAAGTTTATTTATTTATTTTTGAGAGAGAAAGAACATGTGCAAGTAGGGAAGGGGCAGAGAGAGAGGAAGAGAGAATCCCAAGCAGGTTCCATGTTTTCAGCACAAAGCCCGAAGTGGGGCTCCATCCCATGACCCTGGGTTCATGGCCTGAGTGGAGATCAAGAGTCAACACAATTGACTGAGCCATCCAGGCACCCCTATTAGCTTAGTGTTATTTAACTCCTTATTTAGCTAAGAAACCATGCTCCATGATTATAATGATTACCTCACAAACATCCTCAATTCTCTAGCTCTTTTCTTCTCATTTTAATTCCCTGGCACAACTGTAACCTTAGAAAATTTTGTGGGAGATGCAGGAGAAAGCATCAAGGAGAAGACTTCAAAAGGGAAGGGCTGGAGGGGTGACTGGGTGGCTCAGTTGGTTAAGCGCCGGACTTCCGCTCAGGTCATGATCTCACGGTTCTGTGAGTTCCAGCCCCGTGTTGGGCTCTGTGCTGACAGCTCAGAGCTTGGAGCCTGCTTCGGATTCTGTGTCTCGCTCTCTCTGCCCCACCCCACCGCTGTTCATGCCCTGTCTCCATTTCTCTCTCTCTGTCAAAAAAAAAAAAAAAAGAAAAACAAACAAAAAAACATTAAAAAAATTTTTTTTCAAAAGGGAAGGGCTGGAGAAGGTGCAAGGCCTTAGGACATGTTTACACAACTGAACGCTGAGGCTTGTAAGCAAGCCTAGAGACATTAACATTGTCCAGGGCCAAATCCTCCTTCACACCTGACCTTCCTAGTGTTAAAGACACCAATTAACTCGAAATTCAACCCTGGAAAGCTAAACTATTAGACTGATTAACACACTTGCTTAGCTGACTTTATGCACGTAGTTTTGAGCAATTATTCTAATAAAAAGAAGCTTCATTCTGGAGTTGGGGCTGACTGAGTATGAGGACCTTCACTGAACTGCACTTTGTTTGCAGACTCATCTTTTGCGATGCCGGCCATGCTCCCTGCAACAAAATCCAACCAATTACATGTCTTCAATTGAGCAGCTGAGCTTTGCTAGAGAAAATGACACACACATTGGGATGGGTGTAGCTCATATTCATTATCACCCACAATAAATGTCCAATCAACAGTATATACACAACGATGCAGTCTGTTTTTCCTTTTCTTTTTTTTTAACATTTATTTATTTTGAGAGATAGAGACAGCATGAGCGGGGGAAGGGCAGAAAGAGAGGGAAACGCAGAATCGGAAGCAGGCTCCAGGCTCTCAGCTGTCAGCACAGAGCCCTACACGGGACTTGAACCCACCAACCATGAGACCATGACCTGAGCTGAAGTTGGACGCATACCAGACTGAGCCACCCAGGCTCCCTGCATCCTGTTTTTCAATTAGCAATGTACTATGAGCATTTATATGTTAATAAATTCCAGTATATGGATCTATAAGGCACTATAAAGGAATTAACAGATCTATGGTCTCAGTCATACATTTTTATTCTAATGGTGGTCTACTGTAAAAGGATGTAATGAATAGTCCTGTATCTCCAAGTATTACTTTAGCAAAAATCCTTAAAAGTAGAAATATATGACAAGGAATATAAAAATTTTAAGGTGTCTTATATATATTTCAAAATTTCATTCTATTTCATAAAGGTGAATGAGAGTTCCTTTATTACTTTTTGATGAATTTCTAATGTACAGATTTTTTTTAATGTTGATATCTCAAGTTACTTTATGTCTTAGTCTTAGCCTCTGTAACAACCTACCACAGACTGGGTGACTTATAAACAGCAGAAACCTACTTTCTCACAGTTCTGGAAGCTGGATGTCTGAGATCAGGGTGCCAGCAACGCCAGGTGAAGACCCTTGTCTGGGCTGCAGACTCCGTATTGTATCCTCACGTGGTAAAAGGGACTAGGAACCTCTGTGGGATCTCTTTTTTAAGAACATGAATTTCCTTCATGAAGCCTCCACCCTCATGACCTAATCACCTCCCAGAGGCTCCACCTTCTAGCATCATCATTTTGGGCATTAGGATTCCAACATCTGAATTCTGGGAGGACACAGACATTCAGACCATAGCACTTTGCATGATCTCGATTATGAGTTATGTTTAATATTTAACATGTATATTCATTATATTTTAATTTTACATTTTTTAATTAACTAATAACTTATAATTGTAGTCCTTAAGTAATTAATATTGCCCAATTTCTATTGCCTTGTTTACTTTAATAATAAGGAGAACATTAAAAACACTGAGTTATAATATAATTATAAATATTATTTTCTCATAAATTTCTTTTACACACTTTTCTGCCCAAAGCATCTTACTTTTTTTTTGTTTTATTTTTTTATTTTGAGAGAGAGGGAGAGTGTGCATGCACATGTGTGAGCAGCAGAGGGGCACAGGAGAGAGGGAGAGAGAGAATCTGAAGCAGGCTTGCACTGTCAGCACAGAGCTCAATGCGGGGCTCTGTCTCAAGAACCATGAGATTATGACTTGAGTCAAAATCAAAACTGACTGAGCCACCCAGGCGTCCCAAGCATCTTACTTTTAAAATTAGAAAAAAATAAAACTACTACTATTTAAGAAGGGATTTAGTTTTACCTTCCTATATGAAGAAAGCATCCCGTAGCCATTTAGCTTTTGGTATTAATATTATGAAATAGGGGTGCCTGGGTGACTCAGTTGGTTAAGTGTCAGACTTTGGCTCAGATCATGATCTCACGGTTCATGAGTTTGAGCCCCACGTTGGGCTCTGTGCTGACAGCCCAGAGTCTGGAGCCCGCTTCGGATTCTGTGTCTCCCTCTCTCTCTGCCCCTCCCCCACTTATGCTCTGTCTCTTTCTGTCTCTCAAAAATGAATAAACATAAAAAAAAATTTTAATCATTAAATAATTTGGAAGACAATTTGAGAAACTGACTATAAAAGAATTCAATTACTAAAACATAGTGAAGACTTTACTATAATATATAAAAATATAATCCATTGTACAAAATTCAAATTATACAGGTCTTCTGATTATATTTTGCATAAATTAAAGAATGCTTCTTCATATTTAAAAAGATTAGTGTTAAGAAATCATATATATATGAAGGGCTTGATTAAGCTGCAAGGCACCGGGAAGCATCGAGAATGAAAATGAACCCATATCAGGGAGTTCACAAAGCAAGTAAGAAGTGCTGAACTTCAAACTGGAATCGCAAAAAGTAGAAAAGCAATATGTACCTTCAGCCTCTGGTCAGGTGCTATCTTTCAAGAATGTAATGTAATTCTTGAAAACAGCCTGACAAAGCTTTCAGTTTATAGAGAAATGTAATGATTATTAAGTAACAAAAATGCTGCCATGTATTTTTCTCATTATTATTTGAAATAGTAAGACTTTGCACAGTGTCAGCCAACACTAGGATTTAATAAGGATGTTTCATAGTGAGTTAGAGGGTCTGGTTCTGTACTTGACTACTCTATTCTAGACTTTCGGACGAGGCAGTCAGTTGGATGGTACCAGATTTAGAGACAATTTGGACTATAACATAAAACCTGTTAGATAAATAAAACCCCTTAAATATTTCACTTTTTTCCTGAAACTTGAGATACTGTAACCAAACAGATGGCTTTTTTATTAACCCTCTAGTTTTATAAGAGTATTTCGCATTTGTAAAAATTCTATTTCCCCTACGTTTACTCATTTTTGAAAGACAGAGAGAGACAGAGCATAAGCAGGGGTGGGGCGGAGAGAGAGCGGGACACAGAATCCAAAGCAGGCTCCAGACTCTGAGCTGTCAGCACCAGAGTCCGACGCGGGACTCAAACTCACGAACTGCAAGATCATAATCTGAGCCAAAGTCGGACGCTCAACCGACTGAGCCACCCAGGCGCCCTCCCCTGCTTTTTTATTATAATTTCAGTAAGTCCTTAAGTTGGCAACCAGCAGGTCTGATTAGGTTTTAAAGTGAGAAAGTCTAAGTAGCTAGAAGATATGGGTATTTCTGGGTTCTGTTAAGACTCATAATTGATAGATTTTTGCTTCATCAATCACAAACAAGACACAGCCCCAGAATCCATTCTGCACCATGCCATTCTAAACAAATAACTTACTGCTATTTTGGTAGCATGGTCCTATGATTGCTCAATGAGCAGATTTAAAATTATTAAAATGTTGCCACAAAAATCACATCGTAAAATTATACAAATGAATTGAAGTTGATTTATAACTGTCAAATACATACTCTAAGCAGGAATACTTTGAGGAAATACAGCAAAGGAAGCTTGCCATTCCCAGAGGATGTGAAGATACTTTCTCACCCAGATGATCTAAATTACTGGGTTTGGAATGCATTACAGATCTCACCCTCCCCCTAGCATACCTTTGTTTAATTAAAATTTTAGATTGGTACTAATATGAATTTGTATCATTTGAACAGGCCTGATTTGGGAGGGACAGAAAAACTGACTCTTCATTCATTCTGTTCTTCTTCCTTCCCTTCTCTTTTTTTTAACCCTCTATCTTTTCTTTACCCTTTTACACTCTCCTATTTCCTCTTTCTTTCACCACTTTTTAAAAATTTTTCATTTCTCTCTTCCTCTTTTATTCATTTTTGCAAATATTTGCTTATCTGAGGGAAAAGGTTTATCTGAGGGAAAACCTCCTGCCTTCTGATAAAACCTCTACCTGTGGTCCTTTTTGATTCAACCGTTTTCTATGCTTGGATGAGAGTTTAGTGTCATGATGATAATATTCGAGAGCAATATGTAATAGAAATTGAGTAAAAGTAGTTAATAATTTAAATAAGAATGGAAACTATTAGGATACAAGCTATATGAGAATAAAGATTTTACGTTTCTAATGATGTATCCCTAGGGCTTCAAATATTTCTGATGCATGGTGAGAAGAAAATCAGAAGAGTAGAAGTCAAGGAGTCTCAGACCAGGGAATTTGAAGATGGCATAGTATCATTTTGGAAATGAAATCTGGGTCTCCAGAACTGGCCTTTTGTTTGGTTGTCTTATGTGGCCCAGGGTTTTGATAATGCTAGGGTTCCATTAAGGGGCTTAGGAAACATAGACAAATATGATACATACTGTTGTGGAATTGTGGAAAGGGCATGAAGGGAAGTTCTGAAGAGCTCTTAAATTTGTCTAAAAGAATGAGAAGTAAAAGTCACAGGGAAAGTACCATGAGAGCTGAATCTAAAGGAATGAATGACAATTCATTGACCGGAGAGAAAAGAGGGACATGTTGAGAAAGAAAAGAGCAAATAAATGATGGGATATTGCATGGGGACTTTTTCCCTATGCTCCAGAATTAGTGCCTAGTGATCCCCTCTCTATTACCAAGGCTCACTGATAACCAGAAAAAGGAGCTTGCTAGAATCTGCTTCCACTTTCTCACTTCCAACTATATTTGGAGAGGACCATGTTGGGGATGGCTGTGGTAGGGAAAGTCACTGGGTTTTTAGATGAGTGGCAAGGAAGCAGCTTGTATTCTCCCTCTTGGAGAGGCAAGGATGTGAGAGATTCTCAGGGAGAGTAGATGCTACAGAAAGAAACTACCAACATACTCCAGATAAAAAAAAAAAAAAGTTTGATGCCTGCAGGGAAAATTGCAAACTCCAGCCTAATTAGGTAAAGGGAAATGTCCCCACCTCCACTCCACATCTTTCCTTCCTGTCTTCAAACCTGGAAGATGCAGAGTTTAGAAGAGGGAAGAAAGAAAGGCAGTAAAACAGCCAAATCTCTCGCTTCCCCAAGCATAGGTCTGGTTTGCATTGGGTTTGGGGACCAATTTAGAATGGAATAGAGATAGGAGGTTAAGCCAGAATAAACTAATTTCAAAGGCAGGAAGCGACCGTGCATTTATGTTAGCTGCTCGGCTGGAATGAGAAGGTAGAATTTGACCTACTTCAGTTCAGGTTGTGAGAAATATAAGCTTTTCCTATGCAGTCTCCCAATTAATTGGAATTACTCCAAAATGAGTGATTTACATATGTAAAAAGAGCATGATATATTCCAAAGACAGTAAATAATTTGGAATAACTAGAAATCAAAGGATTTGCTAGGGAATGTAGAGAGATGCAGCTAGAAAGTTAGATAGGGCTTCTTATCCCATCTTTGGAACAAAGACTGTATATTTGGTGGAGGATCTCCTGAAAGATGTTCAGAATGAAAGGAATATGATCCTTTTGGCACTTTGAAAACATTGAATGTCCAATAAATTAAGTTAGTCAGTCAACAGCTGGAATCCAAATTAAATTTTAGTAAATATATTTTGAGGGATGCATTATTAATGAAATGGATCTCTCTCTGCTTGTGCAACATTGAAAAATAAAGAATTAAAAGCTATGTGATACAAGACTGTTCAAAGTAGGTGGCATTCAATTTAGGCTTCAGATACTGGTAGAACTTTTATAGGTGGAAATAAATTTAAAACAGATAAAGGGAAACAGGAAATAACAATGTTTGACTTGGGGCAAGTAACAGATCCAAGGTACCAGAAAATAGAAGGTACATAGATAGGCTAAATACATAATTTATTGTTCAAAATGGGATAGCTTTTGGGAATGAAAAAAGAAATTAATAATTATTCTGGGGAAACAGGTGTAAAACAGACCTATCCTCAAAAAGCTGAACGTATGTTCACCTACATGTGAGAGCCAAGCAAAGATATTAAAGAGAGACTGTGAGGGACCCTAAATTTGACTGAGTTTGTACTTCAAGCAATAAGAAACCATTGAAGAGTTTTCTAGAAAAAGAGCATTTCACTAAAATGAATGGGTTACAGGGACTGAAAGACAGAGGGAATCAAAAAAATACCCTCCCCTGATATCCACAAAGGCGTAAAGCCCTGAATAATGGTGATGACAACGAGAAACCAAGAAGAGTTGTGAGAACTAGTTAAGAAAGCAAACAGAAGAATCTGGTAAGCAATTCTACATGGCTAGCAAAGTTGTGGGTGGAATCAAATATGACTTTAAAATTGTGATAGTTTGAATTAAATTTTTGTCAGTTGTAGATATGAAGTGGGTGGAGTGAAGTTATTTATTAGCTCAGTGTTGCTTAATAATATGGAATCTTTTGGAATGTCTGAGTTAAATAACTCAGTTTCCTTTTCCTCTCTCTTTTTCTTCCCCCCCCCCCCTTTTCTTTACATCACAAGGCTTCTCAAAGCCTTAATTTACTAATGAACATCGTGGATCTCTAATGTGGAGAATTATTACGCACCGTGAGGCATAAATAAGTGGAATGACAATTTCAAAGTCACAAACTAGTTTGTGTAAAAGCAAGATTAATTCCCAGGTCTCCTAATTCTCAACTTGAATTTTTTCCCCCTACCTTGTTGAGACGATAGGAGTGAATGAGAATATTAAGTAGAGAGTGGTTAGAGGGTGAAAAAGCTTAAAGCCAGAATCTTTAGGAAAGTGCACATATGGGTCTGGAGAATGTAATGTCCTAACACAAGAGCTTGAATATTCCTATGTAAGAAAAATCTGAGCCTGGGAGGCTCAGTTGGTTAAGCAGCCGACTTCGGCTCAGGTCATGATCTCACAGTTTGTGAGTTGGAACCCCTCATTGGACTCTGTGCTGACAGCCCAGAGCCTGAAGCCTGCTTCAGATTCTGTGTCTTCCTCTCTCTCTCTGCCCCTCCCCCACTCACACTCTGTCTCTCTCTCTCTCTCTCTCTCAAAAATAAACATTAAAAATTTTTTTTAAATAAAATCTAAGTAAGAAAAGTTTCAAGAAACACAGTTGTCCTGGTCCATTCAGACTGCTACAACAAAATACCACCAATTGGATGGCTTATAAACAAAAGAAAATTATTGTTCACAGTCGTGGAGATGAATGAGATCTTAGGATGCCAGCATGATCAGATTCTGGTGAGGATCTTCTGCTGGGTTTCAGGCTGCCAACTTCTTGCTGTGTCTTCACATGGTTAAAGGGAGCAACCTATCTCTCTGGAGCCTCATTTATAAAGCGACTAGTCTCATTCATGAGGGCTTTTCCCTCATGACCTAATCACCTCTGAAAGACCGTATCTCTTAATACCATTGCCTTTGTGGGTTAAGATTCATCTTATGGATTTGGGGGCAGGGCGGGGGGACAGATATTCAGATTGTAGCAAGAGTGAGATTTATTGTGTAAAAATGTTTCAGAAAACTAAAGTCAAGAGAAAAACTAAGAATAAGCTTTACCGCTTTGGATGTAGGACTGAACAAGATACATAGTCAATACAGGAGAATGTGTAACATGGTGAAGTGAGGATTCAGGTGGATGAAAATGCAGGTGCAAGAGGAGATCACGTACACTGATATATAACACCATTTTTAGACTCCAATGACAACTAATAACTCTTTTTTAAGTTCATTTATTTATTTTTGAGAGAGAGAACATGAGCAGGGGAGGGGCAGAGAGCAAGAGACAGAATCCCAAGCAGGCTCCACATCGTCAGCACAAAACGGATGCGGGGGTTGATCCTACAAACCCTGAGGTCATGACCTGAGCCAAAATGAAGAGTGCTTAACCTACTGAGACACACAAGTGCCTCATTAACTAATGACTCTTAAAGGAAGGACCAACCAAGGCAAGCAAACACACTAAGAAATTGTTCTGATGTAACCCAAAAGTTGAATATATGCCTATGACATTCCTGGGAGCTGATTTCCCAGTAGACATGTAGGGCATAATGTGTAAGTAAGATGAGGTATGTGGACATTTCACAATTTCTGTGATGGCAATGGACATGTATACAATATATCTTTATCTATCCATCTATCTATCTATCTACCTACTTATCTATCAATATTAAACAGAGATATAGTTTGTTCTAGGCATTTTTGAATGTTATATGGATATGTTCATAGACAGAGGTAGAAGAGTAAGTGTGGAATGAATATAAATGTGCCAGCATGAGGAGCAAAAGGTAAATGAACCAAGAACATAGCAAATGTTAAGAGAGGGAAGGATTATGAAATCTAATAAGAAATGGCTGAGACGAGAAGAGGAAAGTGAAACTTGATTCAATTTTAACTGTATATTTCATCAACAATGAATGGACAACTTATAAATGAAATGTATGATAGAAAATTAGAAAACAATTCTTACACAAAAATTGGCATCATTTTAATGAATAACTTAAATTAACATAATGATAAATAATTCACTTATGTCAATAAAACATTGTTACCTTTTTTAAGATAATCAAGAAATATCTGCTATTAAACTTTGCATTTTCACTTCTTTTAATTTGGTTTAAATCCAATTGCCTATATAATGTTTCAAGTATATTATACAAAGTATTTTTACCATTTTGCATATGGTATCAGTCTGATATGCCTGTATTGATACTTGTTCAGATGCCTCCAAAATTCTTAATGAATTGTCCAACTTTCCTTGGATCTACAGTTTTGTTCATCTTATCTCAATTTGTCTAGGAATAGATACATGGTTAGAACATGGTGCCTTAATTTACAAATCAAGACTATATTTAGCATTATAATTTATTCTTTAACACACAAATAATGAAAAATCGGCTGGTTGAATTAATATCAGCCAAACACAGTAATACTGTTTTCATCAAAGTAAAATAAAAAACCTCTGTCAGTGTCAGACTAAAAAAAGGAACAATTTAAGTCAGGTCTATCACAGGCATTCTTTTTGATCAATAAGTATAGAGGAAATTACATTCATTACAAAGGAGAAATAACCTTTCCTATATATTTTTAGGGTTTATTATATGAATTAGAGCTCCAGCGTACTAGTCACTACTTACCTGAAAAGAATTTATTTGAAATTAACATATCACACTCTTGTCTTCTTCTTGGATCAATTTCCTATTAGTTTAATTTATTTCGTTTTTGTTTACAGGCTACTGTTAATAGATCAAACTGTTGTTCTGAACTGATGCAGCACACAGTAATTCATCCAAAGAGACCACTCTCTTTTCTCACATAAATTCAAAAACTTCATTTCATTGACAATCATTTTGTTGTTATAAGATAGTAGAGGATTACAAAGTCTTTGCTGCTGATGTATTTTTACATATGTTTGGACTTATTTTGAGGGAAAGAAAACCAGCTTGATAAGATAAACTTTATGAAAGCAAAAATAATCTTTAAATTTAAAATTTTTTTTAATGTTTATTTTTGAGAGAGAGAGAGACAGAGAGACAGAACATGAACAGGGGAGAAACAGAGAGGTAGATAAACACAGAATCAGAAGCAAGTTCCAGGCTCCGAGCTGTCAGCACAGAGCCCGATGTGGGGCTGGAACTCACAAACCACGAGATCATGACCTGAGCCGAAGCTGGATGCTTAACCGACTGAGCCACACAGGTGCCCCAAAAATAATCTTTCAATTTTTAGCACAGCAAGAGGGAGAGTGAAAGACAGAGAGGGACTATCATGTATAAGTTCACATATAGTTGGGACACTAGTTTAAATCTAGAGATACAAAGATGACATAGTTTCTGTCCTTGAAGGTATTTAAAAATAGCATTATTATTAAGAAGAAAGTACTTACTTAAGAAGAAAGATCTAGATGGTCATAAAAAGCTTTCATTAAAGAGATTTAAGTTGAACTAATAATTTAATCTAAAAAGCTATTTTCTTCTTTTATTCTGTTTATGTCCCTCAACACCAGCCAGCCTGCCTAAACACATTGGACTTTGAAATCACCTGTATTTAAACCGTTTCTGAAATCTTAAGTACTGTCTCCAGCCAAACACTTCTAATTCCTCCAATCCTTTCACTAAATGTCTCCTGGGATTTCTATACATCAACTTTATTAAGACCTCTAAAGAAATAGTTAAGCGGTGTGATAATTGACATACTTGTTTTTCAATTACTTATGAATGTCTTTGACATTAACTTTGGTAATATAATCACTGAAGCCCATTTGCTGTGGGTTTTAAATCTGGACTTTGCCACTTACTTTGAATTTCACATTGATAAAATTGTCTAGACTATAGGAACTTTAGGTTCCTTATCTATAAATTAGGTAGTGCAATACCTAATTTATAAGGGGTGTGATAAAGATGAGATAAGCTGATATATGTAAACTCCATAGCAGAAGACCCTCAAAATAATAATTAAAATATATATTGAATGCTTACTATCACTACTAATACTATTTCTATACTACTTAGGGAATTCTTTTCTTTTTTTAATTTTTTTTAACGTTTTATTTATTTTTGAGACAGAGAGAGACAGAGCATGAACAGGGGAGGGTCAGCGAGAGGGAGACACAGAATCCGAAACAGGCTCCAGGCTCTGAGCTGTCAGCACAGAGCCGGACGCGGGGCTCGAACTCACAGACCGCGAGATCATGACCTGAGCCGAAGTCGGCCGCCCAACCGACTGAGCCACCCAGGTGCCCCGTCTTTTCTTTTTTAAGTTTATTTATTTTGAGAGAGAGAGGTCGAGTATTTAAGGAGAGGGAGGGGCAGAGAGGGAAGAGAGAGAATCCCAAGCAGGCTCCACGTTGTCGGTGCAGAGCCCAAGGTGGGGCTCCATCTCAGGAACTGCAAGATCATGACCTGAGCTGAAATCAAGAGTTGGATGCTTTACCAACTGAGCCACCCAGGCGCCCCATGAATTATTTTCTAAATTGACCTCAGCAATGTATCTCTTTTTTTTTTGAATGGTTAACGAAGCTCGAGCTGAAAAATCACCATTTTTTTTTTTTTGGTAGTTGTAATGGATGTATTGTTAATATTTTGATCATATATAATTAAATGAATTTACTATCATTTAATTAGCACCTTAACTAAGGCAAGAATACCCTACTTATGTGTAAGAAAAAAATGGAAACCATGGTTTTTTAAACAGGAAAAGTGATTGTTTTTTCTCTCATATAAAAGAAGTTCAAAGATCATCAGGAACCTAGTTCTACCTTTCTGCCACTCCACTCTCAGTGCAAGCCTTTGCTCACGATTTAAGGTGGCTGCTGGAGTTTGAGCTAAAAGTTTTTGCTCTAGGAAAGAACAAAAGGAAGTGAAACAAGATCCAAAGGACATCCATTTTCCATTTGAGTTACATTGTAAAGATGCTGTACAGTGCCCAGGTATGCATGTTTATTCTTCCCTTTTTGTTACAAAATTCAAATTGCTATTCCAGACACGGAAACTCCATGGGCTTGGATCCAGTTTACTTGAAGACCAGTTATTTGTCCCAGAAGATACTTAAATCATACCATTGAGAAAGAGGTTAAAATAGTACAAACAGACCTAGGGATGTAAAATATGTAGAAAAGCACTTGAAAATCAGTTGTGCTGCTCAAGAGTGGTGACAATCTACTGGGAGCTAAAGCTAGGAAAGCAGTTGGGTGGTAGCTCAAGGAGGTATAAGGATTCTAAGGTAGAGTAGAATAAAAATAATACTATCTAACATGAATTGAGTAATTACTCTATGCCATGCCTTCACAATGACCCAGAGATGATGTACAATTTTTATAGAAAAAAAAAAAAAAAAACAGAATATGGAGTCTGGGAGATTTAGTGACTCACTTAAAAGTAGACATCTAGGGGCGCCTGGGTGGCTCAGTCGGTTAAACGTCCGACTTCGGCTCAGGTCATGATCTCGCAGTCTGTGAGTTCAAGCCCCACGTCGGGCTCTGTGCTGACAGCTCAGAGCCTGGAGCCTGCTTTGGATTCTGCGTCTCCCTCTCTCTCTGCCCCTCCCTACACATGCACGCTCTCTCTCTCTCAAAAATAACTAAACATTAAAAAAAATTTAAATAAAAAAAATAAACATCTAAAGTGTTTGGATCAGCATCAATGTAGGCAGCCTAACCTAACAGCCACCTTTATCTTTATTTGCTAATACATCTACTCTCATAATTTTATTTTCACTTTACTTTGTAGGCCTTTGGGAAGCATTTATATTTTTGAGGCAAGAGTTAAAGCAAAATTCTGACAGCAGTTTGAGAAATAGGAAAGATGAATATTTAAAGGCAGTGAGATCTGAACAATTTTACTTCATTATTTATTTATTCATTCATGCTAGACAGGGGAATATAGTGGGGCATGTTCCTTACTTTCCTGAAGCTTACAGTGTAATGAATTTAAAGACATAAAAAAGCACAGACACACCTTGGTTTATATCAGCACACATTGGTCTTTTTCCACAAGAATGTCCAAATGAGGAGATTTTTCTATCCTTGATATAATTATAAACTAAAAATGTGTTTTCTGGTTTGTCTCCTAGGAGAATGAAATGAGATTTGTTTTCAGCTGAGGTTAGAGGAGATAAGCATTTAGGAAAATGAAATCCAGTACAAAATGTAGTTGAAGCCACACATTTCTAAAAAACAAGAATTATTTTTATTATAATTTGCTATGTTTAACAATTTTTTTTTTAACAGTTGGGGAGATGCGCGAAACAGTGAAGCCCGGACATATCGGAATTGATCTAAACTAGCTTGGGTTAGATTTTTGTTATTGATTTTATAATGAACCACTTGTGAAAATGATTTAAATCACTAGATATTTCAGGCTTTTAGCGTTTTAGAATAAAATGTACTACTATATAATGGAGCATTTAGGTAGTAAGTAATATTGATACCCAGAACCATGACAACTTAATAGCTATTTGTCTCTCAATATATTGGCCACAAGAATTTGAAATAACTAGGGAGAAAAAAAAGCATCAGAATTCCAAAATTAATTACAAAAATCACTGATCTTTCACAACCAGCAAGGAAAAGAAAGCAAAAGGCATTTTAATAGTGAGTCTTAATTCCAATAAACAGGAAGACCTCTCTTCTGCATTTCACGTACTGTATTTTGCGAAGTTCGCAAAATCTCCTTATACTCTCTGATAGATGAAAAGATCATTGCTGAGGACAGCTGCATTTTATTAGTTTTAGAGGTACTTTTGCTAACTTGATTAAATCTCAGCGAATGACATGAACACTCAAGTGGCTAGCTCAGTTGTTGGTGGTATGAGAATAGGAGTACTGGTAACTGAGTGGTTTAGCATTACTTTGGCTGCTTCTAATACAGATAACCAGTAGGGATATATCTTTCTCACTTTACAAGGAACCCAGAGACAGTGCTGGACTGATAGAGCCAGTGCCTAATGCTGTCAGGGCTGGGGGCCCCTCTATTTGTTCATTGTGCCATCCTTGGCATCTTGTTCTCATTGCTAAGCCTTTAAATCTGCTCCACTGCAGTTACCATGTCCACAATCCAGTATGAATACAAAAGAACAAAGAGCAGATGATAGGGATGTGTCTTTCAGTTTTTGGCACAAATGTGATCCTGTAACATGTATTTCCCCTAATTTGCTTTTCATAACAACTTAACAAGCAAAACACTGGGATATTATTCCATGATAATACATAGAGATTTACAAGAGAAAAACCAATATAATGTTAGTGGGCATGTAAATGTTTAAAGCTTTTCATATATCAGGGCGTCTAGGTGGTTCAGTCGGTTAAGCGTCTGACTTCAGCTCAGGTCATGATCTCACAGTTCATGAGTTCGAGCCTCATGTCGGGCTCTGTGCTGACAGCTCAGAGCCTGGAGCCTGCTTCAGATTCTGTGTCTCCCTCTCTCTCTGCTCCTCCCCTGCTCAGGCTCTGTCTTTATCTCTCAAAAATAAAAATAAACGTTAAAAAAATTCTTTAATTAAAAAAAATAAAAATTTTCATATATATCAGGAAGCTTGGAAGGAATACACTTATGTATGCCTTTGCATTCTTGAGTGAGTATACTTTTCGGTAAATTTTTGAAAATAGTATGTCTAGGTAAAAGGATATAATGTTTTAAATTTTGAAAGGTATTGTCAAAATGTCCTCCAAATTTTGTATGGATTCTTAATTCTAACAGCAATATTGTTCTTTCACAGACATTTCAAAAACAATTTTTTTCAAACTTGTCACACTTGCAAATTTGATACACAGGAGTGGAATTTATTATTTCTTTTTTTTAATATTTATTAATTTATTTTGAGAAAGAGAAAGAGAGACAGAGAGAGCATGAGCAGGTACACACGGGGCAGGCAGGAGAGAGAGAAAGGAAAGAGAGGAGAGAATCCCAAGCAGGCTCCACACTGTCAGTGCAGAGCCTAACAGGGGCTTGAATTCATGAGCTATGAGATCATGACCTGACCTGAAATCAAGAGTTGTACGCTTAACTGACTGAGTCACCCAGGTGCTCCTGGAATTCATTATTTCAATTGGCACTTAAAATTTTTTTTGAGTGAGTTGAACATAAGTTTTGAATGTTTTGTGGTCATTTGTATTTTGGTGGTTGTTGTCATTGCTGTTGTTTGTATGGCTTAGAGTGACATAAAATCTTCCTACTCGTAATATATTGCTTTCATTTCAGTATGGTGTTTTGGAATGACTTTTGTGCATTTACCATAATTATTTACATTCATTAGAAATGTAAAGAGAAAACAAAGCCTTAACTCTGAAACTAAGTGGCAACAGTTATCACTCATTGTGATGGCTGATTTTGTGTGTCAATGTGATTGAGCCACAAAGTACTCAGATAATGTGGTTAAATATTGTTCCGGGTATATCAGTGTGTGTGTTTCTGGATGAGACCAACACTGGAATTGGTAGACTGAGTAAAGCAGGTTATCCCCCCCAGTGTGAGTGAACCACATCCAATCTGTTGAAGGCCTGAATAGAGCAAAAGAATAAATAAGACAAAACTCGTTTCTAATCTGACTGTTTCAAAGTTGAAACATCAGTCTTTTCTTGTTTTTGGCCCTGCACTTGACCTGGAACTTACCTCATGGGATCCCCGGTTCTCAGACCACTGAACTTGGACTGAAACTAACCATTTGCTTTCCTAGGTCTTGAGTCTTCAACCTAACAATTGAAGATTTGGGGATTTCTCAGCCTCCATAACCATGTGAGCCATTTTCTTATAATAAACCTCTTTATATGTGTTCTATTGGTTCTGTTTCTCTGAAGAACCCTGATCAATATGGATTTTGATACCAAGAGTGGTTTTAGAACAATAGAGTCTTACTGATAAGTCTCCTGAATTTTTCTGGGGTTTCTGGAATTGGCTCTCTAATCTGATTATATTTAAAGACACTAAGGACTATATTTCCAGCAAAGGGAGTACTGATAGTCCATGGCATGATTCCAGCAATAGAGATACACAAAACATCTCCATTGAATATTCTTGGTCAACCACTTAAAAGAATCAAGGAGCTGGATGAAGTGTATAAGATACTTTCAAACATTTTTGGAAAACTACCAAATATAATGAGATTGACTAGTAACTCCCAATGTCCTTGGACAAGGTAAAGGATGAGCTCAGGATTCAAATTCCCTGCTCAATGTGTGCCCTTAAGGGGACCCTTATCTCTTGCAGCCACAAAGCTGAGTTGCTGAAAATCAAACACAAATCTCATCCTGCCACTGTCTTCATTACAACACAAACTAAACTCAAAATATTTCAGGATGTCTACTGTTAATGTGAGGGCATGTGAGGGCAAAAAGAACAAGAGAAGGATCTACAATTCCAGGCTGCTGTGCAAGCTGCTTTGCCACTGGGCCATATAATCCAGCACATCCAGTGGTGCTTGAAGTGGCAGTTGCAGGTAGGGATGCTATTTAGAACCTTTGGCAGACTCCTATAGGTGAATTACAGTGCATGCCCTTTAGGATTTTGAAGCAAGGCTTGCCATAATCTGCAGATAACTATTGTCTTTTTGAGAGACAGGACTTGGCCTGCTACTGGGCCTAAGTAGAGACCAAATGTTTAACCATAAGCTATCAAGTTATCACGTGACTGTAGCTTCCCGTCATGAACTGGGTGTTATCTGACCCACTAAGCCATAAAGTTGGATGTGCACAGCGGCACTCCACTGTCAAATGGAAATGATATAAATATGAATGGGCCTAAGCAGGCTCTGAAGGCACAAGCAAATTATATGAAGAAGTGGCCCCAGTGCCCATGATCTCTGCTTTTGCTACATTATCTTCTTTCTCCCAGCTTGTACCTATGGCTTTGTGGGGTTTCTTTCTGATCGATTTACAGAGGAAGAAAAGACTCAAGCTTACTTTACAGATGGCTCTGCAGGATATGCAGGTATCAGTCAAAAAGTGGACAACTGCAGGACAACTAGACGTGGACTTGGACTGGAACTTACACCATCAGATCTTCTAGCTCTTTGACCCTTGAACCCAGACTGGAACTATACCATTGACTCTCCTGTGTCTCTAGCCTGCCAGTTGCAGACCTTATGACTTTTCAGTCTCCATAATTGGGTTAATCTCTCTCTCTCTCTCTCTCTCTCTCTCTCTCCATATATATATATATATATATATATATATATATATATATATAATCTATCTATCTGTAGAGATCTCTCTCTCTCTCTCTCTCTATATATATATATATATATATAATCTATCTATCTATAGAGATCTCTCTCTCTCTCTCTTTATATATATATTATCTATCTATCTATCTTCTATAGAGATCTATACATATCTCTCTCTATATATATATATATGTATATAAAATCTATCTCTCTGTCTGCAGAGATCGCTCTCTCTCTCTCTCTCTCTCTCTCTATATATATATATATATATATATAAAATCTATTTATCTATCTGTAGAGATCTCTCTCTCTTTCTGTCTCTCTCTCTCTTTATATATATATGTATATTATCTATCTATAGAGATCTCTCTCTCTCTCTCTCTATATATATATATATATATATGTATATAGAATCTATCTATCTGTAAAGATCTCTCTCTATATATATAATTATAATATATATTTATATGTATAAATATATTATATTTATAATATATATTATATATATATATATATATATATATATAATATATATAATCTATCTATCTATATGTGTGTGGGTTTGTGGGTGTGGGTGTGGGTGTGTGTATATCTCCAGCCTATTGGTCCTGCTTCTCTGGAGAACCCTGACCAATACATTCTTTCTTTCTTTTAAGTTTATTTATTTATCCTGTGAGAGAAACAGAGTGTGCAAGCAGGGGAGGGGCAGAAAGATAGGGAGGGAGAATCCCAAGCAGGCTCCACGCTGTCAGTGCAGAGCCTGAAGTGGGGTTCCATCTCACAAACTGTAAGATCATGACCTGAGCCAAAACCAAGTCAGATGCTCAACTGACTATGCCACCCAGGTGCTGCTGACCAATATTCTCTTAAACCAAACTCTGGGAGCCTTACGAAGAATACACAGCAATTGCAAAACCAACCACATCACTCACTCAAAAACAACCTCTTGGCATTTAATTTATACATAATTGTAGAAATTATTATGAATATATATATTTTTCCCACATGTATATACATATATATGTGCATAGATATATGCATTATATACAAATAATATATAACTACTTCTATATTTATGTATGTATGCATGCATATGTGAACATATGTAAGCACTTAGAGGACAATTTTTGTGCAATCTCTATGGAAACATGGGGGGATAGAGAGACAGGGACAGAGAAGAGACAGAGACAGAGAGATGAAGACAGTGTGAGAGACTTGGCAAGAGATCATTTTCTTTGTGCTTTCGTATAAAGTAGTATTTTTTTAATGTTTTCTTATTTTTGAGAGAGAGACAGAGTGTGAGCAGGCGAGGGACAGGAAGAGAGGGAGACACAGAATCTGAAGCAGGCTCCAGACTCTGAGCTGTCAGCACAGAGCCTGATGTGGGGCTCCAACTCCAAACCGTGAGATTTGATTAAACAGATTAAACAGATCTACCTTTAGAATTTGCCAGGCCCACAGCTACAGTTCAAATAGAGATCACATATCTTATATGTGACCTTGTATGACCTGTGCTGAAGTCAGATGCTTAACCAACTGAGCCATCCAGGTGCCCCTAGGTAATATTTTTATTCAGCATAATTTTTATTATTTTAATAACTGTGTAACCTGACACCACTTTTATTTCAGATTTGCTTTTATTTTTTTAATGTTTATTTATGTATTTTGAGAGAGGGAAATAGAGAGCACACACAAGTGGGAAAGGGGCAGACAGAGAGAGAAAGAAAATCTCATGGGGCTCCATCCCAGGAACCATCATGACCTGAGCCTAAACCAAGAGTAGGACACTTAACCAACTAAGGCACCCAGGTGCATCATTTTTATATTTTACTTATATATTCTGTAATTGGAACAAGTCAAAAGTATTAAATAGGAGAACAATTTTTCATTATTTACTTAATAATTTACAAGTTTTATTTTTTTTAATGATAAGGATATAGCCTTTTTGTCTTATTTGTGACAGTACTTTTTTTTCCATTTGGTTATTTATATTTTAACTTGGATTACTATTTTTTGAAGTTCAAATATAAGACATAAAAATGTTCTAAGGATGTACTGTAGTCCTAAACTTTTGTTCTCATGATTAACACCATTCAGATCCAAGCAAGTATCTTATAAACATCCTTCACCTATGTGATGAAAACAAAAGGCACTGCATTCAAATGCCGTGTAGGTTAATAGGTCAGGAACAGATAGTGTTTTGAATTACAGTCAGAATCTGAGCAGTAGAAATCCTTATGTAAGTAAAAAAACAAGTAAATAGACTTACTAAATGTTTCCTTACAGATGACATGAATGGAATATATTCTTGCATAACAAAGTACTGTTTTCCAGGATTGGCCAATATCTAGCTTCTGTCTTTTCTTTGTATTGCAATTTGTGGTTCTGGGGCTACCTATATATTGTTAAGGGATTTCCACCAGTTGTTTGGCAGCTGATAAACATTTTGCACTTAAATATTTCTTCCTATATATATATATATATATATATATATATATGTATATAATGTATATATGTATGTATATAGTGTATATATGTATATATATATAGTGTATATTATGTATATGTATATATAGGATAGACATAACAGGCACAAAGAATAATACTGATATTTTACATGGGCAAGTAGATGGTATTGAACACTAAAATTGTGAGTCACTTTATTTTTGTAAAAGGATCAATACGATTTAATTAAATTCTCCAAAGTAAATAGACATTTCCAGGACTTCACCCAGATCAAGTAATTTTGATGTATAAGTTAATATATTTAAATATAAGATATGTGATCTCTATTTGAACTGTAGCTGAGGGCCTGGCAAATTCTAAAGGTAGATCTGTTTAATCTGTGTTATTTATTTTACTAGATTGTAGGAAGTGTTAGGAGAAAACATTTCATTGGTGAGAATGGTGAATGTCACTACATGTTATGCAAGTGGGCTTTGAAACAGAAGGAAATGACAATAATCAGATCAAAGGATAAGGAAAGAGGAAAAAACTTTCAGAAAGAAGCTTAACAATCTGTAGACTTTTATCATTGGTTTCTCTTGATTACTTAGTCGCACTTCACCTTTGAGTGGAATGTTTTAATATTAAAGTTCTGGAATCAGCTGGGACTAGTACAGTTTACCTAAGGAGAAAGGCTTTTGCTTTTTTGCTGTAGTTTAAGCTGGTTTTAAACAACCAGTCTAGACCTTTGAATGTCTGTAAACTAAGGAAAGAATCTGGTCTTTCAGCAGACCTACACACTTCAGATGAGTGGGTTGAGACCACAGAGCTAACATTTGTTCAGATTTGTTGAGAGTAACCTCCATCAAACTTGGCTTTGAGTCTTCATTTTCATATTTAAATTTTAGCAACTCAGAGGTTGCAACAAAAGTCATAGGTGTGGAGGACTTATAAAGTCCTTATTCACTCTGGCTAACCTATCCAGCCTCTGCACTATTACGATTTGCACTTAAAGTGAATGTTGTAGGGGTGCCTGGGTGGCTCAGTGGGTTAAGCAACTGACTCTTGGTGTTGGCTCAGGTCATGATCTAAGGGTTTGTGGGATCAAGCCCCAGTGTAGGCTCCGTGTTGACAGCACAAAGCCTGCTTCAGATTCTCTCTCCCCCTCTCTCTGGCTCTCCTCTGCTCACATGTGTGCATGCTCTCTCTCAAAACATAAAAAAATAAAAATAAAAACTAACTAGCTAAATAAATAAATAAATAAACTTTAAAAAATAAATGTCATATAATTTAGTTCTTTTTTTTTAAATCTGAAACAGAGAGAGAGAGAGAGAGAGAGAGGAAGAGGGGCAGAGAGAGAGACTCCCTAAGCGGGCTCCATGCTCAAGCGGGGCTTGATGCCAGGACCCTGGGATCATGACCTGAGCTGAAATCCAGGGTAGGACTCAACTGACTGAGCCACCCAAGCCCCTAGTTCTTTTTTTTAAACACACTATTTTGACTAAAACTTTTGAGCCATTACTATGTGATTAACACTGTTAAAACACTTATACATTGCTTCAGAAAACTTGGCAAAATTAATGAGCTGTTTAAAGCCTAAACCTTAGAGCCAAGCTTCTTGGACTAAAATCTTCCTTGGCAGCTGTATTGCCCGGACAAGCTACTTAACC
Organism: Panthera leo; assembly: GCF_018350215.1. Classification (NCBI taxonomy): domain Eukaryota; kingdom Metazoa; phylum Chordata; class Mammalia; order Carnivora; family Felidae; genus Panthera; species Panthera leo. Next base: position 98,133,280 of record NC_056685.1, read on the forward strand.
TCTCTGAACCTATATTCCTCATCTGAGAATAGGAACATAAAAGCACCTTTCTCACAGGAGGTTTTGAGGATTATTTGAGATAGTATTAATTAATGCTTAGAACTATGTCTGGCACATAAGTTGTCTGTACATATTAGCTACTACTTTGATTACTCTGTTGTGACATTGGTTATGTCTGCTTGTTGGTTGGTTTCCTGCTTCACTGGAGACACCCTGATGCCAGCACATCGTTTTAAGTCTCTTGTCATCATCTTTGTGCAAACTGGAACCATCAGTTAAATTTTTACAAATCAGTCTATTTGTAAAACTAGATTTATGGAAAAGTTAGGATTTACAAAATTACCAAAATAAGTTAGTGACTTACAAAAGTCGCTGCCAGGCAAACAAAGTATTATTCATCAATAAGAAATTCCATATATGGCCACAGGTAATAAACTTTTCTATAGTGGCTCAGTCCTTTAAACATTAAACCTTTTAAAAATAGTGGATATTTAATTGACTTTTCAAGGGGTTTTTTTTTGCAAGAAATAAAATACTTCCAAAATTATAATTGCTAATATTCTAGAGATTTAGGTTTCCTCGGGGTCCACACCAAATTATTATTGATATGTGGGTTACCATTAATTTGCCATATTGCTATGTATAAGTGGTGGTCCCTTTTGATTGAGAAATCTGATCTAATATAATTTAAAACAATGAATTACAAAAATAAATATTTTCCTATTGATTAACTATTTAAAATTATTTCTCTTGAAAAAGTGATAATATCTTTAATGGGTATTCTTTATACTGTTTTCTGAAACTCTTAAACATAAAACAAATGATAAATCTTGTCACCTCTTAATTTTCGGCAGACCACAAGTACATTGCGTAGATTAAAGGGACACAAGCTAATTGCAAGCAATATTTTAATATGATTACTGCATTAATACATTTATTTATAATAAAGTAGAAAACATTAATTGAACATTGCAGAAAATCATTGACCATTCCTTCTCTTTTTTATATTTCTTTTTCCTTAAAAACCTGAGTGTCTTTTTTTTTTTTTTTCTTTCTTTCTTTTTAATGAAAGCCTTTGAACTGGAATCATCTGTAGGGTGCACTGAATTGCTATAATATAGCTCAGCAGGGACCTTTAACATCTTCTGTAGGGCACCTACTATAAAATCAATTTGCTCCACCGAACAAAATGACTCATTTGTTGCTTTGCTCTACGTTGCCTTATTTTGACTTCTTGCATTATTATTTTTATTCAGATGGTAAATCACAGTACATTGTGATGGCACATCAGTAACTTTCAGTGAAAGATCATACATATCCACGTCATCAATAATGGAAACTTCTTAATGTCATCATAAAATAAATAAAATACCATGGTTCCTTTTTTTCCACACCAAACTTTAATTCTCAAGCAGTATCTTTATAAATTTTATCGGGACATAAAAGTCACATATCAATTCTTTATTCAAATTTAGAAGGAATGGCCGATAGTTTTCAACAAATGTCTATGCCTTATATTTGGGTTAGGAAATTTTCAATAAAATACAGTCATAGTTAGAATAGTGCCATAAATCCTTATGTATCCATCACCCAGTTCAACAATGCATTTTCTCTATAACTTGCTCACTTCTTGCCCTGAGTAATTGCAACAGATTATTCAGGAAAAAATCTCAGATATTATAACATTTCATGTGTAATTATCTCATGTATATATCTAAAATAAGTACATCCCTTTATAAGAAACCACAATTTTCTATCACACTCTCACTGCAAAATTAGAAGTAATTCATTGGTTAATATCAAATATCTAGCCATTGTTCACAGTTCTTAACTTATCACAATTCAACCAAAATATAAACAAACCAAAGTATGAAATATTCAATCACACCAAAAAGTTCATGTCTGCCTCTTTAAAATCAATCCTTTACTACCCAACTTTTGGGAAGAATTGATCAGTTTTAAGTTCCTACTCTTCACCTTTTTCTAAAACATTACATAAATGAAATAACAATATGTGGCTTTTTAAAATTTATAGCATAGTAAAAATCACTTGACTATATACATTGGGTCTATTTCTGCACCCCCTATTCTGTTCCATTGGTTTATTTGTCTGTCTTTACACCAATCCTACATTTGTTGGTTACTGGATGTAAGAAGTATTGAAATCAAGTAAGGTAAGTTTTTTAAGTTCTTGCTTTTGAAAATTTTTTTAACAGTGGGGAGGGTACATTTGATCCTTTTTATTTCCATATTAATTTTAGAATTAGCTTTCACAAACAAACGAAACACCTACTTGGATTTTGATTGGGATTGCACTGAATCTACCTATCATTTGGGAGAGAACACCTTAACAATATTTTGGTCTTCCAATTCAATTCATGAACATAGTTTGTCTTTCCATTTATTTAGGCTTCTTTTATTTCTGTCATCAAGGTTTTGTAGTAGTCAGCATATAAATCTAATATAATTATATACCTAGATATTTCATATTATATGTTGCTATTATAAATGGTACTTTAAATTTTTTAAACTTCCAATTGTTATTTGCTGGCATTAAAAATACAAATGATTTTTAAAAATTGACTTTGTATATTGTGATGTTGCCAACATACTTAACAGTTTTAGTAGCTCTTTTTTAGATTCGTTAGTGTTTCTTAAGCAAATAATCATGCCATGAGTAAATAAGGAAAACTGTATTATCTCCTTTTCAACTCCCATGCATTTTATTTATTTCTTGTCTTACTGGATGGACTGGTACTTAAGATTGCTCCCAATTACAGGGAAAAATCATTCTTTTACCATCATGTATGCTGCTAACTGTAGGGTTCTCAGAGATGCCTTTATTAGATTGAGGACGTTCCCTAATATTCCTTTTTTTTGCTGAGAGTTCTTACCATGAAGAGATGTGGAAAATTATCAAATGCTTGTCCTGCATCCATTGAGATGATCCTAATTGTTTTTCTTCTTTAGCTTATTGATACAGTGAGTTACATTGTTTAACATATGTTTCACCAATCTTTCACTCTTTGGATAGATTCCTGGGCCATAATATATTCTTTTTTGATAGATTGTTGATTTGATATACTAATGTTTCATTGTGGATTATTGCATATATGTTCATGAAGGATATCTATCCTTACTTTTTTTTTCCCCTTGTAATATCTTTGTCTGACTTGGTATCAATGTAATGTTGACATCATAAAATGTATGAAAAGTAGTCTCTATTTTTCAATTTTTCGTGAAGTTTTTTCAATGCATATTATTTCTTCTTTAAATGTTTGAAAGAATTTTCCAGTGATGTCAATTGTGTCTGCAATTTTCTTTGCAAGGTTTTTAGAAGTTCAATTAATTTAATAGATAAAAACTATTCAGATTATTCATTTCTTCTTAAATTTTTTTGGAAGTTTGTGCACTACAAAAAATTATATATTGTGTGGCACCTAAGTGGCTCAGTCAGTTGAGCCTCTGACTTCAGCTCAGGTCATGATCTTGCAGTCCATGAGTTCAAGCCCCATATTGGGTTCTGTGCTGACAGCTCAGAGCTGGGAGCCTGCTTCAGATTTGGTGTTTCCCTCTCTCTCTGCCCCTTCCCTCTCATGCTCTGTGTCTCAAAAATGAATAAACATTATAAAATTTTTTTTAATTATTTATTTTACGCATCCTTGTAATGTCCGTTGGAGGTAAAAGTTTAATTTTATAATAAACTCTTGACCTGCTGCCAAAGTGGTTTTTCCATTTTCCATTTTCAGGAGTAATGTCAAACCCACCAAATGAAATTATTTTTCAGATGTTGAAAATTTTAATTTCTAGAAGTTCTATTTGATTATTTTTTATATCCACATTTTTGTCTCATATGTTTATATTGTAAATTAATGTGCATTTTTAATAATAGCTGTTTGAAGATCTTGTCTGCTAATGACATCCCTCTGTGACTTCTGAGGTTATTCCATATTACTGAGTTTTCACCTGATTATGTGTAACATGTTGCTGCTGCTTTAGAAGCTTAGTAACTTTTCATTGGATGTATTACATTTTTGAATGTTTTGATTTGTTATCTACTTTTAAAGAGTGTTGAAGTTTATTTTGAGTAAGCCATTTAATCCTTCAAATTCAAACAATAGCTTGTTTTTAAGTTCCACTGTGGTGGTCTACAGTGGTCTTTAGTTTGGAAGTTCTACTGCGACATTACCTTTCCAGTCTTTCTACTGAATGTCAGGTATTCAGCAAAGTACTTCATTCTGGCTGGTAGAAATTCAAACATTTCTCAGACTGATGTGACCTCTTGGAATTGTTCAACTTACAAGTTTTTCTGCAGTTTTTTGTTGTTTAACCAACCTTGCAGAGTCTCATCCTATATCTGTGCAGAGTGATATTAAGCTGAAAATCTATGGTACCGCTATGTATATTTCTGAGGTTATTTCCCTGTATGGATCCCTTTTTCCTAAATACCCAGCCCTGAAATTTATCTGCCTCAGCTTAAATATCTTCATCTGACTCTTCATCTCTGTTCTCAACAGCAAGTCACCTGGTTTCTCCAATCTGCCCCGTGTTGTGGTTATTGTAATTCTGTGTCTAACTAGAAGGCTGAGGTAAATGTGCTTAATACATTGATGTCATTTTTCCACTGAGGTTACACCTACCTTTTCAGAAAAAATTTTGTCAAAGAAAGTAAAGTATGGCTTTTAAATGATAAAGTATGTTTGAGTTCATGGTTCATGACCAAGACTACTTTCTTTTTCTTTCTTCCTTTTTTTTTTTTTTTTTTTTTGCTTCTCATTTCATCTTAAGCTTCTTATGTGACTTAACACACATTTACATATATCACAACTGAAACTATACAAACAAAAATACGTGTTAATAGACATTGTCAAGGTATTTTATTTAATGCTTTTGCCATAATTCTTTTTAATAAAAGCCTCTGACATTTTAGCTTACTGTTATCTTTCCTTATTGCATTTATTTAATAAGAATTTCTTTTTTTAATTTTTGTAACATTCATTTATTTTTGAGAGACAGAGAGACACAGAGCACCAGCAGGGGAGGGGCAGAGAGAGAGGGAGACACAGAATCTGAAGCAGGCTCCAGGCTCTGAGGGGCTTGAACCCATGAACCACAAGGTAATGACCTGAGCTGAAGTCGGCTTAACCAACTGAGCTACTCAGGTGCCCTAAGAATTTGTTTTCCTTATTAGCGTAACTTCTGGATGCTCAAAAACTATATGCTAGGTCCTATTAAAGACAGAAAGAGAAACATTAGGAATAGCAGAAATCATTTATTCCCCAGATTTGCCATAGTTTAATTAAGAATTTAACTCTATTTCCTACCCTTTTTAACCAAATGGAACATTTGAGGGAGGAGGGAGGAGAGTGACAGAGCACACTCATGCAAACCTTATTTATAATACAGGATAAAATTCAGTAAGTGGAATTATAAAAATACAAATAGTCTCTCTGTGAGGGCGGAGAAGGTATAGTCAGTTCAAATGGGGAGATATGATAAGACTTCTTGGTGATGAACATGGAATATCAAGTCTTAGAAGAAAAAAGTTTTTGAAAAACAGGTAATATCACATGAGAGGGTAGACAACACTGTGTCTTTAAAATGCATATTTCAACAACCCTACTACCCTGGTGTGAACTGATATGACAAAATCACCCTTGAAAAAAACAGTTTAAGGTCCAGCATGGAAATAACAAAAAATAACACAAAACAAATAAGGAGGATAAATGCTAGACTATGGTATAACATTTTTTTTAAAACAAGCTAAAAACCATAGCCCCAATTCTAGTTTTGTAAAACCAAATGAAGGATACCACAGATGACATGAAAATAAGTATTCAGGAAAAGAATTATAATCCTTTTCTATTCACTTTATTTTTTTATTTTTATTTATTTTGAGAGACACAGAGAGAATGAATGGAGGAGAGGAAGAGAGAGAGGGAGAGAGAGAATCCCAAGCAGGCTCTGTACTGCCAGCGTGGAGTCCAATGCGGGGCTCGAACTCATGAACTGTGAGATCATGACCCGAGCCGAAACCAAGAGAGGGACACTTAACCGACTGAGCCACCCAGGCGCCCCATCTGTTCATTTTAAATAATCAGCACACAATGTATAAGAACAGAGGTAAGATCAATAGCAAGTAAAGGTGGAGACCACATAAGTCTTCTTTGCAGGAGCTTAGAAACCTTAGTGGAGTCAAATGTTATAATTATTATTATTATTATTTTTTTAGAAAACAAGCGTATTGCATTGATTAAAAACATTCTAACAGGAATTATTGAATATATATGCTACAAAAAAAACCTGTGAATATACAGAGGTAGGTTAATTTAAATAATAAATAAAGAACAAGTTTTACCAATTCGGAAACTGAAGTAAGTGCTTATTGCCAGAATGACATCATTAATTTAAGATATCTCAAAAATAGAAAGAAAGATGAAAAGCTAGTGATCAGTTAGTTCAAAAGGAAGCAAAATGCTAATTAATCCTTTGACAATCATTAAAAAAATAAAATCAGACTAAGTTTGGATTATTTATGTAGTTAGAATCTTGAAAAATCCAAATAAAAAGAGAAATCTTGACAGTTTCCCACATACTTGGCTAAACCCCCCCCCCCACACACACACCCTAATTTTCTTTTGACGAGATTCCATAACTGGTTGCATAGAGAGAGGCAAGATTATGACTATATTCAGAAGATAATACCTTGCAAATGACTATAATCAATTTTTTAGCTCTATTGATATCTGAATTATTTGAATTTGCATCATTTCATCTTGCTAACAGAAGACCTAGCAACAGATTGAGGCAATTTTCCAAGTTTTTATTTGTTTTTGTTATTTTCAATTACTGCTATGTTGGTAAGTATTTAACATGGCTATGGAAAAAACAATGGGTTCCTTCTACATTTCCCAGCCATACTCTGTCTATATGAGGCCATGTGACTATGGCCAATGGATTGTTCATGTAAATGCTATACACTTCCAGGTATGGCCCATTCAAGCTCCTGTGACAATTTCTACTTCTTATTTATTTCTCTGCAAAGGTTCCAGTGGGAAGAACTGAGAATTTACTAGATGGAAGGGACACGGACTCCTGAGTCACCACATGGAATTTGGCTACTAAAAGTGGTTTGGACTGACCTCTGAGTGAGAAATAAAACTTTTAAGTTTAAGACAAAGAGATTTTGGTGTTGCTGTTTCAGCACTGGTATGCTCTAATACCATGAAAAGAGCTATAATATTTTGTATGATAAGAGCTTAGATTTTAAATATAATGAACCACTGGCTGGGCACATGCAGAAATAGAAGCCTTCAAGTTTTTATATCAGTTAAAGAGTCATTGCATATTCTGTGTAATACTTGCTCCAACGTTAATAATAAAGTAAAAACTGAATAGAGTGTGGAAAGGGGCAGCAGGGATAAAGATGAGAATAGAACATCAGCCTTAAGAGAAAATCCAAAAGAAAGGGGAACCCTCTTGCACTGTTGGTAGGAATGCAAACTGGTGTAGCCACTCTGGAGAACAGTATGCACTATCCTCCAAACATCAAAAATAGAACCACCCTATGATCCAGGAATTGCACTACTTGGTATTTGCCCAAAGAATACAAAAATACAGATTCAAAGGTGTATATGTATCCCCATGTTTATAGCAGCATTATGAACAATAGCCAAGCTATGGAGAAAGCCCATATGTCCATCAACTGATGAATGGATAAAGAAGATGTGATATATGTGTGTGTGTGTGCGTGTGTGTGTGTGTATATGTGTGTGTGTGTATACATATACATATACATAAAATGGACTATTATTCAGCCATCAAAAAGTGAAATCTTGCCATTTGCAATGATGTGGATGCAACTAGAGTGTATTATGCTAAGCGAAATTAGTCAGAGAAAGACAAATACTATGTGATTTCACTTATATGTGGAATTTAAGAAAGAAAACAGATGAACAAATGGGGAGGAGGGAAACAAACCATGAGAGACTCTTAAAGATAGAGAACAAACTAGGGTTGATGGAGGGAGGTCGGTGGTGGATGGATTCGATGGGTGATGAGTATTAAGGAGGGCACTTATTTGGATGAGCACTGGGTGTTGTATGTAAGTGATGAATCACTGAATTCTGCTGAAACCAATATTGCACTGTCTCTTAACTTACTAGAATTTAAATTAAAATTTGGGGGGAAAAAGGAGGATCTACTGGCTATACCTTAAAGAGATGTCTGTCAAGTATCTAAAGCTTTTTATTTTCCTAGACTTTAAATATTTTGGTTTCCAACAAGCAATAAATGAAAATTACTTTTTTTATATGTAAAAAAGAGAAATTCCAAAAAATGGATTTTACCTATAGAGAGAATACAATTTTGTGCCTACAAGAATATTTTGGGCTAAGCATGGGGCCCATCAGTTGAGCTAAAAACACTTAAGATATTAGAAACTATTAAAAAAATAAGAAAAACTTATTTAGCATCAAGAAGTTGGTAAGATACTAAGGAAATAATCCATGATCCAGACAAAATCTAATGGATGTGGAAATCCAGAATGGCAACACTACTCCACTATCTTGAAGATGATTGACAAATACAGTGAATTTAAGCTTTAGTGTAAGGGATAGAAGAAAACGTACAGGATTTGCCTAAGGCAGAAAATCAAAAGGCAGAAGGGCTAAAGATGAATAACTCAAGAATTAGAAAAAGGAAAATGAATAAACCCAAAGAGTAGGTGAATGGAAATATTAAGGATAAGATGTAAAATTAGTGAAATGCAAAACCTACAAAATAGAGTCAACAAAGTCCAAAGATCATTCATGACACGAAAATATAACAATATAGACTAAACTTCAGTGACATTTAATATCTTAACATATGATATAATGAACAACTTTATAATAATAAATCTGAAAATTTATACAAAATAGACAAATCTTTATTTTATTTATTTATTTATTTATTTATTTATTTATTTATTTATTTATTTTGGCGGGGAGAGAGAGAGCACGAGCAGGGTAGGGGCAGAGAGAAGGAGAGACAGAATCCCAAGCAGCCTCTTCCCCATCAGCTCAGAGCCTGATGCTGGGCTTGAACTCACAAACTGCGAGATCACAACCTGAGCTCCCAAATAGACAAATAGGTAAATCTTTAGAAGAACACAAATTACACATTGACAAAAGAATTCCAAACAATTCTAAATAATGCTATAATTGAATTAAATCAATAGTCAAAAATCTTATTTGAAGGAAATTCTTAGTCTACATGGCATTGGTAATATTTGAACTTCTGGAGGCATATGGTTCTAATCTAACACCAACTGTTCTAAGAAATAGGAAAAACAGGGGTGCCTGGGTGGCTCAGTCAGTTAAGCATCTGACTTTGGCCTAGGTCATGATCTCACAGTTCTCATGAGTTCGAGCCCCACATAGGGCTCTGTGCTGACAGCTCGGGGCCTGGAGTTGCTTTGGATTCTGTGTCTTCCTCTCTCTCTGCCCCTCCTCTGCTCATGCTCTGTCTCTGTCTCCGTCTCTGTCTCTCTCTCTCAAAAATAAATAAACATTAAAAAAATTAAAAAGGAAATAAAAAAAGAAATAGGAAAAACACACATGTATATCAACTGTATTTATAAGATTGGCATGGCCTTGGTATAAAAAAATATATACTACATGAAAATAAATTTACATAAAAATTTCACCCAAGAACATACATGAAAAATGCAAACTCAAATATTAACAAACGAACACAACAATGAATAAAAAAAGATAATATAATCTATCTTATTGGGTTTTTCATAGATTCAAGTTTAAAATCAGTTTCTCAATTAATGTAATGTACCAGATTAAGTTTGAAGGAGATAAAACATATCATTTCAATAAATGTAGAAAAAATATTTTGGTTGTACATAACTTTGGGAATATATATATATATATATATATATATATATATATATATATAGTTAGTGGAATTTCTGGGTCAGAGGGTAAATGTACAGGATACTATCAAGTTGCAAATATCTTTTCCCACTTAGGACAATATCTTAAGGAATAGATATTGAGGAATAGAGTGTGCAATTTCTGTATAGATTAATTTATCAAAGATTTCCTTCATGGAAAATTTCATTTTCAAAAAAATTATCTTTCTTCTTTCCATCCTCTCTTCCTCCCTCCTTTCCTTCCTTCCTTCCTTCCTTCCTTCCTTCCTTCCTTCCTTCCTTCCTTCCTTCCCTTCTCCCCTTTTTTTATCTGTCGTCCTTTTAGTGTGACAATATAAATTAATGTCTTGTAAGGTGAATTAAGATTGAATTTTTGTGTTTTCCTTAATTATTAAACATCTGCAAGAGTGCAATTTCATTCTATTGAATATAAATATTCTAATTGCTGAGAAACTGTGCATGGGGGAAAAAGGAGAGACAGGAGGCAGAAAAACAGTTATTTAACAAAAATTATATAAAGAAACTATTGGCTTCACAAGGAAAAAGGAGGTAATATTTGAAATTATAAGTTTATGAATTTTGAGCCATTATGTACGTGAAATGTGAAAATAACAGCTCTCCTGATATGTTGTTAGGTAACCAGAAACAAGAAAATTTATCACTGCATTTAAGAGTGGGGGTTCAAGAATTAGACTGCCTGAGGTCAAAACTAGGATCTTCCATATATTAGCTGAATGAGCTGGAGAATTTTCTAAAATTCCCTTAGTTTTCTCATCTATAAAATGAAGATAATGATGTTATATACATCAGGGCATCTGGGTGGGTCAGTCCGTTAAGCATCTGCCTTTGGCTCAGATCATGATCTTGCAGTTTGTGAGTTCAAGCCCCACGTCAGGCTCTGTGCTGACAGCTCAGAGCCTGGAGCTTGTTTTGGATTATTGTCTCCCTCTCTCTCTGCCCCTGTTCAGCTCGCGCTCTGTCTCTCTCTCAGAAATAAACATTAAAAAATTTAAAAAATAAAAAAATCATGTTATATACATCTTAAGATAGTTGTGGATAACTAATAGTCAATGTTTGTAAAATGGATAGAACGATTCTTGGAAAACACACGGCACTTCCACCAAACTTGAAATTTGCCTGGTGTCATTCCTTAATCTTCTGCTCCTTCTAAATTCTCCACTGCTGTCCATTCCTCTTGGCAACAAATATAAAGAAATTAGATTAGTCTTTTGAACTTTTTATATTCATTACCCTGAAACTTTGTCAATTTCTCCTCCACAATGGTTTTAGAGAAGTCTCCACTGAAAACATCTGATCTCAAACTCATTTACTCATGGATTTCCACACCGTTACTCATCATTATTCCTATTTTCTCTGTATAGATGTTTTGCCTAACCCTATTTGTCGCATAATATGTGGTCTTCTTTACATTTAGAATGTTTTCCCACTCTATACCAATTGAAATTCCATACTTTCTCCTGTGTACTTTAGAAACACTTTGGCAACTAATCTGACCTCAGACCAATTCGTTATTTTGTTAGTGCCTTTTTTGTAAAATGCTTGTAATGTGCTATCACTTATTTTTTTGAATCAGATACTGCTGTTAGGTTGTTTCCCTAACTGCAGCTGTTACTCTTGGAATCAACTACATGCAACATGTTTTCTGCACATGTGCATTTTTCAAATGAGTATTATTTTTATGCTCAGAATCAGAAGCAAAATGATGAACAAGATATTTTAAAAACAACAGGACTATTTAAATATCTTCCCTTCAGCACATCTTTACTAATTATTCACTTACAATTATTCACTAATAATTAACTTTATTCACAATAATTCACATTTAATTCACAATAATTACAATTATTCACTAATTATTCATCTTTACTAATTATTTGCTTTGATTTATAAGGGTCTATATTCTATCAATCATTTGCTAGGTTGCTTTTGGCAAATCACTTTACACTTCTACATCTCCGTGCCATCATCTGACAAAGTAGGCATTGGGTTATATGCTGGATAAAGCATGGAACTTCAAAATTCTCCAATAACAGACTTAGAAACTGCTTGCCATGCATCAGGTCTGCAAATAGCACCTCAGTGAATGTCTCTTTGTGGATATGTGGGGAAGTTTTCCTGAGATACATATTTAGGAGTGGAATTTCTGGGTCATGGAAAATATTCTTATTTAATTTGACTGAGTACACTTCTATTGTCTTCCAGAATGACTACACCAGTCCACAGTGATTGAGGTTTAATGTATAGAAATATCCACACTAACACTTAGCATTTTCAACTTGCAGTCCTGTTAGCTGTGAAGTGACACCTTTCTTTGATTACTAACGAACTTGAACAACTATTACGTACTCTGTAAATTGTCTGTTCTTATATTTTGCACATGTTTTTCTATTCATAACAGCTAAAAAGTGGAAACAATCTGTATCAATTTCCTAGGACTGCTATAACCATGTAGCACAAACTGGGTGGGCTAAAACAATAAAAATATATAATCTCACAGTTCCTGAGGCTAAAAGTCTGAAATCAAGGTGTGTACAGGGCCATCCTTCCTCTGAAAGATGTAGGAAAGAATCTTTCTTTTCATATGCCAACCTCTTATAGTTTCCAGTAATTCTTGTCATTCGTTGATTTAAAACTGGCCCACTCCAGTCTTACCTCATCTTTGCATGGGCTTCATTCCTTTGCATGTGACTGTATGCCCTCTCCTCTTCCTTCTTACAAGGACACTAATCTTTGTATTCAAGGTGCACCTATCTGCTGTGTGACCTCATCTCAGCTAAATATATCTGCAACAAGTCTATTTCCAAATGAGATCAGTTCTGAGTTTCTAGATGGATATGAATTTTTTGGGGGGGCGGGGAGGGAGAACCCATTTGACCCAGTACATGACCTAAATGTTCATCAACTGAAGAACAGATAAACAAAATGTGTTTTTTTTCTTTACAATGGGCTATTATTTGGCAATCAAAAGGAATGAAGCAGTGAATGATACCCACTACTGCATGGATGAACCTTGAAGCTTATGCTCATTGAAAGAAGTCAGTGACAAGATCCTACACCTATGTAACTCAATGATTACAGTCTAGAATCGGCAAATTTGTAGAGACAGAAAATAGATTAGTGGTTGCCTAGGGGTAGAGGGAAGCATGTGGAATGACTGCTCTGGATTCCTTCTTAGGTAGTAAAAATGTTCTAAAATTAGATTGTAGTGATGGTTGCACAATTTTGTCAATTTAGTAAAAATGACTGAACTGTATAATGTAAATAGATGGATTTTATGGTATGTGAATTATAACTTAATAAAAGCTATTTAAAAAATGACTCACACACCTGGATTTGGTGTGTGTGTGGGGGGTTATGTCATACTTCTGGAATATGTAGTGACACTGGGTTTCTTTTTGTTGTTGACTCAAAACAATTGATGAAATATTATCTATGTACATCTAGATACATGCCTGTATTGAGTTAGCTATTGAAAATTCTCTTAGTTTTGATAATGGTGAAGTTTGTCAACTAGAATTCCTTTATTTTTACATAAGTATATTCATCGATATTTTTATTATGATTTGAATTTTTGAAAAATTTTTAAGTCTGCCTTTTCTCCCATATCAGTAAAATGTTCTCTCCTATATTAATTACCTTGTAGTTTTTCCTTTAAAGAGTATCTTCTTTTTTTAAGTTTATTTATTTATTTTTTGAAAGAGAAGGAAAGCATGATTCGGGGAGGAGCAGAGAGAGAGGGAAAGAGGGAGAATCCCAAGCAGGCTCCCTGTAGTCAGCACACAACCTGATGTGGGGCTCAGACCCATGAACCATGAGATCATGACCTGAGCTGAAGGTGAACGCTCAACCGACTGAGCCACCCAGGCACCCCTCTTTTCACATTTAGGTATTTAGTGTATCTGAAGTTAAGTCTTATGTGTAATTAGGTAAAGATTTAATTTTACTTTTTTTAAATATCATGATCCAATTTTTGTAACACCGTCTACTATGCAATGTATACTGTATGCTTATTAAGTGCTTGCACACAGATGGCTTGATGCCTTAGTTCCCTCTTCTTTTCAAATAGTCTAGTCTTGTGACATCACCACACTGTTTTCATTACTATAATTCCCCATTTTCCTTTATCGTTTCTTAATTAGAAAGTGTATTGTGCTATCTCCTCAATAGGATAAATGCTCCTAGGGTTTCAAATAAACTCATAATAATGACTTTCCAGCAACTGGACCACTGTGAAGCATATGGTAGACAATCAGTAAATCTGAATAAATGAAGAATGAGCAAATGAAAGAAACAGCATGTAGAAATTATATATATATAATGTTTAGTAAACCAAAATACGTGACCAATTGTTTTAGGAAATTATACAAAATTGATGCATTTAAGAAGCATATAAGATATAAAGAAATGAAACAGTCATAGGGCAGAGTGGGACATGTAAAGGCGAGGCATTGTGTACAAATTTATTCCTTCTAAAAGGACAAATCTTATGTCAAATGGATATTACAATCAAAATTTAAACACAACATTTAAAAAATTTTTTCAGCATATTTATTTATTTTGAGAGAGAGAGAGAGTTAGAGAACAAGTGGGGGAAGGGCAGAGAGAGAGAGAGGGAAAGAGAGAATCCCAAGCAGGCTGTGCACCTCCAGGGCAGAACCCAATGCAAGGCTCGAACTCATGAACCATGAGATCATGACCTGAACCAAAGTCAGATGCTTAACCGACTGAGTCACTCAGGTGCCCCCAAGCATAACATTTTTGATATTCAGATTAATATAATCTTGTCTAAGAGTTGTTATCTCATTATCTCATTAATGTTATGTCTTATTACAATTAGGGCATTGCTGATTTTGAATTTGAAAATTAATACTAAACATAATTTTTAAAACCTGCTTTTAATTGGGGAATTTAAAGTTTTATTGCACTAATAAAATGTTCAGGCTCAGACAACGCTAATTACTATTTAGAGATTGTTTGCAGGTGCAAATGTGAAAACATTTCTTAAAATTGTAAACCCTTTATTGTATTTAAATACCTGTATTTTATAAGAACTAGTAATGTTTGAAGTGATTTGCATTTAATTGTGTTTTAATCATTCCAAAAGTCAACAAAGTTGTAAATATTCTTCTCTAAGAAAGAATTTTTCTACTTATAAAATATCTAGGGATTCCTCAGACTGATCCTTGTCTGGGATTCCTTCTGTCTACACCAAGGCCCCAGCACTCCATTAGCACCTGTTCTCACATCAAAAGTCGTTTACGCCCTGTACAATTTGTACAGCCACCACTTCCTACTGAAATCACTTTTTGCAGTTCTATAAACATAAAACAAGACAATGTACAAAAATGTTTGGAATATAAGACTTCATTATTGGCCTCCTACAGAGTCCATTTGAAGGGAAACCAGAAATGCATTCAAAGTTATACTGTCTTGAGGTCTAGATAGACCATATAGTGCTTGGAGTTGCCAGAGGTTAGAAAAAAAGATGGAGCAGGGAAGGCAAGAGAGGAAAAAGAATTCAAATAGGGAATGGGCAATTTATACTTGCCGAATGTCCACCATGGGCCTCACTTTATGCTTGGTGTTGTTATATACCATTTCTCATCTAACAGTCAACAAAACGCCACACATTATATTATTTCTCTAAACTACAGCTTTCTTACTGAGAAAACAAAAGTTCAGAATCAATACCTGTCTGATGTCCCTGAAGCTGCTGAGGAACACCGAGGCTAGAAGTCAGCCCTCCTGATGCTGCATTCAGCGTGCACTCCACCACAGCGGGAGTTCAAGACTAGATTGAAAGTACAGATCTTGTCTTAGAAGGGATAACATAACGCAGTATTCATACATGTAATAAAATTTGTGTTTTATCAGTTCCATGATATCTATACCCAGATCATTATCGTTTAGTCCCTAATTTTTAGTTGACTTGCCTTAATGTGAACAAATCTCAGGTATGTAGTTCTGATTTTTGCATGTTTCACATCATAACTTAATAAAAGTAGAAATACACGATTGCTTTAAATGCAAAAACAAAACCAAAAATGTCCATTTTTCAAAGAACTGGGCAAAACCACTTGCCCAAATCCTTAGTTTACAGCTGGAAATATGTCTATAATTAACTATCTTAAATAGAAGGTTACCCTAGCAGGAGAAAGATACTTCATATTTTGTCTTTATCTTTTGTTGAGGGCATTTTTGTAAAATAAGAATAATTTAGAAATGATGTTTAATGTAATGCTGTTACAGGGAGATTACAATTAGAGAAAGCACGCAGTACTTTTCTACAATCTGAAGCGAATTATGGTATGTTTCCACTAGCTCTCGACATATTTCTTCAAACTCTGAAAATGCAGTTTGGTATTCTGATGTATTAAGAACCCAATTAATCATAAGTGTTAGTTCAGCTGCAGGGTAGATAAGTTTGTTATTAGAATCACATTTTGAATTTTTAAAAATTCTATTTTATTTTTATGTTTCTTTCTCTGAAGCAGTCCCTTTTAATTATGCGACAGTAAATTTCATATCCAACAATCAAATACAGTTTTGCTGTTTCATCAAAAAGGATCCATGTGCTCTTTGCTTTTCTCTATTTTCGTCTATGATTTTACTTCAAAAGAAAAAAAAAGCTCCTTTAGAGTAATATTCAGATAAATTTTGCATTTAAAAAAAATTTTAATGGTTATTTATTTTTGAGATAGAGTGCAAGTAGGGGAGGAGCAGAGAGAGAGGGAGACACAGAATCTGAAGCAGGCTCCAGGCTCTGAGCTGTCAGCACAGAGCCTTACATGGGGCTCAAACTCATGAACTGTGAGATCATGACCTGGGCTGAAGTCATACACTTAACCGACTGAGCCACCCAGGTGCCCCAAATTTTACCTTTTTAAAAGCATTATAAACTTGTTGAGGATGTAGAGGATTATTTATAGTAACTAGCCTTGCCCAACTATGCTTGGGTGTCTCCATTTTATGAATTAATAGCATTGATAAAAATTATGTATTTTAACAGAATTCATTGTATCAGTACTTACTATATGTCAGGCAATGTGCAAAGAATCTTATACACAATAGTTTACTTTTAATTTACACACTGGCCCAATTTGGAAGGTAAATAGAGATGGGGAAATTGAGTAATAAAATACTTGTATGATTTGTTGTAAGCCATAAAAAAAGAGAATATGTGAATTGTAATAGTTATGGAATATTATTTTTCAGACATTTTACTAATATAGACCAAATGTTTTTCTAAGATATAAGTATGTATGCTTATACTTACATACATGTGTGTAGTTATTTGTAAAAAAAAATTAAGATATATAGATTCCAAATGATTAGTGCCTATGCATTTTTGCTGGTTGGGTGGGTAGCATGGACTTCAGAAAATAATAGTTCTTTTTCCCAGGCCCAGTCTTTTTATTGAAGAATCTCATGACTCCTCTAAAACTGAAAATCATCAGCTTCATTCTTAAGTCAGGATAATACCATATGTCTCTATATATTATTTGAATAGAAAATTACTATTAGATTTTACACAATTAAAGATTGTTAGCTAGACTAATGTGAATACCACATATTGAGGAATCAAATACTGAATTGAAAGTCCTGTCTTTTATTATTTTTAAAGCAAGATGGTTCTTGGGGCACCTGGGTCGCTCAGTCTCTTAGGCTCTCACCTCTTGATTTTGGCTCAAGTCATGATCTCATGGTTTCTGGGATCCAGCTCCGTGTCAGGCTCTGTATTGACAGCACAGAGCCTGCTTGGGATGCTCGGTCTCACTCTCTCTCTGCCCCTCCCCTGCTCACAAGCATGCTCTCTTCCTCAAAAAATACATAAACATTAAAAAAAAAAAGCACACAAGGGGCACCTGGGTGGCTTAGTCGGCTAAGCATCCGACTTCAGCTTAGGTCATGATCTCCCTGTGCGTGAGTTCGAGCCCCACAACAGGCTCTGTGCTGAGGGCTCAGACCCTGGAGCCTGCTTTGGATTCTGTGTCTTTCCCTTTCTCTGACCCTCCCCAACTCATGCTCTGTCTCTCTGTCTCTCAAAAATAAACATTAAAAAAAGGCACATAAGAGAAACAAGACCAACAATACTTGTCTGTTATTAGTAGCTGATGAAGAGAGTGAATCAAAATATGAGACCACAGCTTTAGCTGAAGCAGAACCAAGAGACCCAGAGGAATTCTGCTGATCCAAGTAATACACTGTGTATAGAGAGGTCTGGAGACCTGTAACTTTCTGCAAAGTCTCCAGAGAAGCCTGTGGAGAAATGCCCAATCACATAGAGAGCAAATGTTATACCAACAGGGTACATAGAAAATGTACATATGAAAATAAAATAAAATTAAATTAAATTAAAATTAAATTAAATTACATTACATTAAATTACATTACATTACATTAAATTAAAAGGACTTCCCTAGGTGTGCTTTTGCAATTTACTTTTGGACTTGATATGCAAAATGTTTGTTTTAATTTTTTAAAGTTTATTTATTTATTTTGAGTGACAGAGAGAGTGAGCAGGGGAGGGGCAGAGAGAGAGGGAGAGAGAGAATCCCAAGCAGTCTCCGCACTGTCAGCACAGAGCCCAATGTGGGGCTTGAACTCACCATCGATGAGATGTGACCTGGGCTAAAACCAAGATTCCGACGCTCAACCAACTGAGCCACCCAGGTGCCCCCACACTGTTTTTATTTAAATGACATTTTGCTTTAACTCAGTGGCTCTCTGGTGTCTCTTTCTTTTCCAAAGTTAATTTCCTCCCTTTAAGTTGGGAGTAATATTTCCTTTTCTATCCACTTCTGAGTTTTTCCAAGGATTAAATAAGACGATAATGTGAAAAAAAACTTTAAAAAGTATAAACTTCTAGAAACACTGAGCATTCTCATCATGGTTTTATTTGTCATGTATGGCAAATCACTTCTGAAGTCCGCACACTGGACGTCTGGGATCAGCTGCCAGGCCTGTTTGCTTGTTTCATATTTGGAAAAGATTTGACAAATGTCAGTCATGAAATCCAAAGTGGACTAAGGAAATGATCAGAAGGCATTCGAGTAATGCTGAAACCAAATCACGTAACAAGTCTTTTGATGATGCTTTAATTGCAACTTACAGATCCCTACCCTGGCTATCTGAGGGCAAGTGGAATTCCCTGAAGGAAGAACTGAAAACCTTGGCTGGGACAAGGCAAGAACTCACAGAGCCCCAAGGCTGAGGGAGTAAGAACAAAGTGACAGACTCAGGCTGCTGTTTTGGCCAGTCAGCCTCACTCCCCTCTGCCATCTATGTCACTCAGTTTACAGCCAAAGTCCTGATAGAGTCTAATAAGC
This sequence comes from Panthera leo, assembly GCF_018350215.1. Taxonomy (NCBI): domain Eukaryota; kingdom Metazoa; phylum Chordata; class Mammalia; order Carnivora; family Felidae; genus Panthera; species Panthera leo. The sequence continues at coordinate 98,152,555 of NC_056685.1, forward strand.
TCAGCTGGACTTCCATGGCCCCATCTTGTCTTTGGGGCAGACGATGAAAGTTAATAATTACTCTCTCAAGGATGCAGACAAGGAGGAAGAAGAAATGGTTATTTGAGAGGTTTCTACTAGAAGTGAGAGCAGACATCGAGTAGCTAAAACAACTACAACAAATGTCTAGTATGTTACACAGACGTTGGGCTTATCACAGGGTAAATCTGGATAAATTCAGTTGCTTGCCCAAATTTCCAAATACTGGAGGATATTTTTAATTGATTTTAAATAAACCATGTGTTATTTATAATAATTACTAAGAAATTCTAATGTTTAGAGATATTTCTAAACATATATAAAAACATAATAGAGGATGAAAAATACATTAACTGATATACATTTTCTTCTTTTCAGCTATAATACCGTTAGAATTGCTTGACAGTCTGACACTTTTCATAAGTTGATGGAATAGCATTCTCTCCTTGTCTCTGAAAGGATTTGTCTGGATTTCAAATGGCTAATAAACCTGTGTATCCAGTTTTACCTTTAAAATAATTGATATAATCATTCTAATTAGGCTAAATGTACCCTTTGATCTTAAGTATCCATCAAAATATTCAATGTAGTTATCTTATAGCAATGCTGTCCTATTTTTAATACAGTCTGTTAAAAATATCTCTCCATATGTTATCTAATTGTCTCTGTAAGAAAATAAAATAGAGTTCTAAACCAAATACCTGTCTTAAAGACAACATATTTATCCTCTTATTTTTTTTTCTTTTGGCAAATACTTATCAAGCAACCCAGACACTGGGAAGATAACAATAAACTGCTACCACTTATGAAGCTTAAAGTCTCATATGGAAGAAAGTAGGGGCATTTTCAACAAAACAATGCTTTGAGAAATGTATAGAAACACTTAAATCTGTCTCAGAGAGTCTAGTGATGCTTGTCAAACAAGGTAGGCTATAGTTCTATATGGTATCTTTTTTCTGACTTTATTGAAATATAATTGACATATAACCCACATAACTTTAAGGTGGACAACATAATGATTTGATATATGTATATACTGCAAAATGATTATCGCGGTAAGATTAGATACCATCCATCAACTCACATATTCAGTTTTTTCTTGTGATGAAAACTTTTAAGATCTACTCTCTCTGCAACTTTTAAATATACAGTACAGTATTGTTACCCATAGTCATCACCCTGTACACTACATCCTCAGAACGTATTTATCTTATAATTGCAAGTTTCAAGTAGAAGATACTGTGGGAGTATATGGGGAATGTTAACATGATTGCAATAATCAGCAGGATAAAATGAAGTCCTTATTTCCTTTGGGTGTGTTATATACACAAGTACAGTGGTTAAAGTAATGCTAGCTATTGTAACAAACATAGCCCCACAGCTGTGTGCTTTAAGATAAGTTTATTTCTCACTCAGCCAACACTCGGATGCGGCTGTCTTACATCAGCATGCAACTTTTCTACACATGGTGACTCAGGGACCAGGGCTCCTCCTTTCCCCTAGGACTGCCTGAGTCCCCTGCTTCCAGCCAAAATGTGAAGGTAGGTAGGGTCAAAAGCAAACAAAGAACCCTCCCCTACTTCACTGATTGTCCTGGAAATGGCATGTATGACTTCCACTTACATTCCATTGGTGAGAAGTGGTTACATTGGCCCACATGTCACTTTTCCCAGTGACAGCTCTATTCTATGAAAACAAGGTTATAGAATAATTGATATTAGCTGTCTTTTAGAGGTGAAAGTGAAAGGATAAATGGGAGGGGGGAGGGTAGGCAGGGGGGTAGAGGGGGAGGGAGGGAGGGAGGAAAGGAGAGAGAGAATAGGAAAAATTAATGGGTGTGGAATTTATAATAATATACGACAATACCACCAATGATATTAACAAAAGTGATAAAGAACAATTGACATTTTTGCAGATTAAGAATAATGAGAAATATGATTGGGGAGAATTAGGAGCTCAAATCTCTTAATACTTGTAAAAGGGTTTTATTTAGGACTTTAATTTCTCCTGAGAAATGGATAAGTAGCATAAATGAATAGATCTACATATTTCAACATGTGTAGATCTCAAAAACAATGTTGACATAGAGAGAAAACTTCACAAGTATTGAATGATGTAAACAATACTATACTAATTGTGTAAACTAAAGCACAAGATATATTGTTACATTGTGCTTATAGATACAGGTATATTTTAAAAATTATTAACATATTTAATAAAAATTATCAAAATATTAAAATAAAATAGTGGAGGGATACCTAGGTGGCTCAGTCAGTTGAGCATCAGACTCTTGTTTTCAAGATCCCAAGGTTGTGGGATCAAGCCCCACATTGGGCTCTGTGCTGAGTGTGGAGTCTGCTTAAGATTCTCTCTCTCTTTGGGGCACATGGGTGGCTCAGTTGGTTAAGTCTTCAACTTCGGCTCAGGTCATAGTCTCTCAGTTCGTGAGTTTGAGCCCCGTGTTGGGCTCTGTGCTGATAGATCAGAGCCTGGAGCCTGCTTTGGATTCTGTGTCTCCCTCTCTCTCTCTGCCCCTCCCCTGCTCACACTCTGTCTCTCTCTCTCAAAAATAAATAAACATTAAAAAAAAAAAAGAGGGGCACCTGGGTGGCTCAGTCGGTTGAGCGTCTGACTTCAGCTCAGGTCATGATCTTGTGGTCTGTGAGTTCAAGTCCGAGTCCTGTTCTGTGCTGACAGCTCAGAGCCTGGAGCCTGCTTCGGATTCTGTGTCTCCCTCTCTCTTTCTCTGCCCCTCCCCTGCTCATGCTCTGTCTCTCTCTCTGTGTCAAAAATAAACATTAAAAAAAAAAAAAAAGATTCTCTCCTTCTCTGACTCTGCCCCTGTTCCCTGCTGGCACTCTCTCTCTCCCTAAAACAAAATAAATTTAAAAAATAAAATATGTAGTGGAAGAACACATACCAAATTCTATGCAATGGTTTTCTGTGGGGATAGAAATATAGATAGAAAATTGTAAGAGTATATAGAAGAGATTCTAAATTTGTTGATAATACATTATTCTATATATTATTCTATATATATTCTATATATTATATATTGTATAAAAATATATATTATTCTCTCTATATATTATATATTATATAAATAAAATATGGTAAATGTTAATATTTTTTCATTTGTGGTAGCGGGGACAAGGCTGTTTGTTGAGGTAGTGTTTTCCACATTGAGAGACCCTGTAAATTTCACGGAGTCCTTTCCTTAGAAAGCAGGTGCTTGATGTTCATATTTAGGGCATTTTTATGCTCCTGAGGGTATAGTATTTAGACATGTTTATACCGTGATCTGAGAGTGTATTGCATACGTTTTTGTGAGCTAAAAAAATTTGGACAACATCGCTGAGCATAATTTGAATTTGGAAAAATAGGAAAGGAATTATCAGCTAAGACTGTATTATATTATTGGATTTAAGATAATTACACTTCTAGCCCATCTCTGAGGCTTTAGAAAGCAAAAGATTAGCTAATCACATGGTTCCCAGAAAGATACAAAAAAGAACAGTAGTTACTATCTAGAAAGTAACCCACAAAGGTGGGAGAAGTATTTATCTGGTAATCTCTTTATTCTCTTGCCTGACAGGTCAGCTACTTTATTGGGTGGCTTCAAATTAAGAGAACAGAATGCCAACTAATCTTTCTTTCCCTTCCTCCATATTATTCTAACATGGTCCATAATACATGAACTTTGACTTTAGGGAAGGTTAGGGAGAAAGCTTCTTTCTCTCTAGCCCTCATTAGCTCTACTGCTTGGAAACAGCAGTGACTCATCTGAATGATAAAATGGTGCCTACCTTAATTATAACTTTTGAGATTAATGAATTGAAAAATATTGTCACAAATAACTGATGAAAGCGAGGATTGCAGCACAAAAGGAGGAGAAGGCACGGGCAAAGATCGTGAAACTATCAGATATCCAGCCTCTATTTCCAAAGATTGCTTTCGGCCACACAAAACATGTTTCATTATTGGATCACAAACCACCAAAATATATGTGATACCTTGGTTTGCCAGAAACTACAGTCTCATTCAAGGAGAGGTCTTTTGTATCCCATCCAGTTACTTAGTCAAACCAGGATGGAAAGGAATGAAGATAACATTACAAAAACCAGCTGCAGACCATCAGTTTGTACAGTTTTCATAAACAAGGCTGACAAGATAACACAGACTACCCCCTATGTGTTGGACCCTAGCACTTAACTACATTGACCGACAGTGGATACATTTAGTTAGGTGTGTCCAAAGCTCAGCATAGTGACTTCAGGCATCCTCAACAATAAGTAGAAGATTGTAGCCAACCTTGTACTTACACAGATGGGCTTTATGGTAAATAAGTAGATGTCTTTCTCTTTGTTTCATGGTGCAGTAGTGAAAACTCAGGAGAACAAGGGTACTTGTATCAGAATTTCCCCTGTAGCAGGAAGGTAAGACAACTCGATAAAAGAGGATTTACTAGCAAGTAGGTTTCAGACGGCATTCAAGAAGCATTCTCCAATCCTGTTACATCTGTGCTTTCGATGCACATAAAAAGAATAGCAATTTTTTTTTTTTACTTCCAATAATCAGTCTTCACCCTGTTGTGGGCAATATTACCACCATTAAAGTTGCTTGGCTTTATATGTTTGTCAAATTCATCCATATAGTTTAATGTAGTCGTTAAATGCAATATCGTTTATACTAATTGTGTAAACACACTTACTTTTCCATTCTATTGATGAAAATGTAAACATTTCCAGTTTTTGAATATTACATAGATTCTTGTGCTTTTTTTTTTTTTTTGCTAACATATGTACACAATATCCACATACACTATGTGTACTTGGATATTCACATGTTCAGCTCTAGTAGATTCTGCCAAATAGTTTTCTAATGTACATTCACGTAAGAATGCACGTGATTTGAGGAACGAACGAATCCTCCAACGAAATTGGAGGATTTTCATTGCCCCACACTGTCACCAACACTTTTATATTGTCAGTAATTTAAAACATCAGTAATTTTGGTAGATGTGTGGTGCATCTCATTGTGGCTTTAATTTGTATTTCTTTGGTGAGTAAAGTGATAAGCGTTGTTTCATACACTGGTTGCATATTTGAATTTCCTCTTTTATGAAATGAATATCTTCTGTCCATTTATCTGTTGAGTTGTCTGTCTTTATCTTAGTAAAGGATCTTCTTTTAGGACTTTAGTTATTCTGGATATAAATTACCTTTCCAAATATATGCAAATATCCTCTTCTGGTCTATGCTTGCTTGTTCTACACTTTATCTGATGGCCAGTTCTTACCCTTAATATCTATTTTATATGTTTTTGTTTCCTTTAGGTTGGCACTTTGGATTTCTTATTAAAAAACCTCACACTTTACTGACAAAATTATTTTCCTATATTTTCTTCTAAGACCTCTATGTTTTACCTATCACCTTTATGTCTGTAACCAATCTTGCATTGCTTTTTGTGTATAGGGCGAAGTGTCAAGATAACCATAAAAAATATGTGCTTACAAAGTAATTTTTTTAAAAATAAGCACTCCATTGGACAAATCTTTCCAAAAAAGAACTCAAAATCTAGATTCCGTAGAACATTTTTATGTTAAATTTGACAACACAAATGCATGAAAAAATTCACATTAGCAAAAAGTAAATGTAAAGTCAAAGAACAAAACTAAATTGTCGAGGGAAATTTTGTGTGAATTATTCAGTTTTTTATTGTTTGTGTATAGCATCTGCAAATCAATAAGAAAAATCCTGATGACCAAATATACAATTTGTCATATTTGTTAAGAGACAAATAAGGCTCCTATAAAAAAATGCCAAAAAATCCCAACAGGTAAAACAAGATAGCTTTAAGACTAGATTTTTTTCTGTCTTATATGTTTGTGTATAACAAGTCCAGGCATCAGATTGTTTTCCAGCCTCCCCACAAAATATAACTTCTGTCCATGATCTAAAATGACTGATATATCTCCCCATCTCATACAAATGTCAGTCATCACTAAATAGAAAAAACTGTAAGGTGATATAGCCCAGAAATTACACACATATTTGTGTTCATATCCCTTTAGTAAGAATTTAGACATCTACCCACAGGGAAGGTTGAAAAACAGTCCCTTAATAAATGACAAAGGGAAGTATGGATATATTGGAAGCCTCTAGTGTTATCTTCCTCCAGGGAAAGAGATATAAACATTTTGTAGAAAATGAGTTTTAAACACAGTAAGATGCTAAAATTAGTTTATAATAAACAATTTTAAATTTTAACCACAAATGGATACTTTTTTTTGACATAGCATAAAGACAAAGAACTAAACATTTGATTCCACACATTGTGGACAAGGGTGGAGGAAAGAGGAATTTACCCTTGCTCTTTCTTGGAGGAAATATAAACTGAAATTCTGTCTATTGATATTTGACAATATGTACAAAATTTTTGAATTCACATATCCTTTTACGTAGATATTCCACTCCTTGTTATTTAGCTTCCTAGCAAAATAACAGATGTGCAAGGCCATTTAGGACAGCATTGTAAATAATATACGTATATGTTTATTAACTAGGTCTCCTTCAAATCAAGCATGCTTTCACATGAAGTGGAATACTATGCACCATTAAGAAGAATATGACAGTTCTACTTAAACTGATGTAAAAACGATTGCTATACCATATAAGGATTTAATTTAAAGAAAAGCATATAATATTACACATAGTATAGTACCTTTCTGTGTAAAAACAAAAAAATGTGCGTTTGTACATTTGCGTATCTCAAACAATAAACTGGAAGGAGGAATATATGAGAAACTGGGAACCATGGATATTTCTGGGGAAGCAAACTAGCCTGTGTGGGGTCTAAGGAGAGAAGACTTAGTCTTATTTTGGATTTTTTTATTCCTTCTGAATTTTGTACTGTATTAATGTATTACCTTTGCAAAACAAACAAACAAACACGCAAACAAACAAACCCAGGTTAGAGAACTCAAAGATAGAGAAAGCATTCATTGATGGAAAGATGTAGCCAATTGTTAAACTAAGTCTAGGATTTTAAATGTTATCTAAAATAGGCCAAAGATGTTTAATGTCAACTGAAAATAATGTCATCTGGGGCTATTGGCTATGACTGCCTTGTAAATACCAAGACAGAATCAAGGTAAGTATTTCTTTAAATGAAATCATGACTAGTATGCTTAAGGAATTTTATATCTCTCCTGAAAGATTATAAACATACATTTTCACCCATAATTTAATCCACAGATTTAAAATGTATATGCTAGGGCACGATGGTGACTCAGTCTGTTAAGTGTTCAACTTCAGCTCAGGTCATGATCTCAGCTCTCATCAAGATCTCATGATCTTTTAGTGGTATTACTAAAAGTTCGTGGGTTTGAGCCCAGCTCAGAGCCTGGAACCTGCTTGAGATTCTGTCTTCCTCTCTCTCTGCCCCCTCACTTGTTCTGTCTCTCTCTCAAAAACAAATAAGCAGGGGTGCCTGGGTGGCTCAGTTGGTTAAGCGTCCAACTTCGGCTCAGGTTATGATCTCTTGGTCCGTGGGTTCGAGCCCTGCGTCGTGCTCTGTGCTGACAGCTCAGAGCCTGGAGCCTGTTTCAGATTCTGTGTCTCCCTCTTTCTCTGACTCTCCCCTGTTCATGCTCTCTCTCTGTCTTAAAAATAAATAAATGTTAAAAAAATTTTCAAAAACAAATAAGCATTTAAAATAAATACATAAATAAAATGTATATGCTAATAAACAGAAACAAATAAGAAAATCTATGTTCTACTCCCTCTATACATTACTACTGGTTCACTCTATGAGTTTGAATACCTAATGTAATATTTTTCAAGTTTCACTATTTTAATACATAAATTTGGACATTATTTACTGTACTTTGTATTGTTGCAGCCAAAATAGTGAATAAGAAAAAAACTTCTAAGTGATAAAATTATAACTTGAAGTGTTCCCAGGGTGATAACAAATGTTTAATCACTAAGGGGCGCTTGGGTGACTCAATTGGTTAAGTGTCCAGCTTTGGCTCAGGTCATGATCTAAGGGTTCCTGAGATAGAGACCCGCATCAGGCTCTCTGCTGTCAGTGAGCCCACTTCAGATCCTCTGTCTTCCTCTCTCTCTCTGTCCCTCCCCTTCTTGTGCTCTCTCTCAAAAATAAATAAACGTTAAAAAAATGTTTAATCACCAAGATACCATGATCTTTGCTTACTGGGTAGTGCTCCTGGCCCATTTGGCTCGAAATTAAGAATGCCTTCTCATTGGGGCGTCTGGGTGGCTCAGTCGGTTGAGTGTCTGACTTTGGCTCAGGTCATGATCTCAGACTCCGTGAGTTCGAGCCCTGCGTCGGGCTCTGTGCTGACAACTCAGAGCCTGGAGCCTGTTTCAGATTCTGTGTCTTGCTCTCTCTCTGATCCTCCCCCATTCGTGCTCCGTCTCTCTGTGTCTCAAAAATAAATAAACGTTAGGAAAAATATTAAAAAAAAGAATGCCTTCTCATTGATTAAATTGACAAGAAACTAAATTGGCCTGATCTTTCATATATATTTATTAGAATCCTAATTGACTAATTTGTAGAGAGAAATATAAATTCTGTGCTTCTCCTCAAAGGGAAACCAGGACGTTGGTTAGTAAGCTCTGAATCAGGAACATAAAAATTAGTTGATGGCTCAAACATGATCCATCCATCTGTATAACAGAGATAAAATTTTAAACGAGAAGACCAAGATATGTTTGGTAAGGAACCAGTGGTATTACTACAAGTCTCTTCCTAAAACTCATATTCACTTCTTCTCTTGTTGACAAGAATTATTTTTTAATTACTTTTTATGTTTATTTTTATTTGAGAGAGAGAGAGAGAGAGAGAGGGAAAGGGGCAGAGAGAGAGAGAGAGAGAGAGGAGACACAGGATCCAAGCAAGCTCCAGGCTCTGAGCTGTCAGCACAAAGCCCGACGCAGGGCTCGAACTCATAAACTGTGAGATCATGACCTGAGCCGAAGTCGGAGCTTAATCAACTGAGCCACCCAGGTGCCCCTGACAATTATTCATACAACTTTTCTCAACAAAATAACTCTTAAAGTATTGCACTCGACAAGTTCTCCTGTTGCTTTGCCTCCATTCAGCCCCATTTGTTGGGGTCCATATTCTCCTGGCCTCAGCTTCCTCTTTCAGCCCTCTTTGTCATGTCATTCAATAAGATCTTTTGGCAACAAGCCTACTTATTGCTAATAGAAACTCCTAACATTGCCACTTTAATCCCTTACCTTCACTTACCTTAACATTTACATACTGGCCATAAATACCAGCAATTTCTTTCAGCACCTGCATGTACCAGCATCTACTTATTGTGAAACATTGCTCTAGAATCATCTATTATTTTAGTGGTAATCCAGAAGTTTATTTATCCAGCTTTGAATTCAATGTTTAAAAGTAGAAATGAGTAGAATCTTAAGAAGAATGTTGGGCGCTTAATGTCATTGTTAAGGAGATTATGGGTAAGCATATAATGTATTGTCCAAACTAGGACATTTTGGGAAGTAAAGAAGGAGTTTTCAATACTTAGGCTGCAACAATAGACCTAAACTGAGGGTATCCAAGACCAACTGGGACATATGTGTTACTTGAGAACTCAGCATTAAGAAGAGAGTTTTCAAGACAAGCCTTAGAAGTACTTTTTAAAAATTTTTCCCCACAACTTAGAGTGACATGTCATAGCTCCCATGAAGTGATGAGTTGTGCCTAAATAGCATTACATGGACATGAGAAAGATATTGAGAGTAAAACCATCCAATAGCCTTCACATGTTTTGTTTTCTAATATTAAAATCAAAATATCCTATTCACTGCTATGAACATAGCAGGTGGCTGTGAACACTTCACTGATCTAGCATGTAAGCACCTGGGCTCCAGATGATATGGATGGTCAGCCGGGCAGCTTTGCCAGCAGAAGGTGAGCCATGGAGCCATATGGGCATCTTGACGGTTGGAGTCCGTACTATAAACTGCCAATGGCTCCCACTGCAGGTCCTTTAAAAAGCTTCAACATCCTTCAGAAATTGGAACCTCTTACCACTTACGTGAACTACTAGGATTATATTTAATTTGCCTTAACATTCATGCCATTTTGTGTTTGCTATCCATAAACCTGTTTTTTCTTGGGTTTTTTGTTTGTTTGGTTGGTTGGTTTTTTGCATTTTATCACTTACCAAATATCTTTTAGTCTGAAATGTGCTAGGCCTGCCATGGTTTCAGAGTGGAATAACAGGCTATGAAAAGTATAACTTTTCACTGGGGTATTTGAGCTCTCTAGCAAAAGCTCATATAGCATATATTCAGGCACTAATTCCCTCTGGATGGAGTTTCTAGAATTTACCTCTGCATGTCACAGTGCCATCACATCAATCACCAAGAAGCAAGCATAAGATCCTGGACTAGAAGGGAATGGGGGGTGGGGGGGGGGGAGGGAGGTACCACCAGTAAAACTGATAAGATTCTCTTCATGTAGTTGTTTTTTCAATTTTAGTGAAAATTATTTGGCATTCACTTAATCAAAGTATCAATTTTGCATCTTAAATGTCATTCTATGCCTATGATCCCAAATCTCCTCTAAGTATTGAGGTTTCACAGTGACAGTCTCACATGATATAAACAGTTCTACCTATACATGTATATTCATAAGCTTTTCATACCATTATAAAAACATAAATATATAATCCCTTTTCCATTATGAATAATGTACACTGATTGAGGAATCATTTGATTCCATCTAGGTTAATTTGAGCGAAGAACCTTAAACTATATGGTTATTCCAATCATGTTAGTCTTATTAATGGAAAACCTAGATGGAAATTATTGAAATAAGAAAAAAAGGCCAAAGAGAATATAAGGATGTAGTCCCATACATAAAGTACCTACTATGTGCTGGACCTGTATGAGATAGTTGATGTTCAGTGTCTCATTTAATCCTTAAAACAACCCTGAGAGATGCATTATATTAACCCCATTTTGTAGCTCAAGAAGTTCAAATTTAATATGTTTCACTTGTTTAATGTTATATAATCAGTAAGTGAAACAGTAGATAATTAAATACAGGTGTATCTTCAAATCCTGTAACTTTAAACTGCACCAGGAGACCCATCACTCCAAACCCTTAATTTCAAAGATGAGCGCATTATGGTCAATCCACATTACATGATCAGTCACTTCCCTGACCCTCTGTCTACAGCAAAAATTTACCCAAGCTAATGACATTCAATCTTTGCTTAGGTAATTTTACAAATCAGTCTTCTTAAATGAGATATATAAATATCTGAGTGCTATGACCTAAATATAGGCTACTCAAAAAGTTCATCTCCCTCCCTGCCTTAATCTCTTTGGTGTGATAATATGTTTAGAAATGTAGTGTCTGTCATCACCCCACTGGAAATGATTAACATGGTAACATTTATGATAAGACCATATATCTGGTCTTACCTAATATGCTGATACTAGATGTTATAAAGTATTTGTGTTTTATAATTCTGGAATTTTTCAGTAAACATCTAACAGGCAACTTCTTTGGTCATCACAGTGCCTGCAAAACTTTAGGCGTTTAGATGTCATCCTTGCTGTTATCATGGAATTTTAATATTGATGTAAATTACATCCTAAGTGGTTTCATTTCATTAAAAACTCTTATAAATGTTAAATTGGTTTGGTCATGTAGGAAAGAAACTTGCATCTTTTACAGTTCATTCACTGCTTTCATTGATATGTTCATAGCAATCAAGTTAATGATACTCTATATTTTCTACCTCAAAATAATAATCACAGAACTGTAGAACTTTGTGAGGCCTCAGAAAACAATGAACCCTAACTTCGTATTTGCTAGTAAAGGAAAAAGGTGAAAAGGGCTAAGTGGTCTGCCTGAGTCTCTGCAACCCAGATCTGCAGTCTTCTATTTCTTGGTGCTTTCCACCGGAATTCAGTTACAAGGTCAGAGAGTCTTTGCAATTCTGAAACAAGGCCATAAACAGCAAGGCTACACGTTGTGAAAGTTCAAGGCCAACCATACTACCATTTTATTTAAAAAAAATTTTTTTCAATGTTTATTTATCTTTGAAAGAGAGAAAGAGTGCAAGTTGGGGAGGAGCAGAGAGACAGAGGGAGACAGAAGATCCAAAGCAGGCTCCGCATTGTCAGCGCAGAGCCAATGCCAGTCTCGAACTAAGGACCTGTGAGATCATGACTTGAGATGAAGTCAGATGCTTAACCCACTGAGCCAGCCAGGCGGCCCCACACTCCAATTTAAAAGCAGTTATAACCCTGGCTTTGATATGGCAAGGATAAGGTCTTTCTGGCCACTGACTATCTGTTGATATCTAAAGAAACATTTCCAGTGAAAGCATCTGAAACACAACTTTGGCTGTTGTTTTCTTCTTGGTTTTTGAAATAGCTTATCAGGTCAAAAGAAAAAAAATTCCATTGATAATTCTAAAGTGGAAGGTCACCAATGTGCCATTTCTTACTGTGCAAGACCAAAACTTGGTCATATATAATCACATATGTGATTATATATGTGATCACATATAATCACAGCTTGGTCATATATAATCACATATGCGATCACATATAATCACAGCTTCAGAAAATTACACCATATGGGCCAATGAACATATACTGGAAAAGAATTGTAGTAATCATATCTGCCTATCTTCTGTGAGGGCCAATGTTTTTATTCCACAATACTTCAAGAAATATTTCAGTAAAAAGTAAATTATTTAATGTGTGACATTAAAATACAATTATCCATTTTTTCCTTTGCTAAAATGCAAATAAACTATTATGAACTAGTAAAAATTGGGCTTCTGTAGGTTATACTGATAAAAGGCTTGTTTCTTCCTTTTTTTCTTTCCATTTCTACTACCAGTGGCTCAGTCATCTGAGACTCCTTCCTGAATTTCAGAGTAAATAATCCAAGTCATCCATTTCTTATATATTATTATATTTTTTAAGGTTTATTTATTTTGAGAGAGAGAGAGAGAGAGCAAGAGAGCATGTGTGTTTGCAAGTAGAGAGTGGACAGAGAGAAAGGGAGAGAGGTAATCCCAAGCAGGGGACTCAAATTCAGTAACTACAAGATCATGACCTGAGCCAAAATCAAGAATCGGACCTTAACTAACTGAGACACTCGGGTGCCCCAACTATCTTTTTTCCTGAAGTTTCTTTAGGTTTTAAGGCACTGCCATGTATTTATAATAAAATTAAAATTATTTAACCACATAATTTATAAAGCTAGAGATAATTTTAGAGGGGTATGATGGTTTGAAATTACAATCATGTAAGTGAGCCATCTTTAAGTGGATCCTCCAGCCCCAGCCTAGCCTTCAGAACACTACAGCACCAGGTGATATGTTGACTACAAGTTCATTGGAGACTCAGCCGCAAATGCCTAACAAAGCCTCTTCCCAATTCCTAGGAAAGGGAAAAAAAAACTTTTGGAAAAAAAAAAACTCAGGAAAAAAAAAAACTTTTGCTGTTTTAAACTGTTAGATTCAGGGGAACTTTAATAGATGGCACAGTATCCAGTTGTGAGTGTGTCACCACCAACATTTATATTGAACCCCTAACCTTCAGTGTGACTGTTTTTGGAGCTAGGTTCTTTAAGGAGATAATGAAGGATGAGATCATAAGGGTTCAGCCCTGATCTGATAGATTGCTGTGCTTCTAAGAGGAAGAAATGCCAGAATTCCACTCTCCCCTTCTCTCTCTCTGACAGACAAAAGGCCACATGAGGACACAGCATGAAGTTGGCCTTCTGTATGCCAAAGAGAGAGGTCTCACCAGAAACCAATACTTGATCTGGAACCTCCAACCTTCAGGACACCGTTCTTTAGGTGGCCCCGTCTATGGTATCTTGTTACGGCAACTCAAGCTGACTAATAATGAGCAGTTCTATAATCAAGCTTAGAGAAATATATAACTATATTTGGTGATGCATCAGTCTCAGATACCAATAGAACCAAAGTCATCTGATGCTTTTAAATTATCAATGTTCTTCACACTCTACTTGACTACTTGAAATTTTTTCCATATTTCCACCCAGCTTCTTGCCTGGTCTTAAGTAGCTTTCCTATATAAAGAGAGGGAGAATAAAGGAAAGAAGAAAGAAAACTGTCAAACCTATACTTGCTTTTGTTTTGAGAAGGTACTGTGATCCATTCTTCTGTTGGACTATAACATGCCTTATTAGAGTTTGAGTTCTATGAGGGCAGACTATGCCTTCCTTGTTTTCTCATAGCATGTTTACAAATAAGATGTTTACATACATACATATTTATTGAATTGAGTTTTATTAAATTTATCCAAAATGTGTTAATTTCAATAAAATGGAAAACTCTACAGTTTTATTTTAAAATATTGCTTTTTAATTTCATAAAGACATAAAATCATATATATTTTATGTTGCTGATTTAATCATTCATTCAATTGATATTTATTATGCATTTGCTATATGAAAAGCACTCATTTATTCAATTAATGTTGAATTTCATTTAAAGGATTTTAAGCAAAAGAGAAACAGGATTTGTATTGGATATGGGACTGTCAAATGTTTTAACCAGGTAGTCATTCTATATATCATCCTGCTCAGAATCCTGCAACAGATTATCATTGCATTTAGAATGATTGACAAACTCCTTAACCTGGTTCATATGTGCTCACGTGACCTGACCACTTCCTGCCTGTTTGACTTCATTTCAAATGCCTCTTTTCATTATCCCTATAAAGTTATACCAGCCTTTTTAGTTTTCTCAGACAAATCAAGCTGCATCCTAAATTTACTCTTCCCCTTCATCCTCTTTTTCTGTCACTGAGACCCAAAATTGAATGTCATCACTTAAGGAGAACTCTTCAGAATCCACAATTTCACATAGTCATTCTTGCCTTTCCATATAACCCTGTTCCCATGAGGCTCGTAGTGCTTATTACTATCAAATATTTGTACATTTGGTTATTTGTCTTTCTCTACTTAAATGTACATTCTCCAGCCTAGCATAGAACTTAACTGTTGTGCTTATTGCTGTTAACTGTGGAGCTCAGAGTAATAGGTCCATAGTTATTGTTCAAAAAATGTCTGTTTAATTAATAAATGGATAAATAAAAAAAAGTAAATACGTGGTTGGATGGTAAGAAAGAGAGAGAACTCAGGCATATCTCCCAAATTTTTAACTTGAGCCAATGGGTTGAAAGTGGTGTCATTTAAGGAAACTAAAGACTGAAGGAGAAAGAAAGTGATCCATGGAAAGGAATAGAGTTTTGACTGACTCTATTAAGTTTCATATTGCTATTAGATATTCACGTGGAAGGTATCAAGTTGTCAGGTAGCTACCAGCTCTAGACCTCGATAGTAAACTCAAGGATAGAATTACAGAAACAATTGTACAAACTTTATATGTGCAGATTATAATAATAACAGTCACAAAAATTAACATTTCATATATATGTGTAAGTGTGTGTGCATAAAACACACACACATAGTGGGCCGGACACTATTTTACATTTTAATTAGATTAGTTCACCTAATCCTAATAACTTCAGCTTAAGACAGACATTGATTTTATCTCATTTTATGATTCAAGAAATTGAAGCACCACAAGCCTGCATAACATGACTGAAGACAGATAATAATTGGTTCAGCTGGGATTCAAGCTCAGGCGGTCTGATTTCATAAGCCACATTTTTCACCATGACAGTGGGAAGAAAGAAATTAGGTCAGAAATGAGTCGGGGATTATTCCAACATGAGAGGATGAACAGTAGAGGAATATCCAGAAAAAACAAAAAGCTAAGAGGAAAATTGGGAGGAAACAAAAAAACTAGAAAATATGTCTTCTCAGAAATGGAGAAAGAGAATTCCTTCAGAAGAAGAGGAGCTTGTTTGTGTCAGATGTTTCTCAGAGCTAGAAGAGGGGAGACTAGGGAATTCTCCACCGGATTTTCAAAATAAAGGTAGGTGAGTGGTGATTCCCTTCACAGGAGTCTCTGGTGAAAAGGGATATATGAAAACCAGGAAATCATTAAGAGAGCACACAAAGTGGGGAAGCCGAGGATGAGACTCTAATCCCCAGAATCTTTGCCCTGATGTCAGCATATTTGGTGAGATGAAAATGAGTGGGTCAAGGGGATTTTTTAAAAAATAAAGCCCATAGTATTTTTCTTGCTGATAAACAATAGTGCTGAAGTCATAATAGTAGCGATTCCTTGAGATCAAATTACAAAGCTAGGAAAAGATCAGAATACTAATCAAATATGACTTATAGATTTACAAGCTCCTCTTAACCCTGTAGAAATCTCTTGCTATTCCCTCGCCCCAGGCAGCACACACTGACCTCTGGATAAGAAGATTTTAATTACAAAAAAAATTTTTTAAAAAAAAATTGCTTGCGGGGCGCCTGGGTGGCTCAGTCGGTTAAGCGTCCGACTTCAGCTCAGGTCACAATCTCGCAGTCCGTGAGTTCAAGCCCCACGTCAGGCTCTGGGCTGATGGCTCAGAGCCTGGAGCCTGCTTCCGATTCTGTGTCTCCCTCTCTCTCTCTGCCCCTCCCCCGTTCATGCTCTGTCTCTCTCTGTCTCAAAAATAAATAAAACCTTAAAAAAAATTTTTATATAAAAAAAAAAGGCTTGCGAGCACTTTAAAAAACTACCTCTGTGTCATTAAATTGTTCTTTTTAGGTTACAGCAAGTTGTAATGATTAAATATTAAAGAAGAATGGTAGTACAAGAATGAATGTGAGGGTGTGATTTCCAACTCTGGTCCCACACATAGTTCAAGGTACGCCTTTCAAGCTGGAGTTGCTTTTGTTTCTTTTCCAGAGCACAAAAATATTGTGTCTTGACTAACCAAAAAAATTAAAAGAAAAATAGTAATTGAAGAAGACATTATTCTTAACTTGTCAGTATTTTTTATTCAGTTGTACAATCTTGGGATCCCTTGAAAGCCAGAGACAGAGATATGCTTTATTTAGAAAACAACAAGCTGTTAGAAGGGGTTTTGGGGGTGGGGGGAAGAGCAGAAATTCACAGTTGTCATTACATCACAGCTATAGGATGTCAGATTCTGACAATGCCAAAGCACCTACCCAAAATCTCAGCAAATTTGCCACTTGCAAGTACTATGAGGTGGGGTGTGGGGGACACTGTATTTCTATATAGAAGTCAGATATATTCCAGGGAATATATTTTACATAGATTTTGGTATTGGTATCCAATGTCCAAAGTCTTATCTAGAAAAGAATATATTTTGTATACATAGTTACAAATAAATTAGAAGGTATTTTTCTTTCTTAAAAACTTTTTTTTAATGTTTATTTATTTTTGACAGAGAGAGAGACAGAACATGAACAGGGGAGGGGCAGAGAGAGAGGGAGACACAGAATCTGAAGCAGGCTCCAGGCCCTGAGCTGTTAGCACAGAGCCTGACGCAGGGCTCGAACTTACAGACCACGAGATCATGACCTGAGCCGAAGTCACCCAACCGACTGAGCCACCCAGGTTCCCCAGAAGGTATTTTTCTTACTTGAACTGTCTTGTGAATCCAGCATCATGTAGAATAGAAGTTGAAGGACTAGGCTAACTCTAAAGCATTATTCAGCACCTTTAATTCAGCATACTAAAACTAAAATAAGAAGTTAAATATAAAAGTTACTTGTTACCTTCTTAAATCAAGAATGATAACATTCGTAAAGTTTGTTGTAGCCCAAAGGTAGGTTGGTGCTTATTGATTTATTTTTTTAGTATTTATTTTTGAGAGACAGAGCGCAAGTGGGGAAGGGGCAGAGACAGAGGGAGACACAGAATTCAAAGCAGGGTCCAGACTGGGAGCTGTCAGCACAGAGCCCCATGTGGGACTCAAACACATGAGCTGCAAGATCATGACCTGAGCTGAAGTCGGATGTTTAATTGACTGAGCCACCCAGGCGCCCCTCAGATTGGTGCTCAAAATCTATTGCCAGTACTTACATTGGTTGTACTGATGTCATTGCCACCTGCATGTGTCTGTTTATACCACGTACCATGGGTATGCCCTGTAGTTTTAGAATTTTGCTCTGTTTCCTGAAGTTACCATTACATAGCAAATGATTGCTCAACATATCACTGAGGCCCAAAGAAATAATATGCATACAATTCAAAGCCATTTGGAATAGTAAGTGGCTTCTTCTGTCCTAATGCTATTCCCAATGCTGTTTATTGAATAAATAAGTATTGATTTAATCTGTGGACATTTATAAGTCATCAGGTGAGAAAAAGCAATGCTGAACATAAGAATTGAATTTTCTCTAATTGCTAGGAATTATTCATAAATAAATCACAAAGCTCATAACTTTTTGAAGTCATGTCTTAATCGTTGTTTTACATCCAGGTCAATAAACATTGGCTGTATGAAATATACAATATATACCATATTTTTGTAAAACCCAAAGTATGGATGATAGTTATGATAAAAACAGCCACAGCAACAGTAATAATTATTATAGCAGTAATATTATTATAACATTATTAATTATTACTATATAATAACTATATTCTTATATATTATAATGATAATAATTATATGCTGAGATCATACACACTATGACTTAATGTTATTTAGTTTAATTTTCAAGTGACACTAGGGAGAGGATGTCCTTATTATCTTCATTTTAGACTTAAAGGGATTGAGTAATATGTCCAAAAGACAGTAGTTGACAGTGACTGTAAGGAACAATGGTACCTAAACTCAGTATCACTAGGCATGAGAATTATGCTCAGTCTCACCCAAAATTCTTGGATAAAATATTGGGTTAAAAGTAATGAATAATGTCCTTATGTACTTTTCATTTTGGTTTTTTTTTGTGTGTGTGTAAACACAATAGCCATTGAAAACAGGTGCTTTTGTCAATTATTCATAACTGAAAAAAATATTCTGCTCAATTTTTAGTGATATTGTCTGTATATTCTGAACTTACTTTTATCATCTTCTATGGCAAAAATTCTATCCACAGATAGGTCTGGAAAGATACAGAGACCACAAAGGAAGGAAATAGAATAGATTGGAGATTGATGTCTAGCAGAGAACATTGGACATGGTTTCTGACATATGGACGTTACTCAAAAGAGAACAGGTTAGAAACAGTACTACTACATTTTTTAAGAAAATGCAGCATAAAAAAATTACAAAAAAAGTTGGCAAAGGGGGAGCTTTGACAAATGCTTGAAATAATTCTTGGGCCCACAACCTTCAATGAAAAAAAAAATAAGACTCCAAAAACATATTTTTGATATGGCTAAGGACAAGAATGGACAGGGAGAAGCATGTCAGAAACCTGATCAAGAAGAATATGGAAAAAAATTAAGAAGGGAGTTTCTCCCAGATAAGTTGACTTGGTGTTTGGTCAAGAAACTTCCCCATACAGGAAAGGGCCTTTCACATAGTCTGACTGGCAAGATTTTGAGTTACTACAGACCAGTAATGTGGTTCTCTTTGACTTTCAGAATAAGAATATTTTGCATTTATGTTCTTCCTTGTTTTGCCATTAAATAATTGAGTGATTGTTAGGAAAAGTGTATGCAAATAATATAGGTCTCCAGACGGATTATTCAGACACAATTGGGAAGCATAAATATCAGAGAAGTATCCTAGATTTTGATATGGGTGCCACAACTGATGGAATTTGGGTGTTGACAGGGTTGGGAAAGGCTGAATGTGCTCTGTATGGGAGGAATGTTGAAAAGGATATTGGTGACCAGAGGGACTGTCTGGACACTCCAATTCTATTCACTCTTTTGGAGCATATGTTCGGACATGTACCAGACTTCTTTGCAGTGACCTTGTGACTGTTATTAGTTTTGGCCAATAAAACACAGAAAGAAATGAGGCACTCCCACTTCCAAGTGTAAACCCTAAAATTCCAGATTTTCCTCCTTTTCTTTCTCTATGTGTGTGTCTCCCCTATTTCTGTAGCCACAAGCAAAGAAGCCCAGATCCTTAAATCACTCATTGAGAAATAGACTTCCAGGAGGCCCATGTTAATAACATGAGGAAAGGTACATAAATATACATTAATATATATATTTAAGCACTTAAAGCACTTTGATTTGAGGGAGGTTTGTTATACAGCTAGCAGTATTACTCTATTTCATCTGTGACTCATACAGCCACATATAGTTTACTCAAACCTTGCTTTTTGCTCCTGGTTATTGAACAATGCCAATTCCTTAATGTTATAGAGGGAAAGGGGGTCAGGCCTATACAAAGCAAGTGACAGGTAAAAATAGTCACCTTCTTTTAGAATCTACAGTGATAGGACATTGGCATTTCCTTTTACCACTGAAAACTTCTGATAAATTCAAGTTATCCTCTCTTCTTCTATTCTAAATACACACACACACACACACACACACACACACACACACACACACACAGCTGTTCATTCTCTCAGGTATTCTTATCTGACGGTACAGGAGTAGAATAACAGCATTTACGCTTGATGAGTTGCTCACACAGCAAGAGCATATCTCAAAAATTCAGCCACCCAGAAATTACAAAATGATCACACCTCCATTTGGCAATATAAAATAGCAGAGGAAAAATAAGACCATTAAGTGAGCATTATCTGCTCTATATGAATATAAAATTATGAACCATAAAGCAGGGCAGGTCTCTGAGCAAGCTGAAGGAGCCCGAGCTGATTCCTGATATGAGTCTAATGATGAGTCAGTGACCAAGCTATTTATAACACAGTCCCTGCAAGAGATAAGAGCCTGCGCAAAGCTTCGTTAAAACTGGTATTTTGGCTGGCAGTTACCATACTAAAGAAACACTTGTAATCCCATCAGTGCAGTCGTCCTATGTGATAAAGCAACAAACTCTTCATATTCTTCCAGCATCAGTCCATGGAATGAGAATATTAATATAGTTATATAAACTTACCTCCAATTTTGAAAGCTACCTAAAGTAGAATTATCAAAGATTTTGTCTTTGGCTAAAAAACATGACTTCAAACCTTAAAAGAAGAGTCATCTTTAACAGATGCAAGAAAACGAGACTGATTTAATGTAATACAATATAAATAGTTGATTATGTATAGCAAAATAACATTTGCAGGGCAAGTACCTCATAAAGAACATTGAACATTCAGTGTGGATTATTATAGCCACAGTGCAAAAATTCATTTGCTAACTCAAAAACTACCCTTTTGGGGACTGGATAAATTGTTTCTCACAAACCAGACATGGAGTTTAAGCACAATATAAACAATAGACCTTCATTTTGCATATATAGAAAGCTAAACAACTTTAACACTAAGCAATTCTGTCTAACTTAGACAATTACAAGTACCATCAACATCAGGTTTACTTGCCTGCTCCTTTTCAGCAGTTATCTGTGGCCCAGACCACGTAGCCAGAATCTTCCTTTTTAACAGTCTACAAGTACCTGAATGATACTAAAGCTAATGAACTACTAGTGTACTAGAATAGAGATTCCCAAACTGTAGAATGCACCAGGAGAGCTTGCTGAACGCATTGCCAGCCCCCACCATCAGATTTTCTGATGCAATAGGTTCAGGTAAGTTGAAAATTTGCATTTCTAACAAGTTCCCAGTGATGCTGATACCGCTCTTCCGGAGACCACGCTTTGAGAAACAGTGTACTAGAATACTACATTGTGAATGAGAATATGTGATGAATGGCCTCATAGTCACCACCCAAATCCATAAGCTAGCAATTTTTCTAACTTATCAGTTATCTTTCCTAAAGATAAAGGGAACATGACCATTTGCGTGAAAATATATTGGAAACCTCTCTAGAAACTTGCAGTTTTAAAGTTATAAAGTGATACTGAATAGGAGGTTTATGGTGGAAAAAAGATAAGCCATAGGAAGCATTTGGCTTGATATACAGCTAACATATACTAATTTGAAAAATGTTGAGATAACACGGAAAATGAAAAGGTGTAGAGAAGCAATATTATTTACTCAGTCTCTTCAAAATTCCTAATTTATGCTTCCTCTTCACAACACTACAGATGGGGGTCTGGTACTAATAATCTTAACTTAAATAATGGGGGGAGGAATCCCCCCAAAAAACTCAGGCCCCTCTAGTTGGAAATTTATCAAAGGCATTCTGGGAATGGGCTTCCAGTCTCCTGTAGCTTGAGACTGGGCTTTTATCCCTCTTCATCTTGCAAAATGTGGAATAAAGAAAACTTTATAGACTCGCAAAGAGTCCTTCTTTCCTTTTCAAGGCCAGTGTTTCTAGCTTGAAAACCCGCAATTTATATTTACAATGGGCCATTATTTCCTTGGTCAACTCTCATCCGCTTTTAAGGTGACCCTCAATGTCATGTGGTAAGAGGGCTATTCAAAGTGCCTGTCTGAAATAGACAGATTGGCCTGATAATTACTCCTGCAATTGCCTCTCAAGGAGAATTAAATGATCTTGTCTCTCAGCTTTTGCAAAGACAGATAATAAACAACCAGCTGCTGTGGGTACCCTGCCCTCCTACTCTAAAAGCAATATCAAAGAAAAAGCTATATTAAAAAAATGAAGAGGAAAGTATTTTCAAAGAAGTGTACCATGTTTGGTTACATGCTGTTTAGATGCCTGTTTTAAATATTTTTATTACCTCATGACAGACTGGAAAATTAATGATGACATTGATGGAGATAGGAGGTGAAGGATAAGAGAGCCCATGAAATGTTTGCTAAAATCTCTCTATGCCAAGACTGACTTGAACTAGGGAGAGGAAAGGGCTACTGGCTTCGTAGCCTTTCTAGACATGGCAAATTCACAGAAGCTCTAGAATCTGAATGAAGTGACTGACCTCTCCACAGGTTTGCCAAAGCAAGAACATGGCTGCCAAAGGGGTTTCAGTACAATGAAAGCATTTTTGTCACTATTGAGAACTGAAAAGTGCGCTTGGCCTCTGAGCTGCAGTTATATATATTTTTTATCATTAGGAAAAGCTTTTTAAGATTAAAGGAAATCATCTAAGATTTTATCTGTAAGAAGATACAGGAGGAAGTAGGACACAAAGAAGTACAGCAAGTGAGCAAAAATAGCAACACTGAATAAAACCAGATGAAGCCTGAAGTATGAACATATTATTTATTCATTTGACAGTCTCTGAAATCAAACAAGAATTACATGTTCAGAATACATCAGATATTAGAGTTTGCCGTGGATAACATAAAATAAAAAGAAAGGAAAATGGAGGCAGTGATCACACTATGTCCTAAGATGAAACGCAAGGGATGTAGTTATTCTTGCGCCTGTGAACACAATTAATTGCTTTCACTACCACCCTCTAAATTCGACTCCCTCTCAACATTTTCTTTGTTGTAAGGAAACGTGTGCTGCATTCATCTACACTAGTCCCTAGGTAGCCCAGGAAACAGTGATAATTTTATCGAAATTAGCAAATTCGGAGATCTTCCATGGATCATCCTATTTAAGCCTCACCAGTTTTTGACAGAGGCCTATAATTATCCCCATTGTCAAGGTGTAGAAATGGCACTTATATGACACAGTGGGTGTTGCAGCAGGAATGGGGACACCTGGATCCAGAATTTTTGCTGCAAGTGGTGAGCTGTGCTGACTCCAGAAGCAGCAGTGGCAGGATCCCACCTAATTCAGGAGGTAAAGCTGGGGTGACAGCAGTAGCCACAGGTCAACTGAACAGGCTTTGGCATTTGCCCCACACTTTTAGGCAGCTGCCAAACTGCTAGAGAAAAGATAGGAAGCGAGCCAAAGCATGGGGCGGTACAGTAGCCACGCATACACCTGTACATTTTTGTCTTAGAGCTCTTTTTCTTAATTCTTTTCTTTTCCTTTCTTTTAAAAGAAAAAAAATTAAAGAATATGCTTTTCTCCTATTCCACAGGATTCTGGCAAGGCTGAAATTGTGGACTTATTTCCCCAGCTCCTGAGGTGGGCTATGACCGAGGCATGTTAATTGTCATACTGGTTACCCTCTAAGTATAGTTCAGGGGCAGACACAGGAACCAAGATGGGCCACATGGACTGCTTTGGGGAAGTGCTGGGAGAAAACAATGTGATCTTCCTCCCTTTAATTACAATCTCAAACTGAAAACATAGTGCAATCTTGAAGGTGTTAGCAGGATATACTTATTTGGAATAAAATCAACACAAAAGAAAGAAAATTGAGAAAGAGAGAAACAGAGAGGGAGGACTGATATAAACTGATTAAAACCTTGAACCCATGAATCTTTGGACCCTGAGCTGTGCTCAGTTTTGTGAGGTCATAAACTATATATCTGATCAACCCATTGAGTTGATTACCATCATTTCTAGCCCAAAGTGTCTAGCTTACAGCATTGCCCCTATTTTCTGAATTTAAAATTAGGAATCATATTTTTAGAACAGTAATGTTACCTAAAGGGGGTGATAAGACTCAGTATTTTAAATGAGAACTCTTTCTACAACTGTAGCAATTACATAGCTGACACTTACTATGAGCCAAGCACTGTTTAAAGCATTTTACAAATATCAAGTCATCTAATCTTACAACTGAATTCTTATGATACTCATTTTATAGATGACAATGCATTACAGATTAAATAAGTTTTCCAAAGTCACACAGATAATGTGTTATTGATCATGAGGCTCTTGAAAGTGGGTACTGACTACTATCTTGGTTCAAGCTGCTATAACAAAATACCACAGATTGAGTGCCTTAAAAACATTCATTCCTCACAGTTCTGGAGGGTGAAAAGTTCAAGAGCAAGGTGCTGGGAGATTCAGTGTCTGGGGAGGACCCTCTTCAGCTTACAGATGGCTGTCTTCTTGCTATAACTTGACATGGCAGAGGGACAGAGAGAAAGAAAGAACAGAGAAAGCTCTCTGATATCCTCTTATAAAGGCACTAATCCCATTAATGAGAACCCCACCCTTATGACCTCATCTAAACCTAATTAACTATCAAAAATCCAACCTCCTAACATAACCATATCGGGAGTCAGGTCTTCAGCATATACTTTTTGTAGGGATACAACATTTAGTCCATAATAAAAACACCATTCCAGTTTTTTAAAGTAACCCAGGCCAAAGAATTCAGTATGAATTTCCACTTTTCCAAAACTCTTTCATTAAATGGATGAATACTGATGCTCCTTCATTCCAGGAGTACTGATGGTGGGAGTGGAAGGGAATGACAGTACAAATAACCAGAAACATGAAGAAAATGGATGGAATCCAAGCCATCTATCTTCATAGCATTATAGAGATAATTATTTTTAAAACTGAGAAGCAGACTGTGGAAGAGATTATACAAATTTGGAGTCTAGTAATGTATACATCCATTACAGCCTGAAAGTGTCTCATTTACAAATAAACATATGTCTAAAATGGACCCATTAGCACTGTCTAAAATTTAGACCAGTTCTTACAGATACTATAAGTATTCACTATATTAGATCATAAAACAAAAGATGCTTAAGGGACTTTCAGCTTCAGAACTTAAAAATATTTCATAAGGAAAACTGTTACATATTTAACAAGACTATCTCCAATTTGAAAATGGAAAACTATGGTCATGCAGTAGATAATTCAAATACAGGTATGTATTTTTATGTAGTATTAACATCATGATGATGATAAAGAAACACCCATCAAAGAAGATAGGAATAAACATTCTTTGACACCAGTGTCACCAAATTATAGACTCTTTGCCAAGTTTTAGCAGATTCCTTTCTCTGTTCAGTCCTATTTTATCCCTTTTGACAAGATCAGAGAGTTGAAGATGTCTAAAGGAGCTATAAAAAAGTGGGCAAGTAGTAAGTATTGCTATACAGTATTTTAGGATTTGGCTGTCATTTTTAATAAAGAAAATTTATCAAAATATGCAATAATCTTCCAAAATAAATATTTTAGCAAAAAAACTCAATACAACCATAAATAAACAATCACTGGGATTTTAGTTTGGGGAAATATGTCCAGTTCAACTGCAAAATGTTATTACTATTTTTTATATTTATGACACATATATAAAATTTGAGACTTTTGAATTACATTTCTTAATCTAAACTAAAGAAAAAGGTCATGGAAAGCTAAATGCATGTTAAGAGCTTTGCAGAATGGCTTGCACACTGATGGTGAAATGGAAATAGGCAGGAATGCAGGAGCATGAAGTTTGCCACACACTCTCTGACCTGTATATTCTAATCAGGACTAAAAAGATGTAGATAGTAACACATATTATGAGGTCATTTTATATATACCCTCATCATCATTTTATGTTTAAGCATAACAACTAACTAGAGGAAAAAATGCAGGACACAGAGACTGATACATAATGTGCTAACTGCTCTTTGTGTTCTTTGTGTTTGGGGTTGTTTATTTGTTTAATAAGAGTGAAAATAATAAATGCTAACAAGCCTCTAGCACCTAGCTTCACCACAACTCAGTGTGTGTGCTTCGGCATGTGACATACAAGAAGCTACTGTGCATTGGAAGAAGAAGTATTGGGCTGAAAACCTGCCTCTGCCATTCACCATATGTGATCAAAGAGAGGCCATTTATTTAGTTTCAGTTTCATTGACTTACATATCCTTTTGTATGCAAGTAACAGAACTATAGTTCATAAAGGTCCTATAAAATAAAACATATTTGCTGCAGTCTGCCTGGTCCTAGAAATGAAAACATTCGTTTTAGTCTCTCTCTCTCTCTCTCTCTCTCTCTCTCTCTCTCTCTCTCTCTCTCTCTCTCCTAACCCTAAATTTGATTTCTTCTCTGTCTTTGCATCATTATGCAACATGTGATATATGTCATATTCTCTATGTGGTCAAGGGGAGGGCACTGGTGGCAATTCCAGATTCACATAGTCCTCACAGTTCAGGATCCCAGAAAAGGAAGGATAAATACCTTTCTCCTGGAGTGTATATACTGAATTGAGCCTTCGGAGTTGCTTGGCCATTCCTGAATCGATCACCATGGCCAAGGGTGTGTAGTACTCTAAATTACAAGCCTGTGAGGTGTAGTTACCCCTGTGGCCTGACACTTCGTTATTTCAGCGCCAAAGAGCCTATGGACTAGAAGTGGTTTCCCGAAGGAAATGAAGAATGAGCAAACCTTTCAGAACCGTGAGAATTACTTGTAATTATGCCCAGCGCTTATCAAATCAAGTGTGAAGGTGGAACAAAGGTTTTTTTTTTTCAGACATGCAAGCCTCTTAACATTTATTTCTTACATGCTGTTTTTCAGGAAACCTTTGGAAAATATATTGTAAAAAGGAATAAACGAAGAAAGAGAAAACATGGGAATGAAATAATAGGGGTTCCGACACAGGTGAAAAGAATCCCTAAGATGTTGTCAGAGGGTAATTCCATGATGAATTCTAGAATCCCGTGATGAGTTCTAGAAAGCGGTCTTAGAAAGGTCACAGAAGCAGGTGCAGAGTAACAAAGTCTCAAAGACTTTGAGAAGAGTTTTACAGTTCTGAGAGCTTTGAGCTAGACCAATAAACAATATATGGAAGTCAAGAAAAGAAAAAAACAAGATAGTTAATACATAAAGGGTGAAAAAACCCTGAAACATTTTTAAAGAAAGAAAAAGTACCCATAGCATACCACATGGCTTTGCTGTAAATGATATTATGTAGTTATATTAATGCAAGCACTGACTACTGAATGAATCCAAAGTGGTGACATAAACACATATGACTATAATGGAAGAATGAGGGGAGAGGAAGCAAATTTGGGTGAAGAAGGCTGTAAAAATATTCATGTTTCATGGTCATACGGAGTGATGAATAACCTGAAAAAATTTAAAAGGCAGTCTACTAATGTCATAAATATGTATGTAAACACGTAAAGAAAACTTGAAGACTTGAAAAAATAGAAGACGTGAAAAATGGCCTCAACATTAATTAACATTTGCTGATGTTTGGGTAGATGAAAAAATTCAGGGGCACCTGGGTGGCTCAGTTGATTAAGTGTCCAACTTCTGCTCAGGTCATGATCTCATGGTTTGTGGGTTCAAGCCCCACTTCAGGCTCTGTGCTGACAGCTCAGACCTTTGGAGCTTGCTTCAGATTCTGTGTTTCCCTATCTCTCTGCCCCTTCCCCATTCACACTCATCTCTCTCTCAAAAAATAAACCTTAACATTTTTTTTAAGTTCATACTACAAAAGATTTATGTTGCACTGCATTAAAAAGTGCAATTTTAATTAAAACTCTAAAACAGTACTTCAGTCAAATTCCACTGTCGTGGAGCCTCCAGAGAAAGGCATTTTATTTTCATATTCCCTTTAGAATTACATGCTTCTCAGCATGGGCATCAAGAAAGGGTTGGTTTTTGCTTGTTTGTTTGTTTTTGTTTTTTGGTAGAAAGCCAGTATGGATAATTTGGGAGAAACTGTTGGAGCTGATGGTGAATTGCCTAACTGAGACATTGGAATTAGAAAATTTGCCAGGGCTTATCCTTAACTTTCAGAATGTTGTACCTGATAAGTTCAGTTTCCATCATCTAAGATATAAAAGAATACAATAATAAAAGATCACAGACTCAGGAGACAGATTTCCTGCCATAAAATCACAGCTTTGTCCCTTATTAGCCATCACAATTTGGACAAGCTATTGAGCTCTTTGTGCCTCAGTTTCCTCACCTGTAAAACAGGGATTAATATTTTGGTGAAGATTTCATGTTAATGTAAGTAAAGTGTTCAGAGCAGTGTCCAGCTGTAAGAACTACTCCTATTATTGTTGCTTTGAGCAGAGACCAGACATGAAAGTTGGCCCATTGTTCATGATAATGCAGAACAATCTTAAATACCGCACTGTGAATTCCACTCATATTATCTTTCAGTTCATGTCCTGGAGGGATTTGTGCAGTTTCAAAAAAGGATAGAGGGGGATGATTAAGTATTAAATTGAAATAATAAATCAAAGTATTAAAGCACACAAAAAAGTAGATTACTCATACGAAAAAGAATCATGATCCCTGTTTGAGTGTTTAATTAAAGAATTGTTCACTATAGGGATGGAATCTTTGTCTAACCTCAGTGCAGTGACTCAAGAAATGGAAGAGAGACCAGGAAGTTAATAGGAGCAATAACAGAGTAAAAAAAAAATGGCTTCCACAGTACTTATTGGGTCAGCTCTATGTCAACGAGATGATTGGCCAGAAACCAATAGTCACGCTCAAAGTTATTATAAAGGTGAGCCATGGTCACCTACAGAGATGATAGCAGGCAGCACCAAGGCACAGGGAAGAGTGGAGGGAAGGCTGGCATCAGTGAAATCAGAGGAGAACATCACTGGCTGTGGGGAGAATGTTCTACTAACATGGAGACTCCAATAAGAGAAAGGAGGGGGGTTGAGCTACACAGGTTGTGTGACTCCCCTAAGAAAGTGCTGGGGATAAGGGTAGAGACTTCTGAGCCAGAGGATGTTAGAGTACTTTTATTGTCCCATATTCTCTAGCTTTTCCTTTTCCTAGTTGGGTCACACTGGGAAATGTGGATGCCATAATTATTATAGAGAAATAGCAGAGATATTAGGTAAATGATTTACATGAAGTATATTCTGTCTATACACTCCTTCATCTGGGGATATAAAAATAAATCTGTTCTTTGTTTACAGATTTGGTCTGTAAGAGATATTACCTTCTCTTTAGCTACACTTAGGTCGGTATTTCTGTGTATATTTCATTTCATATATATGTTCAGTATGGTCTATGGGACAAAATTTTAAAATGTTCTTGGATTAAGCCCTCCATAATTTATTTAAATCAGTGGAATCATTGATGAGAGAGATATTAGAGATCATCCATTACTACTATTGTCAGAATAAATAATAATATTATAAATGTCATGAGTGTGAGAATCTTCCATTGGAAATGATTTAGGAAAACAGAATGGATCATACAATGGATTGAATGTTTGTGTCCCCCAAAATTCATATGTTGAAATCCTGATGGTACTAGGAGATGGGGCCTTAGGAAGGTGATTAGGTCATGATGGTAGAGCCCGCATGCATGGATTGCAGACCCTCCTCACCCTGTCTGCCATGTGAGGACACAGCAAAAAGATGACAGTTCATGAGCCACGAAGCAGGTTCTCACCAGATACTTATTAAATCTGCTGGCAACGTGATCTTGTACTTTCAGTCTCCACAACTGTGAGAAATAAATATTTATTGTTTATAAACCACTTAGCCTATGGTGTTCTGTTATGGCAGCCCAAAGAGACTAAAAGAAGAAAAAAATGGAATATTTAAGAGATATATAATATCTATGTATGCTTCTAAAAAGTTAGATGTGTGTGCATATGTTTGTGTGTGTGTGTGTGTGTGTGTGTGTGTGTGTATTTAATGTTGTCATTCTCAGTAACTCATTATCTTCCATTCATGCCATTTCCTGTAACTGATGCTATCTATTCACTGAAAAAGCTGACATTACTGCACAGTCAGCTTGAAATTTCAATACACAACACTGTAAAACCTTCAAGTTAAGCTCTGTTTCCACAGCAACCACAGTTTAGCTCAAGAAGCACAGCTAGACTTTTTTTTGTGGTCTTAACCTTCATGTATGCAGTAAGGTTTGCTGGTGTTTGATGCAGCATTTATAAGTTTTATTGGGTACATAGGAGTAATTTTTGAGGTATAAACCAGGGCAAGGGGAGAAGCATAATAGTAGCAATTGGGCATTTGGCTGTATTTTATATAGAACTGATGACTAATTCTTTCAAAAAGATGAGGACTGACAATTCATCTATGAAAAAAAGTCTGAGACTAGTTTTGAGAGCCCTTGTCTTCACGCACAAATACACATACCCTGAAATAATTAGGGTTTTTCCTGAGCTACTAATGCCATCTTGCCAGTGGCACTCTTAGCTTTTGCTGCATGATGGCTGTCTCATGAATGTACGAGACTACATGGTTTGTGTGTACTGTGGAGCATGGCCTTCTAATCCCTCTTCTTTAACCAGATAATTCTCTTGACTGCTTATGAACTGAGTCAAACTGTGTCTATTCCCTCTTTAGAGATATTTCATTCTCTAGAGAAAAAAGGCTCAATTATTCTAATCATAAGAAATTCCACCCAACACACACACACACACACACACACACACACACACTGGATTTTCTCTTGAATCACCCAATACAGTTGTTAAAGAGGATGTGTAAACCAGTGTTTGGCCAATGTGATGGCCTAAAAGATGAAGGCGGACATTTCCATTTCAGATGTCCAAATAATCCTATCCATGGTTCAAATTCCCATTTATTTTTTGCACAAAATTGCTGGTCAATATCATTCAACTGTACAATTTGGTAACTCTACAAAATAATGGTTTATAAGCACATATGACTTCTCACTGACTCTTAAAAATTCCTCCATTTATAGCCATTCACAATCTTTCACAGTACTCAGAGGAAGTATCGAAAATCTTTCACATCCCCCCTCTAGCTTTTCAACCCTTCTCTTTTCATACATATTTTTTTTCTATTTCATATGAGAAATGAATGTCTTCAGGGTATGGTTTCCCTCACCAAATGCTTCAATCTATTCAACTTATAAACTTTTGCATATCAATAATTCTTTTCCTCTTGTCTCAGAAGAAATAAACATATCTACATCTAAAGTATGACACCTTTACTCTGTATGCTATGTTCACCATCATTTATTGACCTTGGGAATTTTCTCCAGCCATAAATCTTGTTATGTATATTGATAAGCCCTTGCCTCCATTTCTAGTTTTTCTCCTTTGCTTTTAAATATGTCCCGGTTAGGTGTCCAACTTTGGCTCAGGTCATGATCTCACAGCTTGTGAGTTCAAGACCCATGTCGGGCTCTATGCTGACAGCTCAGAACCTGGAGCCTGCTTCTGATTCTGTCTCTGTCTCTCTCTGCCCTTCCCCTGCTCATAATCTGTCTCTTTTTTCAAAATATAAATAAACATTAAAAAACAGATTTAAAAATTAAAATATAAAAAATAAGTCTTAAAAACTTTACCTTTGAATCTCTCTACCTATTATTTTCTTTCATTTCTAAGATGACCAAAAACTAGTCTAAACTTATTATAATCTCTCCATATCACCTATCATTTGTTAGTCCACGGTGCTTGAATTCTTACCTTTGTCCTATCATTTCACTAAAATTACACTAATTAAGTCTTGCAATAATTCTCTGATCACTAGATCCAAAGTTGTTGTTGTTTTTTTTTATATCCTCTTCTTACTTGATTGTAGCTTTCAGTAATGGTCAATGTTCTTTCTTAAATATGGCTCATCCCCTGGAATCCACAGTATCATCTTTCTATCCTCACCTAGTCCCTCCTCCCTCCAGCTTCTTTGCAATGTCATTCACAAGTCCTCTTTTTGGTCCTACTCTGTGCTACTCTCTCATCAGCCTTTGTTTTTCTTTCATGATGTGTTCCTTTGGGGATCTCATGTACTCTAATGTGTTTGTCCAAAACCAACTGAACCAATTACTTCCTCTCTAATCTATCAAACTGGATTCTCTAGTTTCATCTTGTTTTGTTGTTGTTAAAGTTTATTCATTTATTTTGAGAGAAAGAGAGAGAGAGAGAGAGAGAGAGGCAGGCAGAGAAAGAGGGCAAGAGAGAATCCCAAGCAGGTTCTATGCTCAGGGCAGCGTCTAACGCAGGGCTCCAACTCATAACTGTGAGATAATGACCTGAGCCGAAATTAAGCTGGACACTTAAATTACTGAGCCACCCAGGTGCCCCTCTAGTTTACCTTTATTTGTTCAGCAATAACAAGAAATAACCTAAAGTTCAAGATAAAATCCTGAAATTCATAGTCAATCCATTTTTATCCATCATTTCTTTTATAAGTTGTTCAAAGTTTCATAACGTCTTTGCTCCTAATTATAACTAAAATTTATCCCTCCATCTGAATTTCTATAGTCATCACTTTGCTTCTGCTCTACATATATATCTTATAATATTAAATTTACCTTTTACTTGGGCTTCTACACATTCTCTTCCAATATATTCTCCATAGTTTTACCAAAGTGTTTTTTTTTTTCAAATACAAATCTAGCCATACCACACAGAACCCCAAAAGCCACTAATGATTCCAATCATCTTTTGGATCTCTGCTCAACAAGAAGCCCTCTCATGAACTAAGTACTACAGATCATTTGGTCTTTCATTATTTCCTTGATCCTTAGCCATTCTAAATTAATCCAAATCTCTGATAGGAGAAGGCCGTATTCTATTCAATATGTATATCTCCAGTGCCAAGCACAGTCTCTCGTGTACAGAACTTGGTAAATATTTGCTAAAATAATATAAGAGTGAACACAAGATGCACCCATGAAGAATACAGACCAAGAGACTTTCTCATATTTCAAGGGAAAGGACAAAATATACCTTGTTTATCTATAGTAAATCTCATATTTAATAATGTCCTTATGAAATTACTCTCCATATATTTTATCTGCACCCTGTATTCCTACGTTTACGTCATCTAACACAGTGTCTCAGGTTTAGTTCTTTAGGAGCCAGTTGTTTTTATGCAGGTGTTTATTAGAGAATACTCTTAACATTAGTATCTGTAACAGAGGAGGGAAGTAAGATAACTTGGAAGCAGAAGTTGAATAGCAGTGTAGTTGTAACAGACTTCTGACAATTCCACAGGAAGATCTAGAGCTGGGATAGCCCTTATAAGTCATCCTGAATTGAGTCAAGAGTACTGGATCTTTGTAACCCTGAATAGACTAGTCATTTGATGTGGACTACCCAGTTGCCCCCACTAAGGGGGTGTAACTTCGTATGAAGAAGCTCCTCTCATCAATGGAAAGCTGTGAGTCATTATTCACACTACCAGTAGCTGGAAGAATGAGCTGGGCCACTTATCCTAGCAAGGACTGTTTACTTTTCTGCTGGATGACTCACTCTCTCCCTCCCACTATATATGCTACCTTTTTAATTGGCCAAACCCTATCTGCAGCAACAAACTCTCTATAAGTTTTTCTAACTCCTTCTGGCTACCAGTTAACCCACCCATGCTAGAACACATAACTGGCAGGATTTTTTCAAAATCACAAGCACGATTTATTTAAATAACTTTCTTGGCCCTAATTACCACGGATTAAAAAACAAACTTCTATCCCATCATACATAAAGTATTCTAACATTTGCCTCTCCTGTCCTGTGGTCTCTTAGTCTTTATGCCACAGTTTTTTTCTGGACATTTTCATACCCAAAGCAACAATGGCCTTGAATGAATCTATTTTTCATATTTTTTTCTATTTTTTCCCTCTGCCTAGAGCTGTAAATCTTCTCCTTCTTTAAGAAGCACCTTAGAGCTTTGTCTTTTGTAAAGCTCCTCCAACACCCTCAGGCAAAATCAAACACAGTCTACTTTGTGTTTTCAATGCTTTGTTGAACATTGAACATGGTTAGAACATTCAGTGTTGTATATTCATAATTTGCTTAAATGGTGCTTTTCCTTCCTATCTTAATCTCTGTAACATACTGTCTTCCTATATGCCTACACAGAGTAACTACAAGATATAAGTTCACTGAAAGAATGAAAGAATTAATGAATGGCCTAGTAGGTTTATTCTAGCATATACATTTGAATACCAAGTCAACAAATATGGCAAGTATACCTAAAAGATTGCTGTAGGAGTACGTGTCTAACATATTTTCTCTGTTTTGCTCTTGTTTATATTATTTTCCCCCATCACTCAGAAAGCTGGAGAATCTATTGTTTCCACCTACATTTCACCAAATGCCTGAAAATCACTAAATGTATGAGCAATATTTTTCAAACAATGATCTAGAAGAAAATCAGTATATTGAGACATTAAAGGATTTTCTAAGACTGGGTCTTTTGTGTTACAATTCCTGATTCACTTTTTCTCCCTATACATGTCATATACTTATGCGTATGTATAATTTTTTTGTTTGATCATTAGCTATTTGGATATCTGTGACTTTCAATATATCTTAATTATAATATAAACAGCAATAAAAATTATATTATTAAATATATCCTTTGAAAGCTTCCTGCACAACCAACCATTCACTTTTTAAACACATATTTCATGGTTCTGATAAATCCTACATTTCTATCCCAGTAAAAAAGGGGAGAACTTGGGGCACCTGGGTGGCTCAGTCAGTTAAATGACCGACTTCAGCTCAGGTCATGATCTCATGGTTTTGTTCATAAGTTCAAGCCCCACATTGGGCTCCCTGCTGTCAGCGAGGAGCCAGCTTCAGATCCTCTGTTCCCTCTCTCTGCCCCTTCCCTGTTCATGCTCTCTATCTCAAAAATAAATAAACATTTTTAAAAAATGGGTAAGGACTTAAAGAGACATTTCTCCAAAAAAGACATGCAAATGGCAAACTGGCCAACTGGAAGTGACTGCTCAACATCGCTAATCATTAGAGAAAAGCAAATCAAAACCAAAATGAGATCTTTCCTCACCCCTGTTAGAATGGATAGCTTTAGAAGTTGTTAATTCATGCATTTGAGCTTTCTTACTTGCTTTGTGCTCATTTAGTCCATAAATAGAGTTCAGTAGAGAAAACTATTTTTCTGTCAGTGTCCAAAAGGAAAAACTGATTATTGCTTCAGGTTGAAGGAAGATTTCCCAATGAGATTTAATGTTTTGGATTAGTGTACTTTACATGTTTCTGACAAATTATTGGATATGTTTAATTATTGGGCAATCTGGTGTAATTGTGGCAGGATTTGTTCCTCCAGATTGGTTTCTAATTTATCTTACATCTCATTGCAGTGTTTTTGTATTTCATTACAAAAAAACTAGGATGTGAATGCATGTCAAATGAGTGTTTCCCATGCAGAAATACAATTTCCTTTTACCACCTACCTTCAATTGAAGGTATCTTTCCCCATACAAAGGTATTTTCCCTATAGAAAGTAGTAGGAAAAAGTCCTTCCTGAGATTAGAATTGAATCCACATAGGGCACTCTGCTTCCTAATGTAATATTAGATGTAAATTATTAAATAAGCAAAATATATGGATATGTATAAACCTGTTTCATTTTCTGTTTTTTAACATAACAGGTATGCACATTTTTCCCACTACTACCCTCCAAAAAATGTAAATCTTTTCCATTATAAAGCAAGCATTCTTGCCTTCCTGCTGACAGCATCTTCTTTTATATCACAAGCTTATATACTGTGAAAGTAAAAGGCAACTACTTTCACATATATGAAAGGAAATAAACAATATGGATTAATGATTCACCCACTTTAATCAACTGGTTGTTATAACTATCATTCCTTTGTTTTTATACTGGACAGTTTATAAAATAAAAAAATAGGGTTTTTTGATATCTTCTCACATCTGGAAATGTGACAAATAAGTTATTTCTAAACATTAATAGTGCAATGCATCATACAGTTTCATTTTAAATCAACATATGAAAATGGATTTGCAAATAATAGAACGTCTGTCTTTATCCTATGCATGTGACTATGAAAGGAAATATTATTCAAAAAAATAAGTTTTAATAATTTTCATTCTTAAAATGTTTTACAAAAAATAAGGTGTTTTACAAATACATAATATTAGATTATTAAAATTATATCTTCCCAGTTCCATACTGAAAATTGGAAAATAAATATTTTTAAGGCAATAATGTTTTTTATTAAATGTTTTTATGAACTGTAATTTAACTTAGATTAATCAATGTGTTAAAAGCAAAATAAAAACTAAGAGCAAACAAGACAATTTTGCAGTCCTTGCAAATATTTTGTATTTTGTATGTCTGGGTGTCCTGTCTATATTCAGTACTGAGTAATTCATTTATTGTACCTTGCTTGGTGTTTGTTTGATCAATCAACAAACTCTTAAATGATATGTCTTGAATAGGTCCCATGCACCCAGCACTGTGCAATGGAAGATACTAAAGAAAACATTGCTTTTGTCCTTAGAGAGCTAACCATTTAATTAGGGAAGCAAAGAAAAAAAAAAGTGAGGAGAAAACATATCTCAAGGATTTGGCACTTAGTGTAAATGCACTAACAATTCAGAAAAGGGAAAGACTGATGTAGAATGGAATTATAAGAGTTAACTCAGGGCGCCTAGGTGGCTCAGAGTTGAGGGTTCAACTCTTGATTTCAGCTTAGGTCATGATCCCAGGGTCATGGGATCAAACCCCGCATCAGGCTCTGTGCTCAGTGTGAAGCCTGCTTGGGATTCTCTCTGTCCCTCTGCCCCTCCCCTGCTCATGATCTCTTTCTCTCTAAATAAATACATACATGCATACATACATACATACTTAACTAAGGGCAACAATGGAGATTAGTATTAGATTTATTCCCTTGATTTTGATTTCTTTTATCCCCTCAGCTTACCCACATTTTGTCCATTCTTCACCGCAAAATCAAGTCCAATTTCTTATCTGAAGTCAATCTGGATTCACTCTCCCCATTATCTTTTCTGAGCTCATGTTTTATTAACCAATCTGTTTGTTAGTCATTTGTATTTCCACTGTGTAAAAGACGCTTTCTCATCTTTCACACATTTTTTTGAAAAAGTGTACTTGTCTCTTCTTTAGTAACTTAATAAATAAGCAAATAAATAAATCCATTTCTATAGTTCCTTTTTTTTAGTTTAGCAATAATAACTAGTTTTAAAATGGAAACTTAAGTTAAAAATTCATGTGGTTTTTAGTTGTTGTCCTTGAAAAATAAAACACTGTTGTTTCAGGTATACTTCCACGTTTCTTGTTTTTCTTTGGTAGTTTGATCCACTTGATCAGTGAGCCTATATTAGGTAGTAGAAAAATATTTACTGAACAAACACTGGAAATCAATTATCCTACTTACTGATTATATCGGTTAACTGAAGGTCACATTTAATTGAATTTAACTTTTTTTCCCTATTGTTTTTGTGGAAATATTGGCCCACAGAGTAAAAGATGTTTTCAGTCATTTGTGGTAATCATAAACAATGACATACAGTGAGGTATTGGTTGTCAGTACCTCATAAATTGGTCATTATTAAACAAAAACGGACTTTTTCTGTAGAAAGAGAAGAAAGAAAATTAGATAGTAATTTGCACACATTATGTGGTGGTTTTCAAGCATGTTTTTACATTCTTTGATTCATCCTCCATAGGAAGGCTGAGTCAATCTCCCCTCTCCTTGAACAGGCTGGTCTTTGTGGTTGTCTCAAGGAATAGAATGTTGTGAAAGAGATGCTGTGTGACTTCCAAGGATGGGTTGAAAAAGCTAGGCAGTTTCAGCCAATTTATTTTGGGACATACGCTCTTGGAGGCTTCAGCCTCCTTGTAAGAAGTATGGGTACAAAGAGAGAAAGAAAGAGTGAGACTATGGCCTGGAGAGTCTTAGCAGTTTGTAGCTGTTTGTATTATTTCAAGTCTGAGTGTCCAACATGTGAATGAAGAAACTGTTGAAATGACCCCAGTTACAACCACCTATCTGGAACTACATGAGAAAGACTCTCCACCCTGCAAAAAAGACTCCAAATGAAAAATGCCTCTAGCCCAGTCAACCTACAGATTTGTGAGCAAAACAAATAATAAAGTTTTAAGATACTGCTACAAGGTGATTTGTTACTTAGCAATAATCAGACAAATGGCAAATAGTTTCATGAAATGAAATAATTCAAACTTTTCACTGCATATTCTACTGAAATGTCTTGTGTCTGAAATATCAAATGCCATCTTATAATATATCTTCTTACTTGTATCAGAGGTACCTTAAAATTAGACTTACATGATTCTGGAGAGAAAAGAACAAATTAGACCAGATGTACTTAAGTTAAGCTTTAAAAGTTTTATATTTTGTACTGGATTATTGAAAATAATAACCACCTATATTTTTTCATATTTTTAATACTTGATCCCTTTCAAATGAGAAGTTTCTTTAAATTAAATATATAGAAACAGACATTATTTCAAGAAACAAATAATTTTACTTTTTTGTCAAGAGCTAAAACCACATTCATTACTAAAGAATTTTCTTCAAGTTGAGATTTATGAAAGAGAAATAAAAATAGAAATGGTGGATATGTAATTTTTTAGTTTTAAAAAGCCTTTGTTTTCTTTTCCTTTACTATATATTCAAATGTAACAATATAAAACAAACTCGGCAGAAAAATTCAAATATATTACTTATTCCAGACTTGGATGTAACAAGGTAAAAAAATAAATTAAAAAAAGGAGGAATTACTTTGACTCTTTCCCAGTTCCTCCATCATCCTGATTTGTGAAATTTATAACAGTTTAGGGCTTTGTTAATTTGTGGCTTTACTCCTCATATTGTGCAGTCTCTGACCACCAGGTCAAAGAGTTTTATGAGTGTTTTGCTAATAAATGTCTTCCTGCTTTTTATAGTTGCATTTAGTTTGGCATAAAAACATGACCTTATATGCAGCAGTATAAATGAAGAATGAATAGAAGTTACTTACAAATTAATGGTCTTGGCTTTGCTTAGTTAATCTTACAATGAATCCATTGCCAACTGTAATTAATGAGGGACAAACTCATGAAATAAATTCAGTTAGGGAACTTGAAAAAAGAGAATAAGAATAAGAATAATAAGCATTTACTTTTTCCTCCTTATTACTTGTATTTTTAGCAGCTTCTCAGCAATGAAAATATTTAAAGATTTAATTAAGGTTTATGGACTCAGAAGAAAGTGAATGTTGAAGGGGATACTATTGAAAACTAGAAATATTTTTGTAGGAAACATCAAATGATGCAAAGTTCACTGATAAAATAAGAGAAAATAGAATAAGAAGCATTATAATAATAAGTAAGAGGAGATGAATTTGATGAGGAAACCAGTATTCGGTGGATTATTTTCATCCCAATTTTCATCTCTTCTATTAATTGAAAACAAAATGAACAAAATCAAAAGTCTAGATTTGCCATTCCAGGGACATTATTCTCTCATTTGACACAGGCTCTCCATTGTTCCCTAAATGATCTGTACGTTGTTGTTCCTGATAAAAATCACCATATGCTTTCTCTCTGTTCCCTCCTCGTTTCTTTAAATCCTGCATTTCAAATTCCAACCCATGCCCCAACTTTTCTAATAAATTTTTATCTATCACCCCAGAACTAAAATTCTATACCCCTTTTGCTATATCAATTAACTAGGTTTTGCATAATTTTGTAATTTATGAAAACTCTCTAAGTTTTCATTTTCTTACCTGTAAAATGGAAATAACAAGATATCTCTCACAGGGTTCTTCTAAAAATTAAAAAAGCATGGGGCACATGGGTGGCTCAGTACATTGAGCGTCCAACTCTTGATTTCGGCTCAGGTCATGATCCCAGAGTTGTGGGATTGAGCCCCCCTTTAGATGTCATGCTGAGTGTGGAGCCTGCTTAAGATTTTCTCTCTTTCTCTCTCTCTCTCTTCCCTCTGCCCTTTCTCCTCACTTGTGCTCTCTCTCTCTTTAAAATAAATAAAATAAAATGATTATTTTTAATTAAAAATCTTACTTAGATGTATAAATATAGTAAGTTCTATGTTGAAGTAATTTTTGTCATAATATTAACCTGTGACATGATTTATATTTTGGATTATATGTTCTGCTTCAACAAATACAATGTAGACCATTGCATACTTGTGCTGTGTTCCAGTGTGGTTTTTATTGAATGTGTTCAATGATTTGTCACCATCACTTTCCATGTCCAATTTGGTATTGTCTACCTTTAAGAGATCTATTTGTTTCTATTTTGAGCTTTGTTCCTCTTATCTCTCTTCAATGTACCAAAGAAATACGATACAGAGGCCATCAAGGTGAAACTCAAAGTTGCTGTCCAGCTACGTCATAACCAATAGAACAATTTCTTCTGCACGCAATTTTGTCTCCATCTCTGCAATCAGGTCCTATTGTTCAGTCTTTTTCCTTACTCAATTCTAAAACAAGTAGAAACTCAGATACTAATGTTAGCTCCACAAAATTCTAGTTGAATCATTTATAGATAAATCTAGGCTATATGCTTGGAATACTGGTATTTCACCTGGGGCTGGACAGCATAATACAGTAGAAAGGACCTAAATTTGAGAATGCAGAGGTATGTTGTATTTCTTGATATATAATTCTTTTGTCATATACTCTCAAAAACTGCTCAGACTCTTTGTCCCTCACTTAACATGTAACTGTAAAAAAATCCCAAATTATGATCATACCTGGTAAAGAATTATTAATCTTTACTCTCGTGGCACATCCTCTAATCAATTCTCAAGAACATGAAATGCAAATGCTAAGATACACTCTCATTCTATGGGACATAGACTCTCTTTTGCTATAGTTCACTATTGTGTCTGGATGCCTATGAGAAAGTTTCACTTTCCAGGTCTTGCACATAACATATCAAGGTGATTTATATCTGTGTAACAAAAATGAATTGTTTGGGGGTGTATATTAGGTTTTGGCTTAATAGTTATGTAATTTAGCTCTTGCTATACAACAAATAGACCAAAATGCAGTGGCTTAAACCGATAGCATTTATTATCTGCGGGTCCTCTGGCCATGTGCCTTTCACAAGGCTGTAATCAGGTGGCATCCTGTGCTGCAGTCATCTTAAGGCTTGAATGGGCGGCTACTCTTCCAAGATCATTTACAAGTTATTGAGAAGATTCATAGCCTCGTGTGTCAGTAGACTGAGGGTCTCAGTTCTTCACTGGATGGTGACTGGAGAACACCCTAAATACCTTTCTAAGTGGCCCTTTCCAAAGTGTAGCTCTCAACCTTAGAGCTTATTTCATCAGAGCTTGCAAACAAAAGGGCAGGAGAGAAATAATGAGCAATATAGAATTCAAGATCTTTTTAAAGCTAATATCAAAAGTGACATCCCATTTATTTTTCTGTATTCTATTTTGCAAAGGCAAGTCACTTGGTCCAGCCCACACAAGAGTACGAATTTGAGAAGGTGGGTGTCACTGGGAACCATTTCAGAAGCTGCCCACAACACTGATATTTTCTTAACACAACTTTAGGAGGTTAGTTCAGTTAAGCCATAGTTGCTGAGGTGCATAATATGTCAGGCAGCAGACAAGGATGAAATGATGAATAATATAATATCTGCCTTAAAAGAGTTCATAATCTATTTTGGAAACTGATTGTTCTGATTCTATCATGCACAAGCTACACTATGGGAAAATAAAGAGATTCCTAATTCAGTCGGTGAGGTCAGGAAAAGCTTCCCAGTGGAGGAAATGGGGTTAATTTTTGACACATGAAATGTGGAGAAGAGGCAGCATATCAAGGGGAGGAAAACAGCTATTCAAATGTACTAGGGCATGACACAGTCCAGTACATTACAGTGTGCGTTCATTATGGTGTTCATGCTGAGCCCTTTAGACGATGTTGCAGCATAACACATTTTTTCCAGTGTATGCACAAAGCACTGTACAGTAAAAAGATATTGCTAGATATTATTAGTTCTCTTCTGCCTACTAGCCCTTGACTCATGGTGAGCTCTCCTGCTCCATAGGAGGTTTTCCTAGCGGGTGACTCTCTAGAACGCATCGCTCAAAAATGATGCTATCCAAACTCAGGCTATCAAGGAAATTGGCAATAATCACAAATTACTCCCCATACAGACTCCAAAATGTTTGTAGAGACTGACTGCCACTAGCTGTCCTACTACCCCTGCTTGTTCTTACAAGCAAACATTCAAATTAAGGTATAATAATGTTAGGCAATTTCCCTATAAATAGGAATTTTTACAGTTGCACCAATTCTAGAACTTGTTAATGTTGCAAAATCAGTTTTTAATGAATAAGAAAATATTTGAAATAAAAAAATATCCACAGCAAATGTATAAAATTCAATGGACTTGTTTTCTCTATCTCTGAGGAATATTTTATGCTATTGACAAAACTTCCTTGAAACATTCTCTTCCCTTGGTTCCTCTGACGCAATCCTTTGCTGACTCATGTTCATCTCTGGACACTCATTTATGTATATACTTCCAGGTCATTTATAAATCAGTAGATGCTAGTGCTTTGGAAGGAAGCCAAATATTACACATTTATTTAATCTTAGAACTCGGAAAATATATCTAGATTGTATTTCACTCATTCCAGAGGAGAGAAGAGTTTCCACTTCCTCAGAAATTGGAGTTTTCTCGGGAATGTAACTATTTCCTTTCTCCAGATCTTCTTGCTCTGGAAAGTTTTGAGTTTTTGTATCTTTTACCTCTCACTTACACATGGTTCTAGAATGCTGTGGTATCAATGTATCAATGTATTATTTCCCCATCTTCAAAAACTTAATAGCTAGCTCCTGGGCTAATGGGGCTATTAGCAAGAGTAGTAACTCAAAGACTTGGCGAGACACTGTGATGTTTATCATTACAAAATCCTGAGTCTTTAACCTGTGCTTATTTTGAAGGGAATACAAATTTCCTATAAACATACTGTAAGTAATTATATAACTATAATAAGAAGATAGAACACAATATAGAGGAACACACTTTCTTATTAGCCAGCTTGAAAATTGATGCTGGTGATTGTATCAGCCTTAACACTAAAGGAAACCAATTGCACGGCCCCTCCAATTGTCAAAACTGTGCATTAGAATTAATTATTTTTTCTTAAAATATAATAACAACAAGAATGCATACAAATATATAAGCAAATAATGCAATTTAACTTGGATTTGCGGCAGGGAACATTTGGACTAAGGACTCAGAATGCAGATGCGAATTCTGGATCTGCAACTTAGCTGCATTATTTTTACTTCAAATTTTGAATTTTTTAAAGTAGTCTCTACACCCAATGTGGGACTCGAACTCACACCCTGAGATCAAGAGTCACATGTTCTACTGACTGAGCCAGCCAGGTGCCCCATTTTTGCATTATTTTGGACAAATTACTTAACCACACGGGTTTTTCAGTAACCTTTTCTGAAGGGGAAAATAGTAGCACCCATCACAGGAAATTTTGTGTGAAGTAAAGGAGCTAATATTTGGAAAATGAATGAAAGAGCAGGTGGGACACAGAAAGCGTCATACACCTAAAAGATTAAAAATAAAATAGGGGGCACCTGAGTGGCTCAGTCGGTTGGGCGTCCGACTTCGGCTCAGGTCATGATCTCACAATCCGTGGGTCCGAGCCCCGCGTCGGGCTCTGTGCTGACAGCTCAGAGCCTGGAGCCTGTTTCAGATTCTGTGTCTCCCTCTCTCTCTGACCTTCCCCCAT
This sequence comes from Panthera leo, assembly GCF_018350215.1. Lineage (NCBI taxonomy): Eukaryota > Metazoa > Chordata > Mammalia > Carnivora > Felidae > Panthera > Panthera leo. The sequence continues at coordinate 98,196,746 of NC_056685.1, forward strand.
TCATGCTCTGTCTCTCTCTGTCTCAAAAATGAATAAATGTTAAAAAAAAATTTTTAAATAAATAAATAAATAAAATAAAATATCTCTCCAGTGGATCATGACACTATTTTTCAAATCATAAAGGTGGGGGTTAAAAATGACTTAACAAAAAGAATTTTGATTAAGACTTTAGAGATCTCTGGGGCATGGTGATTATGCTCTTGACTGCAATCATTTCTTTACTAGGGATTTATCCATCCGCAGTGGTAGATGAAGTGGGCAATTAGTCACATTAACTCCTCTACCAATATTTATCATTATTATTTTGCTAAAACAGAATTGAGGAATCCATTAGACTAAATGTAAATACTCATGGTCACCAATTCAATAGCTTATATGTAGATATAGGTAGATAAAATGTGATGCTTTATAGATTTTTCTGATTTGCAGGGGAACCTGGGCAGCTCAGTTGGTTAAGCATCTGACTTCTGATCAGGTCAAGATCTCACATTTCTTGGGTTCGAGTTCTGTGTCAGGCTCTGCATTGACAGCTCAGAGCTTGGAGCCTGTTTCAGATTCAGTGTCTCTCTCTCTCTCTCTCTCTCTCTCTCTCTCTCTGTCTCTCTCTCTCTCTGTCTCAAAATAAATAAATAAATAAACATTAAATTTATTTTTCTGATTTTCATTTTCAAAGTGATCAATAACTATCTTTCACACACCAGTTGGTAATCTGTATATATTCTTGGGAGAAATGTTTATTCAAGTCCTTTGCCCATTTTTCATTCAATTATTTGATGTTTAAAATATTGAATTTAGGGGCTCCTGAAGGCTCAGTGGTTGAGCATTGGACTCTTGATTTTGACTCAGATCATGATATCACAGTCATTGGATCAAGCCCCAAGTTGGGCTCTGTGCTGAGCATGGAGCTTGCTTGAGATTCTCCCTCTCTCTCTCCCCCTCTGGCCTTCTCCCCCACTATCTCTCTCTCTGTCTCTCTCCCTAAAACAAAAAATTTTTTAATTAAAAAAATAAGATATTGAATTATAGGAGTTCTTATATATTTTGGATTTTGAACTCTTACTCAGATATAGGGTTTGCAAGTATTTTCTCCCATTTTTTAGGCTGCCTTTTCTTACCATTCATTGTTTCTTAGTGGAACAAAAGATTTTTTACTTCATTAAAGTTCCACTTATCTATTTTTGCTGCTTCTGCTTGTGCTTTTGGTGTCATGTCCAAGAAATCATTGCCAAAAAAAAGTGCCATGAAGTTTTTTCCCCTGTTTTCTTCTACAAATTTTGCAGTTTCAGATCTTACATTTAACGTTTAATGAGTTTTGAGTTGATTTTTGTGTATGGCATAAGGTAAGGATACAATTGCATCTTTTGCATGTGGATATCCAGATTTTTCAGAACCATTCACTGAAAAGAGGATTGTATACCATGAACATGCAGGATTTATCCCTGGGATGCAAGAATGGCTCAATATGCAAAAATCAATTAATGGTATACACCATGTTAGCAGAATGAAGGACAAAAATCATACAATTATCTCAATAGATAAAAAAAGAATTTGACAAAATATAATACCCTTTCATTAATAAAGACTCTTAACAAACTAAGAATGGGAAGAATTCACCTCAACATGATAAAGGCCATATATGAAAAGCCAATGGCTGACATCTTAATCAATAGGAAAAGCTGAAAACTTTTCTTTCAGATCAGGAACAAGGCAAGGACGCCCACTGTCACCACTTCTGTTAAACATGGTACTGGAAGTCCTAGCCAAAGCAATTAGGTAAGAAAAAATAAATAAAAGGCATCCAAATTAGAAATCAAGAAATAAAACTATCTCTGCAGATGACATGATCTTATATATGGAAAGCCCTAAAGATTCCCCCCAAACACTTTTAAAACTAATAAAAAATTCAGTGAAGTTTCATGATACAAAATCAACATGAAAAAATCAGTTGTATTTCTATATACTGACCATGAACTATCCAAATAGAAACTCAGAAAAAAAAATTCTGTTTACAATAGTATCAAAAAGAATAAAATACTGAGGAATAAACTTAACCAAGGAGGTGAGATACCTGTGCACTAAAAAATGCAAAACATTGATGAAAGAAATTAAAGAAGATACCAATAAATGGAAAAATATCTTGCGCTCATTTGAAGACTTAATATTGTTAAAATGTCCATACTACCAAAACTTATCTATAAATTCAATATAATCTCTATCAAAATCTCAATAACTTTTTTTTTGCAAAAATAGAAGAAAAAAAATCCCAAAATTCATGTGAAACCACAAAAGACCCCAAATAACTAAGCAATCTGGAGAAAGAACAAAGCTGAGTAATCACATTTCCTGATTTCAAAATGTGTCACAAAGTTATAGTAATTATAACAGCATGCTACTGGCATGAAAGCAAACACCTAAACCAACAGAACAGGGTAGAGAATCCAGAAATAAAACCATGGACAAATTGTCAACTGATCTTTAACAAGGGTACCAAGAATACACATGGGGAAATGGGAGTCTTTTCAACAAATGGTGTTGGAAAACTGGATGTCCACAGTAAAGTTAGGTTTTTAAAAATTTTTAAATATTTACTTATTGATAGAGAGAGACAGAGTGTGAGTGGGGTAGGGGCAGAGAGAGATGGAGACACAGAATCTGAAGCAGGCTGCAGCCTCTGAGCTGTCAGCACAGAGCCTGACATGGGGCTCGAACCCATGAACCATGAGATCATGACCTGGGTCAAAGTCGGATGCTTAACCAACTGAGCCACCCAGATTCCCCCACAGTAAAGTTATTTAAATATGATCAGTTCCATTTTGCACCATTGATCATAAAAAAAGTAAAGTTACTTTAATTTGTACAGATAGTAATGACATTTACCTCTTAAATCATCTTTATACTGTCTTAATTTACATCCCAGAAAAAGTGATATATGTCTGTTTCACCATTTATTTGGTAATTTTTAGCCTGAAAATTTAATAATTTGGAGGATTAACCCATTGCCAAATATTCCAGCAAAATATAGATGTCAAAGAGACTATCCTAAAGAATCCTGGCCCTTTGTGACTACTCTCAGGAAGAAATCCACCCAGAATGAGTTGTCTTCTAGTAAATGCAAGAGCAACTTCCATTTTGATGCTTAGGATTATGATGTGTCATCTGCTCACAATTACTCCATCTTCCTGCATACTTCTCATTCATGACTGCTGCTTTTTGCTTTTCTTCCAGGATGCACTTTAGCTCTGCTCTCCCAATGATTCTGGCCACAAATTGCATTTATATTTTAAAAAATCCACTTTATTATAACAGTTTTTGAAAGTTCTACCTGACAACCTAGAAAATGAATTCCATAGCAGCAGCATTTTTTACTTCTTCCATATCTTCCATAATATTCATTAACTTCTGACTCTCAGTTGTGTTTAACCTAATGATAAATTTAATAATAAGTGAGAATTTTAATCTCCAAATTGAATCTATGCCCACTGTCTACCACCAAGGATATTCAAATTTTCCATATCTGAATATAGAAATGTATCTTAAGCTGGAGGAAAAAAAAAACCTCTGAGGGCTCGTGGTGGGGGAAGATAGAAACAGATGTATCTCAACTAGGGGCAGGTAAGAAAATGAAAGCACCGTCAATAGCTTAAAGTTTAGAACCCAGTGTAAAGTCAAACTTTAAATATAGGGCAGGGAGGTGAAGGTGAACAATTGAAACTAAGTTTTAAAGGGTCAGTGGATCATTAAAAGTAAGGACGCAGACAAGAAACAGCTCAGAATGATTCTTGTATGGAAAGACTATAGTGCAATGGTGGTAAGTCCTAAATCTTACAAGTTTGAGATAGTCCATATTGAGGACTGAAACCTTCCTATACTCAAGCATTTCTCAATGCGATTGAGTTCTTTATTTTCAATTACAATTGGGAGATGGAACAAGTATAACTAAATGCCTCCTATATGCCAAACACTTTCTACATGTCATTTCAATTAATTCTCTCATTCATTTATGACATAGGTTTATAAATCCCGTTACCATAAAAAGGAAATTGAGGTTCGGAGAGGTGTGGTGATTTGTCAACACTAATAAGTAATGTATCTGCGATGGGAAATTTTGTCCAACTCCAAAGTACGTTTTATCCCCACTACTTTGTGTTATCAGTCTATAAAGAACATCATCTCAAGGGCTAAGTTACATTTATCATTTGTTTATATTAGACAGACATGCACTCACACAAACCATGGTTGTTTCATGTCTCATTTTTGCATGTTTATGTGTTTGTTTTATTGTTTTAATTTGAGGCTAAAACTCCAACCTCTCAATCTTTGGTTTGGAATGCGTCTTCTCAGCGTTGAGTGTGCATGTTCTCCACATGGCACTGTGCCAAAAAGGGTGTCTGCCACTACTTGACTCATCTCCTAAGGAAAGTCCTGACTTTTCTATTTAACATTTACAGGAATTAATTTCAATACAGATGGGACAAAAGAGTGTGCGTATGAATGTGTATGTGTGTGTCTGTGTTAATTAATATTAAATAATTAATGTCAAAATAAACTGATGTCAAAATTAATATGACCTCCATAGATTGAGCATCAGTTTAGCTAGATACTTTTGCAAGAAGAGGGAGTAAGTTGAACAGTCATCCTCTTCTTCCATCTCCTTCTGTTATGCTATGGCCTTTTATTGTCTCCCAAGTGCTATAAAGTCTCAGGCAGTTAGCCATTATGTAGGTATTCCCCAGCCTCTGAATTGCCTTATAGATACATGATGGATCTGTCACAAAATGAACACAGATAGAATGAAAGTAATAAGCAGAGATTGAAATTGGTTAAATATACTACTATAGCACTGCAATAATGTTGACCCATTCCTTCTCTGGCAACCAGAGATTACAATTACTTGAAAAAAACAAGTCATTGTTTTTTCTTTAGAACCTTTGGCAAGTGGCTAAATCTTCACAAAGCAAATGGCTTGTAGAGAAACCCTTTGGGCACAATGAGCCTTTGGAAAAAAAATAATTTGATCCAGTATCTTTTTATAGATTCTCACCAAAGGGGAAGGAAACCTCCTACCAACATACTCACCTAGGGTAAGAGAAGACTAGAGTTTGCTAACAGGCCTGGTTTCAACTGCATATGTATCTTTCTTGCATTCTTATAATGAGACTGTTTTTACAGGGTGAACATATTTCAAATGTAAACAAAGAAAAAATAAGCTGAAAGCTGCTAATGTTAAGTTTAGAGCTTGCAGAAAATATCAGCTAGTGAAAAACAGCTGCCAGAATAAGGCTCTTGTACTCATAGAGATGATTTTTCTCACAAAATTTGAAAGAAATTGTAATGATGAATCATAAGCCTTGCTATAAATAAATTATGACTGCAAATTGCCAGATACAGAAATATTCTCATTAAAGTCCATTGTCTTTGAAGACAAAATTACCTCATTTATTATTTCAGTAGACTCAAACCAATTTAGAACAATTAAAGCCTGCATTATCAAGCATGGTGGATATGCACTGAAAATACATTAAAAGAGAAACAGGTGCTGTTCCAATTTAATAGGATCAATCACTGACTATCTACTATATGAAGCATGTTACTTTGTTGTGGAAACAATTTAGAGTGTTCACTGAATGGATGCCAATTTCCAATCAGCCAAGGACAATGTGGCATCGTCCTATGCCAACTGATTCATTCATTTATTTATTCATTTATTCAATCAATCTTTCCACATTTCTACTGCACTTACTATGTGCAAGGCAATTAACCAAGCGTGATGGTTAACCAAAGATGGTTCATGCATATTCTTTAGGAGACTAAAAATGGCATGTGCTCAAAGAAAGGTAATTTACAATTGAATTTGATTCACATACGTAGTGCCAAGAAGTTGGAAGGAACGAAAACTGAGTTTTTGATTGGAGACATCGGGAAAGACAACAAGAAATTGAAGTTAGGGTGCCTGGGTGGCTCAGATGGCTAAGTGTACAATTCTTGGTTTCAGCTCAAGTCATGATCTCATAGGTTTGTGAGTTCGAACCCCATGTTAGGCTCTGAGCTGATAGCACAGAGCCTGCTTGGGTTTTTCTCTCTCTCTCTCTCCCTCTCTTTCTGCTCTCCCCTACTCATGCTTGAGAGTGTGTAGGTGGCTTAATGCAATCAGAATGAGAAGTATACAGGAAGTGTTCTACAAGCTGTAATTACTGGGGTAACATTAAAAGAATAAAAACACTACATAACTCCTAAATCAGTATGTGGAGAAGTGGATTATAATAGTAAAAGTATACAATCAACCTGAAAGCAAAAAAAAAAAAAAAAAAAAAAGAAAAGAAAAGAAAAAGAAAAAAAGGATAATACATTCAAAATTAAGTAATTTCAAAGGTATGTTAATAAAAATAGTATATAATAAAATTAAGGAATGAATTTAAAATAGGTAAATGTACATATTAGAGAAAAAAAAAGATTTAGAAAAGCAGCACTGTAAACCTGGAGAATGTTGAGGGGAGACAATCATGGAGAAAACACATATTAGTAAAGTAGAAAATAAGCAATGATTAGGATCGAAAAAGCCATGTTTTGAAATATGTAATCAAAATGAAGTGATTATGGAATAAGTCAACAGTAAAAATGTTAGAGAACATTCAAATAACCAAAGTCAGAAGAGATAAAGACAACATTGCTAGAGGTATTGCAGATAATCAGCCAACGAACCAGAGTATTATGAGTCATTTCATGTCCCAAATTTAAAAAATGGAAATTAAATGGGTGAACTAAGAATATAATGACCCAAACTGACACAGGTAGAAATTTAAACAAACAAATAATTCTAGAACTATGAAACAAATTTAGTATGCGTAATCAAACAAATAAGCAAAACTCTTCACAAATGCTCCTTTTGACTAGATGGTTTCATCAGTTAAGTCCCATCCAATATTCAAGGTAGAAATATTGCTCACCTTATGTAAAAAATCTATCAGAGAACAGAAAAAAGTATGAACATTTTAAAATTCAATATATGAAATGAGTATAATCTTGAGTCAAAATCTGATAACAGCAATATAGGAAAATTACAAACCAGTATTCCTATAAATCCTAAAGAATATATAAGCAAAGCAGATGACACAGCATGGGTGGATAATATTACATCCTGTTCTTTTGGGTTTATCACAGAAATTTAAACTCAATCACTGAAATTATTATATTATGTAGGAAAAGCATATGATGAAATTTATACTCCATTCATGATAAAATTTCTTGGTAAACCAGAAGTGCCATGTAACTTTTTCAAACTGATGAAATATATGTACAAAAAACTGAACAAAAATGGCAATTAAATGTTGGTTTTTTATTTCCTTAAAGATTGGGCATAAATCAAGGATTCCATTTTCACCATTTCTATTTAATATGTTTACTGGAGAGTCTAGATAGCCTAAAATGCCAAGTGTGTGTCTGTGTGTGTGTGTGTGTGTGCATACACACATGTTCATGCTTCTGCAAACACACATTACCCGGCTTAACAGGCATATAGGATTTAAAATCAATATCTAAAAACTACTGTACTTCTATACATAAGCTCAATGAATGAGAAATAAGTCATGTAACATAAAAATATAATGTACCTAGAAGTAAATCTATCAAAAGATTATTAAATATTTACTTATTGACACTAAAAAAAAAAACCTCAAAGGGAGAGTTACACCATATCAATTAATTGAAGTACTCAATATTTAGTGACATTGATTATTCTCAGATTGCTTTTTAATAACATTATTTGTGATGAAACTTGACAAACTGTGAGGTAGGAATTTATGAATTTGTAGGAAATGCAAAAGGAAAAAATAGCTTAAATAGTGGTCTTAGTCAAATTTCCCTAGAAAAAAGTATGAGGAAGGGGTGGCTGGGTGGCTCAGTTGGTTAAGTGTCCGACTTCGGCTCAGGTCAAGATCTCATGGTTTGTGGGTTCAAGCCCCACATCAGGCTTTGTGTTGACAGCTCAGAGCCTGGAGCCTGCTTTGGATTCTATGAACCCCCCTCTCTGTCCCTACCCTGCTCTCTCTCTCTCTCAAAAATAAAATTAAAAAAATTTTAATAACAAAAGAGTATGAGGAAAAAACATTAAGTACAACTTCTTTATTGTGAGTTTGAGTATCAAAGTAGAAAATAAAGAAAAAAAACTATTTGAAGCAGGGAAAAAACTGGGAATCAAACATAATGCATTGTGAAACTAGCCACTGCTACATAAGGAGACACAGCCTGTCGCTTAGCCACACAGGCTGTCTCTGAACAGACTGTACAAAATTGCCTTGTCTCAGAAGTCCATGCAGGAAAGGAAAAGAGAAGGAATTTATCTGTCAGCTCCCTGGCATCTCTTATCTCAAATTTGGGATCATGGGGAGATAGCTTGGCCTCTTTAGGAGTGGATGGAAAAGCCTTGTTTCATGGCCTCCCACATGGTACTTGCATCAGAATCTAGAATAGTGGGGGGCACACCGGTGGCTCAGTCAGTTAAGCGTTGGACTCTTGGTTTCAGCTCAGGTTATAATCTCACAGTTTGTGAGTTCGAGCCCCGTGTCGGGCCCTGCACTGAGATTGTGGAGACTGCTTGGAATTCTCTCTCTCTCCCTCTCTCTGTCTCTCTGCCCCTCCCCTGCTCACTCTCTCTGTCTCTCCTCAAAATAAATAAATAAACTTTAAAAAAAAAGAATGTAGGATAATGGGAAAAGCCAGGAAATCCAGGCGTTGACATCATGGTGACGATCACACACAACCATTTGCATTGGAGTCAAATGCAAATGACTTATAGAGGTGTGAGTCATAGAATCCAAAGTAGCATAGAGGGGAAATTCAATACAACAAAGTGGGAGAACTTTTACCACCTATCCAGAGTAAATATTAAGCTCTAGTGATTAGGATCCTATTGTAATGGGGCTGACAAATAATCTAAAGGATTGTAAAGAAGGTACTGAAATAAAACCAGACATATATGGACATGAGTTATGACAGTTAATTTGGGTGATGCTTGTAATCCTCAATTTGTCAATCTGAGTATTAGTTAAAATAGTATTGGCCTTATTTGCTAAACTGTGTCAAATTGACTTTAATAAATTGTGTTTGAAATACGACATCCAAGAAAAAACAAAACAAGTGCAAATGTTCCTGTCAAGGATATACACTGTCATTTACATCTGAACCACTTCTAAATTTAAAAAATCAGCTTGTCCATATTTACAAAATATACTGCATGGAGTTTGATTATGTTTGTATTGAATTTATAGATCAGTCTGAGAAGAAGTGACATTTTAACAATACTGAGTCTCCCAATCCATGAACACAGTGCATCTCTTTATGTATTTAGGTCATCTTTTATGTATTAACCAGTGTTTTACATTTTTACCACACAAATTATATTTTGTTAGATCTGTACCTAGATTTCTTAGTCCATTCAGGCTGCTATTGAAAAAGGAATTTGGTTGCCTCCATTTTGACCTCAAACCTTCCAGTTGAGTTCTTCTTTCCACTTTGTCTCCTGGCTTGGGGCAAAGCATCCCATGATGGGAACTGAAACTACCCCCTCAAGCAATAAGGATTCCCCTGAGCCAGCAAGATCTGTCCGTGAATGACTCCAAGACAATGATGGATTTGATCTTCACTGCCTACCTGCATATACCCACCCACCTTTGCTCCATTTTCCTTATATAAACCTGTAAGTATTTTCTGCGTTTTAGAGACAGTCTTTGAGACCGCAGGTTTCCAGGTGTTGGCCTCACAGAAATAAATGTCTTTCTGGTTTTACAGTGGCGATTGGCTAAACCTGGTCTGCCTGGGACCCCCCAGAGCCAGGTGCTCTCGTGCCCTGGTGACCCAGCTACACCATAACAAAATGTTACAAACTGGGCAGCTTATAAACAACAAACATGTATTTCTCATAATTCTAGAGGTTGGGAAGTCCAAGATCAAGTTGCCAGCAGGGTCACATTCTGATGAGGGCCCTCTTCCTGGTTCATAGCCAGTATTTTTTGCTGTGTCCTCACATGATACAAGGGGCAGACAAGCTCTCTGGGACCTTTTTTATAAGAGCACTAATTCCATTCGTGAGGACTCCACCTTCAGGACCTCCTAAAGGTCTTACCTCCTAATACCATCATATCTTGGTTAGGATTTCAACAAATGAATGGGGCAGGATGGGGGAAGGGAGATGGTCACAAACATTCTGAGCATAGTATTAGGTATTTCCTTTTTTGATGTCATAAATGGTATTATTATTATTATTAAAATTTTGAATTCCAGTTATTCATTGCTGGTATATATATAAGCAGTTGGTTTCTGCACATTGATCTTGTATCCTGTGACCTTGCTAACCTCACTAATTCCAGGAGCATTTCTTGTAGATTCTTTAGGTTTTTCTAAGTAGATAATTATGTCATCTATAAACAGAGACAGATGTAGTTCTTATGTTCTAAGTCATTTCAATGAATCCCTGAAAAAACATAATTTTTATTGAAGGCTTGAATGTGTTATTCTCATTGGCCAGTAATGAAACTCTAGGTAACAAAACTGTCTCAGAAGTTTTTTCCTAGACTGACAAGCAGCCCACCTTTGTTTATGGATCTTAATAAGTTTCTGTTAGTTTTGATTTTGAATTTGCCTACAGAACTTTAGCCTCATACTTCCAACTGTATCCAAGTTATTTCTCTGTTGCCTGGGCAGTGAGGCCAAAGCAGGTAAGGATACCAGCTATATGATTTGTTCCAGACATTCCCTAATTTAGCCTTTGAGGTCCCACATCTTGAAAAATCCTCAGTTCCACTTTAACTGGGACTCCGGTCATCCTTGAAGTAGGATGATATGTATTTTAAGAAAATATAGCTCCTGTTATGAAAAATTACATTAAGTACTTCTACGAATGTTAATGCTAATATTTTAAGATATAATGAATATGAAATACCATTCATCAATCTTACCTGTTCTATCTCTTTTCACGTCAGGTTATTTACTTTTTAGAGATCTCCTTCTGTAATTTGGTATATTGCAACATCTAATAATATAAATACTTGAATATTCAATGAATTCTTCACTTGGTAACCTAGGAAATTAATTTTTTTCACTAAATCTCTGTGCATGTACATGGCCCTAAAAATATCTATATAAGTTATCAAAGGGATGGCTGGCATTGAGACAAATGTATCTGCCATTTATCACATCTCATTGAGAAATGAGCTTCATTAAACCCTACTGACTTTGCTTTCTGAAATTTTCCATCTTGTTCACCTCCCCCCACCTCCTGTGAGAAACAACTAAACAGTGTGTTGATTCTTGAGGCTCCTGGAAAACTCAGCATGAAGTAGAAATCCATGTCTTCTGGAGCTTTAATTTTGATTTAGGCAACGGAGAGATTTTTTTCCCCATAGATTACTTCTCACCACAGGATGTAGAAGATCCCTTTGTTTACATGACGTTATTAAACACAATGAAAAAAAAAACAATAGGGGAATGGTTCTATAAATGATTATGTAGGGTATGTGATAATATGGAAAAGAGGTCATGACATTACTAAGTGGAAAAAATAAGCAGATTATTAAGCAGTATATGAATTGTAATCCTGTTTTTTAACTTTTTTTACATTTTTATTCATTTTTGAGAGACAGAGAGAGTATGAGCGGAGGAGGCACAGAAAGAAAGGGAAACACAGACTCTGAAGCAGGCACCAGGCTCTGAGCTGTCAGCACACAGCCCGATGCAGGGCTTGAACTCATGAACCGTGAGATCATGACCTGAGCCGAAGTCGGACACTTAACCAACTGAGCCACTCAGACGCCCCTATAGTCATGTTTTTAATACACATGTGTGTTGCTGAGTCTGGGAGAAAATTCACCTAGTCTTAGCATGTTATTGCTGGGTGGTATGATATAACTGGAGAATTTTACTAACTTCATTTTACTTCATTATTTTTAAATGTCTATACTTCATATATAGTTTTATATAAAAATAATGAAAATTACTCAACTAATCAAATTATAAAAATTACTAGTTTCAGAATATTTGCATGGCTGTCAAAGCTATTTGGGGTCATTCAAGTGCACTGTATAGTCAATCAGGTGACTTTAATTCAAATTCTGGCTCTAGTCCTTACCGACTTTGTAAAAAGATTTCCGACCATCATCATGAGCCTTAGCTTTCTCATTTGCAGAATAGAAGTAAAAATGTCTCATATGGTTTCCGGGAATATGAAATGAGATTACATATGCAAAGATACTTTGAAAGCTCTACTGCTGTATAAATACCTAACATTGTTTTGAAATAAACATTATCTTATGGTTTTTAAACTGAATTAAATTTTCTTATATTAAGATTTTAAACTTACTTCTGGCTGGTTTGTATATTTGAAAGAAAAAAGTTAAAGGCTACGTTAAAATACTGGAAACTTTGTATAAAGTCTTTAGTTAAATCTTTAGTGGAGTATAATATGATTGCTGTAAGGTATAAAGGTATTCCTTTATTTAAAACAAAATCCTAAGTATGTTTTCAAAAAAGCATTTTCCTAGCATATATACGCACACACATATTAATGTTAGAAAGAGAGAGAGAGCCTGCATGCAAGCAAGGGACAGAAAGAGAGGGAGACAGAGGATTCGAAGCATGCTCTGCACTTACAGCAGAGAACCTAATTCAGGGCTTGAACTTGCAAACTGTGAGATCATGACCTGAAGTGATGTCAGATACTTCAATGGAGCCACCCAGGCGCCCCTCTATATTTTAATATGTGAATGAATAATTATCTCACAAAGCTATATGGTTTTAAAACAAAAATGTGTCATATTAATTTGTTTTTTAAAACGCTGTTTATTTATTTTTGAGAGAGAGACAGATCATGAGTGGGGAAAGGGCAGAGAGAAGGAGACACAGAATCCGAAGCAGGCTCCAGGCTCTGAGCTGTCAGCACAGAACCTGACATGAGGCTCAAACCCATGAACCGTTAGATCATGACCGGTGCCAAAATCAGACGCTTAACTGACTGAGCCAGCCAGGCACCCCTAGACATTTTTATACAATATCAGGCTAATAAGAGAAAAATGCAGGGACATTTGAAGTATATTTCCAAATTTCTTTGAAATTGTTGTCTTAAAAGAGATCACATTCTTCCATGACCATGTTGTTGGTACTACTGATAGAGACCAGGATAACTGTGGCATTTGTCTAATGTTTGTGTATTTAATTCCAAGTGAACATCGATATATTATGGAACAAAGCTTTGGTTTTATAAATACTTAGGATAAGTGTTTTCAGAATCTGGTCCTCAGAACACTGAATGGCCAAAATATTTTAAATTCAGTTTGATTTTACTGGTTATATCCAGAATGTATTTCTTAACCTCATGTCTATTTCAGCTTTTAATATTCTAATCCACAGCTAAATATGTCAGGTTTTCTGATCGTCTATTTTTTCTTTCCCTAATTATTAATTGATTAACAACAGATATTCGCATCCACAGGAACTAGAGTACTTTGCTAAGTGTGAGAATAAAGAGAAAGTCACAGATCTATAAAACAGATTTCCTCATTTGGTTAGTAAGAAAACATCCTCAAGATTTCTTCTTCCTGGTAGTCTATTGATATTGACTCAGGGCTTCATAAAATTTCAGAGCTCGTTCTCTGTCCCATTATTCATCTTTCTACAGAATATAAATAACCCTTAGCTGTGTTAGGTTTAATTTAGGTTCTACACTAACTGGTCTGGGACCAATCTAAATCCCTTCTGCAGAGGGAGACTGTGTCAAATGGAGGCACTGGAAGGCGCTAAAACCCTTAAGATGCTGTTTAGATGGTTTGTAAGCCATGTTCACCAGAGGCACTTTTCAGCAGTGTTTCATTATGTTCCCATCAGTTGACAGAGATTGAAAGCTGGGTTGCCATGTTTCTTGATGTCTATACGAACTTAAATCAACTCAATAACCTAAGTAAATATTCCTTCCATCTTTTGAAGAGTTCTTTTTGATGATGGTCACATTTCTTACATGATATAGATGTGGTAAATGTTAGATTTCTCTAGGGGAAAATGGTGAAGTGTCCCCCTCATACCTCTATCTCAAAATATTTAGCAGAATCTTAATGATGCAAAGTGGCTTTTCACACCGCCTTGAAATCCTTCACCTGAACTAATTTTTACCCTTTGGTAATGTGCCATTGGATTCTCTGTCATGCTTAAAATAGAAGTGCAGTGAACAGGAGCAAACATAGTTACAGTTAATGATCTATTATTTGAGTGTTTGAGCATAAAGAGACTTCTTGACTTAAGGAAATAAAGAAAAGTACAAATGAAAACTTTTAATGACACCTAATTTTATTGTCTATAGAAAGTTATTGAAAATACATTATTGTTTATTTGAAAATTAAGACCCTTTATTTTTCCTCTTCAGATGTACCTCAGACTTCATTTTCTTGCAGTGTTATGCATTTATCCCTCTTCATATTGGAATGCATGACTCCAAGGAGCATTAACAGACTGCATGTGCAAGAATCATTAGAAGTCCATGAAACAAAAGAGACAAACATTCACAGTCGTATTCCCCATGCCTAGAACGGTGCCTGGCACTAGCTCAATAAGTGAATTCATCATAGTACATTTGGGCTGAAATGTGCCTCTTATACTCCAAGGATACTATAAACTATGCAAATTCAATATATGTATTTTCCATATGGGTGAGCTGAACTTAAAGATATCCTGTATGCTTAGCTTTTCATCAACAGATGCTCATATTTTTTATTGTAGTTTTTTACTCAAGTTTTCCCTTAGGTTGTACCTCCTCAGCTTTATTCACTGGCCATTCATAATACTGGTTTTATGAATTAATCATATTCTTCATAAAGTTTTGCATGGTTTTAATAAATTCTTCTGAAGCAGTACAGTTCAACTCTCAAGGTTGACCTATTTTAAAAATCCTCTTGGAGTACTTTGTTCAAAGTCTTTTTTCTAAGCAATTTTCATAAAATTTTGCCACTCAATGGAATGAAAGTAGGTAAGACATGCAGACAGACATTTTCTCACTGCTAAATATTCAAGATGAGGTCTTGCCCATAGTATTAGTATTCCATTTACGAATGGCCTAGATATAAAATGAATATTTTAAAAATAGAAACTAAATTTATATATTAAGTAGGAACAGGTAAGATATGTATTACATTCCTTAGCCCTTAGAAATCTTTGCATTTATTCAATGATATTTTAAATGACAGAATTTGTGTCAATTTGGCTGACATGATGTCCTACACATTCTATGAAATAGAAAACATGTACCTCTCAGAAGGCGCTGTTTGAACACAGCTAGCAAATGGAAGAGTCACTTTACAATTTTCAGAATCTCCTACCAGATGTTTGCTTCATAAAAGCAGACAGGTTTCAAACCCTAGTTTTAGGAAGGAATGGTCTTCACTAACTCCCTGAATTACAACATCTTCAGATGCATTCTTCTTAAACATTTAGTTAAGTTTATATGGTCTTCATCTTTTACTCCTGACATGGACAAGTTATATCATTAAATAAACACTAGGTTATGTATTATAAGGAATATACAGATGGCATGGTATCTTCCCTTAGGTGATATCCCATAAAGAGAGAGGCCATGCAAAGAAAGAATATTTATGTACTGTGGAATATAGAGAATGTCAACAAAGTGCCATGAAGTCCAGAGGAGGAAAGGTTGAGTCTAATGGTAAGCATCTTGGGGTTATCTGAACCTGGTGATGAAGAATGGGCTGGGAAACGATTACTGGACATGATGGTAGCCATGTCAGAAGAAGAACATGTTTAGGAGAAGGAAGTGGTACAAATAAAATCACAGAGGTGTGAGGGACCCCTGGGTGGCTCAGTTGGTTAAGTGTCCTACTCTTGATCTCGGCTCAGGTCACAATCTCCCAGTTCGTGGGTTCAAACCCTGTATCCAGCTCTGTGCTGATACATGGCTCAGTGGGGAGTCTGCTTGGAATTCTGTCCCTCCTTCTCTCTGCCCCTGCCCCTCGCTCTCTCTGTCTGTCTCTCAAAATAAATAAGTTTATTTTTTTTAATAAATAAATTAATTAAAACTTTATAAATTAAAAAAATCACTGAGTAGAAAGAATTACGAACCACATTCAGAAAAGTAACGAGCCACCCAACTTAAAGAAAACATATCACAAGAGACGTTGAAAAATGAAATAACTAAAAACATCCAAAAATATGTGCCATAAATCAAGGTAAAAATAACTGGGCATAGCATACAAATATCTCTGTATGAAAATATATCTGCATGTTCGTGCAGGAAATGTTGTGGAGAGGAAAAAAAAAGGCTGCATCTGAAATAGGTCAGCTGATTACACAGCATTCGGAAAAACCGTGGTTCATAAGCCTATTTTGGAAAGTTCTCCGTCCAAAGCAAGGGAGAAGATGCTACAAAGGAGACTGAAAGGTTTGAACGTATAACCTGGTGCTTTGCCAGGGAGCAAAGCAATGTATGGAAATGTGGAAAAGAGAGAAGAAAACGAAAAACTGGATATTCTCCAGTAATGCATCATTTCTGCCCATATTCAACCAGCTAATACAATCAAATCATTTAAATGATCTAAAACCCAACCTAGTTCAAGAGACAAGGAAAACCAGACGCTGAGTTAGAGCAGGCACCCAAATTCACATACCAGCCCTGTATTATAATAACAATGCCTGGCTAGGCTCTCCAAACCGATTGCTTTCTACAATCAGTTAAGGGAGTGCTTCAGATTTAGAGAAGTCCGTCCCCACACTGTCACCACTTAAATTAATGTAAAAGTGTTCTCAGCTTAAAAGAAGGTGCCAAAAGAAAGAAAAAGTCTCAGAACCCCACAATTCAGAATAAAATTCTGGGAGTACACATACTAGCAAATGTTCAATCAAGAGAAAATGAAAATTAAGTATTTCATATATGTAAATATGTGTTTGATTTTGTACAAATGTAAAGTTCCTGGTAAGAGCTTTCCAAAAAACACAATGAAAATTAGAAAAGAAAAACAAACAAACAAAAAAAACCCAAACTCCTAACTTGCATGAACTTCTTCAGCTAAAGCAGTATTTAATAATTTTCAAGTTATGCTGACGGGGAACCTATCTATGAACCACTAAAAATATGAATATGGCAGACCTTCACTAATTAAAGAAAAGAGAAGAAAATGAAACACTGCCAAAAATAAAAATATCTCCCAATTGTATAATTTTAGAAGAAACAAATTTTCCAGCTATTTGTTTTAGAGATGATGTTATAAATGGCCACATCTGTGTGAATTAATCATGTCATGTGATATCCACACATTGCTAATATATATATTTATTCAAAATTTATTTTGTTTAGGAAAGTTATTAAAATGAACATCAACCTGTACATTTCATATATCACAGAGGTGTTTCTTTGGGAAATTGCTATAGATATAGTAGTATGATTACTACATCACTGGAGTTTGAATATTATTGATTTCATGAGTTAAACATTAAAAATGTTCAGATGATAGGCACAATTTAATATTTAAAATTATATATTTTATTTTCTTGAAACAATGTTTTAATTAGTGAAACTGAATTTTGGGGGATATAGCAGTCCCAGGAGAGATGGAAAACTGTACAAGTTGGCACATTTTTTTCAAGTTTTTTTTTTTGCTGTTTATTTATTTTTGAGAGAGGGGGAGAGAGAGAGAGAGAGGCAGAAAGAGGCAGAGAGATAGAGGGAGACACAGAGTCCGAAGGAGCTCCAGGCTGTGAGCAGTCAACACAGAGCCCAATGCAGGGCTCAAACTCATGAACTGTGAGATCATGACTGGGCCAAAGTCAGACACTTAACTGACTGAGCCACCCAGGAGCCCCCAAGCTGGCACATTTCAACAAAGGATATCCAAGTAACAAACATCTGCAAAGAGGTTTTGAATAATCAGTAAGTCTGTCAACATCAACCAATTCCTTGTTTTCCTAACTTGAAGATTAAGAGACCTTGGAATAAAACCTGTGTTTTTATGCAAACTGTACACATTTCTCATATAAAGAGACCGTCCTCGGGTTGAAATTAATACTCTGATGCCTGACCACTTGGGTTTAAATCCTGGCTCTGCTAATTATGGGCTGGGTAGCCTTAGGCAGTGCCCTGCCAAGCCATACTGGAACTGAGTCCAAAGGAAAAACATCTGTTTCTGTGTACAATTATCTAAATATTCTCCCATATTTTGAATCAAGTAGAGAAAGTTAATATAAACTTTTGTAAATATATTCACATATATGTGTTATATATATATAATATATATAAACTCTTGTGTGTGTATATATATATATGTGTGTGTGTGTGTGTGTGTGTGTGTGTAGATGATAGATAGATAGATAGATAGATAGATAGATATCCTGAACTGCCAAATCTGTTTGCACTTCACTGTCAACCCTCACAAATGGACCATCAAGGGTCCAGACAACCAGGCATCACAGGAACAGTGAAACAATTGGAAATAACTTCTGCAGTTGAACAATAACACTGGATCATAAGACAAATAAACAGCAACCTGTTTTTCTTTACAATTTTGTTATTTTGCTTATAATGGATCTATTTGATTTTGATTTTTAATTCATTTCATTCCACATTATTAGCCTTGATTGCTGAATATTTTGGCATCCTTAAGTTTTGCACTAGAGCTAAGTGTTCACTCAACTCACCCTCTTTTTGTCCCTACTCAGGCAAGTTACTTACACACTGTGTGCCTTATCCTATCTAAAATTGAGCTATTGCTTATAAAGCACTTAGAATACTCTCTGCCAGCACATAGTAAGTACATAACTTAGAATACTCTCTGCCAGCACATAGTAAGTACATAAAATGTTATCATTATATTATTACCATTAACCTTTTTATTAATATA
Organism: Panthera leo; assembly: GCF_018350215.1. Lineage (NCBI taxonomy): Eukaryota > Metazoa > Chordata > Mammalia > Carnivora > Felidae > Panthera > Panthera leo. Next base: position 98,215,624 of record NC_056685.1, read on the forward strand.
TCTAATATAATTTTTAGAAAACGTGATTTTTCCAAGTAACATCTTCTTGAGGTTCTACAGCTACTGGAAAATAGGATTCAAGGTAGACCTGACCTTGGAGCAAAGATTAGGATTACACTAGTTGTAAGGAGAAAATGCATCCATTCTTAATATGTCCTTACCGTGCTAAGAAACAGATTGTCACATACTGGATTTTCATAAAAGTCCCTGGTTACAGATCCTGAGAATTTACTGGGAGAAGTACAAAGCTAAGAGAGTAGCAGAAGAATCAGCCTCTCCTGAGAACATTCTTTGGACAGATGTCTTTTTAATATTTTTAAAGTATATGCTGATGCAATAATTATTAATACTATGATGTAAAAATATTAGAGGCAGAAGTCTGAAAGTAAGAGGGGCCTCTGGGTGGCTCAGTCGGTTAAGCATCCGACTTCAGCTCAGGTCATGACCTCTTCAGCTCAGGTCATGATCTCATGGTTGGGGAGTTTGAGGCCCACGTTGGTCTCTGTGCTGACAGCTCAGAGCCTGGAGCCTGCTTCCAATTCTGTGTGTATCTCTTTCTCTGCTCCTCCCCAGCTTGTACTCTGTGCCTCAGAAATAAATAAACATTAAAAAATGTTTTCAAAAAAGAAGTATGAAGCCAAGAAAATGAGACACTAGAAGAAGATAGTCAAAGTCTGGGGCTTCTGTGTACTAGCTACCTCTTCTTGCCCCCAGGCGATCCTGGCACCATGATGGCAGAGTCTGGCTGTGTCTCTGTGAAGGAATCAGAACTCAGGCCCTCCCCCCCGTGGAGAAAACAGATTCTCTGTATTTATGACATAATTATCAGCCTGACAAGAACACTTAGTGTAATGTCAATAAGATATTATTTTCCAACAGCTCCAACAGGAAAATATATTATTCTTGAGAATTTGGACAGAAATAAAAGTGTTATTTATGTTTTCTGGCAGATCTTATTTCTTCATATTCTGCACTTTGAATAGCAGAGTTTTCTTTCATGAATATTCTAATCAGGTCAACGATTTCAGCCATACCCGAGAGTTCTCACAAATGGCAATACCTGAGTAGAGTAAAGCAACAAATATGTGGCTTTGGCAGCAGGAGAAACTTCTCTTTTCACAAACAGTTCCAGTGCATCTTGGGTATTCATATCAAGAACTTTAGACACTTTTAAAGAAAGAACTGTCATGGTTTGCCTTCACATTTGCTAGTACACCAGGCTGAGTTTTATATTTTCTGGCTGTTCTCTCAGTAATTAGTTCATTTAAATATATGAGAAATGTAAATTAGGACTCTTGCTTCTAAAAGAATGAGCTAACCTTATGAATGACTGAGTAAATGAATGACCCATTGACAGAAAGAGTACAAAATGTCTGACATGTTTTCTTATTCTTGACATCCCCAGTTAATCTTCCATGGCAATAAAGCTTGCACAGTGAAAAGGACAAGTTTTTGACTGGTAAAAATAAAATTAGCCCAAAATGTCACTAGAACATTTTTGAACTGGGAAAAATATGCCAACATGAGGAAATTTTTTTTTCTGTCAAATATTGGGTTAGGAGAAATGACACAACCAGCCAATAATAAAAAGCACCCCATTTTTTAAATAATAGAGAATATGTTCTAAACATATACAAGTGTATAGGAGGGGGTTGCATTATTTTTAAATAATCATTTAAAAATTAGTCATTCACCTTATAGTCACTCAGTACAGATCAAAAAGAACACGTGCCTTAGTGATAATGTTTAATATTGTTTCTCACCCTTTGTGGCAGATAATAAGTTAAAGTTCTAAAACATGAAATTATATAGGAAATCTATTGTATCTCTTAAATGGTGACTTCATAGACATGGACTAATCAGATATATTTTATCCTTTATACTCATTCAAGATATATATATATATATATATATATATGTATACATATATATATATACACACACACACACACACACACACACACACACACATTTACTGCCCATATGGCAGACATATAATGGGAATTTAATAATAAATATAAAATAATCTCTGTCCTCAATTAATTTAGAGTCCCAAAGAGGAGACCCCAGGCAATTAACAAGGTCACCTGATAAAAACTAAATCTTAGAATGAGAGAGTGAAGAAAGCTTTCTTGGTGTATGTGGTAGCTAGCAGAATCACAAATGAGAAGCTAATTATAATTCTGGTCAATAAGTAGATAACAATATCCCTAAAAACTTCAAAATGTGTTAAATATGCTATTCTTTGTGATGCCTGTAACAATACGGTTTCTTTTCAGAGAAACTGCCCCAACCCACCTTTCTAAGATACAGCTCTAGCCCAAGTGCAGCCACTTCCTGGATTCCTCCGTGGCGTCTGCCCTGAGCTTGCATGTTGATTTCTACAACAGCAATAAGAGAAGTCAATCTTCTCACTGCTCTTTAAAACGTAAAATGGTCGATGATTTCTGTTGAATTGAAAGACTGCTTAGAGAAAGACCAAGAGATATTGAAGATGTAAGATAGAATTAAAGATATAAGTAATGTGAGGTTATAAGGAAATGGACAGGAAATGGCAGTCAGTAGGATCTCTGTGTAGATACCAAGGGTGAGGCCATCAATAGTAGGATAAGTGAAGCAGCATTGGAAAAAATAACTTCTAAGTCAAAGGCACAAAAAAAGAAAGAAGGTCCTGTTTCAGAGCTCTCAGCTCTGGGTCTAGTTTCAGTCTCCATATGACTCATTCACTGTGACTCTCTCTCACATTTCCTAAATTCCCTGCCTCCTTTACTGATCATTGAAATACTTTTCATTATTGAAGATATAGGAGTTTCTGTACCTTGCAGCCAAATGGGTCTCCTAACTGCAACAGAAGTTATCAGTCTCCATCATTGTCTACAGAAATATATTTTAAGATCCCCAAATCATTTAAAAACTACCTTAGTGAGAAAACTTTTTAAGGGAAGAAAAAGGAAAAAAGAGAACACCTAAAACAATAAAGATGTGGGGCAAGATGCCATAAGTAAGAAGAAGTGATATTACATGTATGCAATCTTACAAAAGGGAAGAAGAGAAAATGTATCTCTAGCTAATATACTGCTGCACACACTGCATTAAACCCCCATATTTAAATGGGGGTTGAGAAGCCGCTGGTCTATGCTGTATTCTTGCTCCCTGCTTGAAGCTGCTACACATCACTTCAGAAAATGGCTCTGCAGTCTGACTGGCCAACTTGCATGGTATCAATTATCGTGGTCAAGTGACCACAGAGTACATCTTTCCCCCAGACATTCTGAAGTCTTGGTTGAATCCTAACTTAAGGAAATAGAGCCAGGCCCACCATGGATGCTTCTTTACTTAGCCTGAAAGAGTAAAAGAAGGGAAGTGGATTAACATTCAGCAACTACTGTATTATATGCTGGGTCCTTTCCACTGGCCGTTTTATTGAAGGCTAACATTATCTCCATGTTTTAGGTGATCTTTTCTCTACAAATAAAAAGATTGACATCAGAAATTTGTATAAAGATCACAACATTGGGATTTGAACTGAAGTCTGTCTAGCTTCAAATTACCTGTGCCATGCTGCCTCCCACACCCATGGGCAGATTTTCCATTTTCATGCTTTGTTTATCCCCCACAACTGACTCTTTTTACCCCGAAACACTAGGCAAGAGGGGCACCAGGAACAGCAACTGGAGTTGGGACAACCATGACACTGAAGAAGGAATTATTCCAGAAGGCACTCGAGAATGGTTAACCTGTTCTAGATATGCACTTCTGGGGCAATTGATAAGACTAATAATTTAAAACAAGCCAAATACACTTGAGTAATGGACAGTCACAAGTTAAAGAATTTATCTTAGTCCATCAAAATCCTCCCTAAAGAGAGGAGAAAGGAAATAGAGTAGTCTTTCTCTTCTACTTTTCCCATTTTTTATGAACAACATCCCTGTGTTGGTGGGGGAGGGGAAACACAATCAATCTTGCCCAAGTCTATCCCTTAAAAGCCTATGTTCTCACTCACAAAAACTTGGCCTGTGTATAATGGGGATGGTTTGTCTCTGTGCCTTAATGTCTGGGTTTCATCTGGGATAGCTCAAATGTCAAGATATGACTGAGACAGCCACATATCTTGGACTTCAGTGTATTTCCATGCAGTATCTCCCAGGTCTGGAATGCCCAGGATGACTTCTTTACATTCCTAACTTCTATCTGGACTTGGATGGCAGAACAACTGACAGTTAACGGGTGTTTTGTTTTTGTTTTTGTTTTTTAATATCCTCTTCACATGACTATTTTGAAATTCCTTACCATAATGAAGACCTCAAAGTTTTCAGACTTCTGACAAGGTGTCCAGCCCCCCCTAAAGAGAACATTTTAAGGAACAAAAAGTAAAACTCAGCAGATTAAGATCTGAATCTAAAAGCAGGTGAGGCTTAATTTATGCTGTATTCTGTTGATTGAAGAAGTCACAGAATAAGGGATCCTTTTTCTCCATATCCTTGTAAACACTTGTTATTTCTTGATTTGACAGTAGCCATTCTAATAGGTGTGAGGTGATATTTCATCGTGTGTGTGTGTGTGTGTGTGTGTGTGTGTGTGTGTGTGTGTTTGTGTTTAATTGAACTTTAGTTGATGCACGATGTTACATTAGTTTCAGATATACAACATACTGATTTGACAACTCTATACATTATGCTATGTTCACCACAAGTATAGTTACCATTTGTTACCATACAGTGCTATTACAATACCATTGACTGTTTTCCCTCTTCTGTGACTTTCATCCCCATGTCTTATTAATTCTATAGCTTGAAGCCTGTACCCACCCTCTCCCTTTCATTTTGCCCAACTACTTACCTCTCTCCCTTCTGGAAACCAACCAGATTGCTTTCTGTATTTATGGATCAGTTTCTACTTTGTTTTTCTGTTTGTTTTGCTTTTTAGGTTCCCTTGTAAGTAAAATAACATGATATTTGTCCTTCCCTGTCTGACTTAGCTCATTTAGCGTAGTACCCTCTAGATCCATCCATGTTGTCACAAATGGCAAGATTTTACAAAATTTGTAACTACGCATGGTGATGATGTTAACTAAACTTATTATGGTGATCATTTCATAATATATACAAATGTAAATCATTAATGTGTACGCCTGAAACTAGTATAATGTTATATGTTAATTATCCCACAATTTTTTAAAAAAGGAAGTTATATACTGACGTTGGTTTGTTAGTTTTGACAAATGTATCATGGTAATATATCTTTGCAACTTTGTTGTAAAACTAAAATTATTCCAAAATAAAAAGTTTATTTTTTAAAAATTGCAAAAAAAGTCATAGAACTGACTCAAATTCAAGGGGGGGGGGGTGACATAGACTACACTTTTCAATAGGAAGCATGTAAAAAAGTGGATCCATCTTCAATTTGCCATATCTTACCTCCTGCGACTTTCCATTCCATTCTGCCTATTTCACTATTAGTACGGTTTCCTGATTTAATGAGTATTTTAAGCTTCTTTTTAAAAATTAAGAACCTCTTATGTACCACTCATTGTGCTAATATGATGAGGAAGTAAAATACCATACGTATTGATGGTTCTACCCATTACTAGCTTAGTATCTGTATAACAAATCTACTAATTAAGCAGTTCTTCCCTGATCTGATTTTGTCATCTGTGGTAAATTTACTCACTGAGATGTTTTGACAATTAAATAAAACAGGTAAATTGCATAACACAGTATCTGGAACATACTAGACTGTAAACAGTCAACTTTCCCTTCCCTAAATTCAAGACACCTATGGTTAATGTAGTTTGAGTGTCATGTGTATGATTTGAGGATAGAGAAAAAGAGAAGGTAAAATTTTACTTTGTCAATGCCAGTATCATAACAGAAATAGAATCCTTCACACTCATTTCTAGAGAGAATGGAGTAGGAATGAATGGGTTTATTTGGGGACATTGAGAAACCAGCAAGTCTACTATCATTTAATAGAGGCAAGAGATAAGGAACTTGTGAAAATACTCAAATTCTGATACTTAATGGGTCTGATACATGGTGTTGGCTAATGCACAGTTCTTTTCTCTTTTATTACAGTCTTCTTATACTGGAGTGATCTGAGGGTATGTATGAGTACAAATACTTTTTATACTTTAGTATCTAAATTTAAAGAATAGAGGTCCTATAAATTTATTTTATTTTGTATACTCCCATATTCATGGTACTTTCTGGATAGTAATTAATTGGTCAAACTCTTAAGGGTTTCTACTTTTCAGTAAATGGCAGTAAGACATGAATAACATTAATATAGGTCCTGCATCATTTTGAAGAAACTAACACATTTCTTTTTTTTTTAATATGAAATTTATTGGCAAATTGGTTTCCGTACAACACCCAGTGCTCATCCCAACAGGTGCCCTCCTCAATGCCCATCACCCACTTTCCCCTCCCTCCCACCCCCCATCAACCCTCAGTTTATTCTCATTTTTTAAGAGTCTCTTATGGTTTGGCTCCCTCCCTCTCAACTTTTCCCCCCTTCCCCTCCCCCCTGGTCTTCTGTTAAATTTCTCAGGATCCACATAAGAGTGAAAACATATGGTATCTTTCTTCCTCTGTATGACTTATTTCACTTAGCATAACACTCTCCAGTTCCATCATCAGGGAAATACAAATCAAAACCACAATGAGATATCACCTCATGCCAGTCAGAGTGGCTAAAATGAACAAATCAGGAGACTATAGATGCTGGAGAGGATGTAGAGAAATGGGAACCCTCTTGCACTGTTGGTGGGAATGCAAACTGGTGCAGCCGCTCTGGAAAACAGTGTGCAGGTTCCTCAAAAAATTAAAAATAGATCTACCCTATGACCCAGAAATAGCACTGCTAGGAATTTACCCAAGGGATACAGGAGTGCTGGTGCATAGGGGCACTTGTACCCCAATGTTTATAGCAGCACTTTCAACAATAGCCAAATTATGGAAAGAGCCTAAATGTCCATCAACTGATGAATGGATAAAGAAGTTGTGGTTTATATATACAATGGAATACTACTTGGCAATGAGAAAGAATGAAATATGGCCTTTTGTAGAAACTAACATATTTCTTGGTGACATGTAATATAAGTCTCATAGGTAAAAGTTAAAGTCCTACAATTTCCACTGGATTGATATTGAAAAATTGTAGTATTCTTCCTCCAGCATATATTCAGCTTTACAAACAAATAATTTGATCATGTGTAAATAAGTCTGAACTGTATCTTTGCTTTTTACTTTCAAATTCATGGTATGGATTCCTATTGGTTTGCATAATTTATAATTCAAGAGATTTGCCGAAGAGAATGTACCTTTCCAGTGAAATTCCAATTATCTTATAAATTTAATATGTACATTTTGTATCATAATAGAACTTAGTTGACTATTTCTTATTTTTCTTTAAAAAAATTTTTTTAAACATTTATTTATTTTTGAGAAACAGAGAGGGACAGAGCATGAGTGGGGGAGGGACAGAGAGGGAGACACAGAATTGGAAGCAGGCTCCAGGCTGTCAGCACAGAGCCCGATGTGGGGCTCGAACCCATGAAATGAGAGATCATGACCTGAGCTGAAGTTGGAGGCTTAACTGACTGAGCCACCCAGGTGCCCCATCTTATTTCTTCATGAAAATGTAATTAGTAGATTAGACGTAGATTTTAGGAATAATGTATCATTTATTTCTAAACCATAAAAAAGCTATTGAAATAACCTGATTTTTATATTTCAAGAATATTTTTAGCATGTGTTCATGACCTTATATAACCAGAAAAAAACATCAGGAAGCAGCAGAAATTAGAAAATTTTTGGTAAATTAAAAAGAAAATGAAAATAAAATTGATGTTATCAAATATTTTCACATATGATTAGACTGTGACTCAGTATCTTTCTGCAAAGTGTTTTGGGATTTTGTTTAGTTAGTTGAGTTCCCTATATGGAAAATAGACTTACCATTGGGATACTGAAATAGAGGAATCTGCTATTTAACAAATGAAAGACTAAACAATGAAAGTTGACTAATAGTATACAAGTTTTCCATTTGTAGTATCTGTCAATTAAAATGCTTGCTCCTATTGATAATTAGTAACATCAGTGAAATCCTTTCATTTGTATTTTAAAAGCTTAAGTTATGGGGCTCCAGGTGGCTCAGTCTGTTGAGTGTCCAACTCTTGATTTCAGCTCAGGTCATGATTTCACAGTTCATGAGTTTGAGCCCAACATCAGGCCCTGTGCTGACAGTGCAAAGCCTGCTTAGGATTCTCTCTCTCCCTCTCTCTCTCTGCAGCTTCTTCACCCATGCTGTCTCTTTCTCAAAATGAATAAACTTTAAAATAAATAAAGCTTTAAAAAAAGCTTAAGTGATGTAACAAAGTTCTTTAATAGAAAAAATGTGATTGAACATGGACACTGTCAGACCAAGGTCAGATGATAACATGTCAGTAATGTGGGGAAGTCCCTTCCATTACTAGACAGACATTCCTTCTAAATCTATGAAACATTCACAATTCACTAATTGCTAGACACTATATGAAATTTAAACAAAGTTCTTGTCTAGTAAATTTCTAAAATAATTTATATGAAAGATCATCCTTTTATTTAACTGACACTAGTTGGTATGCCAGAAACAAGAGAGCTAATATAGAAGAAATTGCTAAAAGCCTTAAAATGGCTGTGTTACAATTACAAAAATATGAATCTGAAATACAAATAGAATTGCACATCATCAAAGTGTTTTTTATTTAAAATCCAAATTTTTAGAAACCAGGTCAACTGTACCTAGTAGCTTTTCTTTTGAGTCCAAAAGGACTTATTTTAGCTGAGTCTGTCATTGTTAGTTTTCATAAGTGAAAAATGTGCTTTTATAGTCCTCCCATCCCTGCTGTTCACTCACCTTTAGATAAACTATTCAAATACTGCCAGAGCTACTAAGATTGAAAGTTTAAAAACAGAAGTATCTGTAATCCTAAACAATAAATCCATCTATACTTTCCTTTTTAAGCTTTATTGAGGTATACCAAACATTTAAAAAATTGCACATATTTAATGTGTACATTTTGATGAGTTTAGACATATCATATGGCTAATTTGCCATTGCCAAAACCAACGTAATAAATATATCCATTACCTCCAAAATATAAAGACCAATTACCATGATATCTATCCTCTTAAGTTTTAGTCTGCACAACATCGTATTATTAAGTATAGACATTATTTCATAGCAGATCTCTAGAACTTATTCATCTGTGTAACTGTAACTGCATACCCATTGAACAACTCCCTATTTTCGCCTCCATCCACCTCTTGTCAACCATTATCCTATTCTCTATTTCTATGATTTTGTTTATTTTATAGACCTCATATAAGTGAAATTATGCAGTATCATTCTTCTGTGACTGGGACTTCACTCAGCATAATGTCTTCCAGGTCCACCATGTTATCACAAATGGTAGGATTTCCTTCTTTCCTAAAGCTAAATAACATTCCATTGTATGTATATACCACATTTTCTCTATCCATTCATCTGTCAATAGACATTTAGGTTTTTTCCATATCTTTGTTATTATGCACAATGCTGCAATGAACAAGAGAGTATGTATTTCTCTTTGAGATCCTGATACCAATTCTTCTGGATAAATATCCAGGAGAGAGATTGCTTGATCTAATGGTAGTTCTATTTTTATTTATTTATTTTTTTGAGGAAGTTCTGTACTGTCTTCCATAGTGGGTGCATCATTTTATATTCCCACCAACAGTGTACAAGAACTTCAATTTTTCTACATCCTCACCAACACTTATCTTTTTTTTTCAATAATAAGTGTAAGGTGATATCTCATTGTGTTTTTTTAATTTTTAAAAAATATTTTTAATTCTTTTTGAGAGGGAGATAGAACAAGCAGGGGAGGGGCAGAGAGAGAGGGAGACACAGAATCTGAAGCAGACTCCAGGTTAAGAGCCATCAGCACAGAGCCGGACACAGGGCTCGAACTCACGAATGGTGAGATCATGACCTGAGCCTAAGTCGGATGCTTAACTGACTGAGCCACCCAGGTGTCATTGTGGTTTTGATTTGCCTTTCTCTGAATGTTAGTGATTTTAAGCTACAACCAATTATAACCACAAGAAAAAACATATGAAATATCTTCTGTTACCACAAGATGTCACAAATACAGTAATATGATTGATTAACATATGTCAACAATGATACTCTCCCCCTGGCACCAAGAAGAAAAATGGTGTGTTCCTGCAACAGATCCCTGAAAAGCAGGAGAAAGACCAATTATCTGATCAAAAAAAAAAAAAAAATGAAAAGAAAAGACATATAAACATAGGTATTGTAACATAGAGAGATTAAACCATGGGCAGCTCTCCATTTGGTAGCTAAAACCATTTGAAATATATGTTCTTAAAATTCAGCCAAATGCTCTACTAAATTGCAAAATGCTTTGAAAGCAATAACAGAATGAAGTAAGATATTAGTAAGTAAAATGTTTTGAAAAACTGGACTAATATACGTGAAGTAATTAGAAAATGTAGGATAGTTTGTGATTTGGTACTGAATTGTATAGTACAAACCATCGGTCTCAAGGAGCTCAGAGAAAGGGAGGATTAATGTAGCATAACATGAGTTTTTCAAGACTGCAAAGGCTTGAACTCTGAGCTCACAGGATGACTAGGGTTTGGAAAAAGAGAGAGAGAGACAGAGAGAGACAGAGAGAGACAGAGGAGAGAGTTAAGAGATGTTTTGTACATCTTCCGGGATGTAAAGAGTCTATGGGAGAAAAAAGATAAAAAGCTAATTAATTTCTTTATATGTACAATGCCTTGGTTTTTTTAAGTCAATAAAAAGGGAATAATAATTTTTAAAATTATTGCAAAAATTTAAATTGATAATATGTGCAAAGTATTAATGTTATACCTGAAACATTTAATTCTAAGAACTTAAAAAAAACTGTCTTAAAAAGAGTTCTTCATTTAAGAACCAGCTTTATATGAGCAACCAGTGTTAACTAGGTGCCACATATAGTAACTAAGAAAATAAATGTTTTCTAGGAGGTAGCTGAGTTTTGTGTTACTAGAAGTGACAGAAGTCATTTGGTTCCTTATTAGATAGATGTGTGAAGCAATTTCAGTATTGGTTGGAAGTTCGATTGATTGATTCCTACAGGCTTTTTCTTTAATGTTGCATTCTTCAAGTTAGTATAGTTCTATTAGGAACCAGCTTGAGGTTTCTTAAGAATGAGAACCATCTTTTAAACTCTGGTCTCTAGTGACAAAACAGCGTTTTCTTTTTTCTTTTCTTTATTTTTTTTTTCAAAACAGTAATTCTTATTATTACAAATTGCCTCAGAAAGTTAGAGCATTTATTTTGTTGAACTGCTATGGTGTATATGCGTGTGTGTGTGTGTGTGTGTGTGTGTGTGTGCGCGCGCGCTGCGGGTGTGTGGTTACTAAAGAATATTATCTGAATGAGGTTGAACCTACATTTTTAGAGAACATTGGTCCAGTTCTACTTTAAGCATGAGTTACATTTTTTCCTCCAGCTTTTATCCAGATTTATTTTCGTTGAAAATGTTTTTCTAGGTTCCTTCAGACACAACTTAGTCTTAAGGGGAAAAATCATAATCTGATTAAAAATGACCAAATACGATGAAAACTTTTACTTAACTAAGTAAAATAATTAAATGACCTATTCACAAATTGAATTGATGAATATATTTCACATGTATTCTTGTGGAAAAAACTAGGGCACCAAATATTTATATTAATTTTAATAAACATAGTCAAATAAGTTTCATATGACACCCACTTAAAATATCTGTAACCTATTTCCAAATAGGACATAATTCCTATAGTTATAACTGTAATTCTAGAATTCCATGTCAATAGGAGATTCCTTGAGACTGTCTAATAGAGACAATTATATTCAATAGGATATTAGAGTAGTAATACAAATAGAAGAAACTGGAGTTAGGAGACATGAAGACTTAATTTGTTATTTTATACTTACAAAAGAAAGCTTTGCTAATAAAACCTTATTGTGTTTTATCAGGGTGTCAAGTGATTAATAACAATAATATAGTTTGGAAAATGTCTTAAGCAATACTTTTGTTAAGTTAATTTGAAATATATATGAAAAGAATGTTTTAGCCCAGGGTCTATGAACTTTTTTCTTTACAGGGCCAGATGGTAAATATTTTAGGCTCTGTGGGGCATATGTTCTCTGATGCAACTACTGAATTCAACCACAGCTAACTGCAGAATATACCTAGATGAATGGATGTAGCAAGGTTGCAATAAAACCTTATTTACAAAAGAAAGTGGTGAACCAGATGGATTTGGCCCACAGGCCTTAGTTCACCTCAGTTCACCTGTTCTAGGTGAGCAGTTAAAGAACATATTTCTTTTACAAACTAAAAGATACACAGATCCACAGTTTAAAGAGTATCATCTGCAAAATCCTTGAGTTTTTACTAGGGAAGAAAGGTGTTCCCTGTAGATACTTGTACACCAAGGCCTCAAAGGGACCTCTGCCATAGCTAAGCCTTCCTTTTTAGAAGTAAATGCTTTACTAAGTCTGCAGAAACGTCTTTAGAAACTTGACTTTCACAATTCGAAAACATGGAGGAAGAAAAGCACAGCTGCATAGGATACTGTGGACCGGTAATCAGTGGAATTGCTGATTATTTCCTGTGAGGACAATAGATCTTAATTTAGTTCTGCTCTCTTCTCCTATCTTCACCCTACATATGCATCTTTATCTTCTAATGGCATATAGTGAGTATGTCCTTGCTGCGTTATCAGAATCCCATGATAGGTCTACTATATTTTTTGAGGTTGATTTGGTTGTTATAATTTAAATGTTTCATGATGTCCCCAAATCTTTAAAACTCTCTTATCCTTTGTTCTTTGTTATGAGTAACTATAATAGCTCTTTCTGTGCCTCCTACCACAGAACCATGGGCTACCAGGAGTTTAGTAAAAGCTTTCTTGGTGTGAAGAGGTAAGATTTTTATTTGAACTAAAAATAAGATCTTGTTAAATAGAATATATTTAACAAGATAAATAAGAATCTTTCTCTGACTTCTAGACAAGAGAAAACCTCTTGATGTATATATTTCAGTTACTTGAAATGACTCTTATCATTCCATCTTAGAAATGCATTGACCAATTTCCTGTTGTTGACATAGAGGTTGTTTCCAATTACTATACCAAATAACATTATAATGAATATTTAGACACAAATCTTTGAATGTTAAGAATAATTCCTAGAAGTAGAATGCATAGGACTAATATTTTGAGGTCTTTCTACATAACTTTGGATCCGTATGGGATATTTTTAATTTTACCATTTTGATATACAATAATGGTAATTCAATGTTTTTAACTTAGATTTATTTGATTAAAAGTTTAAATTTTTTTGTGTTCATTTACCATTTTCTTTCCTTCATTTGAAGATTTATTCTTCCAACCAAATTTGTCACTGTCCATCTGTGCCAGAGACATCAGGGTGTCCTGAGTGATATGACTTTGCTATCCTTGAGGAGCTCAACTTGTGGTGTGTGTGTGTCTGTCACAGACAGAAAAGGTCTTTGCCCTAAGGAGAGAAGAGGAAGGCATTAAAAACAGAGAGTTAAAACATATTTTTCAGATGTTAATTCTATGAAGAAACTAGAGTAATATGGTAGAGGACAATCAGGGACAGTGAAGTTTAGAAGTGGAATTCTGCTTCATTTAGAGGGGCATGATGAGGCAGCCCTCAAATTGATATCTTAGTGATAAAAGGAAAGTAATCATGTTAAAATCTAATGGGAAGTTCTTCTAGATTGATGGAAAAACAATTGCAAAAGCCTTTGAGATAGAAATGAATTTTTCTGTCCTGGAGGGTTAGAAACACATCCAGTGAGGCTAGGAGTGTGTAAAACAAGGTGGAGAATGAAAGGGAGTGAAATCAGAAAGTTAGGAAGAGACTCAGTCAAGCAGGATCTTGTAGGCCAATGTAAGAAGCTGGATTTTTTTTCTCAAATATAGCAAGAAGCTATTGGATAATTCTGAGTAAGGGAGTGGCAAGAAAGGAGCTGACAAATTGTTAGAAAATGGCATGAAGCGATTAGAAGCCTTGAGGAAGTAACAGATCTGATGGACAAAATAATTATATAAAGTTAAAGATATAAGGTTATTCTAAATGCTTTGACACATTTATAGAGCGTCCATGGGGTGGTTACTTAAAGTAAAGTTGAGGTGGAATTCACTGTATTTGAGGGGGATAGGGGATATTTGATGGGACACACAAAATGATATTGAAATAAGAGATGAGATCAGGTCTAGGAAGGGAGGAAGGATGAGAAAGTATGAGTGATGTGGTTACAACAGATGATAATCAAAGGGAAGGGGCAACAGAGTAGTGCCACAGATAATTAGAATAAAGGTTCACTACATGATGGTGGAGATGGATGAGTGATCAATTGGAGATCTAAAATGTGACCTTACCTACCAATTCTATATGAAGTGGGTGTTAGTAAAGCCAGTAACCTTAATGTGACATGGCTGTAGGGGTCATGTATTCTGGGAACCAGTACATTTTGTTTATAGCAAGAAACAGTGCTATGTGAGGAGACTGAACAATGAAGGGAAACAGAGGTGCCTGAGGCACTCAAGAGGTACTTTGCAGGGATGAGAGTACCAGAGGAGGTTCCAGAAGGGTAAAAGAACAAGCTTATGAGAATGGGATATAATAGTCTTTGATCAGAGTTTCAAACAGAAGTTTGAAAACAATAATCATCTTACAATGATCCCAGGACTCTCATCTCATGGTAAAAACAGCCACAGTTCTTAGCACCAAAAGGATTCAGACTTTTCTTCATGTATTATTTATTTATTAAAAACCATTGAAATAGTTGCCAGGCACTGCTGGGTGCTCAGATTCTAAAACAAATCAGAAATGATCCTTTTCCTCAAGAGGCTTACTGTCTAGAAGAAAGAGGCAGAATATATTTTCTAAAAGTACATATGGAGTGACTATAATTATGTGTAAATTCATAAAATATTAATCACCTTTGTTTGCGCTAAGATCAAAGTTCTCATTTTGAAAAGAACATTTTTCAAGAACTCCATACTAAAATACTTTTGCTAAGTAGTGCAGAATTTTACGCTGCATTCCACACTGGGTATAGTATATAGAGGCCAGTGCCATATGTATTTATGAAAGGTCTTAAGCAAGAGAGCTTCTCATAATGGGAATTCTCCTAAGACAAATCTTAAATATATCTGGATCGAGGTCCAGGGCCTCCTGCCCATCCCTGGCTCTTACAATGCAAATGTCCCATTATATTATTTAAGGATGGTTTGGTCTTTATTCAGAACAAACTGAGTAAGGTTGTTTGCTTTAAATGTATGCTGGACGTGTCAGAAGCAGTCAGATTTTGTCATGCACTCATTTTATGACAGATCCAGGACATAGACATGAAGCTTGGCAAGTGCCTTATAAATTATAGCTATTCTGAAGCTTATAGCAATGGCTCTTAACTCAGGACCACCTTCCAAAGCTTCTTACAAAAATAAAAATGATACAGTTACCTAATGCAGGAATGCAAAAAACAACTCCCAAAACTAAGTTCCAAGCACCAATAATAGTCTTAGATTTTTTATGAAGCTGCTTTATTTTCCAACAAACCTAAAACTGTCACTATTAATAGAAAACCATGTTATATTATGTAATGCTTTTCTTTAAAGTTTAACCAGCCCTAATTCTAAAGTCCTGGCACAGCTTTTATCTGACAAAATCTCACTCACAGTAGATGTGACACTAATGTCACTCTTTGTTTTACCTTGAGCATTTTGGTAATCTTCATTCTAAATGGAAATGTCCTGTAAAGGCTATCATTACTTAGAAGAACAATCTATATCTCTTCACTCATTAATTTAAAATAGTTGTTCTATGTTAAGTGCTCAGGCCAATCAAGAGATCTTTGTTAGATGTTTGATTACATCAACAATAAAGATTCCAGTATAAATCTAATACCCAAAGTAGGAAAAAAACTAATAAATCAATGAAGGAGTTCAGACAGTCTAATATAAAAACCTGTGTTGAACCTATAGATTAAACTTTCACATTTACATAAAAAGTTTATGTAAGCTTGTTATGGCAATGCTTAGAAGTTCTTTATAATTTGTGCAAAGTGTGAAAAATAAAAAAAAACAAAAATTCCCAAAGAATTTGTATTACCTATTTTTAAAATTATCAAAATTTTTTCACCATTGTGTAATTATCATTGACTTATTATACATTCTAAATGACTTTCAAAATTTGTATATTCTTTCTAGGAAATATATACCAGTACATGATTCCCCTCAGAATATGAAGAAAAAGGAATTTCTCTTTTCCTTGCCTAACGTTACAGAATGGTTTCTATGGGCCAACTTAAAGATTTTATAATCAATTCCAAAACTCCTTAGTAGAAAAATGTGTTTCAGTCAAACAATCTTTAAAATATGGTACTTAGAGTGTAACCAGTAGTGCATATTGTATGGACAAATATGAAATAACAAAAATAGTTCTAATTTTCCAGTCTTGTTAACCCAGCATTCTCCATTCAACTCTTGGTTTCAAGATAATGACTTCCACATAGGTGGTATCCTGAGTGCAGAGAATAAGCTCATGACATAAATGCTATTCTCTGTCAGGGGAACAGTTTTGGTGGGAACAACAGTTTTCTCACGAATAGCATTGAAGAGATCAAATTACATCTTGATTCCAAAACATTTTATGCCAAAACAACAGTATAAGCTTAGGTCTGATCTGCCTCAAAATGAAAAACTTCCAAAGAGAAATAAAACATCACCTTTCATGCAACCACATAGATGAAGACCATAATATGGAAACAAAATTTTAAATAAAAAAATAAAACAAAGATCTTGCAATTGCAGACATGATGATAAAACTGTGTCCTTGCCATTAACAATCGGAAAACTGGAAAAAATACATGAAACAACTCTTTTCAGACACCAGACAAAATGCAGCCCAGTGGTCTAATCCTTGAGAAAAGAAAAACAAGTGAGATGACCATCACAATCGTCTTGTCTTTCTGCCTAGAAACACATCCCAGACCACAATGAAGGCAGAAGGAGTCCAACCAGAGGATTGTGTTATTACTGACAGCAGGAGTCAGGCAATGAAATTTGAGGAGACTGAGGCAACTATTGTTCTGAACAAAGTAATGGAGAAGAGGGGAAACACACAGAGAAAGAATGACAGAAATTTGAATAGGGTTTGCCTTTAGTATTTGAATAAACGCTAAACTTCATGCCAAAGGTTAAGCTCATCAAGGCTCAACAATGAAACATGGGGTTGTAAACTGTATAATTCCCAAAGCTCTCACAGGACAGAGAGATGCTCAAATTCCAACCAGTCAGAGTGGAGGAACTTTATTGAGTATCCAAGCATTCATTAGAGACTCAAGAAGGCCATACTTTAGTGAATAGGCTCAGGTGATGTTAGGAATTACAGCTACTCTAGATGCCACCTAACAAAGGCTAAAATCCTCAAAACAGCAAGCTGGTCCACAAGTAACTTAAAGTATTGCAAAACACAACAAAATGCCCAAAACCTTTAAAGAGAGACAACCAGGGGCGCCTGGGTGGCTCAGGCGGATAAGCATCTGACTTTGGCTCTTGTCATGATCTCCCAGTTTGTGAGTTTGAGCCCCACATCAGGCTGTGTGCTGACAGCTCAGAACCTGGAGCCTGCTTTAGATTCTGTGTCTCCCTCTCTCTCTCTGACCCTCCTCCACTTGTGCTGTCTCTGTCTCTCAAAAATAAATTTTAAAAAGGTAAAAAAAATTAAAGAGAGACAACCAAATCCAGACATTAGAGAGTTTAATATTTACAATAGCCAGTATCCAAAAAACCTTACTAGACATGCCAAAACAAAACAAAACAAAACAAAACAAAACAAAACAAAACCCATGCAGGAAAATGTGGTCAATAACCCAGAGAACAATCAATCAATAGAAACAGACTCAGAAAGTGACAAAGATGGTAAAAGTAACAGAACATGACTTTAAAAAAAAAAAAGAAAAACTATCATAAATATGCTTAACAACTTAAAATATAAATATAATGAGATGCAAAGTATATTAAAAAGAACCAAATGGGGGGCACCTGGGTGGCCCAGTCGGTTTAGTGTCTGACTCTTGATTTTGGCTCAGATTATGATCTCATGGCTCATGAGATCAAGCCCTATTTTAGACTCTGTACTAACAGCTAAGAGCCTTCTTGGGATTCTCTCTTCCCCTTCTCTCTGCCCTACCCAGTTTGTGCGTCCATGTGGGCTCTCTCTCTCTTTCTCTTTCTCTCTCTCCCAAAAATAAATAAATAAGCTCAAAAAAAGAGACAGAATCAAATGGAACTTCTAGAGATGAAAAATGCAACATCTGAAAAAAGGTTTACTGGATGGTTTAATATCAAATCAGATGCTATAGAAAAAATAAAACACTATCCAAACTTAAACATAAAGAAAAGGTTTAAAAAATGAACAGACCCTAAGTGATGTGTGGCACAATATTGAGCAGTTTAAAACATGTATGGTTGGAATTACAGAAGACAGGAGAGGGAGTGAAAATATTTGAAGAAATAATGAAAATCTCACATTCAGAGAAACAACGGTTCCTTTTCTTGGGAAGGGTTACAATTCTACTGACTTCTTTTCAGAAACAGTGTAAACCTGAAAAAAATGGAATATAGGTATACTGTTCAAACAGCCTGTTAAATTAAAATTTAATATCTTGGAAAAATATTTTTTAATGTTTATTTATTTTTCAGAGAGAGAGAGAGGCAGAGAGAGAATGCCGGGTGGGGGGGGGTGGTGGTGCAGGGGCTGCAGGGAGAGGGAGACACAGAATCTGAAGTAGGATCCAGACTCTGAGCTGTCAGCACATAGGCTGACGCAGGTCTCAAACTCACGGACTGGGAGACCATGACTTGAGCCAAAGTGGGATGCTTAACTGACTGAGTCACTCAGGTACCTCTCTAGCAAAAATATTTTTAAGAAACAAAGGTGGTATAACAAAATCTTTAGAAAAACAAAAGTTGAGAAAGTTTATTGCTAGCCAACCTGCACTACAAGATGTGCTAAAAGAAGTCTTTTGGCTGAAAAAAACTAATTCCATATAGAAAATCATGGGGCTCCTGGGTGGCTCAGTCAGTTAAGTGGCCCAGTTTAGCTCAGGTCATGATCTCGCAGTTTGTGAGTTCCAAGTCCCACATCGGGCTCTGTGCTAACAGCTCAGAGCTTGGAGCCTGCTTTGGATTTTGTGTCTCCCTCTCTCTCTCTCTGCCCCTCCCCAGCTCTCACTCTATCTCTCTCAAAAATAAATAAAGATTGTTAAAAAAAAAAAGAAAGAAAGAAAAGAAAATCAGATGTACACAAAAGAATGAAGAGTGCCAAAAACTGAAAAAAAAATGTAGGTAAATTAAAAGTAAGACTTTTGTTCCTTGTTTTCTAATTTACTTGAAAGATAAAGAATACTTGTCATTTTGCATATTCACCATGAAAGCTTATCATTAAGTAGAAGTTGCAAAGATGGTATTTGGTGAGTAATATGTAATCCTCAATATCAGAAGGACCAAGCAAAATCTGACTTCATGGGCTGGGCCAGGGATATTTTAACTGAGGGAAAAGGAAAATGAAAAATTAAGACACAGGAAATAATCTGCAAACTTTGAAGACCAAAATTTAACTTTCTGCATCATGACTTCACACTAACTTTCTTGAATTATTCCTCACTATTTGCCAACATGTTATAGAGAGTTCAAGAAAGTTGGACTGCCTTCTGCATTGTTTTTTATTGACTATACTTTTTCAGCATTTCTCAATGTTCTCACCACTTAAAATGAAAAATTCACTAACCCCATATCCCTTAATTATCTCTTCTTAGCTCAATCCTACCCATTATTTGAGGTTTATCTCAAAATTGACTTTTTCCATGGAGTCTTTCTTAATTCTCTTTGCAAAATTAATAGCTTCTTCTGTTTTTTTTTTTTTTATTTTTTATTTTTAGAGAGAGAGAATCTTAAGCAGACTCCATGCTTGGTGTTCAGCTCTCAGCACTGAGCTTGATGCAGGGCTCGATCTCATGACCCTAGGATCACGACCTAAGCCGAAATCAAAATCAAGAGCCACATGTTCAACCAACTGAGCCACCCAGTCGCCCCTAATTGTCGCCCCCTTTCTTTGAACCTCATGGTATGTTATAAGAAACTCTCTTTATACACATGATCTCTGTTTATATTACTTAGCATATCTTCATGCAATATAAGAAGAGAATTATCATCTACTGAGTACCTACTATATATCTCAATGGAACTAATCATTTGAAAAACACTAATCTTCACCACAACCCAGCAAAACAGATATTATTATTCCAATTTACATAGGATGAAATAAAACCGGTGTAAATTGTTCAAGATCACAAAAATACTAAACACAAAGCCAGAAGAATAACATGATGACAAAGCATACATTTTTTCCACTCAATATTGTATGTAATTAATTGGCAAAAATAAATGTAAACTCAACAGTATAAGTTGTTAAAACATTAAGTATTTCGAAAAAGGAAGGAAGGAAAGAGGGAAAGAGGGAGGAAGAGAGAAAAATGGCAGAAGTACAAGAAGATGCTAACAAGTATCTGAAGCAGAAATTTCAAGCATTTTGGTTTGGAACATTTCATATAGAACACCCACGGGAGTACAAAAGGATAAATCAAAGTAACTTTCAGCTGCATTCAACAGTGGGTATCCTTAAGGGGAAAAAAAGCACAGCTACTACTAAAAATGATTATTTTAAAGGGATAAAATTGCTATTGATTTGGATTTCTTAGAATTAGAGGAAGTAACCTGAATAAAAGATCCATTGAATTGCTGTTGGCAACTCCAAATGCAGTCTTAGGAATGCCTGAGTGAGGAGATATGTTACTTTTAAGTAGATCAAGTTTCTTCAATGGATGTTGCATATGTACATAATTAAAGAGATCTATATCTTAGGAATTAAAATGACAATAAGACAGCTTTTATTTTGGATAGCAAAGTCAAAAAGCACATTAGTCAATGCCTTGGTTGCTCCAAAAATGTCAGCTATGTTGTACATCTGATACTAATATAACATTGTATGTCAGCTATATGCCAATAAAAAATATAAATTAAGCTCCTAACCTCTAAACTACAATAAAGAAAATTGTCAGGAACACTTCTGTGCTAGAAAGCCTCAAAGAATATTGCACAATGACAGTGATTTTTTGAGATAATAAGGTCATGGCCTCTACTCAGTTCTTTAAATAAACGGTTTGGAGCAAGTGTCGCATAGGTTGTTAAAATATTCACAAATATAATTTATGTGTATATATATGTAAATATGTCTAGAACTCTGTATGTGTGTGTATACACAGATATGTATATATACATATATGTGTGTGTGTGTATATATATATATATATATATATATATATATATACACACACACACACTGATATAAATTCATGCATATAAATGTGCAGGATACATCTAATTACAAATACCTCTGAGTCTTGTGACAAAACAATATAAAAATATTGGGGATTATACATACATATATGTTATTCTGATGGATATATATCATGGACAGATAAAAAGTTATATATTAGCATATTTTAAAAAATAGAATAGGCAGATGTTACTAAGTTTCATTTGTTCACCTCAAGACACAGATATGCAATGATGCAATGTGATCACCACCAGTGTTTTGTGAAGATGACATAACAAGTTTGAAGTATATGGAGTTAATATCTAAAAAATGTACACCTTATGAAAATACACATTTAAATCTATTCCTGAAAGACATTAGCAGAGTTTTCCCAATATACGACTTTAAGATATTGAACCATTTTTTTAAAAAATGTATTTACTAAGGCTTTCTTTTCAACAGACACTCCAAAGTGGTTCATAATAACAATAATTAAAATTTAAAATAATGATGATAGGAAGCAATTACTGTGGTAATAATCTGTGGAAGATAACTTCAAGCAGCTAATATCAAAGGCAAAATTATAGGGACTAAATAATAGTGGTAATCAAATGAACAATTTCCCTACTAAAAATGCTTATTTCATGGCAACCTGCTTAATTAATATTGTCAGTTGCGAATCAATTCAAAACAAACAAGTATATTGGCTAAAACAGATAAGCAGAACACCTTTCGAAAAAATTGAGAAAAATACTGTTAAACATCACAAAAGACTCACTTGATAAATATTTGTGGAGACATAACTCAATCAGGTAAACAGATAAGAAATACAGATGTAATGTTGAATTATGAATCCTAATGTTAATTGACCCAGTTTGCATCATGTCACAAATATTACCTAATGCTTAAACTCCCTGAGTTCAATGACTTTGTGGACCACTAATCCACAGATCTAACCCTTGCACATTGCTGGTGTTAAATAGTTATCTGTTGAATGAGTGAACTGGAAGATGAAAAATCTCCTCTGAGAATAACCTTTGTGATGGGAAGATCCATATTTACTCCTTTTCTATATATGGTATGTACTTTCAATCTTTTCTCTATGCTCTTATGGAGTCCATGTGTTACAAGGACATTTTCCAATGGAAAAGATCGATAAATTGCTAATTATGTGCCTGGCAGATTACTGTGTGTGTGTGTGTGTGTGTGTGTGTGTGTGTGTGTGTATGATTTCACTGAACAACATGTGGCCCAGAGGGAACAGGAAAGCTTAACATATGGGATAAAGTGTTCCTTTCGGTGTTTTGCTGTGGCACTGCACAGTAAAGTTTTATGAGTTGCAGGAAAACAAATGAAAACAGTAATTCAGACTCCAGTCTAACTATCTCTATAACCTTAATTTTTGTTCTCACTTATGGCATAGCCATCTTGGGAGTTCTTACTACAAAATTTAAATTTCTGAATCAACAGAGCAATTCAAACAGCAAAGCTTGCCTAACCCATCAAAGAGGATCCTGTTGCAGAGGGTGGCAGAAGGGCAGGAACCTCTTCCGATGCATTCTTATAGTCCTAGTGATTATCATGCTATATCTGGTATTGTAAGTCCCCTGCCATTAAAGCCACAGAGTTCTTCTATTAAAACATGTCTTATCACTGCCTAGCCCCAGCCCTACCGTGCTTGCTCAAGATTTTATGAAAAATCCCTTGTTGATACTGCCAGCTCACTGAATGTGATAAATAGGCAAGAGGTGAATACTGTCAATGATTATGAGATTAAAAGTCTCGTCTAAAAAGAGTATTAAAAAAGGCCTGGGAAAGGAAGTTCTGGTGAAAGAAAGAAAGGAAGAAAGAAAGAAAGAAAGAAAGAAAGAAAGAAAGAAAGAAAGAAGAAAGAAAGGAAAGACCCAAATTAAAATAAGTGGGTAAAGACAGTTCATTATTGAGAATAAGAAGTTAATGGGCAGGCCAAGATAATTGACAACTGTAGATGCAGGAGAGGAGGCTAGGGTAAAATTAAAAAGGTAACTTGATTTGGTGTCTTGTAACTATCTAGCTCTAGCTCATATGTATAAAATACTTGGAATTTAAGAAACAAAACAAATGAGCAGAGGGTAAAAAAAGAGAGAGAGGTAAACCAAAAAACAGACTCATTTTTTTAAAAGCTTATTCACCTTTGAGAGAGAGGGTATGTGAGTAGGGGAAGAACAGAGAAGGGAGGGGTGGGGGACAGAGGGTCCTAAGCAGGCTCTGACAGCTGTGAGCCCGATATGGGACTCAAACTCACGAACCATGAGATCATGACCTGAGCAGAAGTCTGATGCTCAACCAACTGAGCCATCCAGGCGCTCCCTCCTGAGAAGTGGACTCTTAACTATAGAGAACAAAATGATGGTTACTAGAAGGTAGGTAGGTGGGGGGATGGGTAAAACAGGGGATGGGAATCAAGAAGACCACTTGTTGTGATAAGTATCGGGTATGGTATGGAACTGTTGAATCACTCAATTGTACACCTGAAACTAACAATATACTACGTGTTAACTGGAATTTAAATAAAAACTTAAAAAAAAAAGTGGTAAAGTCCAGGGTAAATGTGATAAGTTCTATGGACCTTGGTTCCAGAATTTCAATATTCTTGAGTATTTTTTAATAGTTTAATAACATGTGAGGCTCTACAAGTGGTATAGTAGATATTAAGATTAAAAGAATCTATAAATATTTTAAAATATTATCTAAAATATATACAAAACTCTTTGACATTTCTTTTTTTTTAAATCAATATTCCAGGTCATGTGAAATAAAATTACTGGGATAGACTCCAGTTGGGTTCTGGTTTTCTATTCCCAGGTTGGAAATGTCAGGGCTGAGCTCTGTGTTGAATCTTGTAAGGGAATAGTATAAAGAACACAGCTTTCTTGAAGTTAATGGAAAGGATGATTAAAGAAAGCAACCAGCAGGGAGCAGCCCAGGTTCCTCAGATCTAGCCAGGGAACAGTAAACAACCAAGTAGAATGGCACCATCTCCACTTACGGGAACACAACCTATTGCCAAAGCTTTTAAGGATGATTCAGATCCTCTGGGTGACTTAAGTCTTCGCATAAAGAATATATAACCTTGCCATCAGAGACTCAATTTCCTTGCTCCATCCTTTGAGTTATTTGATACATACAACACCAGCCATTAAGAAATGGTCAGAGCAGTCACATAATCCTGGATTTTCTTGGTCAGTACCAAATTAATAATTTCTGTCTTCTTGTTGGAGTGAGTGTGTCTTAGATTTGAAATCAGGAAATTATGTCCCCCTGCACCTGACATCACTGAGCATTAAAAAATTACTGCCTGGGTGCCTGGGTGGTGCAGTCAGTTAAGTGATCGACTTTGGCTCAGGTCATGATCTCACGGTTCATGGGTTCAGCCCCACGTCAGGCTCTGTGCTGAACGCTTGTTTGGAGTGTGGGGCCTACTTCAGATTCTGTGTCTCCTTCTCTCTCTGCCCCTCCCCCGCTGGTGCTCTGTCTCACTCTGTGTCTCAAAAGTAAATAAATGTAAAAAAAATTTTTTTAAAATCACTACATTAACTCAGATGGGACAGAGAAAGTTAAGAGGGGGTTTTCTTAGAGTTTATAAGTTCCACACCAATTTTCAGCTTCTTGAAGAGAAAGGATCTAGGCTCTGAATAATCAAAGAGTTCAGGATAGTGAAGAGGTTAGCAGAAAATATGGGTTATTTTTTTTTTCGATTTTAATGTTTATTTTTGAGAGAGAGAGAGCGCACACACGCACGCAGGAGTGGGAAGGGGCAGAAAGAGAGGGAGACACAGATTCCAAAGTAGGCTCCAGGCTCTGAGCTGTCAGCACAGAGCCCAACGCTGGGCTCAAACACAGAACCACATCATCATGACATGAACTGAAGTCGGACACCTAACCGATTGAGCCACCCAGGTGCCCCTGGATTGTTTTTATTTTTATTTTTAGAAAAGAATCTTTGAGGACCATAGATTTAGCTTAGACACCTCTGTGAAATTTCTGAAGTGAGATCTAATCTACAAGACTGATCTCACTTCTCATCATTGGAACATTTAGAAAAGACCCTAATAACCACAGGAATTGCGAGTAAATATAACGTAGATGCACCTGCTGTTATCTGTCCTATTCACTTATTACACGGGATGCATATATGGGTATGTATATGTGTGTGTTTGTGAGTTTTCTCAACATCTCCCCCCATTATATTATGAAATTCTTCAAGGTAAGGATACATATATTTTTAAATATCTTCATGTTCTAGAGTGTGACATAGAATAGGCAATTAATAAATGCATGGTTTTGCAAAAGTACATGCATGTTTAATGAATGAATGCTATTTCCAAGAGAGGAAAAGTAAATAAAACAATAGTTAATTGGCTTTAGCTTACATGCTTAAATACCTCAGTGAAGAAGCTAGGATCTTGGCTTTTAAAATGGAATATAATTCATTTCATTAGCTTGTATATAGGAAGCAGAAAGGGCATAGACTTTGGATGGTTGCCTAGCAACTGCTTACCACTAATAGGAGACACTTTTGGAGACAGACCTGAAGAAAGGATCCTAAACCACTGCAGCATCGAATATATTTTCTAACTCAGATAGAGTTAATTCTTGATTATTAAATTCCACTTCATCAAATGGTTTCTGACTAGTTATGTACTATTTGGCTTTCTTCATAGGAGCATAGAGAAAGCGGTGTTCTCCATTTGCCTTATTCGATCAAGTATACCTTCCTCTCTACCACACTCAGGGTTGAAGAGATAAAACTGAGTGAGTTTTCTAAAACGAATGGTGAGCAAAGGCATATGGAAAACATGGAACCAAAGAACCTGCCTGTCTGGAACCAGATAAAATTATAAGGAAATGCCAGATGTGGCAGAGATGACCATTCGTGAGGATGCTGATGGGTAATTGTACTCAATGTAACTGATTGTGTCATTCCTCAAGTTAAAATCTGGAGAACCTTGCACGGCCTATACCACCTCATGACCCTCAGACTGGATATATCTGACAGACATGTTTTCTTAGGTCTAGTTACTATTAGCCTCCACAGTATTTTATTTTATTTTATTTTATTTTATTTTATTTTATTTTATTTTATTTTATTTTATTTTATTATTTTTGAGATGGAGAGAGAGAGAAGGAGAAAGAGAGAGCAAGCCTGAGCAAGGGAGGTGCAGAGGGAAGAGGGGGAGAGAGAGAGAGAAAGAGAGAGAGAAACTTAAGCAGACTCCACACTCAGCACAGAGCCTAATGCAGGGCTCGATCTCATGACCATGAGATCATGACCTGAGCTGAAATCAAGAGTCAGGCACTTAACCAACTGAGCCACCCAGGCACCCCCGTCTCCGTAGTATTTTAAAAATTACTTGATCAGCAATTACAATTTGGGACACTTTATGAACAAAATGTGTAATTCTATACTTGAAAAAGTGGAAGTTCTAACAACACAGTGATTATGGCTAGGGCTTGGTAATATCCACTTCCTTTAGACAAAGGAGATATTCTCCAGTCTACCACAATTCCAGTCACTCCTAAATGATCAAACAGCTTTCATGTCAGGATTCCTTTCAGGGATACAAAACATACTGGTAAATTGAAGCACTCAGTGAGCTGGAGGCAGCTGATAGTGACTAAAGAGAAATAGTTTGCACATTTCTTCCCACTTTCAAGTTCAGGGCACATGCTGATACCTTGAAATTGGCCATGGTGGGATATTTACACAACAGAAGCCTGCAAATATTATCATTCAGGGTCTCCACCCAGCCTCAGAGACCAATTGTTAAAACTTTTACCAGTGCACCACCAAATTGAGATGAAATGAGAGTAGCCACAATTCACAAAGCTGCTTCAGTTTTATATATGTTACCTGCCTTATTGAATAAAATCACAATTCACAATAAAAATATACTGGAACAATCATAATTGATATCTACATTTATCTTTAAACATAATAGCAAATAGTCCATTCCATTGTTACTGAACTGTTTGCCATTTTTAAGACGGGACATTTTTCTTTGTAAATATTCCCTTTTTATCGGATAATCTATCTTGTCCATCTGACCAATGACTGCCAGTCTTCCAAAATTCAACTCAGATATTCTTTTATTTTTTAACTCATCTCGTCCTCTCTTAAGTTACCTCCTTGACCAGCCTCAAGGCATATTTGTATGTTCCACCTCTGTACTTCTGAACATGAAGCACATTCCTCTAATAGTTGTTCAGTGCTGGGCAATTGACTGATTGTCTCTTTCTCCTACTGGATTTTGTGTTACTTGAGAATATAGCTTTGCCTTTTTTAAATATCCTTCTAGAATGATACATTTCCTATTACCCAGTAGGTGTTCAGTAAAAATGTCTTTTCTTTCTTTCTTTCTTTCTTTCTTTCTTTCTTTCTTTCTTTCTTTCTTTCTAGTGCGAGTAGGAAAGAGGCAGAGAGAGAGGGAAACAGAGAATCCCAAGTAGGCTCCACACTGATGTTGGGCTCGAGATCTCACAACTGTGAGATCCTGACCTGAGCCAAAACCAAGAGTCAGACACTTAACCAACCGAACCGCCCAGGTGCCCCAAGTTTCTTAATTTTAATAAATATTTAGCATGGAGGAACATAAAGTTCTTTTTATTTTGATACATTTTATACATGCTTGTTATAGTCATAAATACTTTCTGTCTCTTGCTTGAAACATGCCTCCCAAGCCTGAAACATATAGATAGGGTGATATCTATGGAGATAAAGTATGGTGACAAGAGATTAAAAAATGGCCTACTAGGACCACCAGGCTCTCAGCAAGGGACTGAATGAGAACAAGTCCAAGGCTACTAACAACAAATCCAACCACCTTGCCACTGGGTCCCAGTTGCCTCTCTTATTGTGTAATCCAATTGCTCCAACTTTATCTCCCTATTCTAAAAATTCCAGCACAGGGATTCTTTATCTTCTCATAGGCTCAGAAATTCAGTAAATATGCCATATATCCAGTTTCATTATTTAACACCTTAAATCTCTACTTATAACGTGAGTCCATTTCTACCTTTCCTGGAGTTCCTCAGAGACATCCCCTATCATCACCTTATCATTGAGATTTATTGATATCATTTCACTTACCAACTGCCTTCTTCATTTTATATCAGAGGCAGATGTTCAACCTGGCATCTTCCCCAGTTGCAATCAATGTACATAATACCACAGGCCCTTGATGGTTTCAGAACATTTTCCTGCCTATAAACAGGAAGACATTTCAAGTGATGCTGCTCAATTCATCAGCAGGTCTCAGTTTCTTGGTTGTTTCATATTGATCTATAAAAATGGACTCTGATGTGGCAGCGTGAGAAGTGGTCCTAAAGAAGAGATGAAAACCATGCTGGCACAATGTAGATACCATATCCTACTGTGCTATAAGTATTAAATGAGTATGTTGAGGAAAGCTTTGATGTGTGGTGCAGGAGATATTGGATAACCCCTGCTAGGTGCCAAAGCTGTTTACTGAGATTGTTATTGCTTTTCTATTCAGTTTTTTTGGATGGCTTTTACTAGAAAAGAAAGAATTTCTTAGTAATACTTATTTATGACTTTCATGATCTGTGAGAACAATTATCACTTAAGAAGAATATTTTCAGAATAATTGTCATATGAATTTCTCTTATGTTACATTAATACAACTTGCTGCAAATAAATTTAGTGTAATAAATGTCATTTATCCAAGGTTTTTAGCAACTTTTTGAATTGTGTTTTTAAATGGTTTTACTTATAATATTCAAGCTGTCACATTAGAAATATTTTCTTTCATTTTGTTTCTATATGGTTGCTTTTACTGTCATTTTTATCATTTATTTAGTACCCATTGAGCAAGTCCCTATAACAAAGCAAAGGTTTTTGTCATTCTCCACTGAATTTGGCTCTGCTCTGACTATTCAGAGACAATCAAACCAAGAAAAACTTTAATTGTGGTTGACGAATTATGAAAATGGCATGACTTTTAAAGGATTTCTCTCACAAAAATCACAACAGAAAGCATACAAATGAGTTTTTTAATCTATCTTTCAGAGTTGTGCTCACTTTCTTCTCTTGTTACAAACTGTTATTTTTTTAGCTAGATTAAAACAACCCTGTATTTGGAAAATCTGATAGACAGGACCTACATAGGTTTATACGATTCTATTTACAGATATTTTAAAGAATTTTTGGCAGTGTCTGTACCACAGGGTGTCCAGGTTATATCAGAGAGGTGGAATGAGGCAAGTGTTTCTCAAAGTGACAGTTATAAGTGAGTAAGACATAGGGAGATAAATCACTTGGTCATCATATTGATCTGAATTCTTGGAGGACATAGATCATAAATTTGAAGGAGAAAGGCAATGTATTTCTGCAAATGGATAGTGCTTAAGTCCCTAAAATGCTCCTTGAAAAAAAATGAGACACAGAAGAGGTTACTTTACCCTAAAACAATCTCACCTCCAATCTTGGCAGATTACTGAATTCTTCAGGCTTCTTGATTATCCTCTTAGATTAACATATCTTTAAGTGAGGCAATAGGGGTAGTCACTGAATGTAGATTCAGAGAATTTAGGCTTGAAAACAAACTTTGCCTCTTACCAACTGTTAACCTTAAGCAAGTCATTTAACCTCTGTAAATATTGATTGTCTCATCTGTAAAATAAAGTTTGCTGTAAAAAAATTACACAAGTCTCAAAAATCACATCATGCATAAAATGCAATGTGACCTCAAACCAAAAACCATTCCATTTCTTCAGAGAACTCTGCTTTAGGAGCTAGCAAAAATTGTTCCAGTTAAACATCTAGTAATTCCTAAAAATTCTAGTGCTCCATGTTACATTATGTTGTTGTGTGATGAGGCACTAAACACTATGGGTTAGGCTTCACTAAAATTCATAATAGGTTTATTGCCAGAAGAAATTGGCAAGTACACATACTAAGTTCACAAATTTGAATTTCATTTTGCTACATAATTTAAGATTTTCATCTTGCAAAAATAACCTTGGTCATCTCACTTAACTCCTCAAACCTTCATTTTTCTTCTTCTATAAAGTGGAGAGAATAATTCCAACTCCGATTCACAGGTTTATGAAAAGGAAATTTAATAATGTAAAAATAGCTATTATATTACCTAGGAATGTCCTGTGCTTATGTGTAGAAGCCAGACTCTCTTGTAAGCACGAGTTGCTGTACTATCATGCTCTAAAGAATTACCTAGTATTAGGTGAGATTCATTTATTCATTCATTCAAATCACACTGATATACTTCAAATATCATCCCAAGGTGGAAGACACTAAGATACATAAAACACATCCCCTAATTTCAAGATAATGTATAGTCCAAGACTCAGCTCACTGTGGCCCATGTGTATTTCCTTTGTGAGCATAGTTTATTTAAATTTTGAATTGGAATGCTTTTTAATGTACCCTCCGTCCAGTTATCTAAATGCTCAAATTCCTCCCTTTCTTCTTATATGAACCAACTCTAGTCAAATATGATAAGTGTACTTGTCTCCCAAAGGCCATGTAATACAGGTATTCCTTCCCTTGGCCAAATGGAAAAACCCCACTATATATGCCTTACTAATGTGGTTTGACTTCAAGGATACTTTTAAGATGTGTGTTCCCAAGCAAGGCGTTGGAATAACATTCAGATCATCCATTCTTACTTAAATATTTTTTCTCAAAAGCCTCTTTTTTTGTTTTCATTTTTCTTCTGGATTATGTATATCTCTAAATACTTCTTGGATGTGCTCTATTTCGTGTAATTTTGCCAAAATATAAACCTGCCAAATATGGTACCCTTCTCTTACCTCCTTCTGAGGACTATACTTCTCTCAAACTCAGCAACATAACTGAGATCACTTACTGCTAGATTATTCTACTCTTTACTGACTTTTCCTTTCCTGAACTCCTATAGTGTTCTTAATGCCGGTACCGCTCACTTGGGAATGTAATCACATATGAAAACATTCCTTCAGCTATTTCAAATTTTTCCAAAACTGCATTGTTGAGTTTTTGACAGCAGGAACTGGGTCTTAAATATTCTTGTACATTCCACACCTTCTCCAAGTGAAATCTTGGTGAAGTAGTTTGGTGAATAAGCAGTGAAATATGGTCTAACCACATATATGGTAGAGTTATGTGAAATATACAATTATCTATTTTATATGTAGTAAAAATTACTCTTAACTCTCAGAATCAACCTAAGAGTAACTTATCTGCCCACTTTCTTCATCCTTAAACACAAAACAGCTGCAAAACAAATAAACAAAAATAAACACGCTCCAACTCTTATTCTGGAGCAATTAACCCAGTGACTTGAAATACCAATTATAGGGGCTCCTGGGTGGCTCAGTCAGTTAAGCATCTGACTTTGGCTCAGGTCGTGATCTCGTGGTTCATGGGTTCAAGCCCCATGTCAGGCTCTGTGCTGACAGCTCAGAGCCTAGAGCCTACTTCAGAGTCTGTGTCTCCCTCTCCCTCTGCCCCTCCCCTGCTCATGCTCTCTCTCTCTCTCTCTCTCTCTCTCTCTCTCTCTCTCAAAAATAAATAAACATTTTAAAATGTTTTAAAAATACCAATTATAATAATATTATCTATGGGGCTATATTATCCATTAGTTTTCACAGAGGATTATTCTTATCTTCTGCTGCACTTGATAACCTCTTGATTTTATGCATAAACTTATTTTCCTGGGACCAAATGTTTCTACTTTACAGAATCATGCTTTGAGTGCCTCTGGAAATAAAGCCTTTTGTGAGAAATTGTATGAAAACCTACAGAGTATTATTTTAATAGTTTCATCTAATACGTAGTCAGCTGAGCCCTGACTCTTCACGCAATTCCTAGGAGACCACAGTCCATTACTTTGATGTGCAAGATTTTAAGACTACATTTAACCATGCTCAGGCAAGGTCAGTTATCCTTTGTGGCTTTATGCTGTGTAAGACTGATCTCTTTATGTGCACATTTATTTTCCTTTCATTTTCTTTAATGGCGCACGGCATGTTGGTCATATTTTCTCCAAATGGCTTCCATATAGAAAAATATAGTTGTTGTTTTTTTAATAAATGACATCCCCCCTATGGATTGATCTTTTTATGTATAAATTGCGAGGAGTCAGCATAAAGCAAAGATTATTACTGTAGGAGCATTGAACTTCACTTCAGAAGGTCAAAACTTGCTTTCAGTTTTGTCAGTGAATAATTATATGACTTTTGTTGAGTTTAGTAACTTTTTTGAGCTTAATTTTCCTATACACATAGTAAGGTTATAATAATGCTACTACCCTCTAAGAGTAATTGAGGGTATCAAATGACATTCTTTGAGTGAAGAGATTTGCAAACTTTTTAAAAATGTTTATTTTTGAGAGAGAGAGAAAGAGACAGAGCACAAACGGGGAAGGACAGAGAGAGGAAACGGGACAGAAGATCTAAGGTAGGCTCTGCCCTGACAGCAGAGAGCCGATGTGGGCCTTGAACTCACAAACCATGAGATCATGACCTGGGCCGAAGTCAGACACTTAATCAACTGAGCTACCCAGACACCCCAAGATTTGCAAACTTTAAACATTATACAGATGTCCATAGTATAACTGCTAAGCATAAATAACGATGACCAAAGCCTTATATTTTGCACTATTCTTGAATACCCCTAGGAAAAGCCACATAGAATAAGAGTTGAGTGTACTGACTGACTTACAGGATTATGCAGAGCCAAAACACAGGTTTGAATATATACAAAAAAGAGGTCAGGGTTACATTTTGAATGGTGACTATATAAGAACAAAATAAGTTTGAAAATAAGTCCAAAACCAGGAAATTCCAAGTGGAAAAAACAATAGGTAATACATGAACTAAGAAATAATTTGATAGTGATTGTTATGATTGCAACATAAATATTCAATCAGTGCCCAAAATTCAGGGAGTCTATGCAAGTAGAAATGATAGTAATCAGGAAAGAGCTAAGAGCTATGCCACTAGTAGCAGTGAAGGAGAGCAAATGGGCAGCCAGCATTCATGGAACCTCACAGGAAAATTTCAATCTGGTCATAATAACATTTTTAAAAGTTCCAATTAGTGTGCCTGGGTGGCTCCGTCGGTTGGGCGTCCGACTTTGGCTCAGGTCATAATCGCACAGTTTGTGAGTTCGAGCCCCACGTCAGGCTCTGTGCTGACAGCTCAGAGCCTGGAGCCTACTTTAGATTCTGTGTCTCCTCTCTCTGCCCCTCCCCAACTTGTGCTTTGTCTCTCTCTCACTCAAAAATAAATAAATAAATAAGTGTAGACAAATCTTTTTAAAGTTCCAATTATTAGAATAATGTTAATTAATGAGAAAAGAATTAAAAAGTACTTTTGTGGTGTTGTTGTTGTTGTTTTTAAAGAAACATAGTGCAGAAGTTAAAGAGTAGAAAAACCAGAAGGTAGATTTGATATTTGGTCATATTGCAAAGTCCAAAAGAACCCTTTTATCCCATATCAGCCACACTCTCACAATTTAGGCTGGTACTTGCATATGTTTCAGGATGAGACCAAAGATGGCATTAATAGGCTAAAAGACTAGTATTAGAAGAGCTTCGTTTCACTGCGTCGCATTTCGTGTCTTTAGTGAGCTTACTATATAGTGAGAAAATCTAACAAGCATACAAGGCTGTAAAATTAAAACTGTGACAAGTGTCAGAAAGTTGGTGATACTCTTAAGCTTCTAAATTGGGCATGCACTGATTTATGCATGCCAGAGAAATTTCCCCAAGGAAGTAATAACTGAATTGAAATATGAGGAAGAAAGAAGTTAAGTGGTGAGGAAGGAGAAATGCCTCCTTCAGGCAGAGGAACAGTCTAGCCTCACTGAAGGGTGAGTAAAACTGGAGTACTGACAGCAAGAGGAAGGGTGGAAAAACATGAGGCTGTGAAGGTCAGTCAGGTCAGGTCTTAAAGGCCTTGTCTGTGGGCCCTGTCAAATACCTTGGTCCTCTAAGTAATGAAATCTTTGAAGGGTTTGAAGCAAGAGGTCACATGTTTAAGTGTGCATTTCATAGAACATTGTGGCTTCAGGGTGAAGAAGGGATTTTTTTTAATATTTACTTTATTTTTGAGAGAGAGAGAGAAAGAACACAGCAGGGGAGGGGCAGAGAGAGAGGGAGACACAGGATCTGAAGAAGGCTCCAGGCTCTCTGAGCGGTTAGCATGGAGCCCGACAAGGGGCCTGAACTCACGAACCACGAGATCATGACCTGAGCCGAAGTCAGCGCTTAACCGACTGAGCCACCCAGGGACCCCAAGAAGGAATTTAATGATGCAACATCACATATAGAAAGAATAGCTGTGGACTTGTGTAGTAGAAAGGAGACAATACTGTATGGACTGGTGCAATGACAGTGGAGATGGAGAGGCTGATTTGAGATGTATTTAGGATGTAAAATCTATGTCCAGTGCTGAATGCTGTGATGGAGGGAAAAAGAGGGCAACAGATGTTGATTCAGGAAGCACTGGAAGAGGTCCAATTTGTGGGGACAATAATGAGTTCATACATGTTGATTCATAGGTGTTTTTGAGATGTTGGCACTGGATATTGTAACCCTACTTGGGAATACGTTTTTGGATTCCAGAAATTTCAGGACTACAAATATAAATTTGTGAGTGATTTGCATATATTCCATAGTGGAATGGTTGAACAGCATTCAGATCTATTTTAATTTGGCAATCACTTTGCTGTATTGTGAGAATTTTCTCAACAGTATGTGATTAATCAAGTGCATTCATTGAGAGAGAGCAAGTGGTTTTACTGATTCACAGTTGGGGCTTTGCTGGATGGACGTGACAAAATAGCAAAAGAGGCCAGAGAACTGAGAGTATTACTGAAGGTGTATTGAAATTTGGATAGCAGACTCTAATAAAATTGGAGCTATTTGAGGTAGTGACGAAGGAAAGGCAGTCAGTGGACTTAAGATGCCAATGAAGTCATAGATAAAAGCAGCTGGAATGGGAGAAGTTTGAGATCATAGTGGGATGTGCTTTAATTTTGATTGAAGATGAAATAGTTACAGGTGGCAGTAAGATACTCCAAGAATGAATGGTGTGATGGATTGGAAAAGATAACTCATCGGAAGTGATGTCAAAGAGCTGGGGAGCTACATGGTGAACATCACCTGCCCCAAAAGCAATAACAGAGCAGAGTGAATGGTCATGTAAATAAAATCACAAAGTCTCACATAATATTTCCTTTCTTAAGAATATCAAAGAAACAAGGGGTGTCTGGGTGGCTCAGTCAGTTGGACGGTGGCTCTTGATTTCGGCTCAGGTCATGATCTCACGGTTTATGAGTTTGAGCCCCACATTGTGCTGTGTGCTGATGGTGCGGAGCCTGCTTGGGATTCTGTCTCTCTGTCTCTCTTTGCCCCTCCTCTCTCTCTCTCAAAATAAATAAACATTAAAAAAAAGAATATCAAAGATACAAGATCATATGCTATTCTAGGAGCTTTTAAAAACAATTATGACAGGGGTGCTTGGGTGGCTCGTTGGTTAAGCATCCAACTCTTGATTTGGGTTCTAGTCATGATCTCACAGTTTGTGAGTTCGAGCCCCGTATCGGGTTCTGTGCTGACGGCGCAGAGCTTTCTTGGGATTCTCTCTCTCCCCATGTCTCTGCCCCTCCCCCACATGTGTGCAATCTCTCTCTCTCTCTCTCTCTCTCTCTCTCTCTCTCTCTCAAAATAAACAAACATTTAAAAAATTAAAAAAATAAACAATTATGACAATAAACACTTTGGGGTTGCTCTGTGCCAAATATTTGTACATTGGAATCTAGTGTACATTGGAATCTAGTGTACATTGTACATTGGAATCATTTGGATATTTCACATCCTAGCTAATATTACACTCATGTCTCCTGTTATCACACACATACACACACACTCAAAAAAAAAAAAAAAACAGAAAATATAACACAGAAAAAGTATCTATTTTGACAGTTTTGATCTTTAGGAAGCAGTGAAGACAGTCACAAGATATTTCCTAGTAGGCTCTTGGACAGAGAAAGGAAATGTAATTAAGATGTTGAATAATTTAATGGCATACCCTCTCCAGAGCATATCTACTTTCACTGCTGTTGCTATTTCCAGATCCTATTTTCCAGCCAGCGATTTTTTTATGAGCTGTGATATTCACTTGAAACCTTAATCATTCTCAGAAATCCAGCTCTAAAATGGAAACTAGGGCTTTTCCCTCTACCTGGAACGTACTTGAAAGAACTAGATAGAGCTGCTATGCCAACTGCTTTCAAGAATTATGGAGGGCAAGCCAAGGGAAATGCTTAAGAATAATGTAATCATTTTATTTATTTATTTTTTTAAGGCACTGGTTATGTAGACTTGCCCTGTGAAAACTTCAGTGTTAAATTTTCAGGACCCAGATTAAACTGCTGGTTAGATGCACAATATGACCTAGGTAAGAATCTCTAATACACTATTTGATCATAAAATATGCTATTGACAGCATCTGAAATATATAATTAGAAAATAAGTGGGAATCATCATTTTTATACTTAAAACGCTAATTTGAAGAGTTCCATCAATTAACTTTCAACTTGCATTTAATATTATTTCAACAAATTTATTTGGCAAGTTCTATCATTTTACCTAATGCTATGTACACACTTTTACCTTTGTCCTGAGCTTTAAAACACAATCCTCATTCAATCCCAGATTGTTTGTACCCTCAGCTTTGTTTCTAGTTGTCTCCCAGCTATCCCATTGTCCTTATGCAGACTTTAACTCTGATATTCTCCAAAATGCCTTCTCAATTTTGCAAATGTTCTCCTTCCCCAAAGTGAAGTAAAATACAATGACTGATCTCATCCCACCATGGATTTCCAAGCTGTGATAGGCAGAATAATGTTCCCCCAAAGATATCTATGTGATAATCACAGGAACCTATACATATGTTATGTTATATGATAAAGGGGAAACAAGGTTGCAAATAAAAACCCTTTTCTAATGAACTGACCTTAAAAAAGATTATTCTGGATTGTCCCAACATAATTGCAAGGGTTTTTAAAAGTAGAAGGAGAAAGAGAGAGGTCAGAGTTAGAGATATTTGATGATGCTATTCTACTTGCTTTGAGGATGAAGGAAGGGGCTTTAAGTCAAGGAATGCAAGTGGTTCCTAAAAGCTAAAAAAAGGCTAGGGTGACTGGGTGGCTCCGTTGGTCAGGCGTCCGACTTCGGCCCAGGTCATGATCTCACGGTTCGTGAGTTCGAGCCCCATGTGAGGCTCTGAGTGTCAGGCTCTGTACTGACAGCTCAGAGCCTGGAGGCTGCTTCGGATTCTGTCTTCCTCTCTCTCTCTCTCTCTCTGCCCCTGCCCCTCCCCTGCTCTCACTCTGTCTCTCTCTCTCTCTCTCCCAAAAATACATAAACATTTAAAAGCTATTTAAAAAAGGCAAAAAAAAAAAAAAAACCCAAAAAAAACCCACCCCACCAAAACCCAAACCAAACAAAAATAAAAACAGATTCTCTTCTAGACACCCTAGAGGGAACACTGTGCCGCTAACACCTTGATTTTAACTCCACAGGACCCACTTCGAACTTCTGACTTCCAGAACTGTAACATAAATTTGTATTGTTTTAAGCCATTATGTTTGCAAAAATTTTTATTACAGTGTAATAGAAAACTAACACACAAGCTTTGGTCATGTGTCTATCAGCAACTTTCTGCCTCTGAATTCTTATCTTCATCAACAACTTGGATTGATTCTCTGTCCACACCAGTGACTAGCATTGTTATCAAAGCTAATTGGTTTACTGTGCAGTAGCCAGGGTTTCTCTTTACTGAGAAGCAATATCCTACTTTTGAAAAACTAAAAAGTGTTCCCATAAATGAAACATCTGAACACCCAGCACTAGAAATGATGGAGGCTTACAGTAACACTGCAGAAAAGAGTCACTTTCCTCAACCTTTCTTCATGCCATTCACCAGGCTCTCACCTGAGAGGATGTTTTCTCCCCAGTCCCAGATTATTTTCTCTTATTGCTTAGAAGATCAAGAGTCAAGCTCATTTGAATGTGACTGCATTTGTCCCCCTAATTTTCTACCTAAGATACATCTTAGGACTGCAATACCCTTATTGTTGTTGTCTATTAGATCAGCTCATGAAGTATCTCTTCCCCCTAGGAATTCCATAACTAATTGAAAAGACATGTTGATCTTCTGATTTGTCTAAATTAATAACAATTTCCAAATGCATATAACTTTAAATATTTTTTAAAATTTTTTAATGTTAATTTTTGAGAGAGAGAGAGACAGAATGCGAGTGGGGTAGGGGCAGCGAGAGAAAGAGAGAGAGAGAGAGAGAGAGAGAGAGAGAATCCCAAGCAGGCTCCAGGCTCTGAGCTGTCAACACAGCCCAATGCAGCGCTCAAACTCATGAACCATGAGATCATGACCTGGGAAGTCAGAAGTCAAAAGTCAGACACTTAACACGTGCCCCTGGACTTGCTTAGTTAGAATAAGGACATTTTAATGCAACTTTGACTCAGTCCCATGAAAGCAATAATATCAAAATGTTTAAAAACATTTTTATGTTATATATACAAAACGTATCCATGAAAATTATTCTATCTCTGAGCATCATCTTATTCCTGACCTTTACCATCCTCATTTCAGGATACTCATCAAGATTTTTAAATTCCAAATAATTATTAAGTGAAATATTTAACATCCCTACTGACCTTAACCATATTTCTGAGCCTCAGCCCATGCCATGTGCTATTTTTCTGAAATTTTTAAAGAAATAGCAACTATTTAAAAATAGAATTGAAAGTATGTAAATTTCTTTTACTCCCTCTAAGGAGAACTGATAAAAGTGAAGCAAAAGAAAGAGAGACTCGGAGAAGTTAAGTCTAGCTCTGGCTTCTGAGGAAATAATTTGAAACTCCTGAAACTCCTGTAGAGACAGAAGCTGTTGGGGTCAGGGTGCGAGGAGAAATTGACAACCAAGTAGGCCATGGATGGAAGGTCTGCTGAGAAGAAAGCTTTTACTGGGTGTGTTTGCCCTCCCCTGGGAAGATCCTTGCCTGCTTCATTGCAGCTCAGAAGTAGAAACCAGTGCTGTCCACTGGCACTGGCCAACTGTGTCTGAGGGAAAACTGCAAGGTAGAGATCAAGCCTTGCTGGAATAGCAAAAATATAAAAAGAAATATAAGCATACCCACCAGCCCCTGAATGTTTTCCTTCCTCAACTCTTTTCCATCTACACTCAAGGGCTAGGTGATAATCCCCATGGGAGAATGTTGGAAAAAGAGCAGAGCCTACAGTATAAGTAAAGAATAACTCTCAGCCAAGCTCAAGTCCAAGGATGTTCCCAACCACTATTGCAGCCCTAGTTGTCGTGCCTCTCCCTTTGTGTCACACACACACACACACACACACACACACACACACACACTCCCACAAGACAGTCTGTATAGGACAAATATAAAAGGTGGAAGGGAGACTCCAAATGTTTCAGAGAGCAAAATGAATAACACAAAGAAAGTCATACTCTGGAAGATGAAGTGTGGTAATTTTCATAGATGGTATCAAAAATGATGAGGAAATGAAACATATAAGTGAAATATATATTTCAAAAATATAAGTAGAGTTTCCAACATTTGTGGAAATCCTTCCAGAAGACAAATATTGAGAGATGGAAATATTTGTATAAGTGATGACTAGGATGTCTCAGAAATAAAGATCAATTAAACATCTCAGACTGAAATGCCCTAGAGAATTCCAAAGCAGAACACAAACTAAGAAACCTACTAAAAAATTCCGGAGAGAAAGAGAAGATGTACTAATGAAGAATAATCAAACTGACATTGGATTTTTCACCACCATGTCTCAATGCAAGAAAATGATGCAGTAATGTTTTTAAAGTTTTGGAAAAAAATGAAGTTCAAACAAGTATTAGCTATTCATCTATCATTTAAATGTAAAAGTGACATTACAGATATTCTTTGCTGTAAGTCCTTAAAGAGTTTATTATCCAAAGGCCGTCTTTTATATCATTCTTAGAGGAAGTACACAAATAAACCCTAGAAAATGAATTCAAGGATATAGAATATGACATTGACAATAACATTGAGTGAATGACTGAAAAGATGATCTTTGTCCACAAAGATAGGGATTAAATGCATCTTATTTATATATTGATAAAGCTGTCTATCCCTTTTTGGCACAACTTGAGTAGAAATGACATATTCACAAACTTTGACATCCACAGCCTTATAAAACCTCACATCTGTCCCATTCCCACAGTGTCTTACTAGATGACTAGATGACAGATACGAATAATAATCATATCCTACAAGGAAACCACATACTACAATAAGTGAACTTGTACATTTGTGACTAAATAAGTCTACATGAAATACAATTCTTTAGCATTGTTTCCAATGTATCCACACACATAAACCATTAGAAAAACTCAACAGTATTAAAAAAAAATTATTCGTACTGGAGGAATGAAATATTCTGTGGATTTAATTATGGGTTTTCTCTAATCAGGTTTTTCATATTAGTAATAAAATATACACCCACCGTCTTTTATTTAGAACTCTCCTGTGGTGGTAGAATTATGTTATAAATACTAATGTGAATAAACTTTGGCTTTATACCATAAAATATAGAGTTTCTGCATTAAATATTGATGAAAAAAAGGATAATTTTTAGGTATGCATTTTTCAAAGGACAATTGTAACTTTCAATTTGACATTTATTCTCAAGTACTAATATCTTTATTGTGAAACAGAACAAGACACCAGATGTCTTAGATTAAGTGTCCTTTTTTTGGGAAAGCAATATTTAATAAAGAACCAGAGCTCTCATTTTCCTGACATTAGAGGGAAAATGGCAGGTGTAAACCTATGCCAGAAGGAAAATCTCCCCTATATTCTGTGTGTGCTAAATAAAAAATTCAAGTATGTTGTTGTTAAAAATGGAAGTGCTCTCAAAAGCAAACTTTAAAAGACTTTATGTTTTGAAAGTTCAACTTTAGAAAACTCTTTCCCTTTATGTGAACGACTGAGTTAATTATAAATAAATCTATTGCTCTTTAAGATACTAGCTTTAACTTAAAAGGTAGTTGAGAAGTAGCTTGAAAGTAATATTGAATGCACACCGTGATATTATATTTGAATCTCTGATAAATTCCATCAAAAAGAAAAGGGAAAAATTTTTAAATTATTCCAAAATGTGTGTTATATTTTTATTAAATAAAATAGATTTTATTTACATAAATTTGAATAGAATGAATAAACTTTGGTATGTTAATGTTGAAAGATCAGAGAGATGAATGACTATTGTTTGCAAATTTTGTTGAGTATGTGGTGGCTTTAGTTCAGAGAATGGTGGCTTTAGTTCAGAGAAAGGTAAGAATATTTATGGATTGCTTACTATTTTACAGGCACTCTTCAAAGTGCTTTGATTATATCAGTGAACAAAACAGATAGACTTTCCTTCATGAAGCTGATGCTCTAGATTACTTAAATCTTTTAAAACTTTAATAACTTTAATAAAATGTAAATAAAACTTTTAATATAATTTAAAAATAAATTTTAAAATCTCAAATTGGCTATATTAAAAGCTCAATAAAAATCAACAACTACTTGATCTCCCAAAATGCTGATGTTTGCCTTACAATTAATTGACAAAACAACCAAAATGGCAGTTAATGTTCTAACCTGTTCAGGCAAAGAATATAACATAAAGCTAATATGAAATCTTTAAAGACTATAGTCTAAACCTGTTTTCACTTTAAGTAGATTTATAATGTTGGAGCATAAGTGAATAAAAGTTAGATCTTTTTTATTCCATGATTTAGTGATGAGATTTTTTTAGTTGCAAATTACTCTTGTTTTTCTTCTTTTTCCTTAAATCCTTCTCTGGATTGGACACTATGGAAACATACAGTAATAGTAAAGAAGGAAATCTCTCCAAATAAATGGTTGATGATATAACTCACAAGCAAATTTATTTTATAACCTTGGGGACAATATGCCATACTTGGCATGAGCAGTCTCTCTTCAACGGTATGAGTTCTCAAAAATAAATGAATATTTTAGCTATTAAGTTATTTAAACTTCACAGGATTTGTGGGCTGTTAAATTCTGTAAATGAAAATGTATGAAGATGCATTTGTCTTTAAGGTGGACATAAATAATTTTATTTCTATGGCCAATCCAAATTGCAGTGAAAAACTTTGGATAGTAATGAAAGATCACTTATGTTGTATGACTTATATGAAGTTTCATAAAAAAATTAAGGAATCTTGACTACTGAAATAATACAGTATAAAAACATAATATGCTTATTTTCTAAAAACTCTTTACC
Organism: Panthera leo; assembly: GCF_018350215.1. Classification (NCBI taxonomy): domain Eukaryota; kingdom Metazoa; phylum Chordata; class Mammalia; order Carnivora; family Felidae; genus Panthera; species Panthera leo. The sequence continues at coordinate 98,258,509 of NC_056685.1, forward strand.
TCAAGTGATACAGATTGTTCAATGACTCAGAATGTCAACATTGTGAACGTTACATGTGAGCTCCATTTTTACAAACAGAACATAAAGGATATTTTTTATGTGGCAGTTCAGATGAGGTAATTGGGCACAAAATACTCCTGTTGAAAAGTTTAATTAGGCACGAATGGGGCTATGTACATATAGATAAAAAGACCTGACTTTGGGGCATTTTTATTTAAATCATCAAACCCATTACCATTCACGTGAGAAATAAGCCTACTGACCCAATCAAAATCAACATTCTTGCAAGAACAGGCATCTGATGGACAGGCACACTTGGGGCAGTTACCACAGACAATTTCTCTCCTAGTGTGCAAGTCCCTCTTCTGATTCCTCATTGGCTGAGTACTACAGAGGTTACAGCCTTATCTGGACTATGACCAAGTAAGGCAAAAAGTAGTCTGATTGGAACAAATGTACATTTCCAGAGGTGAGGCAGAGACTTTCAGTCCCTCCTTTGTTCCTTGGCACATGCTCATTGCAAAGCCAGGGAAATAAGCCCATGAAACAGAGAGGGGAAGAAGAACCAGGAAGTGAAGTATCTAAGGGTTTGGGACACCATTATAGGGGGGTGGAGGGGTAGCGGGGTTCATATTTCCAAAAGGTTGTAAATCTGTTGTTAACTAGACAGCACAGTTTTTATTTGGTATTTCTGAAAATGAATCATCTCCCTCACTTCTCACATTTCAGTCACAGCATTTACATGTTTCTGTGTGTGTGTGTGTGTGTGTGTGTGTGTGTGTGTGTGTGTGTGTTTCTATCTCTCTCATGTTTGGCCATAGGATTAAGGCTATTAGTAAAATAGTACAATGTTTATTGTTTAGAAGAATTAAAAACAAGTCATTTTCTTCTTCAATATATTTCATTGTCTAACTATTATTAAGTGAATAGCTGTGTTCCACAAATAGAATAAAGCTAAGATGATTTGCTTGAAATTTCCAGAAGAAAGAGTAAGAAATGGAGACTCAGAAAATTTTTGCTGGTCTCAGTTGTTTTTTGATTGGATCTGAGTTTATTTCATCCTAGCTTGCCAACTTGTTAGATTTCTTAAAGGCTACCAGCCCAGAAGAAAATATCCCTTAAAATATTGTGATACTGTGTTCTCTGAAAAACTACTTTTTTTTTTTTTAACATTTTTTGATTCAACATCAATCTAAGTAATATATTCCATCCTTGGTTGCAGAAATCAATTAATTATTTTGGTGTTGGTTTCTCTATTCCTCGTGTTTCTTGTAAACTACAGCATGGCATTTTTCCCCCCTCAGGAGAAGAACTGGATTATCTATATGCTAATTATTCCAAGTAGATTAAAATTATTTCTGAGTTGCACAATTAGGGTAATGGTTTTTATGATATTCCTTTATTTATTTTATCCTTGTTTTCTAATTAAAACATTCTGCCTGAGAACTTAGAGCTTGTAGGTTCAAAGATGAAAAAATTGATAACTAGGGTGATTATCATTGCTAATTTGAATAGGGTGCTTCTATCAAACCTTTATCTATGTTTCATGATGCACGGCTTCTGCCTATAGATGCTGCAGCCTAGCATAAAAACTATAGATGTGGACAGATACAGCGTACATCAGTTTCCTAAATTATAACCCACTCAGCTCACTAACTTAAAAACCACCATCTCTTAATTTCTTACTTGCTCGGAAAGAAAAAATAATGATGAGAAAATTGAGTAACTTTCTAGAAGTATATATAATTTTTCTTTTTAGGAAAACAAGCTATTTTCTCACATTTGGGAAGTATCTTTAAACATACATTGATAGGTAGTCATAACTGACATTATTTTAAGGAAAACAGCTCAAATTTGACAACTGCAAGTTATATTGGGTTGAATGATATGAGTTTAAAACTTTATGTATCTGAAAATTCAGATTTCTCTCTTTTTCAGATAGGTCTTCACCATCTTTTTAGCACTCAGTACTAATATGGAAGGTTTTATAACAAATAATTTAGGTTATTATTAGTAGAAATTACTTGGGGAGCCTGGGTGGCTCAGTAGGTTAAGCATCCAACTCTAGCCCAGGTTGATCTCATGGTTTGTAGGTGCTTCAGATTCTGTGTCTCCCTCTCTCTGCCCCTCCCCCACTTGCTCACACATGCACTCTCTCTCTCTCTCTCAAATAATAAACATTAAAAAAATCTAACTAAGCAAGTCCTATGTATTATGTGCCTTTATGTGTATTATGTGTATTATGTGTATTATTATGTGCCTTTGTTTATTGCCAATTGTGAGCCAAACACTGCAACATGCTTCTGCTTATCACTTAGGAAAGTGCTCTCATATTCATTGTCCTGTATGATTCCTCAGCCTCACAAAAGGTGAAATAACTTACCCTAGCACTGAGGTCTGCTGCTTCCAGAGTCTCAAAACTTTCCCTTAGACTATAGGAGAGTGAGCAGAGGTAATTCTGAATATAACTAGTAATACTAATTACTTCCAAAGTCCTCATTCAAATTCCTGCTGCCCAGGGATCCCTTTCTGGCACAACTTGAATAGAAATGACATGTTCACAAACTTTGACATCCACAGCCTTATAAAACCTCACATCTGACCCATTCCCACAGTGTCTTACTAGATGACTGCCCAAGTCATTGCATTTCAAGGGATTTTTAAATAGATAATAGATTAATTTGCCTCCCTCTCAAAGGGTGTTTAAATAATTATCAGCAACCTCCAATGCCTTAACTCAAGGGAATGAATAATGTGGTAATTTCCAGCTCTCTGACAGGGTTGGTAGGAGAAATGTTTTTGAACCTTGGGGTGTGGGAGTAGCAAGAATTAGGCTTGACATAAGCTGAATCACCCAGTGTAGGCAACTCTGTTCACAATACCCACACAACCGCTTAGCATTCTTTCTGAGTAGTCAACCTAAACTTACAGGTATGTAGAGGCTCAAGACTCAACTTCAAAAAATGAAAAATGTCAACACTTTTAGAACCATTGAAAACCAATTGCATTTACACATATATTGCTTATGTTACATATGTTATTTATACAACATACTGCTATGTAACTTAATTATATCCAAGACGTATTATAAAAGCGTGTCAACATGTTTTACTCGGTACTGTGTAGTCACATCACATGAAAAGAATTAGGTCAACTAATCATATCAGCTAAAGTCATAATTTTGAGTTTCTATTTTTTCAAAAAGTTCTTACCATGGCCTAAAATGCCCCTAAGTGATCTATGCCCCAGCTCATTCCCCACATTTCTTTTTTTTTTTTTTTTTGCTCAGCTCCAGCCCCATTGGCTCCTTGCTGTTCCCTGATCGCATCAATAACACTTTGGCATTTCTGTCCTCTCAGCCTGAAACACCCATGTCCCAGATTTCTTCCAGTGCCAGACCCTCCATCAATACCCTATATACATGGTACCCAGACCATCCTCTCCCTATCTCCACATCCCTATTTATGTTGTACCCATTATCACCATCTGGTATACAACAGACAGAATTTATTCATGTATTTTCTGTCTTTCCCTATTAGAATCTAAATTCCATGAGAGCAAAGACTTTGGTTTATTGAACCACTGTGCCTAGGCAAAAGATTGGAGATTCAATAATTACTTGTTAATGAATAAACCCAAAGAGAATTTAACGGTGTTTACCATAGCATTATTCACAATAAGCATTCACAAATGCCCATCAGCAGATGAATGGATAAAAAAGATGTGGTTTACGTACACAATGGGATATGATTTAGCCATGGGAAAGGAGGACATCCTGCCATTTGCAACAGCATGGATGGACCCTGAGCACATTCTGCTAAGTGAGGTAAGTCAGTCAGAGAAAGACATGTGAAGTATGATATCACTTATTTGTGGAATCTAAAAAAGTCAAACCTTATATAAAAAAAAAAGACATGGAGTAAAACAGTGTTTACCAGAGGATGGGGAAGTGTGGATAAGATTGATGGTGTTTAATGGTACAAACTTATACTAAGTACTAAATAAGCCATAGAAATCTAGTGTATGGGATATTGAATATAGACAATAATATTGTACATCAAGAATATAATTTGATAAATATCATCACAACAAAACCATATTACAATATATGAATGTATCAAAGTAACACACTGTGTATCTCAAATTTACATAATGTTACATGTCAAATTTATCCAGTTTAAAAAAAAAAACAAAAAAGAACTTCAGAGATCCTAGACACTGCAAAGGTTTGGGAAGATATGAAATAAAAATGAATTCTAATCCATAAAATAAAAAAATTTTTAAAGAAAACTTAAGTGCATGTTGCAGTAAGAATCATATAATTCTGAAGTAATGCCATATCAATGAAACCAGTCTAGTGTTTCTGCAAATGCTTTAAAGTGAATAATTTATACAAAATAAAAGACATTATGAAATTTTTTCTGGCTTTTGACACTTTGTATAATTCCTAATTACTGCTTTTAATAATCAAATGAAAATGGAGGTTTTAATCATCTGAATCTTGTCTGGTTGAAAATATTTGGAGCTAAAAGCATACCAATAAAATCAACAAACATTTAAGTACTTATATGCAAGTTTTTAGGGATTTCTTTATTTCTGCATTACCAGTGGAAAGATCCGTAATTGGGTATACTTTGAGATTGAGATTTTAACTTATCAGAATCATTTCTAATAGTGATAAAGCTTGATGGCAGATGTAGTTTAATTCTATCACATAAATCAGGCACAAGAAATATTACATAACTCTATCAGGTTAAATCTATCTCTATGCCTTTGTTACTGTGGCAAAAAAACTCAACTATAGTCATTATTGACGAATTTCTTCCTCTTTGTCTCTAAGATTCAATGAGGATCGGTGAGTTTTATGCTGTCCAGAAAATGAAGCGTCCCTGGTCTTTCATTCTCACTAATGGTTGAAGGCATGCTTATATTTCAAGTTGGCATTTCTCTTGGGGAAAGTAACACTGCCGAGTGCAACGGAAGCTATGGGCTGCCTGACTCATCCTCCACTTGAAACTATCCTTTTTTGCCTTCCTTGAACATAAGAAACTACAAGCACCAATGACTCAATTTACCAAGCTCTATGGCAGCTTGGAAGCCTTGGTGTACTGTCTGAGAAATGAACTAAAGCAGAAGCTCACTGAATTGCTTTTTGCCATGGCTACTTCTCCATTCTGCTTCCTGAACCAATGACATGAGGCTGCCAGTACAGACGCCATATGAAAAGCAAAAGGATAAGAGCCAACATACTGAAGTTGGCAGAATAGGGAGACAGCAAGAGCCTAATGACATTGCTGAACAGCTGAGATAATGCCAAGAACCAACTACCTATGAATTAAATTTTACCTCTAAAGAATATACACTGTCTTAAGATCTGTAAAATTTTTCTTTCTGGTAGTTGAAAACATCTCTACTTGAAATGGAAACTTTGGTGCAAAGAGTCACTGTCTATCACAGTAGCCATGCAGCCTAGCATCCCACATCTCTAGGTATATCATTTTCCACAGTTGGTGCTGTCGCTCCAGGCTATTGTAAGAAAGTGGATACAGTTACCTGTTATTTTGGTAACACTTCAGAAGGCTGCCTCCTTCTCATTCTTATGGAATTTTACCTTTCCCCAGAGTGGGCTGTTCCAGTCTTTTCCCTACAAGCACTGTATGTATTTTCCTCTTCTTTAGAAAGATCAAGTATATTCACTGAGAATGGAACTTTATACCCATATATTAAGAGCTCTTCTTAAAGGTGAAATAGAGGAAGGAATTGAATAGGGAAAGAAGATACTGATGCCAAATAGTTTTTTTTCTATTAATTTTCCCAGTTACACTATTATAACCTACTATCTCTTGGGGTGTACGTACTTAATTTAGTAATGCAAAAGATCACTTTTTTAAAAAGTTTATTTATTTTGTGTGTGATAGAGATAGTGAGAAAGAGTGAGCATGCCAGCAGGGGAGGAGCATAGAGAGAAGGAGAGAGAGAATCCCAAGCAGGCTCTGCACTGTCAGCTCAGAGCCCAATGAGGGGCCCAAACCCACAAACCGTGAGATCATGATGTAAGCCGAAATCAAGAGTCAGACACTCAACCGACTGAGCCACCCAGATGCCTCCAAAGATTGCTTTTAAATTCCAGGGTTTGTCTCAGCTACCAATAATCAATCAACTGCATGATGGACATACCCAATACATTGTTGGTTAAGATACCAAAGAACAGACTTCCACATCTCAGTCTTAAGCGCTCCTATGAAAAGCAGTTAAAAACACAACCAAAGTTTAACTTGAATGCAGATTTTGTTACTAGGAATAAAAGAAAATTAAAGTCCCATTTCAGCTCTTTCTGAGCCACCTAAAATCACCTTCAATCCAGAACCCATGTGTTATGTTCGTGTAAAGTACTATTTAAATACATTTGTTCTTGTCTAGAAATAAGCAGAACTTGTTGGCAAAATAGTTAAAAGTATTGCCTTATTTTTTTCTGGTTATAAAGAAATATGCTGTTATTCCTTCCATCTTAGGGAAAAAAATCATTCAACTCCACTTTTCCCATCTGCAGTTGCCCTATATCTTTGTTCCTTTTTGCAACAAATCTCCTCAAAAGAGTTTCTACATACATTTGCTATCTCCAGTTCTTCTCCTCCATAACCTTAAACCTATTCTAATCAGGTTTTTACCTCCACAGCATCAACAAAGCTGATGCCGTCAAGATTGCCAATGGCCTTGTGGCTAAATCCAACAGCCAGTTCTCACAGTTGATTATCCGCTTCTCCATCATGCTCTTTATTTTTAAGATTTCTCTTAGTTTTCCTTCTAACTCACTGTTTTCTCATTCTCAATATCCTTTGTTGGTCCTGACAATCTCTCCTTACCTATTAATGTGGAAGTGTCCTAAGAATCAGTCCTTAGATCTCTTCTCTGTTCTTCTCCGCTCACCCATTACAATGGCTTTAAATGCTGTTTTTTTATACTAACAACTTTATACCAACAACTCCCAAATATAAATCTCTAGCCCAGACCTCTTACCTAATCACCAGTCTTATATATCCACCTGCCAACTTGAAATATCCCCTTGGGTGTTCAATGGAAATCTTGTATTTAACATACATAGAACTAAAGAAATTAAAATTTCTTTTGGCCTAGGAATAAAAAAGAGTGCGCCAATTTATTTTCTAAGAAAGAAAACTACAAATACATAAATATAATATCTCCCTTTTGTGACTGATCAGTTTTTTCAATAATTTAATCTTTCACAGATTAATATACAGATTTTAGAAACAATTTCATAAATCATCCGAATGTAATTTCTGAATTAGGAAATAATGCCTTTCAGAAGCAGCAAATAAAGTTTTCTCTTTTCCCAACTCTATTCTCGTCAATTCAAAGAAAAATATGCCTAGTTATTCCCTAAAGAAGAGTTATCCTATCTTTGTTCATTTTTATCTCAAAAAAGTGCAGTCCCAAAGTGTCATGTTACTCCTATTGTTAACATTAATGATGACTGCAACTTCCTTGTCATGCTAAAGGCAGCCATGTTTCCCATTTTCATAAGATTGTGAGAAACAGTTAAGCAAACAATCATGTGATCATAACCACTATTTTTGACCAGTTTAGAGTAGAATCTACTCCTAATGTGAAAGAACTAGATGAGGCACTTTTGTGATTTGGTAATTTTCTGAAGAATCCTCAATAGACAAGGGATATGCCAATACTACACCAAAGATTGTGCTTAATTTGGGTAATAGTAGTGTGACCCTGGGGTAATCTGGGAATCTGTTTAGCCTATTCTGCAGGATAGAATAGAAATAATCTACATTATGTTTTTATATACTTCAGGAGTTTTGTTAAAAATTTACAGTCATATTGAACCTTTATATTACCAAAGATAGTCTGCTAATTTCTATTTGTTGTTATAAAATGTAAATACCTTGATCTCTGGAGACAGTCTGTAAATAAGAAAATCCTTTGAAAGTCTGTTCATGTTGATGCTAGGATAAATATGAAAGGAAGATTTCATTATCTTTAAAGGCAATTGGAAATGGGTTTAGAAACTGTTGCCAACATTTTGTGCAATAAGATCTACTACAAAGAAAATCAATACTAAAGAACAAAAATCACAAGTTGCTGTACTCTTTGTAAAAAACAAAAATCAAGGAAAATATAATAATAATTATAATCATAATAGCAGTTCATATTTACCCAGGAGAATCTTTGTACACAATACTGTACTAAGCATATTTCATACACCTTCTCATTCTGAACTCATGACAAAATTATGATGTAGATGTTATTTTTCTCAGCAGTTGCCAAGTTTCTATAAAACTTAGTGTTTAAATTACTTGCTGGAAAACATATAGCTAGTAAAGGATAAGAATAAGATTTCAACTCAAATTGACTTTGAGTCAATTATTTTCTTTACCATAGGTCAAGTAGATCTACCTTAACTAGGTTTATCATAGCACAATAGAACCTAATTACTTGTGCTAATTATGGGAATGGGGTCCCAGAGGAGATCTGTAAAGTGAATTTCTAGTCCTGGGAATTAAGTCTGGCATTTGCTGTTGAAAAAGTTTAAAGAAATGTATAAGAGGTTCAAAATACTGTAACTACAGAGTCTGTGGCAAGTTGAAGTTTTAACTAGACTGGTATCGGTGTCCGAGAAGGTCCAGTCCAATGGGTGAGGCAGGGTAGCAAGGGATCCAGGGACAGTGATAAATATGGTGTCCACTATATCCCAGATACCTTATGAGGCCCTGGAGATACTGAACAAAGGAACCAAATAAAAAGAATGAATAGTTGACCCTAAACAGGTAAAAGGAGCCAAATGACAAAATATCTTGGATGGCAAGCTTAAAATTTTGTATTTTATTCTGACACTGATAGATAAACAACTGGGGGGAACACAGTAAGATATGGATTTCAGAAAAATCAGTCTAAGTAACAGTTCGATTTAAAAAAAAAATGTGTTAAAATTCTATAAGTCCGGTAATGTGCTTGGCAGTAGAAATAAGGTGATGAATGCCTCCTGGAGGACCCTAAGGGTCAATTTCCAGAAAAAGAGCAGGCCTAGCTAACTCATTTTATTATGTTCCTTGACCATAAAATGAGAAGAGATGAATGGCAGCAACTTATCAGCTTACTTACAGTCCCCTGTCAATTTAACCATCCAAGAAAGAGGGGACTTAATTGCTTCAGAAAAGGAAAGCAAGCACCTGAGTTTTAATAATTTTAAAATAATATTTATAATTTATGAATAGCTTCTTAAGATCTACTTCAAAATTAAAGTAAGTTACAGAGTGGTTGGAATTCCTCCCCACCCCTACTCATTCCTTGTAAGTCCTCAAAGTTGTTTTATTGCGGTGTTTTATTGATTCACAATTTGTGATATCTATTAAGGAAACGTCAAAAACAAATTGCATCATACCGGTTAAACAGACGAGGAAGACTAAGATTACTGCAATAGGACTTAAGACTGTGCAATAGGGAAGAGAGATTGAACTCAACTCTGCTAAAACAAAAGCAGCAGAGCTTTTAAACACTGGTGTGAGTGAGAGGAAAAGTACTGGAAGACATTTGGGAAGATGTTGGTCAGTGTGGTTGGGCCATCTGTGTTTGCTAACTGGCATTTTAGGCTCCTATCCTCCCACAGGCACTGGTGGGTAGGGGCACTTTCATAATTATTATATTTTAAAGGAATGGCTCCCAGGCCCTTGAGAAAGACACTCTTGGGTTGTAACTGGCAAGAGCTGGGAGAAAAATTATATTTCCAAGGGATGGAGAAAGAATATGCAACATCAAGTTTTCTAAAGTAAATGCTCTAAGAAAACGGAGGTCAGGGTCCTCGAGTCAAGGAAAAATAAATCTAAAGTTTAGTCAAATGAGGAGAATATTAAGATATCTTGTCATAATTACCAGTTGGTAATTCAATGCTTTATTTTTAAGTAATATGTAACCTGATATTTAACATATGAGAAACAATCTCATATTTAAGGTGGTATGCTTGCACGAAGGATTTTTTGATGGTGTGAGGCAACAGAAATGTCTGCTTCTGGCTCTCTAGTGGACTACATATGTCAGAGAATGCTAAGTATTAATTCTGTGTCATTTTTCCATGGGTCTAACAAACCACATGTCAATACGTGGATATTTGGGACCAAGAAAAGCTGTTGCTAAAGGCAAACAGTCTTTTTCCACATTAATATTTTGACACTTAACATTACGATTTTTCATCATAGAGTTATCGGTTCTAAAAAACATATGTAGATCTACATCTCAACAATTTTAATTTTGGAAAATAAATCTTGTAATGATATTTGCCTTAGGAATCTCATTTGTGTCATTAAGAAGTTGCACATTAAAAAGCAACTTGTTCAAGTACTATTTTGTCATTATATTTTGCTCTTGTAATAAATCAGACCAAAAGCTTGTGCAAAGACCTTTTATACAAATAAAAACAAAAGAAAGCCAGTAATATTTTATATTTTGACAGTCATTAGTTGATTCTGAAAGCATTTAACCTTAATATTAAAGAATTATTATTATTATTTGGTCAACACTGAAAGAAGAAAATAAAAACAAGAAAATAAAAACAAAACTAAAAGAAAGTTGCTAACTTCATTCTTTGCTAGGTAATGTGAAAATTGGTGATCTCTTCTCCTGACTCCTTGTTATGCAATGCAAACCTTTCAAGGTCTCCAGTGAAAAGAATGTCGGCTCTTTTGTGCAGAACTTACCCTAACATGGTTTATGAAGCTGAATTATTGAATTTTTTCTTTATCTTTGGCTTGTCTTTTTGCTTACTTCACACTAAATGGCCTTGCTTCAGTCAATATTCAGTATTTGCTACTTTACCTTATGCCTTTTCTTTGTCTCTATATATCCAGCTGTGTGTATGAGTATGTTTTTAAATCATTATTATCTTAGATTCTGGATATTTCTACCAACCATCCCTCCAGAATTCCTATAATTTTTCAATGCTTCTCACCAGCAGCCAAGGTGAGAAGGTGCAGTAACTGCAACAGGAGGGAATACCATGTAGAGCATTTAAATTAATCCCTTTTGTTTCCAGAGAAACCAAGTTACTGGCAAGTGTGAGCTCTGGAGGAAAAAAAAAATACATACAGCAATTCCTTGGGTACTAAGTTCACACTTAATCCTTTGCAATGAGGTTACAGGTTTTGTTTTTGGTTTGGGTTGGTTTTGGTTGGCAAATTAAGCATGTCTTAATACAGCTTCTTTAGACCATTAAGAAATAATTGATTAAACATATCTTTTTAGTTATGTAACACTGAGACCATTTATTCATTCAAGAAAGGGTTCAAGAACTGCCACATTCAAATTATATGAAGAATCCTTTCCATATGGTGGCATTTTTAGCCATTTCATATCATTATTTAGTACTCTTAATAGAAATGTGAAAATTTCACTTAATGCCAAAGTATTTAAATAATTTTGCTGTAATAATTTTGCTTTTCCTGGCTTACAAGAAAATTTATTCCCCCCCTAAAATAGTTACTTGATACTGAGTTATATGGAATGCCCTTATCTCACTTTTTTACTATGAGAAATATACTGAAAAATGAAAATATAAGTTCTATGGGTCTACAATACGTGCACACTATTTTACAAACAATAATACATCATATTTGATTCCAAATTTGAAATTTGGCTCCAAAATGAAAAAAAGAATTTCCAGAGAAAAGATATGTGGCTGGTGTGCTAATAAATGAGTAGCTAAACTATAAGGTAAGTGGACACATGACATTTATAAAATCTAAAATGATTCGATTCATGTTAGTGTAATCATTTACATAAAATAACTCTAAGCAAAAGAATATTTCTTCACATTGTAATGCAGCTAAGAAAATTGTCCTGATAATGTCAATTTCATTTGTTGCTGATGAAATATAACATTATATGACTATGGGGAAGTAGTTTTTAAGGTATGCTCATAAAATTTTTCATACTCTTTAAGCCAATAATTCCATTTGAGGAATATTTTTTTAAATATATTTTTAAGGTTTATTTATTCTTTTTTTTAAATTTTTTAACATTTATTTGTTATTAAAAGACAGAGAGAGAGAGAACATGAGCAGGGGAGAGGCAGAGAGAGAGGGAGACACAGAATCTGAAGCAGGCTCCAGGCTCTGAGCTGTCAGCACAGAGCCCAACATGGGGCTCAAACTCACAAACCATGAGATCATGACCTCAGCTGAAGTCGGATGCTTAACCAACTGAGCCACCCAGGCGCCCCTAAGGTTTATTTATTCTTAAGAAAAAGAGAGAGAGAGGTGAAGAGGCAGGGAGAAGGAGACACAGAATCCAAAGAAGGCTCCAGGCTCCGAGTTGTCAGCACAGAGCCCAAAGCTGGGCTCAAACCCACAAACTGTGAGATCATGACCTGAGCTGAAGTCAGATGCTTAAACTACTGAGCCACCCAGTCACCCTGGGGAATAACCTTCAAGAAAAAAAAAACCTCCTTGCCACAAAATAAAATATACAAAAATATACAAAGACCATTGACAAAATGGTCAATGTTTTGTGATTTATAATAGAAAACAGGAAAAAGAAACAGAAATCATGAATAGCTGAGGGCAATGAATATATATAGAACATTAACCTAATGGGATATTATGCATCCTTTTTACATTTTAATTGCTAAAACAATACACCTATGTGCAAAATGTTTAGAAAAAAATGCTATTCTATTAAGTTCAAGTATCTATCTTACATTAGGCCATGTTAGACAGGAGAAAGACCTGTGGGGTGTTTGTTCTTTGTTTTATTTAACAATACATACACATGAGGCTTTACTTTTTAAAGCTAATATATATGTCCAGGCCTCATCCCAAGAGATAATTTCAAAAGATTTAGAGCTGAGCACAGAGGTGTGTGTGTGTGTGTGTGTGTGTGTGTGTGTGTGTGTGTGTGTTTATTTATTTAGTTAGTTAGTTATTTTAAATTTTTAATGTTTATTTGTTATTGTATTTTTGAGAGAGAGAGCATGAACAGGGGAAGGAAGAGCAGAGACAGGGAGACACAGAATCTGAAGTAGGTTCCAGGCTCTGAGCTGTCAGCCCAGAGCCCAATGAGGGGCTCGAACTCACCAACTGCTAGATCATAACCTAAGCCGAAGTGGGACGCTTAGCTGACTGAGCCACTCAGGCACCCCACAGGCATGTGTATTTTTAAAGGGCCCCAACAATTTTTTCTGATGCAGAGCCAGAAAGGGACCAACATACTAGATGGAGTTCTTCCATGGCAGGGATAATGTGATAATTGTGTGGCCCTGCAGTGCTTCCCTGAGACCGCACGGAGTGGGAATACAGTGCCTGAGCAAGAATGAACTGAGGCTAGAGGGGTAAAAGGCCAAACTGAAGCATGACTGAAATGAAAGGTAAAATACACACACATACCCACACTCACACATTATATTAGTATTATAAAATGAGAATAACAAAAGGAAAAAAAGGAAAACCAACAAAATGAAACCATTTGGTTTGTGAAGTAGAACATTATGGAATTATATTTAACTTTCTTTATTTTTGTAGAAGCTTTGCTTATATTTTGTAAAAAAAAAAAAGCTATTTTTAAGGAGAAAGAATCTGCTGGTAGATAATCAACTAATCTATTTACTTCTTGAAATGAAATGGCAGATTTATCAATAATTTGTGTGTAGTCCACATTATTGGCATTGAGAAAATGAAGAGAACCAAATTTTGAAAATGAGTGTAAACTAACATACTCTTACCATATTACCCAGCAATTGTGCTCTTGGTATTTAGCCAATGGATCACAACCTTGTATCTACACAAAAACCTAACAGAGATGTTTAGAGCAGCTTTATTCATGATTGTGAAAATTTGGAGACAACCAAGATGTCTTTCAGTAGGTGACTGGATAAACTGGGATACATTCAAAAACTGGAATATTATTCAGCACTAAAAGGAAATGAGCTATCAGGCCGTGAAAAGGCAAGAAGAAATTTTAAATGCATATTCCTAGGTGAAACAAGTCAATCTGAAAAGACTACATACTGTATGAGCCCAAGTATATGACATTCTGGAAAAGCAAAAGTATGGAGACAGTAAAAATATCAGTGGGTGCCAAGGGTTAAGGGGAAAGAAGGGACGAGCACAGAGGATTTTTAGGGCAGTGAAACTATTCCGTATGATATTACAATTGTGGACACATGTCATTACACACTTAACAAAATCCATAGAATGTACAACACCAAGAGTGAACCCTTATGTAAACTATGGGCTTTGGGTGATAATGATATGTCTTTGTAGGTCCATAGAGTATGACAAATACATGACCATGGTGTGGGACGCAGACAGTAGGAAGATTGTGCATGTGTCGGGTGGGGGTAAATGGGAACTCTCTCTACTTTCTGTTCAATTTTGTATAGACCTAAAACTGCTCTAAAAATAGTCTATTTAAAAAAAATAGCATTAGGTTATGTGGGATTCTAACTGGAAATCACCAAAGTCTTTGAAGATCTTGCTGTTCAAAATGCATATTCAGCGGTCCATCACTTTGCCATGACAATATGATAAAGAAAAATATCAAGATGCATAGGGGCACTTGTACCCCAAAGTTTATAGCAGCACTCTCAACAATAGCCAAATTGTGTAAAAAGCCTAAATGTCCATCAGCTGATGAATGGATAAAGAAATTGTGGTTTATATACACAATGGAGTACTACGTAGCAATGAGAAAGAATGAAATATGGCCCTTTGTAGCAACGTGGATGGAACTGGAGAGTGTGATGCTAAGTGAAATAAGCCATACAGAGAAAGACAGATACCATATGTTTTCACTCTTATGTGGATCCTGAGAAACTTAACAGAAACCCATGGGGGAGGGGAAAGAAAAAAAAAAAGGAAAAAAAAGAGGTTAGAGTGGGAGAGAGAGCCAAAGCATAAGAGACTCTTAAAAACTGAGAACAAACTGAGGGTTGATGGGGGGTGGGAGGGAGCGGAGGGTAGGTGATGGGCACTGAAGAGGGTATCTTTTGGGATGAGCACTGGGTGTTGTATGGAAACTAATTTGACAATAAATTTCATATAATAAAACATAAAAAAATTAAAGAAAAACATCAAGAAATACTAATTCAATACAATTATTTAATTTTTAGACAATGATGAAAAATATCATATCTTTGAAATAGAGTTAGTTTAGGGGAGAACAGGAAATTATTAAATTTAGTATCAATATGAATGATACTGAATCCATGTTAGAGAAAATTAATATATATCTATAATTTAATAATATTCAAGAATTTAAACAATTAACTGAATTTTGGCAGGGGAAATTGGAAGAGACACAATTTTTGTCAGTAAGAAAAAATTTTAAGCTGAATATTTTAATCATCATAAACTGCTAGGGATTTCAATATTTTAATAGATTCATTTAGCTCTAAATGTCTTCAAGCATGGTATAAATCCTCCAGAGTCCCTGCTTTGTAATATAGCCTTTTAACATATTCATTGTCTCTTTCCAAGAAAGTTCACTATTGCTATTCCATTAGTCTGTTTTGTGATTTATTTCAAAGTAAAATGAATATCTTCACTTTTCATTCATGACTATTTAATCTTGATTTTTTAATAAAAATTTGATGGTAATTATCATCTATTAAAACACATTCTTTCCCTCTTCTTGTGCATTTTTCCTCTTTACAGTAAATCCTACATTCTGACACCACAGTTAAAAACGTTTTATCAGTAATTACATCTAGACATATTCCTTTTACGAACTCAGTTTCTTAATAGACTCTTAATCAACTAGGAGCATTTTTAGACATGGCAAAGATTCTATTGACGCATAATAGGAGAGTGTTGGATTTGCCAACCTCGTTTCTCTTTTTCATTTTACCCTTCCCTTAATCCCGACAGCTTCATAGCTTTTATAGGGTAAACTTACACAGAACCTCACCATATACTGGAATGTTAGCTATGTGTGGTGTGCTGTCAAAACAGAAGTCCATTACCCATAAGTGAGACAGAAGCCATCTTTAGATGGAGGAGGCATTCACAAGAGGTTCAGTAAATATTAGAAGATAAGGCATTTACAAGAGGCTCAGTAAATATTAAAACCATGAGAAACTATGGCAGAGAAGATCATCTGCAGCAAAAATAAAAGTAAACTGTTCTGCCTCTCTGATCCTTAACTTTACCATCATCAAAATGAAAACAAAATATATTTACCTCCAGAATCGCTGTGATGATTAAGTCAGAACATATAAATGAAAATTCAGTACTAGTCATAAAATGCCATATAAATATTGGGTAGTATCACAATTAATAATAATTCCATCTCAGAATTATAAGAAACTTAGGCAGGCAAAGCATTTAGAAGAGGAAAACACAGGCTACATGCCCGAGACTTGAATGAAAGTGAGAGCTCTGTATGTTCATAAATCCCTGCATCCCAAATTCCTTGTATTATGTGTGAGCGTCTGCTGTGGTACCATGAAGCATAAAAATAGTAAAGCCTGTTGAAAATTCCAAAACAAAGAGAGGAGCCAAGAAAAGAATATGAATAATTTAATCAGATAGGATTCAAGTTTATCCCCAGCTTATTTGCCTTTTATTCTTCATTTCAGTTAGTTACATATCCATCAGTTATCACCAAGGTTGTGCATGCACCTTGAAATGTTCACAAAAGGTCCACAATACAGGGGTTCATAATAAGGTTATATGTTATATTCAGAATCCCAGGGGAACTAATCGATTCTGGAAATATTGATTAAGCAAGATGAAGAATTCTTACACAGTTTCAACTACAACAATTTTAAACAAGTACAAGCTTCGGTTGCCACAAAACTCACAAAAAGTAATTGATTGAAGAATATCTCTTTTATGCAAAATATACATTTTAGGATATAATTTGATTAATACTCTACTATATACTGACATTACTCCTTGATCATTTAATAAAAAAATACTCTCGTTGCCAGAATTTTATTTTCTGTAATATTTATAATTGAGGTAACAATGACAAAACACTTAAACCATGAATAACATTGGTGAGTTTTTTTTAAAAGTCATAATGATTCTCCAGAACTAAACAAATATGTGACTAAACACAGGTTAGTTTTGATAAATAGGCACTGAAAATTTCACAAAAAGACAAGCAGATAACATAAATGGTTTATAAAAAAATGATACCATCGATGTTCATGGATTCAAACAACAAAGAAGAAATAAGGGAAATTAAGACACATCTATACTACGCCAATATCACTGCCTTGTATGATTCACAGCACAATCTACTGCAGGCCCAAGAGGGGCAATTCACAGAGGTATGGGCCTTACTTGAAGCTTCAGAGATAGTGATCATGAATTTGGCTTCCTTGGGTGTGAGATGGCTGAAGCTGTTGACCCATGCACACGTGTTGGTATTTACAATTGTCTCATGGATCCCGGCAGGTCCACAAGCAGACCACTCATATGGGGAGCACCAAATGAGTTCCAGCCACAGTTCTTTTCTAAGCTTTAGATGCCTCATGAAGACGCAGGGACTTCTTCCGAGTGCGACCTGGTCACATCAGGGCACATTCAGCAGCAGAAGTCTGTTTCCAGTACAGTCCTTGGCATGGCTAAATTCCATTGTCCCTTTTTCAGCAGTCAAAAATCCATGATAAATTCTGTACAACACTGCAGTCAATAACAGCAGCACCAGACAGTATATTAATTCCTTTACCATAAAGCTATATGGAATTATAACTTTCTAAGGGTGGTGTTATTAAAAGGATCACAGAATCTCTAAATATCAGATGTGTACGTCTGGGTAAATACATTGCCGTACAAAATCTCAGACATGCAGTTCATGCTTTAGGACTTAGAGAATAATAGACGTTATGTGATCAATAATAAAAATGACATTTGTCTTCCTCACAAAAAATAAACATGAGAATTAAGGATTAATCAACAGTCTCAAGGATCCTGAATGCCTTAGAAATAATAATGTTTATCCCTCAATTTATAGTATGGCATTTTTCCTCCCTCACATGCCCAATACACCAGACACACTATTGCTATTGCATTCATCGGGACGCTGTAAACAGAATTTCTTCCACTTGGGCTGAATAAAACTCCCTAGGGGTTTTGCTGGAGTGTAGTGATGAATGCTGGTTGCTAGGTAGTAGACACTGACACTGCAGCCAGCAACCAAATGTAATGGTGATACTGCTGCTTAAATCCTGCTTATCAAAAAGGTTCACAGTACTGATTAACGTAGGTAGTCTACAGGGCATCATCCATTTACACACAAAGCAGAGAGGCTGTTCCAAATAGCAGAGAAGGCAGGGGGCAGGGGAGAGGACCCGGTACTAAAATCATGAACATCTTATCAAGGCATTTCTGTGCTTCATGAAGACAGATGGCATATACATTGAAGACAGGGAGCTAAGACAGACAGACAAAATGCCATACAGGACAAAGCACCTGATTCAACACTGCCTGAAAATCTGATTAATCCCGTGAGTCAGAAATTTAAGGCTGGTCAAGAAAGCCTCCAGTGAAAACAATCATCTTTGATGTTTGCACAAAAATCAATAAATAAAAATAAAGGAAGGGGATAAAAAAAGACACGAGAGCTTTGGGTGATATTTGGCACTTTGCCTCTGAAAATGATGACAAATCCTGGGATTGGAAAAAAATATATATGACTCTATACCAAGCAGCAATTCCTGGCTAAACAATGCAAGCCTGGCTGGCAGTTACCTTTCTCTCATGTTTTGTGCCTTCCCCAAGTCATTAAGTAAGAGCTCTGGCCTCAGCTCGCGTGTAACCAGTAATGACAACCTCTTTGCAGTTATCTGTGTGCAAACAACCAGAGACATTCAGAACTCCAATACAGCATTTTTGAAGAAAAGTAAATCAACCAAGAAATTAAACTGTTTAAAACAAATATTTCTTTCAAAGAATAAGGAAAAAAAATGTCAAGTGAAACTCGCCCTCCCTGCCCCACAATTCAACATGCAGAACAGTCAACCAGTGCTTTCATATCAGCAGGTACACATATCCTGAGCCATCCACGGTCCCCGAACTCTGCGACATTGCTTTCAGGTGATAGAGACAAGATGGTCCATGCAAATGAGCTGACCAAAGTCATGTTGTGTGCAATCAAGATAGGATCCCAAACATCTTCAAAATGGTTTAGAGTCACGAGAAATGAAGGTCCAATGAAGTGACCGGTGTTTGGAAGCACACTGTTTTAATTATATCTCCCTGAAGATATGTTTACGTATTAGCATACTGGCCAATATCTGACACTACCTGTCATTTTATTGCGAAAGGAGAGCAGGGTAATTAATATGGAGAAGTAGCACTACTTTAGATAATCTTTAAAGCCAGGAGAAGATTTGTTAGCTACCCAAGTGGCATTTCTGACTTCAAAAAGTAGTATCATGCAGGATTGAAACTGTATTTAATGGAGCCTGGAGTAACTCTACATTTACTTATTTCCATTTTGGGGTAAACAGTACTCGAATTCATACAATTTAGCCGACTGATGCAGTTTGGTTTACAAAATAGATGGGATGGGAGATCGAGGGCGCCTCAGAGGACAAGGAGAGTTGTAGGGTGATGTTACTGGAGACAGCCTCAGAGCATTGCCTGCCAAGCCCGCTATGTTGTTTAAGCTTCGGGATTTTTCATATCCTTTTATGAAAAAATGCACAGACATCAGTTGAATTCAACCAGAAAATAGACACAGACAAATAATACCATGCAGGATAATCAAAAGTGCTATTTTGAGTTCAAGGAAAAAAAAATTTTTTTACAAAGAATTCAATATTGAGACCATTTATAACTTAAAAAAATAAAGCTCACTATAGCTGTCATTCCCAAGAAATTAAATCAAAACTTATAGTTGTAATACTTCAAAATTCATTCTTTCCCACTGTAATTTGTATTGATGTAATTTTGGTATATAAAATACTACAGATCTTTTAAGAGTTAGGCAAAGCAACTTAAGTAAGATATAAACTTGGCTAATATTTTTAAATTTCAGAATCTGTTTCTAAAAAAAAACCAAATGGGCTATTTTTTCTTTTCATTTTGTATTGTTTACTAAGCTAATAAGCATGATCAACTTTAAGTGGACAACTCTTTTTCCAGCATATTCAATTTTTCAGCTTTATAGTGTTAAAAGGTTGATTCTTAAATAATGGCGTTTGATGCCATTATCTAGGTGATGTAGAATGCCCATTTCTAAATCTTTGGATAAAAAAATGTAAAGAAAAAAGGAAGGAAATGAAATATAAATTGAGTCATAATTTCAGTGAATTACAGTCTGAACTTTATGATGTGATGTTTTCAGTTAGCTCTCCACTGCCAAGAACTGAGAACCATTTGATCATAATTCACTTTTTCTATTATCTTGCGTTCTAATCAACTGTACGTGATTATCATGGACTTACGGAATAAAAGATCCTCCTCACAAGCTTTAACCCAGTGGTTTTCCTTAGTCACTCAAGCAACATTCCCATCAAAGTCACCTTTGGGAAGATTCATATATTGTAGCATTATTTATTAGAAAAAGAGTAGAGGCAGTTCAGTGGGGTGGTTAGCACCATGTAAAGTTAGAAGTGAACTGTCTTAAAAGCAGGACAACTATTGATTGAAAAAGTAGTCAAGAACCAAATGTAGGAGTCAGTCATAAGAAAAACTAGTCAGGAAATAAATGTTCTGACAAGTCCACTGAAAAAAAGTGTTGTCGAACAGGAAAATGAAATTCCCTCAGCCAAAGCTGAGCAAGTGGATACAACTTCACTAAACTTCATGGATTCCGTAGCCTCAGGACATATTCCTTGGGCTCTGATTAGCCCTTGGTGTGCATGATTAGTATATGAGAAAGAAAATGGGCCTTTTGTGTTTCCCTGTGTTCCTCTCAGGTACTTTTTTTAATTTTCATGGAACTTCTGGGGAAGAAGCTAATACTATCTCTCCTCCTTGCACTAGAAAAGAAGAAACATTTTCAGTGAGTTAGTGATTATTTGATTTTCAAGCAGCCAGTACAAGAATGGACACCGACTGTAATAACTGCTTTACTGTGGGAGAAGCTGGACTGGACAGAAACGTCCTTCCCCATACACACACACAGAAACTTTCAGCGGTCTTCCTTGAGATTTTGTAGATGGAAATTTATGCCATCCATAACCTATTGTAAAATTCTCTAGGACATCCTTTCTGCTAATGAGAGGATTATATGCCAATAAGCTTTGTTAGCATTTAGAGATATAAAACATGGTAGGCAACATGTATTTCATTCTATTCCAGAGGATGATGGAATACTTAATAAGAGGATGTCTTAAATAATTAAAAAAGAATTGCAGATAATTTATCCTTACACAGGGACCTCCACGCTCCTGAAGAGCTAGTCATTACTGCTCTTCTATAAAGACATTGGAAGTATAACTTTGGGAATTATATGAAGAATAATTTATCCTAGTTGACCATGTAATCTCCCTACAGGACCTCCAAAAAGGTAAAAATTTACTTGATCGTTTTATGTTAATCACCCTAGTTATATGTAAATCTTGGTTCCCATTCTTAATGTTCAATTATTATTCTGAATTACAGTTTTTAACATAAATATTATCTATTCTGTTTATAAGTCCTTTTACTTTAATAACTATAATTTCAGTGTTAATTTGAAAAGACTTCCTTCTAATTTAATAACAAGTATTTAGTAAAATTATACGTTATTCATTGAATATATATATATTTTATTCTGCAGGTTCATTTCTGATACAAAATTTGATAAGGTTTTGCTTAAGCAAACTTTTTATTGAGTGGAATGGTTAAAAATATAATTCATGAGAATAAACAATATTGAACCTACTTGGAATTGGCATCTAAATACAAGGTGTGCCTATTATATTATATGGTCCTTTTTTTTTAGTTTTTTAATTTTTTTAACATTTACTTACTTTTGAGACAGAGAGAGAGACAGAGCATGAACAGGGGAGGGTCAGAGAGAGAGGGAGACACAGAATCTGAAACAGGCTCCAGGCTCTGAGCTGTCAGCACAGAGCCTGACGCGGGGCTGGAACTCAGGGACTGCAAGATCATGACCTGAGCCGAAGTCGGACGCTTAACCGACTGAGCCACCAAGGCACCCCAATTATATGGTTGTCAAAAGCATGTGCTTATATGGGGAAATATTGAAACTGCCTAGCAATGTACTATCAATGGTTATGTTTTTGTGTATGTAATATGATTTCCTAAAAACTACTGAATAAATAAAAACACAGGTTCTAACTATTGGGAGTTCATTCTTACAGGGAATCCATAAATTTTCTTAATGTATGTCCAACTATATTCATACTTGTTGGTAGAAAAAGAATTCAGTGGGAATCTGGTAATTTCTTTTCATCTGTACAGGGGAGAATTTTCAGCACACTAAAATCAAATCAGTTGAAAGACCAACTTGAAAGATAAAAAAGGGATCATTTAGGAAATAAATGCCTGAATAAGAGTAATAGCAGAAATCTATAATCTACATAAAAGGAAACAAGAGAAGAAGTTAATAGATTCCTGATAAACATGACAAGACAACACACTAAAAAAAAATAAGTGAAGTTAGCCAAAATGTTACAAGGACTGGGAGGAAAAACACAGTAGTGTAAAAAAAACTAAGCAAGAATGAAAAAAGAAGTCGATTATGATGAGAAATGACAAAGAATAAAAGCCCATAGATGAATTTTCAAAGATGTGCTCACTGATAAAGAGAACTTTGTCTTTGTGACATAGAATTTTATGTATAATTTTTCCATACAAACTAAATATCTTATTAATTGCTTTGCTTATGAAACTTTGCCATTTTATAGAAAAATTCTATATTTGCATAATGTTTTATAATTTGCAAAGTATTTTTTCGTATGTGGTCTCCTTTGATAGTTTAAAATTCAAATATTGTCTGACAGTGGAAGGAAAAAAATTTAGCTAAGTTCTTAACCATGTAACCTTAGTATAAGCATTGGATGTGATACTTCATTATGTGATGTTCAAGAATGTATAAAAATATAGCCACACATTACATATAAATATATATATACATATATATACATATATACACATATATATATATACACATATATAGTGGGTTAAGATATGTAATGTACTTAAAATATAATGTTCTATACAATAAATTATTAGTTATACGTTATTATCATTAGTTAATGTATGTATACATATTTTGCTTAAGTACAATGATAGGATATTAACTATCATAAAATATTTAAAAAATTGTTCTAGCACTTAATATTTAAATGTAAATTAGCAAACAATCAAATAAACATATTCAAATAATTGAAATATATTTTCGTATAAAGAATAGATGCAGAGGAATGGAAGTAGCTGAAATGAAGAAGTATTTGAAATATTACATACTAAAGAAATAAAAGAAGAGTCTGACTTCTCTTTTGAGATCAAAGGCATGGAGACAGACAGGACAATAAAAAGTGTTCAGAAGCAATGAAAGAGAAGTACAATATGGGTAATGAGACATTTCAAAGAAGACATCACAAAATAAATATTGAAGGCTTAAAATGTTAAAGTATTCAATTGGGAGAAACTGCAATGAATAGCAAAAAGTGAAGTATTTTTAAAACACAGTTGCACTAATATGAACGTTTTGGATTGGTTTTCATTCAAATTCAGTACATTGCATAAGAAATAATTATAGTTCTTTCTCTATTCTGTCAATAAACAGAGAAAGAGAACCATGGCAATAAAGCAATCAGAATTATCAAAGTAGGAGTAATCAAAGAGCATATCAGCCCTTGGACCAGGGTAGGTAATGTCACAAAATTATTTCTTAAGGAGCGGGTAAAAGGGCCCAATTGTCCCGAGATCCATAAAGTTTACTCAAAACAAAAACAAAAAACAGCACCTAGGGAATGGTCAGAGACAGTGGCATAATCTAGAAAATTGGAAGCACATGGTGGAATGGTGCTTCAATACTGTTATATTCCTTGACCAAGATGCCTAACCAACAAAATATACTCATTCAACAAGTGTTATTGAGTATCTTCTGTGTGCAAGTCACAGTTCAATGTGGGTTGAAAATAGTAATAAACGTAAAATTATTAGTATTGCCTTGAAGAGAAATTCTGTATCACATTATATAAGTACACAAGTAGCCTTTCAAGTGATTGGATATACTGTTTTATATGGCCAGGGATGTTATATCTTTTTAACCTTGTGACATTCAGATAAATCATGGCAAAGACTGCCCAAATACTGGATAAGAGGTTTAATTAGAGAATGTTTAAAGCTTTTCTTTGAAAAAAGCCTTATTGTTCTATCAATTACTTATCAAATATATGCATAGAGCCAATTACTGAGTTTTATTACTTGTAGTTTAAAAGACAACTTTTAAAGACTGCCGAGTATATTATATTAAGATAATTAGATGAGCAACTTAATTTTTAAATACCCCATTACAATTCTTCCCATAGACAAATGGAAAGCAAAACCAAGAATGAATGAATGAATGAATGAAGACAGAAATGAATGAATGAAGAAAGAAAGAAAAGACAGAAATGAAGAAAGAAAGAAAGAAAGAAAGAAAGAAAGAAAGAAAAGAAAGAAAAAGAAAGAAAGATGAAATACCTTTCAGATATGACAGTCAAGTGTACTGTTATGATATGTACTTTAAATGTTTATAATGAGAAAAGAGATGATGAGAAATGTGAAACAACACTGTGTGCAGTTTTTCCTAGAAAATGACGAAAGAGCATTTATATCACTCCATATATTAGTAGCACTTAATTTCTAAGTCACCTGTTAGGATCTGATTAAATGCATGCCTACCTTTCCTGATCCCTCCATCAGAAGCACACGTGTAATCACCTGTTGTCAGTAGGAAACATGTTTCCCCTCTTCTGTTTTTGTCTCTGGTACTAGAGCGTCTGATGGGGAGCCTTTCTGGGGGTGATAATGGCGGCTCACTTCCTGTACTGTCGTCACCTGATAACACTGGTCACAGCACCATGCCCATTGACAGACAGTGATGGATGAGGAAATGAGACAGTACAAAGAGTTTACACTGAATGTCCATAGTACAGTCACTCCATATACAAAACACAGTAATCACATCATGATAAGAAAAAGGATTTTCATCACTCATTACAAAAATCTACATGGAGCAAAATGGAAATGTATTGAAAAGGAGAGAAATGTTCTTTGGGAAATTTCCATTCCATTTTGGATCCCATTTAGTAGGAAACTGACTTTCACAGAACTAATATGAATTCAAAACAAGTGTGATAATGAACTAGCACACACAATATCTTAAGATTTCTGACATGCTTTCTAGTTACTGTGAATAGGAATCTTTAAAAGTGGAGCCTACTTAAGGAAAAACTCCGAGGTACATATTTGTCTTTGGAGTTCTTTAAGACACAGGCTTTTAATATTTGCTGAAAGTAATTTCCCCCAAAATATTAATAAAATAAATCCAAAATCTCACTTTATGTCCAGGTTCTCCTTTTTGAAATGAAAAATATTTTTTGAGCATAACAAAGGAATAAGATTAATTTCTCCAAATGCCCTTGAAACAACTGTTTACTTCTATATGCTTGCCAAAGACATTTACATCCTATTGGCCTAGATGCTAGCTTGTTATAACAATATTTACCCAGGCTGAGAGTTTGTCCTCTTTTTCCATGCCCTTCATAAGGAATCTGCACAGGTATACTGAGAACAGTCTGATGAGACCAACATCAACTAAACTCCACTATTCATAAAGACATTCTTGGCCTAATAGTTTTTAGATATATTGACAGAATCTGCAGAACAATGTACTAAATGAACAAAAAGATCTTTATGAATAATATATTTAAGAAAGCATTTTAGTTCCAGCCACATTTTTTCCCCACTTACTTCGCAAAAACTTCTGGAAACTAATGAAGGGACCTATGGAAATGTTACTTGCCTTTTTTGTTTGTTTGCTTGCTTGCTCTGTGTAATTGGTGTCATTTCTGAATTATGCAAAAGTATTCACATAGGATTATCGTAAATCTTTTTTTACAAGAAAAATATTAAATATATCTAAGTTACAGGGAATGCACATATCTTAAATTTTCATAGTGGGCTCAAAGCTAATTAAATTGTTTAATCTACAAAATATTTCATCTGTACCCATACACAATAAACTAGAGAGGACACTACTGCCTATAACTTTGGCAAAATGAACATCAATTATCAGTTGATGTCCTCTAGATTATTTATGGCAATGGAGAGGAGAAGGGATTCAGCAATATATCACCCAAAATTCATTTTGGGAGGGAACAGAGCGCCCAATGCATACTGTAGAAAAAAGGAAATCCACAGGGAAATTCAACTTTGCCATTGATTAGACAAAGCAGATCATCTATCTCCAGAATAATGGTAAGTCTATTATATTACATAGCATTTTACCCAATCTAAAGGGATTATACTGAAGATCCTACCTAAGTTAACAATCATGAAAATTTAATCAACCCTCCAGAATATTACTAGCAACAACTTATATTATCAAAAGGGCTATCTTCCATATCACCTTTTTGGTGTTCAGGCTTTTCAAATATAAGCATCCATTCTTTTTAAGTAACTGCTTCTTGTGAATTAGGTTGAGATGCATGGCCCCATGTGGCAGAGATAAAACTGAGACAAACACGCCAAGCCAAATGATATGGAAAGCAACATTTTGAGAATGGAAGATGGAAAATGGCCAATATCATACCATCACATCGTGCAGGGGAACAAAGAAACATTGGCACAAGAGCAACAAACAGGCAAAAGAAAATATTGGCACCATCAGCAGAGGGCATTCCCACTAAAGCAGGAAAACTCTATAGACCAGCTACGCAGGCTTCTACTTGGAATCTACTGAGAAAAGCTACAGGCTACAGTCTAGCTATCTACAAGCCTGATACAAACACATGTTTTGCGAAGGGGTAGAACTGAAAACTCATGAAAGTTTACAGAGAATGAAAATGGTTGCCTTCTATCTAAGGGACATACTGGTCTATAAAGTATTTAATGGCATGCATTTGAAATCGTGCCTTACCTGATCTGTTATGTTCCAGAAGCCGATTGTCTTTGCCCAGACACGTGTCACCCTGTGTGCTATTACAGGCCATATTTAATTCTGTCTTGCAAAAAGTAGGTGAGCTTGCCTGAGGGGCAGGAGGGATGTGCTTCTTTCTTTTCCTTGGAAGTTTCTGCTTCGCCATTGCCAAGGAGTAGTACATCCCAAAGTTGTTGACAATGACAGGCACTGGCATGGCTATTGTCAGCACTCCAGCCAGAGCACACAGGGCTCCCACCAGCATCCCTGACCATGTTTGGGGGTACATATCCCCATAGCCCAAGGTAGTCATGGTCACTACAGCCCACCAGAAGCCAATTGGAATGTTTTTAAACTGCGTGTGCTCACTAGCTGAAGGGTCGTTAGGTTGAGCTCCTACTCTCTCGGCATAGTAGATCATAGTAGCAAATATCAAAACTCCTAGAGCCAGGAAGATTATCAGCAGCAAAAATTCATTAGTGCTAGCTCGAAGAGTGTGTCCAAGCACCCTCAGACCTACAAAATGGCGGGTGAGCTTGAAGATTCTCAGGATCCTCACAAATCTTACCACCCTGAGGAAGCCAAGTACATCTTTAGCAGCTTTGGATGACAGCCCACTGAGTCCCACCTCTAAGTAGAAGGGTAGGATGGCCACAAAGTCAATGATATTCAAGAGATTTTTGATGAATTCAAGTTTATTAGGGGAAAAAATGATACGGACTAAAAATTCAAAAGTAAACCACACCACACACACTCCTTCTACATACGTCAAGGCAGGATCCGTTTCGATTTCATATTGCAGAACAACGCTTGTGCCATTGATGACTGGTTCTGTCTTGTTTTTAACAATATTGAAAGCTTCATGTGTCTCCAGGCAAAAGGTTGTGATCGAAACCAGGATGAAGAATAAAGAAGCAAAAGCAATAAACTGTAGGGGGCGGGGGGAGGGAAAGAAATAAAAAAAGAAACAAAGAGTGATCTGAACTATAATATACTTTGATCCAAATCTAAGAGCATCGATCCCCACAGATGAAAAAGAGCAAAAGCATATTTGGAGATTTTGGAGGTTTTGCTTGGGATGTTATTTAAGTGAAAGAAGAGATGTGTAGGTATCATTAATTAGAGTTGCACATGTAATTTGTTTCAAGTTCTGTTTTCTGTTATATAGGCAAAAACTTTTGCTTATGTTGGAAAATAATTTCTTGACTCTTTTGTAAAAGAAAATATACCTGTTAAGAAAGCATAAAAATCAATCCAAAACAACGTTAAAGGGCAACAGACTAAAGAAAAAAATGTAGACAGTGGCTCCAGATATTGGTTCTGATCCTAGAAACCTTCATGTATTAGATCAAGTTTTACATCTATAAATATAAGGTACAGTTCATACTGATGGAAATTTGGAAGCTACCCAAATTTAACTGTAGGTTTTTAGCTATAAATAAAATGCTCCAAGTTGTCATAGGTATGGACATGAAAAAAACAAAACAAAACAAAACAAAACAAAACAAAACAAAACCTTTTGAGCTTTGTTAAAGTTAAATTGTATCAGTTTAAGGTGGAGACTTGTCCAAAAGAACAAATCTAGGGAAGAGGAATAGTCAACAAGACCGAAGAGAAAGAAACAGAGTTAAGGAACAAATTAAAAGACAATTTTCTTTCTCACCTGAAAAAGAACTCCAAGTGTTATTAGAGTAGCATGCTATAAAATTGCAGGGTTTTTGGGTTTTTTTTGTAATTCAACTTTTTAGTTCATTTCATCAGTCCCTTATGTGAATACACACACCCACTAATACAGAATAATAATAAAATCTCTCCTTATATAGTTCCTATTACTGCCAGACATTCATAAAAACAAATTATGTAAATAACTCATATCCATCTCATAACACTACTATTATCATATTTTACAGTTCTACAATATTAGCACAGAGTTTAAGCTACTTTTGCAAGATGTAAGATAACAAAAGGATAGACGAAACACCCTAACCTGATAAGTTTTGCTCCCAATTGTTTTGTTAACTACCAAACGCTTGCATGTTGAATACAAATATGTTAAACCATTTACTTATCTTGGGATCACATACTTCTTAATATTCAAACTCTGAAAACTTAACACCCAGTTGTCTGAGTGAATGGTACTGTGACAGTACCAGAGGCTTTCAAAGAAGCCTGCAGAGTTCTAGTGCTCTCGGATAATGCCCTTGGACTTAGCGTCTGTAATGAGCACCAAGGGATTGCCCCTTGAATATCCAAATTAATTAATTATGTAAGAACAAGGGGTCATCAGTCAAGTGGAGGGTAGCCCTTACTTGGAAATATTAGGGTATATCCAAATCCCAAAACTGTCCCCTAATACCTGTTCTTCACCCATACCATTGAAAAGATCAAAGTTTCAAGAAGAGATTGAAACTACCTCCTTTTTTTCCTGGTTGAGTTTCAATGTAAGAGAGATACAAAAGGACTAAAAGAAAACATCTTAGGATGGTAACTATCTGCCTTAAAGAACCACCTCAAATTCTGAAATTGTATCTATGCAGGGTAACAGTTGGTACACTGTTCATATAGAATTACAAAGCATGCCATTTTCATGGTTTTGCCTTACTCCCCCATGCATGTCTTCCAATCTCCCTTGGTTTTGACATTATGGTTTCACTAATATCTTTTCCCAGACATAATGCAAGACACTAACATGTTTTCACTCAGCTTTCCCTTTGTCCAAATAAATATACAGTTCATTTTTTAATAACTACTTGTTGTAATAGTATCACTAAGACCCTCTAGATGCTTTACAAGATAGTATCTTCTAGAGGAAGAATCAATCATCCTTGATGCATGCATTACTTCTTAATGCTTAATGTAATCACAATTTTATCTATAGATTTGTTTCTGATTCCCCCTGAAATTTTTTGTCATCAGAGCCCTGCTGGTGGGTATATGTTGATGCCCCCATCAAGCCCCCCCCCCCCCCACCACATGCTCCCCCATCCACATCCAGTCTCCAGCATTTCAGATGAAATGTCAAAAGTTTCAGTGCACACATTCTATCTACAAGGCAGGTAGACAATATAAGGCAGTTAAAGCAAACTGTAATTTTATTTTATGCGTCTAGTATTCCTCAGTCAGCATTTTTTCAGTTAACTTTGCCAAACTCTCTCCACCTACATTCAGGTGAAATGAATGGGACTTCCCAACACTGCTGTTTCAAAATCTGTCCTCACTTCCCAGCCATATCCCAAACAACAAAGACAGTTTTCTAGGGTACTTTGATGCTTGTAAATACGAAACACTGGGACCTTTTATGAGGGAACGTTTTCTTACTCTTCATTCATTCATTCATTCAAGTATGAATTAGGTGCCTCTCTGTGCCAGGCCACAGGGTTAGGGCTTCAATTTAACAGTAGATAACAAAACACAATCCCTGCATTTGAGGAATTCACAATCCATTAGGGAGACAGACATTAAATAATGAACCATGCAAAAATTATATAATTACAATTGTGATAAATGCAATGAAGGATAGAAAGGCTCAAAAACGGGGCTTTATTTAGACTGAGGGGTCACAGACACCTCTGACAAAATATCAATAGACTGGAATTTGAGGGATAAATGAAGGCTAACTTGATGGAAACGGGAGACCCATATATAACACAGTAGGAAATTTTAACAAAACGTCTAGACTTTTTCAATCTGGCTTTCTCAAGTGATGCCTTTACTGTAACACTGCAGGAGCAGAAGGTTTTCCAAGTCTGCCTCTTTTGCACAAATTACGATGATTAAAGCCCAAGCTAGCACAGAGGCTCTGACATTTTAAAGGTTAACCTCTTTTCCTAAAGAGGCTTAAGTAAACTAGAAATATTACCTAGATTTTAAAATGAGGCTGTAAAGAGACTTTAGAGCAGTTTGATTGCTTATGGTCCTCCTTTGGACTTGCTGGCTTATTGGGAAAGCTTTAGAATTCACTTGTCTTAAATTATTGTAACAGCCCCATTGTTTGGGATGAAGTAAAAATACAAGATATATAGGTTAACGTGGCTTTTAACTTAAAGTCCTATGCAAATACTATAAATCACTATTATTTATACTTTAAAAATATATAATTATTACCTCAATAAGCACTACCAGAACCTGAGGCTTATGTTCATTAAATGAGTTATTATGTTGTCAGAAAAAGGTCAGCAGAGTCATAAGGTACTACACTTGGTGGTTGGAGTTTAAGTAACATGAATCATCTTGTTAAATTACCCATTTTAATTATCCACCCACAGAAGACATGAATAGACAGACACTTTTCTAAAGAAGACATCCGGGTGGCTAAGAGACACACATAAAGATGGTCAACATCACTCATCATCAGGGAAATACAAATCAAAACCATGATGAGCTACTGACCTCACACCTATCAGAATAGTTAAAATTAACACCACAAGAAACAACAGGTGTTGGCAAGGGTGTGGAGACAGGGGAACCCTCTTGCACTGTTTGTGGGAATGTAGACTGGTGCAGCCATTCTGGAGAACCGTATGAAGGGTCCTCAAAGAAGTAAAACTAGAACTACCTTATGACCCAACAATTGCAATAGTAGGTTATTTACCCAAAGGATACAAAAATACATTTTGGGGGGTTCATGCACCCCAATGTTTATAGCAGCATTATCAACAATAGCCAAACTATGGAGAGAGCCCAAATGTCCATCAACTGATGAATGTACAAGAAGATGTGCTATATATATATAAATAATGGAATATTACTCAGCCATCAAAAAGAATGAAATCTTGTCATTTGCAATGACATGGATGGAGCTAGAATATATTATGCTAAGAGAAATAAGCCAATTGGAGAAAGACAAATATCATATGATTTCACTCATATGTGGAATTTAAGAAACAAAACAGATGAACATATGGGAAGTGAGGGAAAGAGAAAAGAGGGAAACAAACTACAAGAGACTTAAAGATAGAGAACAAACTGAGGGTTGATGGAGGGAGGTGGGAGGAGGATGGGTTAGATGGGTGATAGATATTAGGGAGGGCACTTGTTGGGGCACCTAAGTGGCTCACTTGGCTAAGCGTCCAACTCTTGATTTTGGCTCAGGTCATGATCTCAAGATTTGTTGAGATCAAGCCCAATGTTGGGCTCAGCCCTGACAGTGCAGAGCCTGCTTGGGATTCTCTCTCTCTCTCTCTCTCTCTCTCACTCACTCTTTCTTCCTCTCCCCCCTCAAAATGAATAAATAAATATTTTTAAAAGGGAGGGCACTTGTTATGATGAGCACTGGGTGTTGTATGTAGGTGATGAATCATTGAATTCTACTCCTGAAACCAATATTGCACTGTACGTCAACTAACTAAAATATAAATAAGTAAATAAATAAATAAATAAATAAATACTTGCCCATCCATATTCCTAGAAAAGAAATTTAGTCACATTCATTAGAATATACCTGGGGAGCTTACACAAATGTGAATTCCTTACCCTCCACATGACACATCAGACACAGATTCTCTTGTTTAGGGAAAGGGAATTTGCATTCAACAAGCTTTTGTAGTGATTGCTATGCATATCAAAGTTTGAAAAACACTGTTTCAGTGTATTTTCAACTTGATAATACAAAGTTGATAATTCATTACTAAATGAATTGGAGAAGTTTCTAAATTATAAGCATTTGTAGACTCTTAAAAGAATCTTCCTAAACCTGTGTGTGTGTGTCTTCGCATGTGAGTTGTGACATAATTCTGGCTTCTACACAAATATTGGTGAAGAAACAAAGCAATTGAACAGCCTCTAAATATACACAATTCTAAGACACAAAAACTTTGAAAGCCAAAAGTTGTCTGTGTTTTTACAAGTCGCTTGGAACTTGAATTTATCAATATTTTCATTAGCATTATTTGAAGAACCACATGATTTTGTATTTTTATTATTCTTCATTGTAATTTTTATAGCTCTGTATATCTTTAGTTTTTAAGGACTTTGTAATTCTGCCAGAGTGTGATAATAGTATAATAGGAAAATAAAAAAGAGTATAAAAAAAGATACAAACTGTCATTACGGGAAAGAGACATTCATTCCAGAAGTAGATGACTGTTTTGCTTTAAAAAAACAAGCTAGATAGGAATTTTTTATTTATAAAGTCTAAAGACACTAGAAATGGTCTAGAATGGGAAGGTCATAACAGAGAACTAAAGTATTCTTCATAATAACATGGTAAAAAGTTGAATGTTGTCTTCTGACAACTTAAAAGTGGGGAAGTTGGAAGGAAATTGAAATCCAGAGAGAAAGAAACGGGAAAGTTCTTTGAGGATGAGGAAAGTCCCATAATGGGAAGGAGCAAGCAAATGAGAGATCCCTGAGCGTTACAGCAGCAGAACTTTGGGACACCGATGGGGAATACCAAACTTTAAGATGCTGCTTGCTCTGCTATGCCTTCAGCAAAAGGTGGTTGTACAAAAGAACCTGGTGTTGATGGTGCTTCGAGTGATGAAGGTATTGGGCCATGCAAAGACAAAAGGAGGGGAGCAGTCAACCATGGAGGCAAGATACAGTGAGGTTCAAAAACTTAGAAGAGTACTAAATAAGAGTAAAAGATAATCAGGAGAAATGTAGCCCTTGTGAGAGTATTAGAGTTATTGAGTTTTTAAGAGAGAAAGATCTCCCCATAGAATGAAAAATAAGAGCTCAGTTTATTGGGAACTTAGTTTGAGTGTCAGATGAAAAGGTGACCCCAGAAGCCTTGAAGACCTAGAATCATCTGGAGGCAACACTTGGAATCCATTATCAAGGAATTTGTGCACTTCATTTGAACTTAATTTTAAGAGACTTGGATACAGAAAATATCTTGTTTTGTTTTGTTTTGTTTTTCTGACTCTCTGAGTTAAGCCCAAATGGGTAAATATGAGGTTAGTTTGAATAATATTAAGTAAAAGAAATTAAAAAGGAAAGAAATGGTGGGAGGGAAGAGGTTTTATTTGTTTTTCTCCTTCACAAACTGGAAAGTGCTTAAGGACCAGAATGATTTCATATCCATTTTTGTAGCTCCTGCTTTTGGCACAGTGGTTAGTATTTAGGATGGCTGGCTGGCTGGATAGAAGGATGAAAGAATTAATGAAAGAATAAATAAATGAACAAAATAATAAGGTAGATCACATTCTAGTGAGAATAAAAATGATGTGAGGAAAAGGAACTAACAGAAATGAAATAATAAAATATGCATATTGAAGCAAAAGAAAGAAAGAAAGAAAGAAAGAAAAAGAAAGAAAGAAAGAAAGAAAGAGCCAAATTTATAGCAGGAGCAAATTGAACTGGTCTGTAGGTCCAAACATTGCCCTCAGTAGCTTCCATTCATTCTGTTAATGGAATCTTATCAAGGAGTTGAGGAAGAAAATCACATTGCCATCTCTCTCTTCCTTTTCCCCTGTGGTAAGACCACAAACTCTTACAGGCATTAAATGAAAATAAGATATAGCATGCTAAATAATTAAAATTTTAGAAAGCTCTCTAGGTGTTCTGTTGACTGAATTCACAGAACTCGTGTATCATCTCAGGGACATTTAGAAGGGAGATGCCCTGCTACAATATTGACTTGTGGACGTAATAAGTAGCCAGTTTTTCTCCCTAAGCCCAGTGTCCATGATTAGCTTGATGAGTGTCTAATACTCTGTTTTTGTTTTGTTTTGTTTTCTAATTAGCGACCATGAAGAGAAAGCCCTCAAAGTGCGGTTCTACATAGAAGATAGTATGTCTATCTACGTCAGTGCAAAGATTCAAGTAGATCTCTAAGTATGTATAATAGGCTGACAGAAAGAGGAGGAAAGCAGGCTATATTTTTGTTTCATTTTCTCTTTCCTGTTAGTATTAAAATGAATAAAACTGAACTCTATTAAAACCTCAAAAGTGCCAAACATAATGAGGACCAGACTGATTAAGTGGCCTTTTTCTGTGCTCCCCTAGCCCAGGATCACTGATGTAGCAATTTTCACACACTTTTGTTACTGATTCTACAAGTCCACAAATTGTTCAAAGAGAAGAACTTAATATCTATCTTTAGAGCCAAACACAGGTTTGACTGATGGCAAGAAGTAGGTGATCAGTTCTTGGGAAATTAGAAAGTGTTTTTGAAGTATGTTTAACTTGGTATGTAAAAATTCCACTGGCTCCAACACAGAATCTCCTTTAAAAGTCACCTTACCCATTAATTCAGTTAGAAACCTCAACCTATATTATAAACCTTTAAGGGGGAAAAGAACTTGAAGAAAAATTAAACTTACCTCTATTTGAAAATAAAAGTCAATGACATAATTTAATAGTTGGAAATTAACATTACAGGGAGATTTTTTAAGACAAATCCTAAAATATATACTTTGTCATGGTCCAAAAATTCCAGTCCTTAAAGGAGATTCCCATTCATGGGCCATGGCAAAGAAAAGCCTGAAAGCTCTTCTTGACCTTGACAATCACCTTGAAAACAGACTCCTCGAATCAGGAAATTGAGGTCACTGGAGTTCATCAATTAAGGTTGTGAAAATAGTCATCAATTGGATGAGGAGTTTAGGAAGGAGGAGTTTTCTTTCCTCCTTGATTTCCTCTCACTTGTGAAAGATGATGAACCATCACTCTGCTTTGAGACGATTTCTCACTTGCTCTGGCATCTTGCAGGAACTTTATGTACTAAAACTGATTTCAGGGCGCCTGGGTGGCTCAGTTGGTTGGGCGTCCGACTTCGGCTCAGATCATGTTCTCAGTCAGTGGTTGGAGCTCCGCGTCGGGCTCTGTGCTGACATGCTGACTGTTCAGAGCCTGGAGCTTGCTTCTGATTCCGTGCCTCCCTCTCTCTGGCCCTCCCCGCTCATGCTCTGTCTCACTCTCTCTCTCTCTCAAAAATAAATAAGCACTAAAAAAAAAAGAATTTTTAAACTGAATGATTTCTTGGGATTATGGTTGCAATACTTGGTCTGGGATCAGCTTTAAATATCCTTTGTATGTAAATACTGATAAAGTTGTCAGATACTCAGGGTTGCCTGACCTTGTCAGTTTTGCTGCAAAAAAACATTAGGTACATTGTACTGGGGTTATTATTCATGGAAACAATGGTTAGGATCTATTTTCTCTCATGGAGCTAATGCTCTGAAAAGGGATCCCAGCACAACAGTTTTAATCAATGCTTGGGAGTACGATTTTATTTTTATATAACTGTTAAGATTGCTGGTGGACTGAGTTAGCCAAAAGGAAGACAGTTGCCTGCTTCAAGAAGAGGTGTCATATTTCAGGTTAAGATGTGAAAGCATGAAGAATGTTGCAGTAAATGCCGATTTCAGAACTCTTAGTGTAGTGTAGGAATTAAGATCCTTGGGAATTAAGTAACTATGGAGGAACATCCTAAATTGCAAAGATTTGCTACTGCCAGCTTTCAACCCAAGTCAATTAAGCCAACCTGCATTATCATAAAACTGCCAAAATGCTGCATCTGCTTAAATGGGAGTTGAGTTTGCTTTATTTGCCTTGTGTACCCTGCCCCTGTTCTATAATGTCTGTAATCGTGAAGACGGAAAAAATTGTAACATTAGTTTCAAATATGTGTTTGTGTATATGTGTGTATACTAAGGAATTTCAGTTTTTGCAATTCCACATGAGGTATATCTATTTTTAGTTTGCATTTTAAGGACATTATATATTTTCCAAACAGAAATGCTTCATTCTTATTATACACATTCTTCTTGTCACTCTTAAATAATTAAATAAAGACATGAGCAAGGACTTCCAACAATGAGGAATCAGAGCTCATAGTACTTCCTGATCCAAAATTTCCACTTTTAGAAATTTACTCTGGTAAAATGTGGATAGAAAAGTACAAGGATATATGTGGAAGGACATTCACTGAAGCATTATTTATCAAAAAAAAAAAGTGTAAGTCAATGGTATATAGCATTACAAAGAATGAGGCAGCTAAATATGGAATGATATCCAATGAAACCTATTAAACAAAAAGATGACTGTGGTACAACAATATGTAGAGTCTAATACAACTTCTATGTACAACTCTATGTACAATCTCTATGTACAACTAATGCATGCTTATAAATAAATAGCAACATTACATTCTTAGCAATAGTTATAAGAGTGGCATCATGTGAATGTGTTGCTAATGGAGAATTGTAACTGATTCTATAAATATCTTCAAAGTTTAAATTTTTTATAAAAAATTCAATCATGTATTATATGTTTTATTTTAAAAGAAAATTCAAAGAAAATAATAACCAAGAGAGGATTAAGCTTGGATCTTCATTCTCAATGACCATTATGCTGATTTTATTATGCCACAGAAATTATACATTGGCAGATTGCCATTTGCCTTCTTTTGCCCAGCACCTTAAATTTAGCAGATGCTCTTAATTATGTATGTATTCAAGTCTCATATACTAGCGTTGCCGTAATTAACAAGAATGTGGTGTTGTTCACAGAACTGTGGTCTCTAGAGAAAGAAAATGGTCTCTTTCATTAGTAAGAATATCCTCAAGGGCCAACCACATAGGGACACCTACAGCCCTGCTTCTGCTGGTTCCATGCAGAGTTGACAATTACTTCAGTTTCTTTTGAGGCCGGTAAAATCAACTTCTCTTCATTCAAGTTTTACTGTTTAAAAGCAGTTCCACAAACTTT
The DNA here is from genome assembly GCF_018350215.1 of Panthera leo. NCBI lineage: Eukaryota > Metazoa > Chordata > Mammalia > Carnivora > Felidae > Panthera > Panthera leo. The sequence goes on from NC_056685.1 coordinate 98,296,219, forward strand.
ATTGGATTTATAACGTTGAATTAGATCTTTCCTCAGTGGGGATGCCAAAAACATATATGATTACTAAATTCATAAATTAGTGAAGAAGGCGAAGAAGATTAACCTACATGTAACTGTATATAATCATGTGTTTATAACACATATATGTTTTATATTTATATAAATGTATCAAATGTGTTTATATGCATAGATAGATATGTATACTATATACAGATATGGATTACAGGTATGAATATATTATGTAGATAAGTATAAAATTGATATAAAACAATATAAGATTTAGATTTCTCAAGTCAAGATACCCAAATATTTTTTGATCACGGAGACTTATGTGACTCCTGATAAAGATATTCCACCATGTTGATACCTTTATCCAATATAGATACACATCATTCACTCTACATTTTTTTTTCCTATGCAACAGGAATTTCACTGAAATTTTTACTTGGCCTATCCACTCACACCTGAGTGTAATTTTCTAGGATACAGGCAAGGGAGGCCTATACATGACATTAGTATTATCACAATGAATTATGGTGTTCAAAGTTTAACTACAATTAAAAGTCATCAAATATGGATACACAGTATCATTTCAGTTCTCTAAGTCTTATGATGAAATTTAAAGTGTTTGTAATTAATATATTGCATGAAAATAACTTTTATAATTGCTTTATTAGACAAGAATTTTATACTTTTTAGTCGTAAGAATAACAGCTTATAGTCACTTCATAGCATAAACATGAATTGTAATTCTTAAATTCCAACTATTGAAAACTCCTTCCAAAACTTCCACATTTATTATATATTGTCTTAAATTCATTTTTAAATGATTTAGTTTGTCTTGCAATGATATGACCTACACCATCATGATCTAGGAATACCTAGGAGGTCACATTTTTAAACCCTATCTACTCTTAAGTCCTAGGATATCTTTCTTGAGGCCAACACTTTCCAAATTAAATTATGCAAGAATCCTGTTTAACTTAGTTGAAAGTGAGGGAGGTAAATAGAATGCTAGTTGAAGGCAAAGGGAGGTGACTAGCTTACAAACACCTGCCAAAGATTTGTTGACTCTGATAAGTCTGTTTCTTTCAACACTCTATACACTTTCAACACATCTGTCTAGCCTACTAGAGCACCTCTGCTGGTCTAGTCCCTATACAACATAGGGAATCCCAAGCTTTAGTCTCAAATGTTAGCATTCTTTTTCCATACCTGCTTGCTCAGTAATCCTTTCTAAAACATAACCATATGCACAGATAGCCAAGTCCTGAGAGTCTCCCATGGTTTATGTGTGCATTCCTTTTTCTTCAAGATCTTTTGTTTGGTGGATATTTGTTCTTTCTTGCTACTAAGCTGGGTCAGGACCCCTCCAATCCACCCTAGTCTACTTCAGCAAGTATGCCTACCTGGAGAAAGAATACTAGAGTCTCAGTTCCTGATCTGCCTGGAAATCTTGGATACTCTTGCAAATAGATGCAGATTCTTCCCAGGGGCAAATTTCCTATATCCCACAAAACAAAAGCTCCTGGGTTAACTGGTACTTTCAATACAAGAAGCAGAAAAGTCATATTTAAAATAGGGAGGAATTGATTGGCTATGTAACTGGAAATCCTATAAGGTGAACCTTAATGTCGTTTGCCTAAGCAATTTAACTATATCAACAGCTGTCTGAATGTGGCCTGGAATTACTAGCAGTCCAGAGACCCTTTTCTTGGGTCTATAAAATCAAAATTAGTTTGAAATAATATTATAATACTTTTTGCTTTTTTCATTCTCATTGTCTTACCAGTTTATAGAGGAGTTTTCCAGGGGCTACATGATGTGGTATATTACAACAGAATGAATGTGCCAAGAAGATAGGAGAATCCAGCCACTTTCTATTAAGTCAGACATGAAACAGATCTACAAAAATGTAAAATAATGTCACCCTTCTCACTTTACTCTTCCTCTTTCAGAAATTTTATTCTTTTTAAAAAATTATTTTTCTAAGTCGTGGAGACGTAATGTAGAGCATTGGGAATATAGTCAATACTACTGTAATAACATTATATGGTGACAGATGGCAACTAGACTTATTATGGGGATCATTTCATAATGTATAAAAATATCAAATCACTAAGACGTACAGCTAAAACTAACAGGATATTGTATGCCAATTACACTTCAGCGTAATTTTTTTCATTAAAAATATGTTTGCTTACATCACTGGATTACATCCTAATCATGGAAAATAAGTATCTCCTAACCTTTCTATAAATATTAATATGGCCTACCAGTGACTCCATACAAGATCATAAAGTCTCCAAGGCAATGTTCAATACAATCAGCTCCTTTACTAGATTATAAAGTAAATAAAAAACATGCATTTGTTATGTTAACAATTTTAAAACTGTCATGAATGAAGTGAGAGCTAAACTAAGTAATTCTCAGGAGTCACAGAAATCTATCCACATCTGCTTAAATACCGGAATCTTTTGAAATTTAGTAATCTCTTCTACTTCCATGATTCCAAATGCCATCAATGCACCAGTGATAGCTCACATGTCAATCTCCAGCTTATACCTTTCTGTGTGTGATTTATCATAATTCCCCAAATCCACAAGGTTCTTCAGGCTCAATTAAATAACAAATGATATAATGGCAATCAAAATAATAACTCCACTAGTCTGGATTCTCCAGAGAAACAGAACCAATAGGATATACCTAAGTACATAGAAAGAGATTTATTATGAGGAATTGGCTTACATGATTACCAAGGTTAAGAAGTGCCACCATCTGCTGTCTACCAGATGAAGGCTTGGGAAAGCCGGTGGGGTAGTCCTGGTCTACCAGGACTGAGTTTGAAGACCTCAGAACCAGGGTAGCCAATGGTGTAAGTCCCAGTCTGAGTCTGGTGACCCAAGAACCAGGAGCTCCAATTTCCAAAGTCAGGAGAAGATGGAATCCCCACTGAAGCAGAGAGAGAAAATTCACCTCCCTCTGCCTTTCTGTCCTATTTGGAACCTCAACATGTTGGATGATGCTCACCCACACTGGGGAGGGGTTCTTCTTCACTCAGTGTACTAACTCAAATGTTAATGTCTTCTAGAAATATCCAGAAATGTTTACCAGATTGACACATAAAACTAACCATCACCGTGACTATCATGCATTTTAATAGTGAAGGTTTAAAAGGAACTTCAAACTCTACTTGCCCAATATATTACTGAAATCTATTCTGCCTGTTCTATTCTATCCTATCCTATCCTATTCTATTCTATTCTATTCTATTCTATTCTATTCTATTCTATTCCATTCTATATATTTCTTTTATTCTGAACCATCATTTACCAATTAATAATTTACTACTTAGATTTCTTTTTTTCTTTCCCAGCATCTTCATCTGTCATATTCCTAAATCCTGTAGATTCTCAGACTTGAAATATCTCTAGTATTTTTCTCCCTTCTCTACATTCCCAGTGCTGATGGCTTAGCTTTTAATTTGCCTTTAATTAGCTGTTTCTGGATTACTAGAAATAAGCACTCCTTCAAGGGAACAAATATGATTATGTCACTCATCCGCTTAAAATAATTTAATGGCTCCCATTATAGGATACACAATGTTCCTGATATATCATTCAAGGAATTTCTTTATGTGCACCTTACATACCTTTCTACTGTGAATATCACCATCTTGCCTAATGTACCAGGAACTCCAATCCTCATGCCTTTGTACATAGAGTTCCTTTGTCCAATATGCTTTTTTCCTTTGAATGACTGGCAAAGAACTACATAGTATTTAAGACTCAACTCAGAAATCCTTTGGTCTTTGAAATGCCTGAAATCTGAGGCAAAATTAAGCACTTTCTTGTTAGTTTCTTGCTTATATCTCTACTATAGCACTTATCTCATTTCTGCAATATTTTATTTTCTGCTTCTTTTGTAAAACACAATCTTGTGACATAAGAACACATTTTTAAAAATTTTTTTTCAGTGTTTACTTATTTTTGAGAGACAGAGAGAGACAGCGCATGAGTAGGGAAGGGGCAGAGAGATAGACAGACACAGAATCCAAAGCAAGTAGCAGGCTCTGAGCTGTCAGCACAGCTGGCCTCGAACCCACAAACCATGACATCATGACCTGAGCCAAAGTCAGATGCTTAACTGACTGAACCACCGAGGGGCCCCCATAAGCAGGAATTTTTATTTGCATTTTATGGCAATGGCATTAAGCTAGTGCTTAATAAATATTGACAAGAAGTAATAAACACTGGGGCCAGACCAAAAATAAAGTTTAACTCAATTTTGTTTCACTTATTTACACTCAACCACTTCCTCCAAATGGATTTTTAAGAAGGCCTAGGAAAACAACAAATAGAATAGGAAGAAAAGAATAAACTAAAACTAATAAGCGAATAGACTGTCAATTTGAGTGACAAGAGCAGGGCAATGTCAGAGATAAAAAAGAAAGCAAGGCTTTAAGCAAGAAGGATTAACAATGTCAATTTCTGTAGCGTTCAAAGATAAAAATGGAGAAAGGCCTTTTGGATGAGATAATTACGCCAACATTAGTTTCCCTTGATGAAGCGTTTTCAGTAAAGAAATAGGAAAGAATCCAGATTTCATGGGATTAACAAACCAGTTGGTGCTGAGAAGTATAAGTGGCAAGTAAACACACACACTCACACACACACACATTACTGCATTTTCAAGGGCTTAAGTCACTTTTGTTCACAGAGATCATTACAAATTAAAAACAAAATTGTTCTGCTTTAAGAATAAGAAAAATGGGGGGCACCAGGGTGGCTCAGTTGGTTAAGCATTCCATTCAACTTTGGCTCAGGTCATGACCTCGTGTTTTCATGAGTTCGAGTCCTGCGTCGGGCTCTGTGCTGACAGCTCAGAGCCCGGAGCCTGCTTCAGATTCTGTGTCTCCTTCTCTCTCTGCCCCTCTCCTGCTCAGACTCTGTTTCTGTCTCTCTCAAAAATAAATAAACATTAAATTTTTTTTAATGGGCTAATTTTACAAAATATAAAAAGCTACTCAGCTAATACAGCACCAAACCATATTTTTGAAATTGTGAAGATGAGAGTTTAGCAAACAAACTAGTACCAGATGTTCTTGAATACTATTATCAAAATTATTTAAATTGTAGACATTTTTAAATCTATAACCAATGAACTATGTGATTATTTTGTATTGTTTTTAACTAATTTTACCCTCAAAATCTAACTCAGTATCTGTTGTCCTAAGAGGCATCAGGAAAGTAAGAAATTCATGACCTTGCCACTGATAACTTCTAAGGGAGTATTAAGTGATAATAAAAATTATCAATAGCTTTAAGATGACAGGGGAAATACTGCCTTTGTCATTCAAAAAGTAGCAACTATTTTGGGATGAGCACTGGGTGTTGTATGGAAACCAATTTGACAATAAATTTCATATATTGAAAAAAAAAGTAGCAACTAAAAATAATAAAAATAAAAATAATCTAAAAATAATAACCATAATAATACTAATAGGTAATGTTCAGCAATGTTCAGCAAGCACATCTGTCCTAAAAATATTAATTTTCATCTCATTTAATCCTGAAAACATTTTGCATAGTAGATTCTATTAACCCATTTTATAGAAAAGCAAATTGAGGTATAAAGACTAAGGTCAAAGCTCTCTGTTTTATGGCATATATTGCTCTCTAAATTCATTTTTTAACAAGAATCTTCAACTCTATTGAGCAGAAATATTAAGAAAATAAATATTACAATATTCCTATAAATAGTGTTTTATACACCTATATACATGCAAATATGCATACATGAATGCTAAACTTTGGTCATCAATAGTACAAAAGCAATAAAACTAGGAAAATAAAATTTCTGAGCTTTATTCCTGATATTTATATACAGTACTTTTTCAAGGTCCTTATAAAATAAATAGTATAATAACCAAACGCTGATTCTACATAGGCAAAGATAAGGCTAGAAAGCAATTGTGTGTTCATTTTTTTGGACAGTTAACTATACATGCTGGGCCTAAAGTATCTAAAAAAAATTCTGAAATTTGCATGAATGGACAAGTGTGAGCTGAGTCCTTTTTCCTCCTGTATATATATTTTTAATCTCCATTTTCTAGCCAAAGAAAGAAATGGTTGTTTTCATAGATTATTTAGCTCATTTCAGAGCTTTCAGAGCAAGGTTTACAGGACTTGTCCTTGATATAGAGACAACAGAAGGAAAGCTTCTGAATATTTAATAGAGCTAGAAAATACTACATTTAATATTCTCTTGAGCTTGCACAGTGCTGACTTAGAAGGAAACCTAAAAGAGAACGTGTCTCTTTTCCACCTGCAGAATCTTAAAAATACAGTCAGGAAAGCAGTCTCTGAAATGACACCCACAACTTGAGCGGTTCCATTCTTAAAGGTAAAACACGTCTTTTAAAATACGTGCTGAAAGCTCTTAGTTACCTGGGGGGGAAAAATAACTAAACTGTGTTTTAGAGTTTCATGCATGTTCTATTTTTTATCATCTTATTTCCTCTTTTTAAAATTTCAAGTATTTGGGAATAGCTAGATTTTTAAGCTTTGTTTTATTTTCTTCTGCTTTGCCATTTTTGGGTTTTATTTATTTGTTTGAATAAAGCACAAATTTTAGGAATACTAAGCAAATCAGCCACCTAATACTATTTAAGAGTTTTTGCACATCCAATATGCCTTGATTTTGATTTTACAAATACGAAAATTCCTTTAGATAGGGTAAAATTTTAAAGAACTAGGATTGGAAAAGGAACTTCCTTACCTCAAAGGTACTTTTAAAATGGCTATTATCCTTCACGGGACTTTTGAAAAATGCCCTAGAGTTTGGTTTCTTCTCTGTTCTGCAGTTTCTTTATACGTCGCTCAAGAGTCTGTAATTCAATTCAATAAATATTTATTGTCCAACTATTAAGTTGAAAGCCCTGTGGTGTGAAATTCTGGAGAAACCAAAACAAGTTCTTGTGTACAAGGAGCATCTATTCTATATTTCTGTAGGAAAATAAATGCCTCAAAAAAGGGTCAAATATAGTCCATTCAATAAGAAGGAAACAAAATGCTTAAAAGTCAGTGGTCAACCCACTCTGGTCAGTCTTCTATGCATATTTCTCCAATAAGAGCAGCTAGCTCTTGGGGTGGTCATCATTTGCAAATCTGTTGCCCATTCCAATGGATACATTTATGTTCATGCTCTCAAAAAGCAGGAAACCCTGAAGGTTGCTAAAGGCTGTATCCCTTTGAGACACTCTGACTAAACCACTTCCAGAATACCATGTTCTTATTTTCTTCCCGCTTGTCTGGCCAATGCTTTTTAGTTTTCTTTGCTAGGTTTCTCTTCCACCTGACCTCCAAATGTTGGAGTGGCATATGACTTGACTTCAGGTCCCTTTCTATTTCTAGGTGACCTGATATGGTCCAATTATTAAAAACCTACATGCATTTGCTTATGATTCCAAATTTGTATCTCCAGCCCTAACCTCACTGAATTCTTGATCATTTGTTTTCTTATATTTGTAACAGGACATGATGTCAAATAAGTTTACTTATTGTTTTTTATTTCTTTCCTTTCAAATCTGTTCTTTCTCTCAATTTCTTTACCTCAGTAAATACAAAAATTGTTACTCAAGTCAAAACTGAGAGGTCATCTTGGTGCTTCCCTCTCCCTCCTCACTTCCGTGTCTAATTCACAAACTCACCAGAAGCCAAGTAAGTATCATCTTCTTGAGAAACTGCCATAGTCTTCTAATCAATTTACTTGTCCCATGCTTGTGGACATTGCTGGAGTTACCTATTGCTGTGTAAATACTACCTCAAAACTGAGCAACTTAAAACAACAAATGCTCATTATCCCAATTTCATACAGGGTGGATCTGGGTAGGCCTGGCTCGGGGCCTTTCATGAGATTTCAGTTCAGATTCTGGCCAGCAACTATGGTCACCACTGGGACTGGTGGATCTGCATTCAAGGTAACTCACTCACAGGCCATTGGTAGGAGACCTCAATTCTTTGGTGTCTGTTGAAAGAAGGCCTCAGTTTCTTACCTATGGGCCTCTCATCGGGCTTGGTGAGTGTTTTCACATCATAACATGTCAGTTGCCCTTCCCAGAGTGAGGGATTCAAGAAAGTGAGAGAACAAGGAGGAAAATGTCATGCCTTTTATGACATTAGTCTCAGAAGTTTACGTACTATCATTTTCTTCATATTCTATTTGTTAGAAACAAATCACTAAGGCCAGCCTACATTCAAAAGTGGGAAGTTAAACTTTCTTTTCTTTGCTGAGAAAGCAGGGACTTTACATAGAACAACTCCACGACCATTGTGACATGTGGTAAAGTGGAATGAAAGGATTGAACAAATGAGCAAATTCAATGAGTTTGTGTGGATATTGACAGAATAGCATCGAAAAGAAGTCTAGGTGACAAAGTCTAATTAGAAAGATTGGAGGAGATTCCAAAATTCTATGAGTAATTCTTTCTTTCCTTTTTTGTTTTTGAAAGAAAGGGAGAGAGAAAACATGCAAATGGGGTAGGGGCAGAAGGAAAGGGAGAGAGAATCCCAAGCAGGATCCATGCCCAGCACAGAGCCTGACATGGGGTTCGATCCCACAACCATGAGATCATGACCTGACCCCAAATCAAGAATTGGATGTTCACCCTACCGAGCCACCCAAGTGCCCCTGTGGGTAACTCCAATGAGAAGAAATGATCTAAGAGCACAGACGACAGAGACAAACTACTTCCAGTGGGGAAAGCTTCAGAACAGTGGTATGAACGTGGCAGCAGAGAGGAAAATGAAAAAGTACCTCTTTTCAAGAAATGGCAAAAGGAGGTGCCGCTGATTGAAAGCAATCTCGAGAAAAGTTAGGTTTCACTTAGGCGAGGAGGTGGAGGAATGAAAGGAATCCAGACACAATCTGGTTGTGCTGGTCTGCTCAAACTGTTGTAACAGAGTATCAGAGGCTAGGTGACTTAAACAAAACAACACATTTATTTTCTCACAGTCCTGCAGGCTGGAAGTCCAAGAGCAAGGTGGCAGCAGGATTGCTTTCTGGTACAACCTGTCTTCCTGGCTTGCAAATGGCTTTCTTCCTTCCACGATCTCACATGGCCTTTCTTCTATGTGTGTTCATTCCTAATATTTCTCCCTCTTCTTAGAAGGACACCAATCCTATTGGATCAGTGAGGACCCACCATTATGGCTTTATTTAACCTTAATTACCTCCATGAAGGTAATTCACACTGCAGTTAGGAACATGCAGTCACACTGGCAGTTAGGAACATCAATATGTGAATTTGGGAGGTGAAGGGGAGACACCATTCAGTACATAGCACTGAATTAATTACTTCATAGTAAAAATGGATTGTGGGTTTCATGGCACCAGGTGAAAGAAGAGAAGAGCATCAGAGCCCAGGTTGTTGTAGGCAAAAGAAAGAGTTAGGATAGGTATTTGGAGGGTGGGAACACAGAGTAGGGAAGGAGATCTGAAAGGAAAGACAGTGTCAGATTCAGAATGGAGTAGCTGAGGAATACTGCAGTCTTGGTCTATAAGCAAGAATGGGATCAGAGCTGAATAAGCAGTGGGTTGTCATTTCATGAACCAAATCACCTGAAATGTTTCATTCAATCATTGGGGTGCCTGGGTGGCTCAGTCAGTTAAGCGTCTGACTCTTGGCTTCAGCTCAGGTCATGATTTCACGGTTCATGAGTTTGAGCCCCATATTGGGGGGCTCCTTGCTGATGTCACAGAGCTAGCTTGGGATTCTCTCTCTCCTTCTCTCCCTGCCCCTCCCCTGTTTGTGCTCTCTCTCTCTCTCAAAATAAATAAATAAACTTACAAAAAAAATACATAATCATTGACAATGTTGGTGGTAAATTCAATAGAATGGTTCATATCTTTAAATTTCTTACTATACATTTTGGCAACAGAACATGCATATGAACCAGAGACAGGACGTATCCTTTCACAGCTTAGGATGAACATGTTTAGGCAGGTAAAAAGCAGATGAGAAAATAAAATGTAGAGGCAAGACCCATCAAGTATGCCTGTACTTCCTTAGCTTGCCAATGTGCTAATTATCACAATCAATTATTATTTTCCCCCCAACAAATGATTCATGATGATTTGGATGAATATTCAAACTTTACAAGAGATTAGATAATTTTCACTTTCTTGGTGCTACAAAAATGATTTTTTAAACTATGAATGCCTAAAATGGTAATAGAATTTTAAAAAACTTTCCATCCTGTTTGAAACTTGCATTGTTTCTAAAACTAGACTGTTCTCCAGATAGAAAAAATACTAAGAACCAAAATTGATACACATGTTGCTTAATCTCTATTAAATTCTATTTCAAAATACCTTTCATTAACTCCTTTGTGCCTTTATTCCATTATTACACTACTGTAAGGTGCTATAAAATGCAGTCTCTTATTAGATTCTAAAAGATTCCAAAGCCAGAAAAAAGCCAAATGTTGGATGGACAACATTACCTCCCCATAATACCTTTTATCTTTCATGATGCAGCTTCATGTTATGGATATGACTATTTTAATAAGATGTCCCAATTTTTTTTGAAATAATGATAACTTTTCACTTCCGGGGGAAAAGCTGTAGTACACTAAATTCTGCTGCTAAAGACATATTTTAAGGGCACCTGGGTTCAGTGGGTTGAGGATCCCACTCTTGATTTCAGCTCAAATTAAGCCGTGTATTGTGCTCTGCCTGACAGTGTGGAGTCTGCTTGGGATGCTCTCTCTCCTCTCTCTCTCTTTTTCTCTTTCTCTTCCCCCCACCTCCATCTCAAAATAAATAAACATCTAAAAAATGTATTTTAATATTCTACATAATTGTAGGAAGACTAAATAAATTTTTCTCTAAGTCATATGTATTACAGAAATGATACAGAAATGACATTTTTTTGATTTTTCATTACTGCTGTTATTAGGAGATACTTTAAAATTTCTTCCCATTGAATTTTTGCTCTGCTATTGGAACGAATGGCAATTGCTTTCAACAAGATGAATGTTTTCAAAAGTGGACTTTGGAATGACAAAAGAAATTATGCTCAAAAGTGTCATTTTCAAGTTTATTCCTTGTGACAGGGTATACTGCCTTTTAATTTTGAGTTTGATCAGAAAATGTTCTCTCTCTCTCTTTTTGAAGTTTCATGCTTGAATGTTGTGGACTTAACTCTCCATTAAAAGATGTCACTTTACAAATTTACTCGAAGTGAAAATATTTTGTGTAATTTGGGTTGTGTATGCACTCTACTGAATATACATAGTATGTGGTGCAGCAACAACAAATACTACATAAAAATTATATAAAATTTATAAAACTGTGTCTGTATTTGCCCAAATGACATAGACAAGTAGATAGGTGGAAAAGAGAAACCAATATCACTGAAATTCTTTATTATCTGAGCATCTAATAATCCTTATTTATTAATTTGGTTTTCATATATACTAACATTTAAATGACAAAAACAGAAATACAAAATTACATGTAGTTATTAGTCCTTGAAAAATAACTTTAATGGTAACAAAAGATTGAACCACAGGAATTCAATGAATCCCTAGGGGGATTCAAACAGTAACAGTCAACAGCCATTTGTCAGTTTTTTCAAAAGACCCCAACAGCAGTGAGAATGTAGTAATTCAACACATTGGGATACCTCAGGTGAAGTCCCAGTTTGATCTAATTCTAACAACATTTTTGAAATTTCTGAACATGTGGTTTTAAATATTTATAGTTTTTTAATAACTATTATAATTATAACATAAATATTTATATTACCAATTATTAGTCTTCTGTAAAATTTTAATTTTTTAAATGCTCAAAGAAACGTTTGACATGATCAGGCTTTCCTTTACTTTCTTAAATAAAATTACATTTTTTTTTTCAATTTGCTATAATCCCACTTTCACCAACAAAGAAAAATGTGACATATATCAAAATTTTATAAATACTTAATATCAAATATCTGTCTATTAAAAGTAAAACATTATTCTTCACTTATAGAAATATAAGAATTAAAAAGATGTAACTTTATGATAGTGATATTTTCATTTCAGCCTTCCTTATTATTTTTTATTTCTTCAACATTTGCACTATTTTTAATAATTAGCCAATGTATGAAAGGTCACAATAAAATTTCTTCTCTGCATCATTAGGTTCAGCTACAAATTTTGTTGTTATATAAATTCTAATACAGTTAAGATTAATTATTTTCCTACAAAAACAAAGCTTGAACTAAAATGTGCTCCTCATGTCATTGGAAGTACTGGTAAGTGTTTTTTGTTTTGTTTTTTTCCAATGGAGCAAATCACATAAATTTGGATTATATGTATGTTACAACCTATGAATAAATAAGTTTCTTAGATAATTTAAGCCTTTGGGCTATAATTGCTACTCAGTTGAAACAGTTCATTTGCATTTAAAAATGAAAGATTTGGATAATAAGCAAATCAAGTAACTCACTTCATTGCAATTAATTTTACTAAAATTAATAACACTTTATTACTATTAAAATGATATAGTTATAGTTATATTACATGGACCTGACTTTAAATCATGTGTTCTTTCTCCTTACGTAATCATTCATCATCTAATAAATAAATTGAACATTAATTTTAATAAATCCAATATATTTTGAACCTGGAATTGTCTGTGTATTTCTGTTTTTACTAGTTAACTACAAATAAATAAAGATTTTCAAATTTAACAGGGTATGGTTAAAAGATATTGTTATCTTAAATATACCAAATAAATATATTCTAATTGTTCTTTTATCTATTACAAATTAATAGAAAAATAATTTTAGACCTGTAAAATCTTTAACATCATGTTGTCTAATATCTTCAATTTATGGACGACAAAAACACTTAACAAGTCGTGTCACATATCTGTAGTCACCTAGATAGTTTGTGGCAAAGTCTCTAATCCACTATGGTATTTATATGCAGTTCTATTTAAACTTTTACAACAAGCAAGCAGATAAATTACAAAACATTATAATATATTAAATCCATGCATTCAACAAACACTTATTGAACACCCACAATATGTAACACCCATGACAGACAGGCAAACATGACAGATATAAGCAGAATCCTATGGGAATGGAGGGACAGAAAAGATGAATTCTTCCCAGAGGATATGGAGAGTCCTCACCAAGAAGGAGTTATTGACCTCAGCTTGTCCCTTTAGAAAGCCTTATATGACTCTCTTCTGCATGGCTAGTTGTGTTAGAAGAAGAATCATATCCCAAACCTACTAAGGAAGTACTGAAAATAGATTCTACCCTTTAACTACGTGTTCTTAATATATAAAGATCTAAACAATCATCAATATGGAGAATGTGTTCAGGAGCAGTACCTGCCGCCCCCTTCCTGGATTCCCACAGTACCTCACCAATTTGTCAGTGTCCCTCACATCCTTCCTACCCCCACTTCTGGCAGACTGTAATCTCTTTTACAGCAGAGAAAATAATTTATTCTTTATGCTCTCAGTCTTATGCATACAGAGGGCACTCAAACACTTCTACTGAACTAAAATAAACTGGATCTAATGGAATTATCATGGATTTACCTCTTTATTAATTATTTTATTTTATTTTATTTTATTTTATTTTATTTTATTTTATTTTTATTTTATTTTATGTTAGAGAGAGAGTGTGTGCTAGTGGGGGAGGGGGCAGAGGACAAAGAGAGGGAAAGAATATATCAAGCAGGCTCCATGCCCATGAGGAGCTCAATCCCATGACCCTGGGATCATGACCCAAACCAAAATCAAAAGTCAGATGCTCAACTGACTGAGCCACCCAGGCGCCTCAGATTTACCTCTTCAGCAAAGGAAGTGGGAAAAAGACGTCCCAAGAAATGAAAAAAAAGCCCAAGGTTTTAAAAGACTGTAGTGAGTCTGGAGTAGAGTTTGGCAAAGCCTGCACACCTGGAGGGTAGACCATGGTCATGGAAAGCAAGGGCATGTTGCTTATAGAGAAACTGATGGGTGATGAGTTGGATCTAAATTGAGAATGACTTCAGATGCCATAGTAATCATTGTGTCCTTCTCTGTTCACCACAGGTATCCCAGGGATGTTTTAAGCATGGTAATGATATAACTAGTCTTTATTTTTAAATTTTATGAAGTTTAATTAATGCAAAGGAAGAACTTTTGGGAGAAATAACTAAATAAGAATATATTCCAATCAAGAAAATGAAAGCATAGGTTAAAGCCATGAGAATGGAGAAAGGAAATACGTTCCAGATATGTTTCCAAGGTAAAACAGAATTTGTGGATATATTTTGTTAAGAATTATTTAATAAGGTTAATAATTTGTAGAAAAAGATTTGAGAAGTAGAGTGTGATTAACAGTTACAAAGGTCGGGGGAAATAAAAAAAGAACTTAAAATTGATGTTTGGACTTGGATAATGGGAAGTAATTGAAGACCAGAATGAGAATTCTTTCATGGGAGCGCTTACCTCAGAAGCAAACTCTAAGTTCAGGAGTGACTGGTAGAGGAAAGAAAGGCTAAAATGTTCTTCACACAATTCCCCATACCGTGAAAGAGATTTGAGGCAAAGCCTTAAAGGAGAGGACCAGTTAAAGGAAGGTCTATTTGTCTTTGCTTGGTTTTGCTCTTCTTTAGAAGATATTTTGAGTATGCTCACAGGCAAAAAGAAAGACATTAGTGAAAAGAAAGGGCTTGAATATACAGGAGGAAACATACTTACCTGGGAAAGTTTCTTAACAGAGAATTAAAATTAAAGAACTAATGAAACATGTCAAAAGAATTAAACATAGCTTCACTTTTATACAGCCTGTAAATCAAAATAATTGTCATCACACGCTTAGTATATATTTTTTTCCGTTGAATGACTCCAGTGACCTAAGATTTCATTACACAGTGTGGGTGTTGCACAGTGACTGTGCTCACACAGATCTTATTTCAGTTCTTCCAATCTAAGCATAACTGGGCTCAATTAATCATTCTTCATTACCAAATGCTTAAAAGAAGTCCCTCTACTGGGTATATCAAGAAAAGGAAAGCATTCCCTCCCACACCTCCAGCCTCTGGGTAGAAGCTTCTTGTAGATCTAAATTACAGACCTTGGGGATAAATAAAACTTCAAGCCAATAAGGAGTTAATATCTCCTCTGTGCATCATCTACACTGTCTACACGTTTCTTATTCAGAGAGACCAGAGAGCAAGGTTGAGTCTCAGGGGGTCAATTTCTGAAGCTGTAAAGTCAAGTTCAGTAGCCCCATCTTTACACCAAGAAGACGGTAAGCAAGATCTAACTGACTGCCTTGCAACAAAATTCATGAGACGTAGATTTCTCTCTCTGGCTCCTTCACTCATGCACAGAAATGTAGCTTTTAACAATCATTAGCTAAACTGTATGAACTAACTTAAGAAAATACACTGAATCAATAAAACATAGGAATATTCTGCTTAGTGAAAAAATATTTTATGACATATTTTAGGCAAAAACGAGTCACTTTTTAACTCTTGTAGTGTTAAAAATTGTAAAGGCAAATTCTTTCAAGGAGAATTAAATATTTTCAGAGGAAAATTCCCATAGTCTAAAACATACATTGCCGGGGCGCCTGGGTGGCGCAGTCGGTTAAGCGTCCGACTTCAGCCAGGTCACGATCTCGCGGTCTGTGAGTTCGAGCCCCGCGTCAGGCTCTGGGCTGATGGCTCGGAGCCTGGAGCCTGTTTCCAATTCTGTGTCTCCCTCTCTCTCTGCCCCTCCCCTGTTCATGCTCTGTCTCTCTCTGTCCCAAAAATAAATAAAAAAAAAAAAAAAAACGTTGAAAAAAAAAATTTAAAAAAAAAATAAATAAATAAAACATACATTGCCATTTCATCTCAATCCTTAAGGTGAAACACTCACAAATAGACCTTTTAAAAGGATCTTTACATATTCTTAAGTACATCCTATGAAATGATAATATATCAATATGTAAATGCATTTATAATATGTTCAATTTACAGGCACCTTTATCAGAGTTATATGTATTAATTTAATTTAAAAAATAACAATTTATAAATTGTAAATGGTGATTAAAATAGCATTTGTGGGAAATAAATGGAGAGTACAAATATCTTGAAAAATTAATTTTTTCAGACGAAGGAGCTAAAATATACCCATAGGACATACACATGCAGAGGCAGAAAATTACATATTAAAAATACATGCTTTAAAATTAATTGTCCATTTTCTTAGCATATTTTTCACATTTCTTACATTTATTTTGCTAAGTTTTAAATATTCATCTTCCTCATTGTTTTCCTGTAGCTATTTACATTATCATGGTATAGAAGAAAGCAAATTTTACAGGACTAGAATTGAATCATTTCTTCACCATTTACTATCTTTGCGACTCCTGGCAATTTACTCAGGCTGTATTTGCATCCCACCATAATGATAGAGATAATAAAACTCTTTATGTAGTTACTATTTGATCCTCCAAATGATGTGACCTATGTAAAAGGCAGTGTATAATGCCAGCGTCTCTTCTAGTGTAAGAGGTGTCTTAGAAGCAATTTAAATAGACATTTGCTCTGGGTAGACTAATCTATGAAAATGCTCCCATGCCTCACCAGGTGTCCTGGTTTAGGGAACTGAGAGAGGAGATTTAGACCCCTACTTCCTTCCACCTCATGACAGGAGGTGGAACCTGCAAAGCCTACATCCTGCAAAGCCTACATTACAGCCCTGCACACTTAATGAGAAGGAACTCAATAAGTATTATGTGATATCTCCCATTCTTAGACATACCAGGCTTCTAAATAAAGAAGTCCCCTAGGGCGCCTGGGTGGCTCAGTCAGTTAAGACTCCCAACTCTTGATTTCGGTGCAGATTATCATCTCATGGTTCAGGGGGGTTGAGCCCCATGTCAGGCTCTGTGCTGACAGAGCCAAACTCGACTGAGATACTTTCTCTCACCTTCTTCTCACCTTCGTTCACCTCCCCTGCTCATGCACACGCATGCACTTTCTCTCAAAATCAATAAATAAACTTTTAAAAAAGTATCCTAACAATACTGGTAGACAATTTTTCATAATTTTTTTTTCCATATAAGAAGGAAACCCAACACATTCTTTTTGTCTTAAAAGGTTTGGTTCAGGGGTCCCTGGATGGTTCGGCTGGTTGGTTGTCCGACTTCGGCTTAGGTCATGATCTGGTTTGCGGGTTCGAGCCCCGTGTCAGGCTCTGTGCTGACAGTTCAGAGCCTGGAGCCTGCTTCCGATTCTGTGTCTCCCTCTCTCTCTGCCCCTCCCTGCTCACGCTCTCTCTCTCTCTCTCTCTCTCTCTCTCAAAAATAAATAAACATTAAAAATTTTTTTAAAACAGGTTTGGTTCCTCACTCATTCCTACTGAGAATTATCATATATATGTTATACATATTATTTAAGTTTTCAAAGAAGCAGAAAAAAAAATGAACTATCCTTCTTAGTAAAACTGTGCCCTCCCCCCTCCAATACAACTCTTTTGTGATTCAGCAGACACCTCAGAGTAATTCCTCAGGGCTATCATCATGAAGAACAATTAACTCTCCAAACACATGTGAGTTAGTTAAGGTGTTGAATAATAGAACACCAAATACAGAGATTCTGTTTATATAAATGTCTTGATAGGAAAGTTCAAATAGCTGTATTCTTTAATACAATGTTAATTTGATATATGTAACTTTGCTGACATAGAATTAACAGATCATGGACCTTGTTGTGAACTTGCATACAGCTCTGTCTTTCTGTTGATGCCTTTGTTGCCTAGCTGTTCATAGCTGTTACTAAACATCATGTAATCAAAAGGGAGAAGAATTAAAGTGACCTTGACATTTGTGAGCACTGTTGCAAGACAAACATGATATCTAATTTGATTCCATTTAAAATGTTTTGAATGATTCTAATCACTGATAAGTAGATCCACCATAGGTGATTCAAACTGATGTTTAAAGAATATAGAAAAAAAAGATGGTAAAAGGAAAGAAATGTATTCTTTGTAATAAGATCCTTCAGGAATGTCTGTTATTTAAATATGTGCATTACAGATGCTTAATCTTTCTATGTATCTCAAGTCTTGATGACAGATAACATCTGGAAAACTCAAAGGTATGAAACGTTAGGATATTTTGAAGGGAAAACCAATAAAAAAATCAATTCCTATATACAAAAAGTCCTTTTATGGTTAGCTTTGCAGGAATTCTTCCATAGATCTCAAAAATTTCTCTGGAATTTGCCTAGGAGTGCCTGGGAATGACAACCTTAACTTGCAATTGTCTTTCTCTTGTCAGTTTAAATCAGACCTTGAATACTATATCAGTTAGGTTTTTGAACTAAAGATCTTGAAATGGCTTTGATCTGACACAATTTTAAGACACAAGTCTGTCAAAATTGCCAAGTAAATATGACTTGCAGACTATTATGGGATTTCAGATCTCTCAATAAGACAGTTTCCAATGAAGTGGGCAGAACAATGCCCATTCAAAGGCATAGGAATACATCCCTCATTACAAAAATGTGTATTTATGTCATAGAAAAACGAATATCATATAAATTGTAGGAACTGAACTGAGAATTGTAAAGCTCATTCCCTGGCTTCATCATTCTGCACAGGTTGTTTATATGTGCAGACCTGATATTCTGTCATCAAAAAAGAGCTACTGCCATTTCTTTGATTATTCAGTCTAAACATATAATAAGTCTGCAGGACTCTCTAAGCTTCTCTGAAACAAATGTTACCATACAGCAATAACAACAATAATATTGTTATTTTAAAACCAAACATAATTCTAAAATAGGTTCTTGGCTAGCTAAATTCTGCTGACAAGAACTTTTGATTATAAGTAAGAAATACATTTAAAAAGCTGTTAAAGTCAAAGCAATATCTCTGTACCAATTTCTGCAACTCATTTTCTTTGTAATTTTGCATGACTTCTCACTTCTTTGGGTAGGTAAGATTTTCAGAAAATTCAACTTAAGAAAGAACTCAACAGAGGGGCCTCAACATGTTTAGTAAAAACCTTCCCTTGGGGCACCTGGGTGGCTCAGTCAGTGAAGCATCTGACTCGGTTTCGGTTCAGGTCATGATCCTGGGTTCATGAGTTCAAGCCCCACGTGGGGCTCTGCACTGACAGTGCAGAGCCTGCTTGGGATTCTCTGTCTCCCTCTCTCCCTCTGCTCCTCACCTTATCATGGTCTTTCTCTCTCAAAATAAATAAATTAATTATAAAAAACAAACAAACAAACAAACAGGAGCGCCTGGGTGGCTCACTCAGTTAAACAACCTATTCTGGCTCAGGTCATGATCTCACAGTTTGTGGTTTAGAGCCCCACGACGGGCTGTGTGCTGACAGCTCAGAGCCTGGAGCCTGCTACCAATTCTGTGTCTTCCTCTCTCTCTGCTTACAGCCTGCCTCTCTCTCTCTCTCAAAAATAAACAAACATTAAAAAAAATTAAAAAACAAAAACAAATTTTCTTTCAACACTTTCAATATTACATTTTTTCAGGTAGATACAGATGATCTTATTTTAAGTATTTTCTTTGTTTTCTTGCTTAAAATACTCTGCACAATTAGAAAGGCTGCACCTAAATTTGGACAGTGTGAATTATTCATCTAAACTATGTACAGTTAAGATACAGTTTCGAAGAGAAAGGATATAAAACTCTCAAAGTATGGAGATAGCTGATTTTCTAACATCGTTATTGAATAAACCATGCAAATGATTTAAAATTCCAGAGAGCATATAAATTTATGCACTACCTAGATCTAGGTAGTAATTATTCTTAAGTTATTGTTATGTCTCTCAATTTACGATTTTTTAACTCAATGAATCCAAATAAACTAGATTTACTTAGCCTAGGTAAAGCTGTTGCTTTGTGCTGAAGTTCTTCTGAAATATTCTGGATAATCGATCTTTCCCTATGTCAGTTTCACATATAGTAGCAATATATCATCCATTCTCTGTTATAACTCTTCAAGTTGTCTATCTCTGAAATTGTAAGCATTTTGAAAGGGAAAGATTGTGTCAGAAAAAAAATTGTCAGCAAAAAACAGATTTAGAATTTAAAATGATGGTTTGGCTTTATGATTACTGTAATATTCTATTAAAATAAGAAAGAAAATGATTCATTACAATATTAGTTATAAAAGAAATTAGGTAGGAAATCAGCAAGCTGGGGAAGAAAATCTAACCAAGGCTGATTCATGAATATATATATATATGTGTATATATGTGTATATATATATATATACATATATACACATATATATATATATTTGCTGTTTGAGTAAACTACTGCTGTTGAAATTCTATAAAACTCATCAGTGGACTGTTTCCAAGGTAGAAAGTGTAGAAGAGGGGCACCTGGGTGGCTCAGTCCGTTAAAGCATCCAACTCTTGATTTCGGCCTCAGGACACGATCTCACGGTTCATGAGTTCGAGTCCCATGTCATGTTCTGTACTCCTTGGGATTCTCTCTTCCTCTCTCTCTGCCCCTCCCCTGCTCTCTTTCTCTCTCTCTCTCTCAAAATAAATGAATAAACTTAAAAAGGAAAGTGTAGAAGAATCCCTAAGCAGTTTTGAAGCCAACACAGGGAAGAGAGGAGGCAGTCACTGAAGTTCTAGTCTCTAGGGTCTTATGTGTAATTCTAGATTTGGATATGATCTCGGATACCACTTTCAAGTTTAAAGGCAGAAGCCTGGCCTAAGAACTGAGCTCTGCTCTGTTTCTATTCATTTCATAAACATTAATCATATACCTATTATGTTCCCAACATTAGGCATGACACACTGACACCACAAAGATGTATTGTATATATCCCCTGCCCTCAAAGAGATTGAAGTGCTAAATAATTGCTGAACAAGAGAGATGAGTAAATTAATACTTAGTATAATGGTGTAATAAGTGTTGTGTTAGAGAAACAGTGTGCCTTTGGAAGCACAGAAAGAGGCATATCCAACTCAGAAGGACAGTGAAGGTCTCAGTTGAATCAAAATCCAGATTACTAAAGGAAGGAAAGGCATTCCTGGATCAAAGTAAAGAAGAAATTAGTTAAATAGCAAAATGTGTTCTATTGTTGAATGAAAGGTTCACCTGGAAGAGTGGAAGCATGTGAGTCTAGAAAGATTAGACGAAAAGAAATCATTTAAGGAATCTGAATCTGAATGTCAATCTATGAACTTTGAACTTTAATCCCAAAGCAACATTGAAGATCCATGCAAGAGAAAAATAGACTCAGATCTATACTTTAGAACCCTATTAAAATATGATATAAGCATATGTCATGATTTTTTGTGTGTGTGTTTTTAGTCTTGTTTTCTTCATTTATTCCAACATCCACCCCACTAAGCCAATGGTGATGGTTAAACGTTGCCTCAGTCAAGAGATGTTATGATTCTTTATCCCATTATTCCTTCAAAAGAAAGCACAACTTCACATCTGAATAATCTCCTTAATCTCTTTGGAGAAAAGTTGAATGTCTTCAAACACTAATCTACCTCCCAGGAGAACAAAACACAGAAGTGCTACAGTATGTAAACTTTCTAATCTGAAAACTAAAAGGTATTAGGGGAAGACTCTGTAAAAGAAAATCATATAACCAGTCTTGAATCTGTTGGGGTTGCATGGAAGGCGGATGATAGCTATGACTGTTTTGTTAATTTTTACAATGTTAGAGTCTTTGACCTAAATGTTGAAATTACTGACTTTAGTTTTAGAAAGTAAATGCAATTATACCTATATTCATGCTCCAAGTAAAAGAATATGCATACCAATATTCATGTTAGCTCCTCAATAAGGCAAGTATGAGATCTTTTTAAAATATCCTTCTAAAGCCTTTTTTCGAATGGACTTGAATTAATTACTTCCTATATAACAAACATAATTTTTCTATTTAACATTTGTAAATGACCTACTCTAACTATAAAAACAAAGGAATTTTATAATGATCAAATTACTGCTTTAAAAAGCTTTTAGATGGACATGCTATTCTAAGACCTGATATGCAGTTAAACAATATAGCTCCTATGCACCTAGAACAGACTTAAGAATATGAAAATGTATAAACCAATGCCAGAATCTTTTCTTGATAGAAAGCTCTAGAATAGTGCCAAAGCCTCTTTATATGGTCAGAGTTTTCAATCAATTTATCCATCTGTATAATACATAGTAATATTATTAGGCATTGTCAATAAGATGTTTTACTTATGATTAACCTCCAGAATGTGAGACCCTTGATACTCATTTTAATAACCCCAAAATACATTAGTGTATTTTCAGCAGTGAAGTTGTTGACTTGCTTTATTTTACTATCTTATTTTCCAGTTAAAGGTACCTATTTGTCTCTACCAACAGAAATATCTTACAAGCATTGTTAGTTGTTAATAAATCTTAAGAATAAGGATTTTGGGGCCGCCTAGGTGGCTCAGTTAAGCTTGATTTCAGTTGAGGTCATGAACTCACAGTTTGTGAGTTTGTCACAGAGCCTGCTTGGGATTCTTGTCTCCCTCTCTGTCTGTCTGTCTGTCTCTCTCTCAAAAACAAATAAATAAACTTTAAAAAAAAAAGGGGGGTTTTTTGTGGTTGGAAATATTTTCTAACTTACTATAGTCAATGGGAAGAGCACACATCAGTTTATAAAAAAATTTTAGTTTCACCAACCTTTAATAATAGATTTATTACATTGTTAATATACCATGTTATTGCCAGAGCTAGTTTCATTATTATTTACTGGGAAAAATTCACTTTTGGCATCATTCCTTAAATAACAATGCAACCATATATTTTCTATATGGTAAACCCTATTAAAATCAATAATTTTCTAAGACTTATAAATGCTTGCTTTTATGGATATGAATGATTCATACAATAATTACTTTCCACACATGGTCATTTTGGTAATATCTTAGCAGATCCAGTCTGAGTAAATTTAAGTTTGTTTCCTAATGGGATATTCCATGGTTCCTAGTAACTATAATTGAGAAAACAAGGTAAGGTTTCTGATGCAAAGCAACTTCTTGGCATCACTCATTTATTCTTTTTTTGTTTAGTTCATGATAACTTTAAAGGACAAAAATTTCCTATCTTCTAAAGGATTCCAAGATATACCTTAATACGTAACTATGCATCTGTCAACAGTCTTAGAAATAACCATTAGAATCTTAGAAGGAAGCTTATGTAATTTAGGACCCATTCAATGGGTAATGTCCTTTGTTAGGATATCTAAGTAATCACAGGATAAAACCACAAAAGTACAAATAAAGCGGCAAATAAGCTGAACCCCTATTTCCTTTGGTAATCTTGATGGAAAAGGACAAGAGACAGTAGCACGTTTAGAAGTAGATGTATATAATATACACGCATCCCAGTAGAAGACCGCTGTTGGAAATAGACTAAACATTACGTATTCAGTTACTATCTGAGTTATAAGAGGAGAGCCTTAATTATAATTATTATGACATCCCCCTTTCTACTTCAGGACTCAAGCTCTCTCTGCATTGTTTCTATTACTTGTTTTCATGCTGTGTGGTTACTCTTATACTTCCATTTTTTTGTGTGTGAATCGCTTTAATAAAAGGTAATACATTCAGCCCATCTTCGGTATCTTGTATATAGTATTCATTAAGAAGACTGGTCAAGAGTAAGAAACCATTAACTATGAATAACTGTTGGATAAAGTGGTCTGAATGAAGACTGGAGAATGCTGAGTGTGTTCCTTTGAGGAGACAGAAGGCCAGTAGTAATGGGAGACCAGCCCTGGTAGAAGGGCATTATAATGCAGGTTTTCAGGATACATCAGTATAAAGAAATTTAATTCCCGCCTTTGCTCAAACTTACGTATTTGAACATTCAATTCAATATTTTCACATAAACCTATCTTCTATAATTATAATGACTTTCAAGACAATGTCCTACCAGAGTAGAGAATACAGAAAGAGCTGTTGAATGGTAATAGCAATTTCCTTCAGTATCTTCATTCTTCACTATCAAAGAGTCAACACTTAGACAATAAGGGGTAAGGCTGAGATTCCAATCCAGTCAGTCAGCTTCTCTACTAACCAGGAGAGTGATTATGGTAAGCAAAACGAATGACTTGAAGGTATTGTGAGGATACTTTTAACATAATTTATATTCTTTCCATAATAAAATTGCAATGTTCTTCACTTAAGATGGTCTTTGAACACCATAAGTAAATTAACATGGGTATGGCTAGAAAATTCCTAAGTAATGGTAGGAATAATGCCTCTGTATTCTTCTTATATCTGAGCTTAATGTAAGGGCTTCAGAATTTTCTTATTGTATTTTCCTACTTCACTGAGATAAAAATGTATGAAACCACAAGAGCTACATATTTTATCATAAGAAGTTGAAATTAGACTAGGAGGTCAGAGAAAATAGAATTACTTGTTTTAATATAGATCCTGTAATATAATGTCAAAAGGTGTTTGTAACTTAGGGAAATTTTTTGTGATGTTGTGAATAAAAGGACACGGGATTATGTTAAAACCATATTTACAGTTTTGCCTCTTCCACTGAGGAGAAATGATAAACATGAAGAAAGATCAAACCTTTGATATTTCATATGAATACATTACAGTGTCCGCTTTTCCACTGTTCCCCAGGAATACTCTAGCAACCTACCATGGGGATGAAATTCCATTCCTGAAGGGAGAGGCTATACATAAAATTTCAATTTCAAAAGAAAAAAAAAATCTAAGTTCTCATGACTTTAAGGATATTATTTTTATTGTAATTGGCACATAATATATACTAAGAAATACTTTAGTAACTAAATAAATGAGTAAAAGAAGAAATGCATATTGAGCCCTTTTGCTATTATATTTGTGTGTTTAAAATATGTATATGTTTGTTTGTGTGTATATAATGCGTATATATGTTTGACCATCATAAGCACTTGCAAGTTAAATCTTATAATACACTGTAAAAGAAAGAAGTCTCTACACAAGGCTGGAATTCTAACCAGAAGTAAAACAAAAACTGTTACCAGACACCAAATTTTTTGATAAATCTAAGCATCTAATT